>NC_091643.1:23125000-23750000 GCF_027580195.1 Bos mutus
GATATTTGTAAATTTCTCAACTATGTTTTACATTTCCTCATTTCAAATATAAATGTATCATTCACATTTTTGCATAATTATATATCAGAGACCATACCTAGATAGCATATTCAAAAGCAGAGACATTACTTTGCCAACAAAGGTCCATTTAGTCAAGGCTATGGTTTTTCCTGTGGTCATGTATGGATGTGAGAGTTGGACTGTGAAGAAGGCTGAGAGCCGAAGAATTGATGCTTTTGAACTGTGGTGTTGAAGACTCTTGAGAGTCCCCTGGACTGCAAGGAGATCCAACCAGTCCATTCTGAAGGAGATCAGCCCTGGGATTTCTTTGGAAGGAATGATGCTAAACCTGAAACTCCAGTACTTTGGCCACCTCATGTGAAGAGTTGACTCATTGGAAAAGACTCTGATGCTGGGAGGGATTGGAGACAGGAGGAGAAGGGGATGACAGAGGACGAGATGGCTGGATGGCATCACTGACTCGATGGACGTTAGTCTGGGCGAACTCCAGGAGTTGGAGATGGACAGGGAGGCCTGGCATGCTCTGATTCATGGGGTTGCAAAGAGTCAGACACGACTGAGCCACTGAATTGAATTGATACTGGCACAGACCAGTATGACATGAAAGAAGTACGTTGATGGTTTAGAATCCAGATCTTACAGTATACTCTCTCAAAGTCAAGAAAGTGTGTGTATATGCATGTGTATAATACAAATGTTATTTACATAATACATAAATATATCATTATATATAGTATAACATAAGTACTATATTATGCATAGAATATATATATGTAAATTAAATATATGATGCCTTATAGATAGTGAGTGCTTGAGTGAGTGTTAGTCCCTCAGTCGTGTCCAATTTTTCACAATCCCCTGGACTGTAGCCTGCCAGACTCCTCTGTCCATGGAATTCTCCAGGCAAGTTACTGGAGTGTGTTACCATTTCCTTCTCCAGGGGATCTTCCCAACTCAGGGATTAAACCCAAGACTCCTGCATTACAGGTGGATTCTTCACCATCTGAGCCATTAGGGAAGCCTGGTGATCAAATAAGCAGAAGTTGTTACTGAATTTGGCAATGTCATTTCATAAATGAAATTCCATTCCTTGAAAAGAAACATGATGAGAATTATCAACCTCTCAGTTTTAGAATATTTATATAGGATTAGGAACATGAATAATGTTAAGGAAATCTCTTCTTCAAGCTACCACAGAATACTTAGCACATTTTGAATTCCAATATTTTGAGAATATGATAAAGTGCATGAGAAAAAGCTAATTCTTAAACAACTAGTACTTCTTTTTAATAAAAGGCTAATTCCTACCACAAAAGGAAGGTCGTGAAAGAAAAGGCTTATCAGTAACAGGAGGAATATGGGTAAACTTTTAAAATAATTAGCAAGAAAAAGGAATGGGGGAAGAGTATATAAAAGGAAGACATGTGAAGAGGTTCACACAAGCATGAAGTCAATTCATTTACTTAAATATTTTAACTTAATTGGGTTATTAAATTTTAGTGACAGAAAAGAACTGAAATTATGTAAAAGGACAAGACAGAGGCACACAATATGCAAAAAAATTCCTTATATGGGTCTTGTTGCAAAGAAAAAATCACACTGAGTTAAAAGTTAGAACAAATATATTTCATTAAAGGTAACTACAACACACAATTGCTTAAATGTTCTTCTTATGCAGGACCCTGTCAGACTTTAAACTCTTTTTTTTTTCTGTCATGCAAACTATATGGGGAGAACTTTCCCAAGTATTGTAGAAATAAACAATACTTCTCTTGACAAGAGTAATTCTCCTTTAGATGGTGAAAATATTATGGCCACCAAATACAACACACTCCCCTCACAACTTTCTTTTCCCTTTCTGTATTCATCTATAATAAAGCCACAGATCTGTTTCAACCCAGTTCTGTTCTCCACAGCACCTACTCTGCCACAAACAATTATAGAAGAAAACAAGTGAGGCTTCCTGGTTTCATCACATTAAACTTAGTATCACAAATTCTAGGGTTTTCCATGCTGCCTCATGACAGACCTTTTGTTAGTGACCTCTCTCCTTCTCCAAGATAACTAACCCACACATTCTCCTCAGTCTTAACAACTTCTTCATTTCTCGTGGTCAGTTTGCTCTCTTGCTCCTTCCAGGAAGCAGAGGCAGCCCTAAGAGTAATTCTTTCACCACCACCAGACTTACCTCCCTATTGGCCTCCTTGCTCTATATCCCACCTCATTATCATTGATAGCGTGTCCTCCTGCTGCCCCTGACTAAAATGAGCTCCCTCTATGGTGCACTGGATTCCATCCTTCTCATCTGCTCATCCAACACAGCTCCTCAATAAATCTCTATCTCTCTTTCAGTATCAGCTTTTTATTTCTCTGTACTTGGTCATTCTCAGTAACTTCACATTTGTGGATATGATCTCTGGTGACCTCGGCCTGCAACAGGTTGGAATGGAGCTTGGGTTCCAAAACAGAGATTGAGGCTGGGTTGAGTGGTGAAAGCACCAGATCCTAGCCACTAGAGCAGTGGTCAGTGACAAGGGCCCTGGCCCTTCAGTGTTGCAGCAAAGAATTTCCACAAAGACAGAAAGTAGTGAAGCAAGTATTTACTAGGAGGAAAAGAGTACAGTACATGAGAATATACACTCAGGCAGATTCTGAGGGAGAGTTTCTGAGTTGCACCTTCATGGTAGTTTGAATTACTTTTATGGGGTAATTCTTCTGGGTTTCCTTTGGCCAGTCATTCTGATTTGCCTGGTTCATAGTCCACATGTGGTATATCTCAGGATCCTTCCATGTTTGTATGCGCATCTCTTAGCCAAGATGGATCCAACCAAAAAGGCATCTGGGTAGAACATTCCTTGACATGATTTCTCATTGGCCTCCAAGGAGCCTCTTCTGTGCATATGTGGTCAAGGAGGTCTCCTGACTTTGGGAATGAGAAATATGTGGTCTTTGCAGGGTCCAGCCTCCTGCCTTAATTGCCCTGCTATTGCCTTGGAGTTTCAGGCAATAGAGAATTAATCGCCAATTGCTTTACTCTGGGCGGCAGGTGTGGGTGGAGTGTCATCTGCTTCTTGTCTCAAAAATATCTCTCCTGTTTAAAACTGACAAATTTTCGTGATCTACATTCGCCTCTGCTGCTGCTGCTAAGTCACTTCAGTCGTGTCCAAATCTGCGCGACCCCATAGACAGCAGCCCATCAGGCTCCCCTGTCCCTGGAATTCTCCAGGCAAGAACACTGGAGTTACCATTTCCTTCTCCAATGCATGAAAGTGAAAAGTGAAAGTGAAGTCGTTCAGTCATGTCCGACTCTTAGTGACTCCATGGACTGCAGCCTTCCAGGCTCCTCCATCCATGGAATTTTCCAGGCAAGAGTACTGGAGTGGGGTGCCATTGCCTTCTCCAACATTTGCCTCTAGCTGTGTCCTAATTGTGTGCTCCTATTACTGGCTACAGTTCTTTAAAGTTCTTAGAGTCACTGTCTTGTACCGTCTGTAGTCCCTTTTAAGGTTCTCCCATCAGGCTCTCCCCACTCAACCAAACTGTTCTTGACAAGTTCACCAATCACTTTCACTTTGTCAAATACAGTGATGAATTCTCAGCCTTCATAATACTCAATCACTTGGAAGCAAGGACATAATTGATCACTTCCTCTCTGCTGAATTAATATCCTGACTTGGTTTTCATGGTTCCACTTGGAAATATCTCTTGATTTTCCTCCCACATTAATGTCTGCTTCTTCTCTTTGTATCTTTCCTTTGCCACTACTTCTTCGTTTTCCTGGCATTTGATGTCAGAATACTCAAGGGTTCAGCCTCCTATCAATATATCTGCCTTAAATGATTCAATCTAGCCTTTCTAAATGTCTGCTACAGTATAGTTTATAGATTCTTTATACTGATATTTACAAAACATACCTCTCAAGTCTCAGCTCTGCACCACTTCTGCTCTCCAAATTGCTATATCCAGATTCCTACATGACATTTCCACGTGAATAACTAAAAGGCAACTCAGACATCTGTCTAAATACAGAATTACTGATCACCCCACCTCAACAAATCTCCCTTCAGTGTTATGTATCTTAATAAAGGACAGCAGTATTAACACCTTGGAATCACTAATGACTTTCTTGCAAACACCACTTCATATATATCAGTAAATTTTGCTGGCTGAAGACTTTATTTATGCCCTTACTGTTCAATCCTTTTCCCACCTTGGAGTAAGCTCCTGTCATTTTTCCCTGGGCTGATGCAATAGCCTTATAACCTGACTTCAGTAACTATTTTCAGGACAACCAATGTATCTCTTTAACAATAAATCTGATTATGTTATATTCTAATCAGAACATTCCAGTTTCTCATCACAATCAGAAAGGAATTCAAGATACCTACTTTGATCTCCAAGGCACTGTGTGAATCTGGCTCTATCTAACCTGCTACCATTCATCCCTTTGTTCACTCTCCTTGGCCACATAGCCTCCTATTGTCCTTGAAAACAGCAGGCACAATGTCACCTTAGGGCATTTGCATTTGCTCCTTTCTTTGCAAGGCTGGTCTTATTCCAGATAATTTACATGACAATCTTTTTGGTATTGGACCTAACAGAAGCAGAAGATATTAAGAAGAGGTGGCAAGAATACACAGAAGAACTATATAAAAAACATCTTCATGACCCAGATAATCACAGTGGTATGATCACTCACCTAAAGCCAGACATGCTGGAATGCAAAGTTAAGTGGGCCTTAGGAACAAGCATCGCTACAAACAAAGCTAGCAAAGGTGATGGAATTCCAGTTGAGCTATTCTAAATCCTAAAAGATGATGCTGTGAAAGTGCTGCACTCAATATGCCAGCAAATTTGGAAAACTCAGCAGTGGCCACAGGACTGGAAATGGTCAGTTTTCATTTCAATTCCTAAGAATGGCAATGCCAAAGAATGCTCAAACTACCACACAACTGCATTCATCTCATACGCTAGCAAAGTAATGCTCAACATTCTCCAAGCCAGCTTCAACAGTACGTGAAATGTAAACTTACAGATGTGCAAGCTGGATTAAGAAATGCAGAGGAACCAGAGATCAAATTGACAACATCCACTGGATTATTGAAAAAGCAAGAGAGTTGCAGAAAACATCTCTTTCTGCTTTACTGATTATGCCAAAGCCTCTGCGTGGATCACAACAAACTCTAGAAAATTCTTAAAGAGATGGGAATATCAGACCACCTGACCTGCCTCTTGAGAAATCTGTATGCAGGTAAGGAAGCAACAGTTAGAACTGGACATGGAACAACAAACTGACTCCAAATAGGAAAAGGAGTATGTCAATGCTGTATATTGTCACCCTGTTTATTGAATATATGCAGAATACATCATGAGAAAAGCTGGGCTGGATGAAGTAAAATCTGGAATCAAGATTCCTGGGAGAAATATCAATACAGATGATACCACCCTTATGGCAGAAAGTGAAGAACTAAAGAGCCTCTTGATGAAAGAGGAGAGTGAAAAAGTTGGCTTAAAACTCAACATTCAGAAAACTAAGATCATAGCATCCAGTCCCATCATTTCATGACAAATAGACGGGGAAACAGTGGAAACAGTGGCTGACTTTATTTTGGGGGGCTCCAAAATCACTGCAGATGGTGATTGCAGCCATGAAATTAAAAGACACTTACTCCTTGGAAGAAAAGTTATGACCAACCTAGACAGCATATTAAAAAGCAGAGACATTACTTTGCCAACAAAGGTCCGTCTAGTTAAAGCTATGGTTTTACCAGTAGTCACGTATGGATGTGAGAGTTGGACTATAAAGAAAGCTGAGCACCAAAGAATTGATGCTTTTGAACTATGGTGTTGGAGAAGAGTCTTGAGAGTCCCTTGGACTGCAAGGAGGTCCAACCAGTCCATCCTAAAGGAAATCAGTCCTGAATATTCATTGGAAGGACTGATGCTGAAGCTGAAACTCCAATCCTTTGGCCACCTCATGCGAAGAGTTGACTCACTGGAAAAGACTCTGATGCTGGGAGGGATTGCGGGCAGGAGGAGAAGGGCACGACAGAGGATGAGATGGCTGGATGGCATCATCGATTCGATGGACATGAGTTTGAGTGAACTCCAGGAGTTGGCGATGGACAGGGAGGCCTGGCTTACTGCGATTCATGGGGTCGCAAGGAGTCAGACACGACTTAGTGACTGAACTGATACAAAGGTCACAGGATAAAAATCTCTGGAACTGACCAAGCTCCATAGCAACTGCTGCCATGAACCTTTGAATCTACACCTGTTGATTCTCTGACCCAACAATAGGTAAAATACACACCCTGCTGCTGCTGCTGCTAAGTCGCTTCAGTCGTGTCCAACTCATTGCGACCCCATGGACTGTAGCCCACCAGGCTTCTCTGTCCATGGAATTCTCTAGGCAAGAATACTGGAGTGGGTTGGCATTACCTGCTCTAGGGGATCTTCCTGACTCAGGGTCAAACCTGAGTCTCCTTCATCTCCTGAACTGACAGGTGCGTTCTTTACTACTAGCACCATCTGGGAAGCCCATCGTAACCAATCACCTAATGCCGCCATTCCAGTAGGAATTTTCTCTCTTGAGCCTATAAAAATTGGCTGCAAACCTGTGTGAAAGGGTTCAGCCCTCCCTTGTGCCAGCCCACTGTTCTAATAGTGTCTTTCTGTCTCTGATAAACTTTATTCTCCTCTCATTCTGCCTCTTATCTGGAAATGCTTTTCCTTCCCGCCCATGGACATTCTTCATTCTCTTCATTCCTGAAGGTCACAGTTTGATAACCTGGAGAACCACAGAAGCTCAATAGGAGACCACCTCAGACCCTGTACATACCCTAATCCTTATCAGCAATCCCATCCTTTCCCCCTCATTTAGGACACACAATTTTGAGGGCCTTAGCCTGCTGTGTCCACCTTTGCCTGGCAAAAAAATAAAGATATTCTTTGCTACTTCACTCAAAACTCTGTCTCCAAGATTTGGTTTGGTGTTGGTGGACAGAAGTTGAGTTTCAGCATCACTTGTAGCAATAAATTCACATATGGTTTCAAAAGCCTTGTGGACAGCAGCTGGGAAAAAAATGTTTACTGAAATATTGCTCTTCACTTGATTATATTAAATGTCTTCAATGGTTGTGGTTTCTTAATAACAATAAGCTTGATTGAAGAGCCATGTCAAGCGATATGGGCTTTTAGTTATTAATCTAAAAACTGAGAATGAAAGAGAAGTTGATGAATCATACCAGTTATAGAAAATTGCTAATTTAATAAGCATCTCATTAGAATTTGCTATGGTGACTCTGAAGTTTAATGAGCAGAAATTTTCCCTCTAATTTTTCTGAAGCAGTGAGATGCCAGTGAACTGAATTGATGCTATAATAATAGTAATTTCTCCTCTACTTTCTTCTTCATGAGAAATCAGCCCACATATCATGCAATTCACACTCACATATATCAGTTGAACGAGTGTGAGAAATCAGAAATCATATAATTTACAGTGTTTAAATACATTACACAGCAGGTACTTCAATATCCTGGTTGTAGCCTTCTGGTAACTAGTTCATGTGTATACTATGCACACTCATAGACAGTATGTTTGTCTAAGATAGTAAATTAATAATAAAAGCAATAACTACTGCAAAGACCCTTAATACACACAGTACATACTTTTAAAAATTCTCTTTAACATAATTCCTTGTACTATCATCTAGAGGGGGAAATCCACTGAATTTTTAAAAATTGTATTACTAATTCACACATGTTCGTTGACTTAATAATGCTCTTTTAAAATCATGCTGCTTTTATACCCACACTTAAATCTTGATAGACATTTTTAAAGGCCAAAACTCTTCTTTCTTTCATATGTAGTCAAATTTCACACAACCTTTAGGAAGTCACCTTCATGACGATTACAGCAGAGAAAAGTGCATTTCTCAAAATTATATACTTTGAAGTCAGATAAAACTGAATTTAATACCAGATCAGTCATTTAGTAACTGTGACCTTGGGCAGTTAGCTTAATCTTTCAAAGGCTCAATTTCTCCATCTTTAAAATAAGGGTAAATCTGTTTTAGAGAATTGCTGTATGGCTTAACTGCAAACACTTTTGTAAAATGCTGATTCATGGTAAGCATTTAATAAGAGTTCTTTCCCTCTCCACTGTCCTTCTTGAAATACTGACCAACTCATTCTGCTATTCTTTATAAAAACATTTCTCATGCATAAGTTAAATGCCAGATATTACAAATATGAGCAAGCCAAACTTTCTTACTTCAAAGACACTATAAGAACTGAGGCACTGTCAACCAATTTTTTCGCTCATTGCTACTGGTAAAAAAAAAAAAAAAAAAAGTGTCCAAAAAGCCGGATTACCTTAATAGATCTCAAATGCACATTTTAGTAAAAACTGTTCATATAGATTAATGATCATTAAACCACTGATTTTATAATTATATTTAATTTAAAAGGTTGATCTTTCTTCCAGTTCTAAAGTTTAAAACTATGCAAATGAAGACCAGGAATAAAGCATTTCAGGGATAAACTCAAAGTTCATTCAGAAGAATTTTTTACACCTTAATATCTTCATGACAAGTACACAAGCGAGTTCTAATGACTACGTTAAATGATATTGCTAGTCAATATGATGATGATACATACCATCCTAAGGGCAGAAAGTGAAGAGGAACTAAAGAGCCTCTTGATGAACGTGAAGGAGTAGAGTGAAAAAGCTAGCTTAAAACTCAGCTTTCAAAAAGACTAAGCTCATGGCACCTGGTCCCACCACTTCATGGCAAATAGATGGGGAAAAAGTAAAAACAGTGACATATTTTATTTTCTTGGACTCCTACATTTCTGTGTATGATAACTTCAGCCATGAAATTAAAAAATGCTTATCCTTGGAAGAACAGCTATGACAAACCTAGACAGCATATTAAAAAGCAGAGGTACCACTTTGCCAACAAAGGTCAAAGCCCTTGTTCTGGTGATCATGTAGGGATGTGATAGTTGGACCATAAAGAAGGTTGAGTGCCAAAGAATTGATGCTTTCAAATTGCGGTGCTGGAGAAGACTCTTGAGAGTCCCTTGAACTGCAAGGAGATCAAACCAGTCAATCCTAAAGGAAATCAACCCTGGATATTCATTGGAAGGACTGGTGCTGAAGCTGCAATGTTTTGGTTGCCTAATGCAAAGATTTGACTCATTGGAAAAGACCCTAATGCTGGGAAAGATTGAGGGCAAGAGAAGAAGATGGTGGAAGAGGATGAGACGGTTAGATAGCATCACTGACTCAAAAAATATGAATTTGAGCAAATACTGGGAAATAGTGAAGAAAAGGGAAGCCTGGTGTGCTGCAGTTCATGTGGTCGCATAGAGTCAGACACAACTTAGTGATTGAACAACCACCACAATTACAGGCATAAAGGTTTTGCATCTACTGGTCCCACTTGAAGAATATGTACTTTGAAGTTTGACAGTGGAGATTCCTGATCCTGGCTATAATACATGGACTATATATGTGATTTTAATCAAATTACTCTCTGAATTTCAATTTCCTCATCTGTAAAGTATGTCTTGAGTATTATAGTGATAAAAAGTAAATGTTTCCCTTAAAATAAACAGAGTGTTAGTGGTTTTCCCCAAATTTGTTTCATATCACTTTCTCTATTTAAGGATAACTTTTAAGGCTACCCTGGTGGCTCAGATGGTAAAGTGTCTGCCCTGTAATGTGGGAGACCCAGGTTTGATCCCTGGGTTGGGAAGATCTCCTGGAGAAGGAAATGGCAACCCAATCCAGTACTCTTGCCTGGAAAATTCCATGGACAGAGGAACCTGATAGGCTACAGTCCACGGGGACACAAAGAGTCGGACACAACTGAGCGATTGCACTTTCACTTTTACTTTTGCATGTAAGTGGATGGAAATGTTTATGTTTTCTTAAAGAAACATATGATTTCCTAAAGAAATCATTGTATTCCTAGAAAATGATTATGCATTTAGTTTCCAAATTAATGCTGCGTTTTGGAGCCCTAATTTCTTATGAGTGCATCCAAGAGTCTTTATTATTTTCAGATTACATGGAATTCTGGGAAGCTGAGGTTTGGAATAGAAGATAATAAAGATAAAACAATGTAACTAAATGACTAATTTGTCTTCAGGGTAATCTTTTACTCTCCTTTCGTCAGTCTACAGAATTCTGAAAAAAAAAATAATATCTGTAATGACTTTTTGAATAATATAATATCATTATCTTAAACTAAGTCTGTCTTACCCACCAGAATGAGCCCTTTAAAGATTCAGATTCATTTACAATGCTTGGCATCCCAAAATTATTTGTGAATGAATAGCTTAGAATCATAATAGAAAGAGAGAACAGTCTGGGAATATAAGATAATAAAATAAATTCATTTCCCTTTAAAAAAAAAGTACCATAATTCCCTAATCTAGAACCCTTTCTTCCAAAAATCTAGATTTTTTTTTTTCTTGCAATGGCTTAGTGACCAATCTTTATCAAAATCTTAGCTTTATGTTCAGAATATTTTTATATGTCCTAAATGAGTTTCTGAATTAAAAATTAGGTGAACCAATGTCATGTTGCCTCATTTTAAACAGAATAAAATAAAGTATTATTCAGACTCTTTTAGAGTAATCAAAATTCTAGTTCACCATAAGGATTCTTCTTGATAAGTATATTTTATGTAAAATCTCTGGGATGTTTTTAAAAGGCAACATTTTACCAAATGTCATATTTAATTTTACTAAGGATGTTCTTAAGCTCTGTAGGAATTAAATTATATTCAGAGGCTCTATTCTTTTGTTTTCATGGTTAAATGTATATCTTTAAATCTTTTCCAAGCATTCCAGGAATTGTTCCATTTCTTATTCTTAATAACCAAAGTTGAGAATTTTGTTCCAGTTTGTCAAGTTTAGCAATTATAGACTGGAATTTGAAATTCTAACCTTCTGATTACATTACATAGCCAGAGCCAACTGTGGGACTACTGCATTAGAAACCAGGCTTTAGCTGGCAATGGGCAAAGCTAAGCTAGAAAGTGGTCAAAATGAATTATTTTTACAATTCTAATGCAAATGCATTAAGAAACTTTAAGTTATTTAAAATATTTTAAATAACAGAATATTGTCACAACATTATCCTTTTGCCTGTATATAACATTCATATATTTGAGTTAGAGCCAGAAGACACCGAGTTGGCATCAAATCTCTTCCTAAGTTTGTGAAAATGGTTTCATTACAAATGTCAAATATAACCAGAAATTCTTAACACCTAGAGACAAATTTTAACTATTTATGAAATTATTCCACCATTTGGTCAGTTTTTTGTTTTAAATGAAATATCTTGATTTGTCCACATATGTTTCAATTATTAGAAGACTTGATGAGCAAGATTAATAATGGAAAATGTTACAGAAATAGCTGTAGGGCATATAAACAAGATTAACATTTCCCAGAACAAGGAGAAAGACCATCAAAATTAGTCTTTAAATTTCCAATTTCAGCCCCAATTACTGCTCAGCAGTCTATCAGGGGGAAAAAAAAAAAAACCCAGAGAACCTCAAACCTGCTCCTAAAAAAAGACCTGAAAGCTAGAAAATTCACAAATACCTTTCCTTGTGATTTTTAAATTTTTAATCCTAGGAATAAGGAAAAAAAGATTGCTTTCTAGTTGATAACAATTTTCTTATTTAAAATCATAGCAACATTTCTAAAACTCTAACCATGATCACAGTATTTAGAGCAGATGCTGAAGGAACCAACCAATCCATGTGACTAGCCTTGGACCATAAGAACAGGCCCACGGGTCTCTTTCTTATTGCCATTTTCCTGAGTCAGAGTAAATTACAATTAATCTTTGTTGTGACCATATTTAACTTCAGCTTTTATTAACTCTAATTTAAAATATATTAACATAGGGTGGAAAATGATTATGATGTAGTGTTAGGTAGGTAAAAATGCAAATATATAGAATTACCAACAATGTGGGAAAAGAGAGAGAGAAGAAAAGAACTGGAATATAATGAAACAAAAATATCTGTTGTATCTGTGGGAATATGAGCACTTTAGACAGCCCCAGAGTCCAAATTTTCTACAATGTTTTTTCTATGATAATTAAAAATGTTGATAGTAATTTTAAATTACATTTCAATTATTAATTAAAAGATTTATCACATTATAATGTCATAATTTAATTTTATCTACAATATTTTAAAGTTACAAAGTGAAATTATAGAACCACAAAGTAGACGGTTTTGGCTATCAACAAATTAATCTTCTTTAAAACACTTATGCAATTGTGACTATTTCAAAGAATACTAATTTATGTGCCAGAAATTTCTCAAAGTATTGAATGCCTATCATGTATAAATATTTTACATATATTAGGAGATTTAGGGAGAAAGCAATGGCACCCCACTCCAGTACTCTTGCCTGGAAAACCTTATGGACAGAGGAGCCTGGTAGGCTGCAGTCCATGAGGTCGCACAGAGTCGGACACGACTGAGTGACTTCACTTTCACTTTTCACTTTCATGCATTGGAGAAGGAAATGGCAACCCATTCCAGTGTTCTTTCCTGGAGAATCCCAGGGACGGGGGAGCCTGGTGGGCTGCCATCTACGGGGTCGCATCGAGTAGGACACGACTGAAGTGACTTAGCAGCAGCAGCAGCAGGAGATTTAGCCATATAAAGCAACCCAAGGTGAAGATATTTTAAAAATAAACCAGCACACCTATATTTTCTGTTTTTGCATCATTTGGAAATTTGTGCACTAGGTTTTAACTTGCAGCAATAGATATCTATATAGTAGGGACTCACTATTTATTGCTGATTATTCTGGGGCTTCCCTGATGGTTCAGTGGTTTAAAAAAAAAATTGCCTTTTGATGCAGGAGATGAAGTTTCAATCCCTGGGTTGGGAAGATCCTTTGGAGAAGGAAATGGCAATGCACTCCAGTATTCTTGGCTGGAAAATCCCATGGACAAAAGAGGCTGGCGGGCTATAGTCCATTGGGTGGCAACAAGTCTGACATGGCTTAGCAACTAAACAACAACAACGGATTATTCTGTGTATAAAATACGTGAGATTTTTGACATCCCCGAGTCTGCTTGATCAACTTCTTGAAAGTGATACTCAAGAACTGAACAGAAAACTTGGCATTTTGTCAAGGAGATTAATAGAATACATAGGCATCACACAGATATCTTATATGGAAGCATTTATAAACTTCCTACTTCTTAAAATATGCTGGCTTTCTAAAATAATAGAAAGGTATTGCTTGTTTTTCTTTTTAATGGAACAAATTCTATAGGAAATAGCTTCTGTAAGAGTAAATTTGAAATACTGTTTTCTATTTACATTCTATTTTTCATCAGTCTTATAACCCTATGATATTTTATTCACATTTAATACTCTCAAATGTTTCCCATTTGGAGCCTAGTAACTGCTTCAATAATAGTTTGTTGGGAAAGAAAAGAAATTTTGTGCCCAGAACTTTATGAATCTTGATCTGATTTATAAGTTCTTCAGTCAGTTCAGTTCAGTCACTCAGTTATGTCCTACTCTTTGCGACCCCATGGACTGTAGCAGGCCAGGCTTCCCTGTCCATCACCAACTCCCAGAGTTTACTCAGACTCATGTTCATTGAGTTGGTGATGCCATCCAACCATCTCATCCTCTGTCGACCCCTTCTCCTCCCACCTTCAATCTTTCAAATGGGTCTTTTCAAATGAGTCAGTTCTTCGCATCAGGTGGCCAAAGTATTGGAGTTTCAGCTTCAGCATCAGTCCTTCCAAAGAATATTCAGGACTGATTTCCTTTATGATGGACTGCTTGGATCTCCTTGCTATCCAAGGGACTCTCAAGAGTCTTCTCGAACGCCGCAGTTCAAAAGTATCATTCTTTGGTGCTCAGCTTTCTTTAAAGTCCAACTCTCACATCCCTACATGACTACTGGAAAAACCATAGCTTTGACTAGAAGGACCTTTGTTGCCAAAGTAATATCTCTGCTTTTCAATATGCTGCCTAGGTTGGTCATAATTTTAAGTTCTTAATTGTAGCTAAACTATCTAATTCAACAGATTCAAAGGCCAAATATTTAAACAAAATTGTGATTAAGTTGTGATTAAGTGCATAGAAGAATGAAAAGTTGAGTTTTATTTCTTCTCCTCTTTGTGTTATCACTAGATAATATAAATTTTTGTATGATCTAAAAGTATCTTATCCAAAAGCATATTGAGCTATTACCGATCAACTGCAGAGATTTTCTGTACATCAACTTGCACTGACCTAGCTTGTCTCAAATCCTTAAATAGGAAATTTAATCCTCAAGAAATTTTGAATATATTTAAAAATACATGATTAGTTCCTCTGATTAAGAGAAAGCTATATGCCACATCTCATTATTTTTGCTGAAACAGTTAACTATAGATGAATGCATATTCTTTCTTTTGTATATCACAAATGTAATTTAATCATTGAGTGAATGCTCAATTACCTTTAGGATGATAATTAAGGGGAAAACAATAGAGAGGCATCATTACTAAAATCAGCTCTGTATGGAAACGGCACCCTTTATAATTCTGTGGATTTCAATAAACAGTTCTGCTAATTCCTAGTCTTATTTCACAAGTGGGAATGCAGTTAAATCACTGTTAAAATTAATCTTTCACAGTAGTTTCAAAATCAAATTTACAATAATATACAAAACTATTCAGTGTGACCCAGGTTTCCCTCCCCCCCAAAAAAAACAGAGTTGGACACAACTGAGCAACTAAGCACAACCCAGCACAATAATGTTAGCGATCTTTTGTGATACTGGTTTCATTGCTAATTCAGTAAACTGTACAGAATTGCATTAATGTACCCTATTTGCTGTGCTACGATAGGAGATAGACAGATAACTAGACATTTATTGAAGACATTTCTATTAATATTCTTTCACTTAAATCTCACAGGGACCTTTTTTATCCAGGTATCATTAGAGTATGTTAGTCGCTTAGTCGTGTCCAACTCTTTGCAACCCCATGGACTCCAGGCTCCTCTGTCCATGGGATTCTCCAGGTAAGAATAGTGGAATGGGTTGCCATTTCCTCTCCAGGCATCATTAGAGACATTTAGTTTATTTCCAAGCTGTTTGTAAAGATACGAGTATGCAGCATGTAAGGTTACAGAGGAATTCTGCTAGCTTGTAGGATGCCTATGTACTGGCTTTTAAAAGAGCCTCTTTGGCAGAAATATCAGAAAAAATGAAATCCTCCTGGGAAGACAAATGGCACATCTACAACAGAAGGAGCAGAGTGAAGTAAATCAGAAAGAGAAAAACAAATATTGTATTTTAACGCAGATATGTGGAATCTAGAAAAACGGTATAGATGATCTTATTTGCAAAGCAGAAGTAGAGACATAGACAAAGAGAATAAATATATGGATACTAAGGGGGAAAGAGGGATGGGAGGAATTGGGACTTTGGGACTGACATATATATATATATATATGTGTGTGTATATATATATATATATATATGTATATTCACTATTGATGCTATGTATAAAACATAAATAATGAGAACCTACTGTATAGAACAGGAAACTCTACTCAGTGCTCTGCGGTGACATAAATGTGAAGGAAGTCCAAAAAAGAGGAGAGATTTGTATACAAATAGCTGATTCACCTTGCTGTGCAGCAGAAACTAACACAAATTTGTAAATCCTGTCTAACTCCGCCACCCCGTGGACTATAGCCCATCAGGCTCCTCTGTCCATGGGACTTCCCAGGCAAGAATATTGGAGTGGCTTGCCATTTCCTTCTCCAGGGGATCTTCTCAACCCAAAGATTGAACCTGCATCTCCTTTATTGGCAGGCAGATTCTTTACTGTTCAGCCACTAGGGAAGCTCATAAAGCAATTATACAGCAATAAAAAGATGAAGTAAAAAGATAAAAACAGAGAAAAGCCCGTGACTCGTCAAAGGAAGGGCCTCCTGAATTTCAGCCCCCACACATCCCCTCACACTCAAAGCTGAGTGCCTTTGAGCAATGTGTATACTACACAACTGGATGAGGTAGCCCTGAGAATATTTTTATTTATCTGATAATTCATTTATTTCACTACTTAGCATACTTAGCACACATATTTTTTTGTTTTTGCATTAAAAAAAATTCTAAATTGAGATTCAATATATCTTCCTACAAACTGTAGAAACCATATGTAAATCATGACCTTATTTTCACTTTTATAAAGGGAATGAGTCACTGGCTTCTCCACTGTGTTGCCAACAGAACATATATAAGAAAGGCTGTTCCAAATTATGACCTGGTTCTTTGAGCTTAAAGCTCAACATTCAGAAAACGAAGATCATGGCATCTGGTCCTATCACTTCATGGCAAATAGATGGGGAAACAGTGGAAACAGTGGCTGACTTTATATTTTTGGGCTCCAAAATCACTGCAGATGGTGACTGCAGCCATGAAATTAAAGACACTTGCTCCTTGGAAGGAGAGTTATGACCAACCTAGAGAGCATATTAAAAAGCAGAGACATTACTTTGCCAACACAGCTCCTTCTAGTCAAGGCTATGTTTTTTCCAGTAGTCATGTATGGATGTGAGTGTTGGACTACAAAGAAGGCTGAGCACTGAAGAATTGATGCTTTTGAACTGTCATGTAGGAGAAGAGTCTTGAGAGTCCCTTGGACTGCGAGGAGATCCAACCAGTCCATCTTAAAGGAGATCAGTCCTGGGTGTTCATTGGAAGGACTGATGTTGAAGCTGAAACTTCGGCCACTTGATGTGAAGAGCTGACTCATTTGAAAAGCTGATATTTTGGCCACTTGATGTGAAGAGCTGACTTGTTTGAAAAGACCCTGATGCTGGGACAGATTGAGGGCAGGAGGAGAAGGGGACAACAGAGGGTGAGATGGTTGGATGGCATCACCGACTCAATGGACATGAGTTTGGGTAAACTCCAGGAGTTGATGATGGACAGGGAGGCCTGGTGTGCTGGCCTGGAGGCCAGGAGGACAGGAGGAGTGGACCCCCTGTCCAGTCCATGGGGTCACAAGTAGTCGTACACAAATGAGTGCCTGAACTGAACTGAACTCTTTGAAAATAAGCCAATTAGGAGATAGACCAGCACTGCCAAGACACAAAACACTTTCTCCTTGAGACTAGGATATCTGGGTGCCAAATGTATGCATTTGCTAAACTATTGTGTGAGTCCCCTAGTTGCTCATTTTTACTAAAAAGTAATTAACTAAGCACAATATAAGAGTCCCCAGCTTATTAGAAAAGTTTCTTGGGAATTTAAATAAATTAGCTATGATTAGAACTAATGAAATCTCCAAGAGTACCAGATTTAATTGCAAAAGTTGTTCAGATAAGATGCCTAATAATTTGTGTTAGAAATGTGGAGGAAGTTAAATGTCCAAGTGTATCAAAGAGAAAAGAAAAATCCAACAGCTGAAAACTAGTAATAATTTTTAAAAATGCTAAAAAAGGACAGTAAATATATTTAGAAATATTCATGCCTCCCATTCAATATAGTAACACAATGGGTGTTAATTTGTTATACTAACACTTTATATGTAATTTTAGGGGTTCTTTGGGGAAAGTGAAAGTGTTATTTGCTTCATAATCTCCAACTCTTTGCCACCCCCTGGACTGTTGCCCATCAGGTTCCACTGTCTATGGAATTCTCCAGGCAGGAATACTAGCGTGGGTTGCCATTTCCTTCTCCAAAGGATCTTCCTAACCCAGGGACTGAAACTCAGGTCTCCTGCATTACAAGCAGATTTTTTACCATCTGAGCCAACAGGAAAACCCTCTTTGGGGAAAACCACTCTTTTAATTGGGCTTCCCTTGTGGCTCAGCTGGTAAAGAATCAGTCTGCAATGCTGAAGACCTGGCTGCGATCCCTGGGTGGGTTGGGAAGATCCCCTGGGGAAGGGAAAGGCTACCCACCCAGTATACTGGCCTAGAGAATTCCATGGACTGTATAGCCCATGGTGTCCCGAAGAGTCGTACACAACTGAGCGACTTTCACTCTCACTCTTTTAATTGGTGCATATAGTGTATTTTGAAAGACTATTTCTATGGTGTAAGTAAAACAACTGAAATTTTCTTTACCATTTATAGGGGCTCTAAGAGTTTGAAAAAGTTTGTGAAAGTTAAAAAACGAAACAGTGCCACACTGCAGCTGAAGCACAATATTCATTTCACGCTCACAGTTACTTTGAGTCAAAGATTTAATAACATGATTTATCCTCATACAACATAAACGGATATTAAAAACTAAGTGTATCTCTAAAAAAAGCAATAGCGTTTGTATTTTTTTGCAATAAATAAAATCTTATACCCAGAAAGGTTTTCTAAAATATTTTCCTATTGAATCACTCCATTTGTCTTGGTCAATAATAACTTCATTTTCTCATGGCACACATAAGTATTTGTTTTAGAATATACTGTGCCGCAATCTGCAGATAATTAAAAATGATTCAAACAAAAATACCTAGAATAAAATTTTGATTAAAAAAAAAATAACACCTTAAAATTAGGAAAATGGGTCCAGAAATATAAACAAAACATGTAGAAAAAGAAAAGAAAAAAATCAAATCATAGGACCTACATATTTAAGGACAGTTGAATTTCAAATGGAATTGAACATCCTAGCAAAAATAGTTACACAATTCTCACTGTCAAAAACTGGAAAACTCACCAGGAAATACAGAAGATTTTCTCAATGCTGAATTTTAAAATTAAATCAATGTGAGGTTTTACATTAGAAAAGTGAGAAACAGAGATAAGTGGCAAATGTCCTTAGTGATATTATTATATCAAATGGAGTGGTTTAATGTAGTCAGATTGTGTAGCTTCCTGCGGTAAAGCCAAGAATATAAATAAAGCTATTATTTTTCAAGGGCCATTGTAAGGTGCTCTTAGCTTGTAGCCTTTTAATAGTCTTGTGTGGCCTAAGGATAACATTTGAGCATGTGGATTTATTTTTAAAAATTCAGATAATTCAGGCAGTTTCTTTAAAAAAGGTTCAAAAGAAAAGAACACTTCTCTGTGTTGTATATTCAATAAAACTGGAAAGTAAATAGTTTGAGAACTTCAAAGATCAAAAATATTGAAATTTTGGTTGAGGGTAAGCATATAAGAATAGAAATCAAATCAACATGTATGATTTTTGTCCTTCTCCAAATGTTCAGAGAAAACTCCTCTCAGTAGTGTATACTGAAAACTTTTGGAAAACACATACACACACACACACACACATTCATCTTATAATGCATGGATCAGCTGAATAAGGGTAAAGTAACTCCTTAGAGGCCAGAAAGAACAGGAAACAGCTTCCTAACCAAGGACTGTAATATGTAAATTAATAAAGGTACCTGTTCATCCATCTATGCTCTAAAGCTTGCATATAAATAACTAACAAAAACCAGAGCTTTAAGCATGGGGAAGTTGTAAAGCTGTCTTCTACCACCACAAAAACTCAGGACTCTGTAAAGGAATACCATCAATAATGAGAGTGGGGCGGGAGGCAGGGTGGTAAGGAGTAAAAACTCTTTCCTGGTCTTTTTTAAAGATAGACCTGCTGCTCCTACAACCTGTGTACTCAGTCATGTCCGATTCTTTGCAACCCCGTGGACTATAGCCTGCCAGGCTCCTCTGTCCATGAAATTTTCCAGGCAAGCATACTGGAGCAGGTTGCCATTTCCTACTTGAGAGGATCTTCCCAACCCAGGGACTGAATCTGAGTCTCTTGCATCTCCTACAATGGCAGGCAGATTCTTTATCACTAGCCTAAATGGCTGGGGTGTGTGTAGCAGAATTGGGGAGACGTCATTTATATGTACAAACTTGCAGCTAGCTAGTAGGTAAGTTCTGGAGATCTAATGCACACCACAGTGATTATAGTCAACAATACTGTATTGTAAACATCAAAGCTGCTAAGAAACCAGATCTTAACTCTTTCTTTCTTTCTTTTTTTTTTTAATTAATTTTATTTTATTTTTAAACTTTACATAATTGTATTAGTTTTGCCAAATATCAAAATGAATCCACCACAGGTATACATGTGTTCCCCATCCTGAACCCCCTCCTCCTCCTCCCTCCCCATACCATCCCTCTGGGTCGTCCCAGTGTACTAGCCCCAAGCATCCAGTATCGCATTGAACCTGGACTGGCATCTCGTTTCATACATGATATTTTACATGTTTCAATGCCATTCTCCCAAATCTTCCCACCCTCTCCCTCTCCCACAAAGTCCATAAGACTGTTCTATACGTCAGTGTCTCTTTTGCTGTCTCGTATACAGGGTTATCGTTACCATCTGTCTAAATTCCATATATATGCGTTAGTATACTGTATTGGTGTTTTTCCTTCTGGCTTACTTCACTCTGTATAATAGGCTCCAGTTTCATCCACCTCATTAGAACTGATTCAAATGTATTCTTTTTAATGGCTGAGTAATACTCCATTGTGTATATGTACCAAGGCTTTCTTATCCATTCATCTGCTGATGGACATCTAGGTTGCTTCCATGTCCTGGCTATTATAAACAGTGCTGCGATGAACATTGGGGTACACGTGTCTCTTTCCCTTCTGGTTTCCTCAGTGTGTATGCCCAGCAGTGGGATTGCTGGATCATAAGGCAGTTCTATTTCCAGTTTTTTAAGGAATCTCCACACTGTTCTCCATAGTGGCTGTACTAGTTTGCATTCCCACCAACAATTACTAGAACTAATCAATGATTATAGTAAAGTTGCAGGATATAAAATCAACACACAGAAATCCCTTGCATTCCTATACACTAATAATGAGAAAACAGAAAGAGAAATTAAGGAAACAATTCCATTCACCATTGCAATGAAAAGAATAAAATACTTAGGAATATATCTACCTAAAGAAACTAAAGACCTATATATAGAAAACTATAAAACACTGGTGAAAGAAATCAAAGAGGACACTAATAGATGGAGAAATATACCATGTTCATGGATTGGAAGAATCAATATAGTGAAAATGAGTATACTACCCAAAGCAATTTATAGATTCAATGCAATCCCTATCAAGCTACCAACAGTATTCTTCACAGAGCTAGAACAAATAATTTCACAATTTGTATGGAAATACAAAAAAACTCTTTCTAACACACACAAAAAAATGGCAATTATGTGATATGATAAAGATATAAGCTACCACTACAGTGGTAACCATACTGAAAAACACAAATGTACCAAACCCACATGCTGTACACCACAGACTCACACAATGTTACATGCAATTATATCTCGATTGAGAAAAATAAAGCCTTAAGCAGAAAATGTAGATTAAGTTGTTGTGCTTTGATAGTGAGTGCCCTTGACTATTTTTTTCCCTCATTAGACTTTTTTGTTTTAATGGTTTCCGTGAGGGAATTTTGGTCAAGTTGTTTCTGTTAAAACAGTCTTAATTTAACATTGCAACACAGAAAAAAAAAAAAAAGGCCGATAAAACATTCTCTTTTCTTCTGAAGGTTTCAGAATGCAGTTATCATTAACTGGTCTTTTACTATTAAATTTAAATGGCCAATTGAGACAATAGTTCTGAGATGATTTTTCCACCACTGATTAAGACTAGAGTGGCAGGAATTAGGGATCATACTTATTTAGCCTTCTGAGCATTCTGCGCAGACTTGGTGCCCTTGCCAGCTCCAGATGCCTTTTTGTCCACTACTTTGGTGGCATCCACAGCAACTGTCTCATGTCATGAACAGCAAAATGGCCCAGAGGAGCATAGTTAGAGATCTCAACACACATAGGCTTATTAGGAACCATTCTGTAAGTTTATACTTTAAAACTGGCCTCAAAGTATTTTCATAGGAAAAATCTAATTAATAGGAGTTCATGTTTTTTTGTTTTTAAATCACAAAATATAAAGGAAAACATGCCATCATCACTGAGATGCATGCACACAAAAACTTGATATAAAGATATAACTTTTGGCTGTTAGGATATTCAACTCACCAGAAAGGATAACAATTTTAAAGTCTATGGCATCCAATTACCAGCTTCAAAAGCCAAACTGATGAAGCTATAGGGGAAAGTCACTAATCTCCAAAATTATATTATATTTTAATCATTTCTCTTATACATTAAACAAATAAAAATCAAGAGGGAAATGAATAATATATATGTGTGGAGAGAGAAACATACCTGAAATATACCTGAAACAAGTATAAAAATGACAACATCATGGATAATAAAGTACAACAAATGTTTTAAAAATCATTATGATGGAGTTCACATGCTTTGTACATTGTACAAATCAGAAAGCAGTATCAAAGGGCAATAAAAAGATAACAAATACATTTCTCAATCCTTTACAAATACTAAAGAAAATATACCACCTAGAAAAACATCAGAGGCAGATAAAGTAGTACACAGAAAAAAATTATAATATTCTTATGCTAAAAAAAAATAGGAAGAATCAAATAACTAAATTAAATCAATTTTCAGGACATAGTAAAAATACAAGAGAATGCACACAGAAGTTAAAAGGAAAAAAAATACAGTTAGAAATTAATGATATAGAAAATAAAGTTAGACCAGAAAGAAAAAAATAAGAGCACAGATTTTTTTCTCTTGAATAACCTGAGAGAAAAATCATGAATTAAAAACAAAAAATTCCATACACTTTTTATATTTTTAAAACTGTCAAATGTTATATTTAAATGAGATTTTATAGTAAATTGAATAATGATGTTGTAAGGACTTACACCTTCTAAAATTGTATACATAGTTATAATTATTAATATTTTGAGGGATCTTCAACAAGTTTGGTTTATAATATCCTGGAATTATAATTTAAATTAAAATTGTATCACTTACATATATCATACGAAACTAAAATATTAATTTCTTTTAAGTTGTTTTTATACTCAAAATGTCCTATGTTTGCAATGGAAAAATTAAAACCAAATCTCTTTATATTTCTTCAAACATTTTTGTAGCTCATCATTACACATAGGAAAAATAGCTAAAACACTGTTAGCTCATTACAAGTTTCTAGATGCACAGGCTCTTAGGGAAAATGTAGCTTTATATCTGATGTTTTACCTATAATTCCTTTACTTTCTGGCACTCTAGATGAAAAGAAAAGATTTTATGGTAATTCTACTCTGTGTTGCTCCTGTATTTATATTTAATGGTTTTAAACTTTTTATAAAGTCTAAACTCTGCAATATATTACTTTCAAAATGTCCATCTTATATAAGTGGAGTTACATTCCACATTATCAATAATGCATGAAAAGATTTCATCAGTCCTGGATTGATAAAGGACAAAAAGGAGTGAATGTTGAGGAGGGAAATCTGCATAGAAACTATAGTTTTGGATGAAGATAATGCTATTCCTTTTCAATGAATTTCATATTTTATTTTTATTTATTTTTTCTCTGCTTGGAATATTCTCCCTCACAGGTTTCCATGACTCTGTCCCTCACTTCTTTCTCATCTTTTCCCAAAATGTCATGTTCTCAGTTATCTTTCCTGGTCAGACTATCTAAAATTTAAACTCTTTTTCCTTTCTCATTCCCCTTTCCCTCTTTATTTATTATTTTTTGCCTTGCACTTAGAAATGTATAACATATCATTTATTTCAATTAATGTACTTTATTGTCTTTTTCCACCGTTAGAATTAAATCCTATGAGGGAAGATATTTATGGTTATTTTGCTAACTGCTGTTAAATCCAGTAATTAGAACATAATCTGATAGGTAGTAAGGACCAAAAAGTGCTTCCTAAAAAATTATCTTTACTTAGGGGGTGATGAAATCATTTTCAAAAGTGTGTATTTCTCTAATAATAATTGATGCTTCATCCATGATTTAGAAAATAGAATAAAATAAAAATAGATGTGGAAGTTTAAAAACTTATTGAAGACATTATAAACATACTCAAATAATTATTATTTGATACATTAAGCTACATAGAAGTTTCTCAATATGTTTCTATACACTTATACGTGTATTTGCACACACTGTTTATGTGCTATGTGGGTATACTATACAATCACTGGGGCTTCCCAGGTGGCACTTGTGGTAAAGAACCTGCCTGCCAATAAGAGATGCAGATTTGATACTTGGGTCAGGTAGATCGCCTAGAATAGGAAATGGCAACTCGCTCCAGCCTTCTTGGCTGGGAAATCCCATAGACAGAGCAGTCTGGTGGGCTACAGTCCAGAAGGGCTGCAAAGAGTTGGATATGACTGAGCAACAAAGCACATGCTCATGTACACACAAACACAAACACAAACAATATACTCATTACCTCTCTCACTGAATTTTGAGATCTTTATGCATTATGCATATTCATATGAGTCTGTACACATGTAATGATGTGTATAAAGGAGGAACTAACATTTGTTGCATTTCTACATTGTTGAACACAAACCCAACTACAATTTAATCTCAGAGTAATCCAAACACAAAGTCAATAGAAAGCAGGACTAATTCAGTTCTGTTCAGTTCAATTGTTCAGTTTGCTCAAACTCATGTCCATCGAGTTGGTGATACCATCCAACCATCTCATCCTCTATCAGCCCCTTCTCCTCCTGCCTTCAATCCTTCCCAGCATCAGGGTCTTTTCCAGAGAGTCAGTTCTTCTCATCAGGTGGCCAAAGTATTGGAGCTTCAGCTTAAGCATCAGCCCTTCCAATGAATATTCAGGACTAATTTCCTTTAGGATGGACTGGTTTGATTTCCTTCCAGCCCAAGGGACTCTTCAAGAGTCTTCTCCAACACCACAGCTCAAAGGCAACAATTCTTCAGTGCTCAGCCTTCTTTATGGTCCAACTTTCACATCCATAAATGACCATTGGAAAAACCATAGCTTTGACTAGACAGATCTGTGTTGGCAAAGTAATGTCTCTGCTTTTTAATACGCTGTCTAGGTTTACCATACCTTTTGTTCCAAGAAGCTAGTGTCTTAATTTCATGGCTGCTGTCACCATCTGCAGTGATTGTGGAGTCCAAGAATATAAAGTCTATCACTGTTTTAATTGTTTGGACCATCTCTTTGCCATTCAGTGATGGGACCAGATGCCATGATCTTAGTTTTTTGAATGTTGAGTTTTAGGTCAACTTTTTCTCTCTCCTCTTTTGCTTGCATCAAGAGGCTCCTCAATTTCTCTTTGCTTTCTGCCATAAGGATGGTATCATCTGCATATCTGAGGTTATTGATATTTCTTCCAGCAATCTTGATTCCAGCTTGTGCTTCATCCAGCCCAGCATTTCTCATGATGTTATCTGCATATAAGTTAAATAAGCAGGGTGACAGTATACAGCCTTGATGTACTACTGTCCCAATTTGGAACCAGTCTTTTGTTGCATGTCCAGTTCTAACTGTTGCATCTTGACCTGCATGCCTCCTTATTAGGAGGCAGGTAAGGTGGTCTGATATTCCCATCTCTTTAAGAATTTTCCACAGTTTGCCATGATCCACACAGTCAAGGGCTTTGGTGTAGTCAATGAAGCAGAAAGAGATGGTTTTCTGAAACTCTCTTGCTTTTTTGATGACCCAGCAGATGTTGGCAATTTGATCTCTGGTTCCTCTGCCTTTTCTAAATCCAGCTTGAACATCTGGAAATTCTCGGTTGAAGTACCGCTGAAGACTTGCTTGGATAATTTTGAGCATTACTTTGCTGGTGTCTGAAATGAGTGCAATTGTGCAGTAGTTTGGACATTCTTTGGCATTGCCTTTCTTTGGGATTGGAATGAAACTGACCTTTTCCAGTCCTGTGGCCACTGCTGAGTTTTCCAAATTTGCCGGCATACTGACTGAAGCACTTTCACAGCATCATCTTTTAGGATTTGAATTAGCTCAGCTGGAATTCCATCTTCTCTGCTAGCTTTGTTCGTAGTGAGGTTTCCTAAGGCCCACTTGACTTCGCATTCCAGGACATCTGGCTCTAGGTGAGTTACTGGGTCATTAAGATCTTTTTGGTATAGCTCTTCTGCATATTCTTGCCACCTCTTCTTAATATCTTCTGCTTCTGTTAGGTCCATACCATTTCTGTCCTTTATTGTGCATATCTTTTCATGAAATGTTCGCTTGGTATCTCTGATTTTCTTGAAGAGATCTCTAGTCTTTCCAATTCTATTGTTTTGCTCTATTTCTTTTTATTGATCACTTAGGAGCTTTCTTATCTCTCCTAGCTATTCTTTGAAACTCTGCATTCAACTATGTATCTTTCCTTTTCTCCTTTGCCTTTAGCTTCTCTTATTTTCTCAGGTATTTGTAAGGCCTCCTCAGACAACCATTTGTCATTCTGCATTTCTTTTTCAAGACCAATAAGGCATGGTCTTGATCACTGCCTCCTGTACAGTGTCATGAACCTCCATCCATAGTTCTTCAGGCACTCTATCAGATCTAATCCCTTAAATCTATTTGTCACTTCCACTGCATAATCATAAGGGGTTTTATTTAGGTCATACCTGAATGGTCTAGTGGTTTTCCCCACTTTCTTCAATTTAAGTCTGAAAAAGGAGTTTATGATCTGAGCCACAGTCAGCTCCTAGTCTTGTTTTTGCTGACTGTATAGAGCTTCTCCATCTTTGGCTACAGAGAATATAATCAATCTGATTTTGGTATTGACCATCTGGTGATGTCCATGTGTAGAGTCGTCTCTTGTGTTGTTGGAAGAGTGTGTTCGCTATGACCAGTGCATTCTCTTTGCTAAGCTCTGTCAGCCTTTGCCCTGATTCATCTTTTACTCCAAGTCCAAACTTGCCTGTTACTCCAGAATTCAACTTAAGTCATTGAGACTTCAAATTTCATCTTCCTCACTTTTATCTTTTTTTGTATGTCCATTTTGCCTTCTGTGGTTTGAAGTTATACATAAAGGTTAATTTACAAATAGGATCTAATCACCAGGATTGGGCATGGTTCCTTTGCATATGTATGTTTATCATTTTGTTTAAATTCGTTAATCCTAAATTCATATAATGAAGTGATAAATATTATTGAATTGTTTTAGTCAGGTGTTCATTCTATCAGTTCATTCTATGGGCTATGCAAAACAAAGTGGAGACAGTAGATGAAAAGAGAGATATGAGATTCCCAATGTTCTCTTTTTCCCTATGTCACATTGTCAACATCTGCTTTACTGAAGACAAGGTTAATGATGTGAGCATGTCTGGTAAGATGGGTGACCTCATTGAGGTATATTAGTTATCATCATCATGATGTCGGTCATCATCACAGAAAAATGACAGACAAGAAAAATGAACCAGCCAAGATAGGTTTAAAACTCTAACAGGAACTCTGACTTCTAATGGAGTGTATTTTCAAAAGAACTTGACTGCTATTGTGAAAACACATTACTAACAGTATTAATCTTCTGAGTCAGCAAAGATGAATTCTTAATCTCTGTTAAAATAAGGCATAGAACTAAAATTTAAAACCAGATGATCACTTCATTTGAATATGTTATATGATTTAGAACAAAAACAGTTTTAAATCATATAAAATTTTATTTATTTTACATATGTATACTATATATATAATTTATATATTATATATATAAATAGTGCATCTAAGTATCCACACACACATATCTATACTACATTTACATATATATTATATATATACACACATGAATGTATATTATGCCTACATATATATGCAGTATTTACTGTTTTAAATACAACAAAAATCATTTAGTAAAAGGAGCTATAAAATTATATTAATAAAATTTTAGTGTTTACTCTTTTTTTTTTTTTAAAGGTTTTCATTGTCTTTAGAGCAACACAAAGTCAGTGAATCATATGATAAGGATGAGTTCTGACTGTATTAATGGACTCATGTTTAAGAAAAATGAACAGCCTAGTACAATGAATATTTTATTCACATTCTTGGTGTTGAAGAACAATTGATAAGAATCTATAAAATCTCAAAATAACTATATATCAACTAAATTATGACATAAAATGATGATTAAGAAAAATGTACTTCATCATTAGTAATCATTCTAAGGTTAAATAAGTGAATGGCAAAAACTTTCCATTATTTGACCCTAAATGTTTTCTTCTGTTGTAGTCTACATTAGATATAAGGGATTGAAAGCAGTATTGAAGAGAAGACAGGATGAAAGTATATATATTTATTTTCCTTTTCTATCATAAAATCTTCCAAAAAATTCAGTGAGATGTGTAACAAAAAATCATGTAGATATCATTAAAACTTAATAAAGCCTAATGGTCTACTATACTTACAAAAATATTTTAAACGAAATGAAGCATTAACTAGAGCTGAAATCCACATTTTGCTCCTCAAAAAAATCACATTTGCCTTTCTACCTGAGAGACAATCACTATTCTGAATTTGGTTTCCATCTTTTAATTCAATGTCATACTTGATATGTAAATTTAGAGTGAGGATGAAATAAAGACTAAAGTTTCTTTATCACCTGCATACCATGAATGAAAGATTTACAACCATATGATTTAACTTAACAAAAAGAAAAGTGAGTACAACATAACTATGGGCACAGGGGAGTCTTAAAATTTGTATAAAAACATGAATACTCATTTAAAGTACATATTTTATTTCAATATTAATAGTATGTATTTCTGTATTCCAGAGGTTTGTAACATTGTACAAGAGGCAGTGACAAAACCATCACAAAGAAAAAGAAATGTAAGAAGGAAAGGGGGTGTCTGAGGAAGTTTTACACATAGCTGAGGAAAGAAGAGAAGCAAAAGGCAATGGAGAAAGGGAAAGATATATCCAACTGAATGCAGTTGCAGAGCAGAGCAAGGCAAGATAAGAAGGCCATCTTAAATGAACAGCACAATGAAGTAGAGGGAAATGACAGAATGGGAAAGACTAGAGATCACTCCAAGAAAACTGGAGATATCAAGGGAACATTTCATGCAAGCATGGGCACAATAAAGGACAGAAACAGTAAGGACCTAAGAGAAACAGAATAGATTGAAAAGAGGTGGCAAGAATACACAGAAGAACTATATAAAAAAGGTCTTAGTGACCCAGATAACCATGATGGTGTGGTCACCCACCTAGAGCCTGATATTCTGAAGTCTGAAGTCAAGTGGGCCTTAGGAAGCATTACTACAAACAAGGCTAGTGGAGGTAATGAAATTCCAGTTGAGCTATTTCAAATCCTGGAAAATGATGCTGTTAAAGGGCTGCACTATGCCAGCAAATTTGGAAAACTCAGCAGTGGTCACAGGACTGGAAAAGGTCAGTTTTCATTTCAATCCCAAAAAAGGGCAATGCCAAAGAATGGACAAACTACCACACAATTGCAAACTGCACTCATTTCACATGCTAACAAGGTAATGCTCAAAGTCTTTCAAGCAAGGCTTCAGTAGTCCACGAACTAAGAAATTCCAGTTGTACAAACTGGATTTAGAAGAGGCAGAAGAGCCAGAGATCAAACTGACAACATCCATTGGATCACAGAGAAAGCAAGAGAATTCCAGAAAAACATCTACTTCTGCTTTGACTGCTTTGACTGAATTTGACTATGAGATAGTCTTTGACTTTGTGGATCACAACAAACTGGAAAATTCTTAAAGACATGGGAATACCAGACCACCTTACCTGCCTCCTGAGAAACCAGTATGCAGGTTAAGAAGCAACAATTAGAACCTTATATGGAACAACTGATTGATTCAAAATAGGGAAAGGAGTATGACAAGGCTGTATGCTGCCATTCTGTTTATTTAATTTATATGCAGACTGTGTGTTAAGTTGCTCAATCATGTCTGACTCTTTGCCACCCCATGGACTGTAGCCCGCCAGGCTCCTCTGTCCATGGAATTCTCCAGGCAAGAATAGTGGAGTAGGTAGCCATTCCCTTATATGCAGAATATATCATGTGAAATGTCAGACTAGATGAATTACAAGCTGGAATTAAGATTGGTGGGAGAAATATCAACAACCTCAGATATGCAGATGATACCACTTTAATGGCAGAAAATGATGAGGAACTAGAAGCTTCTTGATGATGGTGAAAGAGGAGAGTGAAAACGCTGGCTTAAAACTCAACATTCAGAAAACTAAGGTCATGGCATCTGGCTTCATCACTTATGGCAAATAGAAGGGTAAAAGTAGAAGCAGTAACAGATTTTATTTTCTTGGGCTCCAAAATCCGTGTGGACAGTCACTGCAGCCATGAAATTAACATATGCTTGCTCCTTGGAAGGAATGCTGTGGTAAACCTAGACAATGTATTAAAATCACTTTGCCAACAAAGGTGCAAACAGTCAAAGCTATGGTTTTTCCAGTAGTCATGTACAGATTTGACATTTGGACCATACAGAAGACTGAGCACTGAAGAATCAATGCCTTCAAATTGTGTTGTTAGAGAAGGCTCTTGAGAGTCTCTTGGACTGCAAGGAAATCAAACGAGTCAATCCTAAAGGAAATCAATCCGGAATATTCATTAGAAGGACTGATGCTGAAGCTGAAACCCCAATATTTTGGCCATCTGATGTGAAGAGCCAACTCTTTGGAAAAGACTCTGATGATGGGAAAGATTGAAGGCAAAAGGAGAAGAGAGCAGCAGAGAATGAGATGGTTAGATAGCATCACCAACTCAATGGACATGAATCTGAGCAAAATGAGCAAACTTTCAGAGCTAGTAAAGAAAGGACAGGGAAGCCTGGCGTACTGCAATCCATGGAGTCACAAAGAGTCAGATTTGACTGAACAACAACCTTTCTGTATTAAGTTAAAAACAGAAGCAAAATTCTAGACAACGATCCAAGGGAAATAGAAAAGGGCTTTCTATACACACTGTGATTATTAATTACCTCTATATCATCCCTATCTTACTTAAAAGGAAGACTGATTTTTACAAAAGATTTGTATCCATTAGAATAATTCACAGTTAAATTACTTAAAGCTATACAGGCAATTCCTGAAATATTAGAATTACAATATATACCTTGGAATCCAGAAAAGGAAAAATATAGAAATATTTCATTAAAGTAAGAAATCAGTACATTGTATTTTTAAAATTCAGATAACACAAGGAATGCATGTTATTATATATATATGTATGTATGTAGTTGGCTTAAAGCTCAACATTCAGAAAATGAAGATCATGGCATCCGGTCCCACCACTTCATGGGAAATAGATGGGGAAACAGTGTCAGACTTTATTTTTCTGGGCTCCAAAATCACTACAGATGGTGACTGCAGCCATGAAATTAAAAGACGCTTACTCCTTGGAAGGAAAGTTATGACCAACCTAGATAGCATATTCAAAAGCAGAGACATTACTTTGCCAACAAAGGTCCGTCTAGTCAAGGCTATAGTTTTTCCTGTGGTCATGTATGGATGTGAGAGTTGGACTGTGAAGAAGGCTGAGTGCCAAAGAATTGATGCTTTTGAACTGTGGTGTTGGAGAAGACTCTTGAGAGTCCCTTGGACTGCAAGGAGATCCAACCAGTCCATCCTAAAGGAGATCAGTCCTGGGTGTTCTTTGGAAGGAATGATGCTAAAGCTTAAACTCCAGTGCTTTGGCCACCTCATGGGAAGAGTTGACTCATTGGGAAAGACTCTGATGCTGGGAGGGATAGGGGGCAGGAGGAGAAGGGGACGACAGAGGATGAGATGGCTGGATGGCATCACTGACTTGATGGACGTGAGTCTTGGTGAACTCCGGGAGTTGGTGATGGACAGGGAGGCCTGGCGTGCTGCGATTCATGGGGTCGCAAAGAGTCGGACATGACTGAGCGACTGATCTGATCTGATCTGATGTATAATTATTACTGGTTCACATTGTTGTAGAGCAGACCTATGCAACATTGTAAAGAAACGTTCCTTCAATTAAAAAGTAAATTAAAAAAAAAGAAAATAAGGGAGTAGACAAATATGTACTTTGCACAGTTTATTTTATGTTATTAATCAGTTAATATTTATGCAAAAAAGAAATGAATTTAAGATTGAAAATGCTATCATGATAGACACTGCAGTAATTGACTGAGAAACTATAAAAATTATGTATCTGCTTCCTTCCAGCCATAAGCCCAATCAAAAAAAAGAAATATTCACAATACTAGTCTTAGAGTTTAATATATATCTATCAGAAATGGAAAGATTAAGCAAACAAAAGATTAACAAGGTTATCAAATATATGAACAATACTAAAATTAGCAAATTTAATTAGTGTATAAATCTGCACTAATATGATTTTTGCATGAAATAAACTAATTCAGATATCAACAATTAAAAAATGGTTTAAAAAAACAAACATTTGTAAACCAAAAAACAGACTCTGCCACACAATGAAGAATAAAAACTGGTGAATATGATAAATATTAATTAATAACAAAAAAAATACTAGACTTCAAAACCTATGGGATTCACTAATCATAAAGGAAAAGTCTGATAAACTGACTTCATTGAAATAAAAATTTGGTTTTCATCAAAAGACAGTGTTAACACTTTGTGTTTGAAGATATCTCAAGCCTTGGCTAGTATTTTTGTGATCCATGACATGGTTAGAGTGAGGGTAACTAGAACAATACTCAGTTGGAAACAATTCTCAGTAATACATTGATACTACATTCCAGAAAGTGTTACTGACACCCTTTTGTCACAGCATCCCTACAACACCAGAAACTGTGACCAGCATGTTCATGACCGATCTCCATTTTTTAGGATGTAGGTCTATCTCAGGGAGAAAGTCAACAAGTATTTGTTGAATTAGAACTGAATACATGTTAAAAACAATTAGCAGTTGTTTCCTCCAGTTAACTAAATAGATAAATATAGCATTCCTGTTTAATTCAACAAGACTTGTAGAAATGAAATTTCACTAATTTTTTTTATATGTCTTCTCTACTCTCTCTTTTCTCTGTTTGAATGACTCCATTTCTCTTCTCCTGCATTCCATTTTAGTACATAAAATGACATATTTGTAAATATTACATATTTCCATTTTCTTTGCTTCTGGGACAATCTGTTATTAAATGTATTTCCCACAAAATCTCCAAAATGAGTTAAAATTTTTAAAACACTAAAATGCTTAGCCAATCTGAGTTCTGTTTTTACTGCAATGTCTTCCTCTACTGGACAGTCTCTTAAAATCTTTCTCCCCAATATATTTAGACCATCTCCAACTCATTATCCCATTAATAACTTTAAGAATCTATGGTGTCAAATTGCATGACTCTTCCATTCTTGACATTAATGTGAACTATGACACTAAAATGGAATAAGTATTAATATGTTAAGGAAACCAAAAATGAAAATGAATCTCAAGCATAACTGTGATTCCAGAAGGAACTTCTTAAGTATTCCCTTTAGGAGTATCTTGCTTTTGATCTCATTCTTAAAACCATCAGAACCACAGTATACTCAGGTTGTTTAAGTGATAACAGAATCCAGGTCTTTTCTTCCCTGCTTTATCACTCTCTGTAACTCCCTCCTCACGGCACATAAGCCCATCCTTGCCTGCAGCCTCCACTCTAATTAAGGAAAGTTGGGATATTGCCAGTCCTGCTGAGAACAGTATTATCTGAGTATAGACTCTCTGATTCTACCCGTTCTCAGCTTCAACTTCATTACTCCCAGTGATTGTTCTATCAGTATAGCTGTGAAGAAAAACTAAATAAATAGATCAGAAGAGATCAGAAGAGATCACAGTCATGGAGGAAACAGTTTAAAATGGTTTCAATTTCTCTAAGCCCTCTGCATGATCAGGAAGCTGATAAAGCTTAGTCAGACCCATAGTCATCAAAATTCGCGTGCTAAGCCTCTCACACTTCCTGAAGGAGTAGTCAGCAAAGAGTGGTGGTAGCGGGGGCGAGGGGTCAGACCATGAGATCTAGAAGTAGATGATTGGGCTTCCATTGCCATTTACTGATAGGATGATTCTAGCAAATAACCTGACCTCTTTTAACAATATCTCTTCCTCTCCAAAATGGAGAAAAACCATACATGCAAGATTTGAGGCAAGACAAACAAAATACTTTGGGTAAGTTTTTATAAACTAGAATTTATAGTTTATAACTATGTGAAAGTGAAAGTGTTAGTCACTCGGTCATGGCTGACTCTGTGGCCCCATGGACTGTAGCCTCTGTCCATGGAATTCTCTAAGCAAGAACACCGGAGTTGGTTGCCATTCCCTTCTCTAGGGGATCTTCCCGACCCAGGGATTGAACCCAGGTCTCTGGCATTGCAGGCAGATTCTTTACCATCTGAGCCATCAGGGAAGCCCTATTTATAGTTAAAAACTATAATTGTCCTTTTATAGTTCAACTATAAGAAACAAAGCACTGTGTTTTTCCTTATACTGGCAGTATAATTAATGGTCTAGCAATGATGTCTTGGATATCATGCTCTAAAACACATTTGCAAAATCTTATCTGCAAGTAAGATTTCATGGATTGTATATGGGTTTACAACGTTAAACACATATTAACCATGGATATCTGGTGATTTGACCTCTGATGCCTTATTGGTCCTGGAGAGAATGCCTTTTGAAAGGCTAGCTAATTCCTGGAGAAAGTAAACAACTCATTGATGAGCTTGTCTTTGATATATAACCCAGTCAATCAGGAGCCTATACTCCCAAAAGATCCTCTGGCTCTCGGAGGGTTCATATTCTGGGCTACTATTCCCCTGTCCTAGTCATCCCAGAGACAGGCCACTAGCGATAGTTCTTAGAGTCCAGAGTCTGCCAAAATTACTCAGACCATCCAATCCTAAACCTGCCAAGCCTGCTCTCCTCACCCTTCCTTCCCATGGTACCACAATAAAGCCTCTTGCTCATGTTCTCCCCTTCTTGCTTTTCTCACGACTGCCTCTCATGCTTCTCTGTGTGACATGCTGTGCTCCTTGTTTCTAGGAAACTGTGAATATAAAAAGTTCTTTCATGAAAGTTTCTTCATATTTTACCACACTTGTTAGCAAACAAATTATGGATAAACTTAAAGCAACATGCTAATATTAATTTCAAATGAATGATTATCCTCTGAACATTTTCTGTCTTTTCCTGTTTTACAAGATTTAAATTCTTTTAACAGTCGATACTGATCACTTCTTTTGTAATTCCAACTTGTTTACAAAAGTATTTTAAATGAATTTGTATAAATATAGATATGCTCACATGAAGGAAACATGGAGAATTTAAATAAGGATCATAACTTTAAACCATATCTGTAAGAAGCCACAGACAAGAAGCCACAAATGACCACAGGATTTATTTTAACTTCCTTGTGAAAACTTGGCATAAAATAGAATGAATGAAAAACAATTTCAGGGCTTTGGAATCATATTTGTTAATTACACACCAGTAAATTTCTTATTTTTCTCCTCCTTTGACTAGACACTTGTCTCAATAGTGAGTCAAACAGAGAATAAATCAACATGGAAAATATTTTTTTATCCTCTTCTATCTTCAGTACCTAAATCAGTCAATGGTGAAACTGAACTAGTTTTCTAAACCATTTATGTAACCTGAAAGAGCTTTGACATAACAGAAGCAGCAATCATGAATGTTGTTACTGATCAAGAAGTCACAGAGGAGATGGTCACAGGGCTCTGCCATAAATTTATGAGAGAAAGCAGGAAATGTCATTCTGACTGCAGTAGATGGCTTAAAAGGGCTGTGGTAAGGTTATGTTGTGTTATCAAGATTGAATTCCCAAGAATCTGAGTTGAGATAAAAAATGATAGGAAGAGAAGATAGATATCAGTAAAAATATAATAAAATACTAGGAATCAACCATTGAATAATAAATGGTAATAAAAATCCAGCAACAGGAAGTCAGAGTATTTGAATCTCTAAATGTAAGCAAAATTCAAAGAAATGCTATAATAAAAACATATATATGCCTTTGCCCAGAAATTTCTATACCAAAGAAATCTTTTTATATCTTCTAAGAGGCATAATAGGGGTCTGACAGCCCAGGGAACTTAGTTCTGTTGCCAAAGTCCATAAATATTTGCCCAACATTCTTTTTCTAAATGTCTGATGTATGAATAAAATATTAGAAGGATATTATAATCACATTCACTTACACTGATATATGAAGTAAAGAGACAATTCGAATGCATTGTTTCTGTATCACTACCTTCTCCAAACACTCTCCTCCACAACATAAACTATGTTGGGATATACAGTGTTGAATAAAAAAAAAAAGTCCACTATTCTATTTAACGGCAAAAAGTAGTCCCAATGAAACTCCAGCATTTTCTCATCATTCATTGTTACAACAGAAATGTATATGCAGTTTATCATGATTAAAAAATATTAAAACATTCAATAATTACATAAAATACGAAAAAGCTACTTTTGTCTTTGTCAGCGTGGTATGGGAATGCAAGCTCTGGTTCAACAAATACTGAATAATACTGTATGTGAACAGTAAACAGAGTATCAAATTCACAACAGTGTTAAGTATAAAGATAGACTTCTTTTATCCAAACATGTTCATCATAGGAGATACAAAGAATGAAGCCAGGAATATAGATTTTCCACTATCGAGGACCACACAAAGACATACGAGAAGACACGAAGGTGAAACATTGATTTTGATGCTTTCCCAGAAGTATAATGAATGCCTAGCTGAGTGCCTGACCCAAAGTAGATGATCCAAAATGTTTCTAAATTATTTAATGATGTTAGTACAAATATATCACTGCAACTTTTCATGGAAACAAAATGATAGAATTTTTACTTTGTGCTCCTAAAGAGGCTGGGCTATGCATGTGCATGCTTAGTGTCTCCAACTTTATGTAACCACATGGACTGTAGCCCACCAGGCTCCTCTGTCTATGGGCTTCTCAGGCAAGAGTACTAGAGCGGGTTGCCACTTCCTCCTCCAGGAGATCCTCCCAACTCAGCAATCCCACATCTCCTGCACTGGCAGATAGATTCTTTATCACTGGAGCCATCTGGGAAGCCCTAGAGAAGCCAGGCTAGTTGATGACTGTCAACTTAAGAAGGAGTTTATCATGCATAGAAGCAGGTAGAATGAGTAAAGCCATTCCAACCTGAGGAAGAATTATGAGCACAAGCACCAAGACATGCATCAAACAGATTCATCAAAGTCCATGATAAACTCTGGGACTTTTGGTAAGTGTAGATGAATACAGAGATTGAAAGGAGACTGATATTTGAAGACATTTCCTCTCAGTATGCAATGTCTACTCTGCCTTCATCTAAATATCTTCAGATCACAGACCTTAATTATAAATACCTTTAGCTAATATATTTTCAAACCATCCTCCCTTGCTTGAACTTACCTCATGTCAGAAATGTGACATATGGGCCATATGTTGTGGAAGTTCAAGTAAACCGCTGTTTATTCTTCTGACTTTGAGAGCTCATAAATCTCAGAGTCAATTCAATGCAAATATATGTAACTGGAATATTAAGAGGTATAAATTTTCTTCAGATAGCCTCTGTTACATTTTTTTCTTAGTTCTTAGTTATATTCTATGTTAAGTTAAAGAAAGTAATTTGCCTCAAAATATTCCAAAAGAAAAATAGCTATAAAAGCAAAATGAATTGATGGTCTTTTGGTATATTTCTTTGACAGTAAAGGTTTCTCAGAGTCCTATATTCTTGGCCTAACAAGGTACAGAATGATGTTGGCTTGAAAGTTATTCCCAGAAGTTCTAACAAAACACAAAACTTCAGAATTACAGATGGTCACTTGGAAGCAAGCAAATGTGACCTCTCTTGATAGAAGCCTATTAAGGATGTACATTTCCATTGTCACTGACAATCTAAGTTTCCTAACTTCAGCCACAACTAACATCCAATTTGTGCTCCCTGGTTCAGGTACTGGTATTAATTTTCTAGGGCTGCCACAACAAATCACCACACACTGCGTGGCTTAACAATAGAAATTTATTTTCTGGAGGCTGTGAGTCCAAGATTAAGGTCTCAGGGAGAGTTGGTTTCTTCAGAGACCTTTCTCCTTGGCTGGTAAATGACCATTTCTTCTTCCTGTGTCCTTATATGGTTCTCTCTGAACCTATCTGTGCCCAGATATTCTCTTCTTGTAAGGGCATGGAGCACACTGGAGTAGGGCCTACTCTAACGACCTTATTTTAACTTTAGTTCAGTTCAGTTCAGTCGCTCAGTCGTGTCCGACTCTTTGCCACCCCATGAATCGCAGCAGGCCAGTTACCTCTTTAAAGGCCTATCTCCAAATACAGTCACATTCTGAGGTACTGCAGGTTAGGACTCTAACAAAGTTTTGGGGGACAAAATTCAGTCCATAAAAGACTGAATAGTTTATATACATGATATTATTTTATCATATAAACCAACCTGTGAGATGCAACCTTTATACACATTTTACAGATGGGAAAATTAAACAAAAAAATTGTTAATAACTAACCCAAGTTCATACAGGTAGTAAGCTCTCACATACAAATCCTGATAGTCTCATTACAGAACCCATGGTATTCAAACCACTCAATACTGCTATTGAGATTAGCTAACCTTCCGGATGAAATCGCTCATATATGAATTTCTTCAGAATCTCTGCTTTACATCTCAAAAATCTCTCTGTATCTTCAACATTATTTTCAATCATTTGTCTTCTTTCTAAAGTCGAAGGATCTTACATAACTGACAAGATTTTAGCTTTGTGCTAAAACTTTCCCTTTCATACTGCTGAAATATCTTTCTTTTTACCAGATTTTCATGGTCTCCTTTCCCCCTCACAGTATATGATCTAAAATACTGTCGAAGGTACTCTTTCCCATTCCATTTACTACCAAATATCTCTTTAAAAATAAGTGATATCAGCTAGTCAGCTACTCAGCTACAACTGAAATAACTTTTTTATTTTCCTTCACCAGCAAAACTCAGGTCGTTACACTAATAGCCCTTCTCTCAGTCAGTCCTCACTAGGTGCCATGTATGTAATTCATAATCTTATCTCTGCACTTACTACTCTGATACAGCACTCTTTCTTTTCCTCTGGCACCTCTGATGGCTTGCAAAGAATTTACATGACTTGTTAAAGCCCATTTAATAGACTGAGAATACTCCGTTCATTAAGATTTCTTCCTTCAATGGAGAGCCAAAATGGAGAGGAGTGAAGATATCCCAAGGACATACAATGGTAACAATAGTTGGTGCTTTTTTAAGATGTCCTAACAGTTATGACCAACCTAGATAGCATATTCAAAAGCAGAGACATTACTTTGCCAACAAAGGTTTGTCTAGTCAAGGGTATGGTTTTTCCTGAGGTCCTGTATGGATGTGAGAGTTGGACTGTGAAGAAGGCTGAGCGCTGAAGAATTGATGCTTTTGAACTGTGGTGTTGGAGAAGACTCTTGAGAGCCCCTTTGACTGCAAGGAGATCCAACCAGTCCATTCTGAAGGAGATCAGCCCTGGGATTTCTTTGGAAGGAATGATGCTAAAGCTGAAACTCCAGTACTTTGGCCACCTCATGCAAAGAGTTGACTCATTGGAAAAGACTCTGATGCTGGGAGGGATTGGGGGCAGGAGGAGAAGGGGAGGACAGAGGATGAGATGGCTGGATGGCATCACTGACTCGATGGACGTGAGTCTGAGTGAACTCCGGGAGTTGGTGATGGACAGGGAGGCCTGGCGTGCTGCGATTCATGGGGTCACAAAGAGTCGGACACGACTGAGCGACTGATCTGATATTCAGTAAGTTGTCTACATAGGAAAATGAAATTGGACTAGATTAATTCTCTAGAAATTTAATATGATTTAAAAGCACTTTTAATTACATATACACATACACACACTAACTGGTTGGAAGATTAATTATCCAGATTATCATTTAGGAAAATAGAGATTATGTACTTCTATTTCTTCTTCTTGGTGAACTCAAAAAATATCCAACATCTAGATACTATACATCACAAAAATCTAATGTTATTTATGCTTTAAAATTTATGTCACATTCATTTTTTGTATAAATACCCCTTTTTCTGTATTTGTTTTTCCTTTAGGAAACTGTTCCGATTCTGTACTGCCATGCATGCATGTAATGAGTAACAAAATCCTCAAAGATGACAGTGGTGATATTACTTACAATTAATCTCTTGACTAATTAAAGATTCTCAACTTACACAAAGAAGAGGAAAGGGCATTCTCTGATATGGTCTCAATGCATATTTCAGGGGGAATGCTATCATACTAGATCATTAAAGACTTCCATTTTTATCTACCAACAGAGCTACTGCAATTTCATATTTAATTTCATTACAACATAATACTTTTATACCAGGGAAAAGAGAAGACACACCTAAGTTCATATATAATAAGAAACATCTGCCTATGGAAATGGTGTCCTTGGCTCCTTCCCCAAGCACACTCTTAGGCTCCACTGAAAGTTTTTTTTTTTTTTTTTTAATCCTTTCTAGGTGGGATTAAAATTTGCTATTAAACTGGAAAGCATATAATAAGAAAGATAAATGATTACAACTATCAAGCATTTCACAACTTCAAGAGGCTTCTTTCAACTTTGACTTTAGCCTTCCTGGAAGATGTAAAAGCATTTCAAAGCAAAACTTTGGCTATACTAAAATGCTTACCTTTTAATCAAGATAGTAGAAATTCTCCAAATTGCTAATTTAAAAGAAAGATCCTTAAGCAGTTTAATATTGACATTTCACTAAACTGTGTCAGGTTTACTAACACACATTCATCAATGGGTAGGTGTGTTGTTTTCCCCACCCTTCCCTTTATAACCTCGGCTGTGCCCAAAGTTTTACTTCACAGACTCCCAAAGGAGCTAAGAAATTGCTTTCTTTTTTAGTGGGACCCTGTGGATGGCTCATAAACAGACATTTGGTACATTGGCAAAATATTGTACTATGAATGTCCACTAATGATGCCCCATTGTTTTTAAATCTCTTTCTCAGTATGGAGCTGCAGTAATTGAGAGCTGACATAGGCACAACTCTGGTTCCTGAGGTGCTACTCAGTTAACAGTCGCCAGCTCTGTGCTTTCTCTGTTGTTCTGGGGTTACTGAAGTGCTTACACCATACTTTGGATCACATAGGGGAATAAAATCACATATTTCATTTGAGCATTTTTATTGTTCCCTTTTTCCTGAGTTGACCTGAAGTCTTTCTCAAAAGATAATTTTTTACCAAATAATCTTTGCAAAAGTAACAAGTAGTAATCTTTGCAAAAGTAACAAGTAGATGGAAGGGAATGTACTGAATCAGGGAGCCAGTCACTTCCTGAATATATATTGTTTCTTTTGCTAGTACTCTACAGATAATATGGATAAACTCAGAATAAAGCATGGACACGATTAATACTACAACATACATCCTTAATCAGTAAAACTGTCATAAAAATGATTGGCACTTTTAATTATGTACTCATTATTTTGCCTTAAAATATATGACCTCTAAAACAGATGTGCTTTGCTTTCTCGCTCAGTCGTGTCTGACTTTTTGTGACCCCATGGACTGTAGCCCGCTAGGCTCCTCTATTCATGGGATTCTCCAGGCAAGAATACTGGAGTGGGTTTCCATGATCTCCTCCAGTGGATCTTCCCAACCCAGAGATGGAACCCAGGTCTCCTGCATTGCAAGTGGATTCTTTACCGTTTAAACCACCAGAGAAACAAAAGTTTTCCTGGTACTTTATATTAACCAGTTAAATAAAAATTAAAAGCTAGTTCTGTATAAATATAAATCTCGTGTTTAGAACTGTTACACAGTCCTGGCTTATAATTGTTTCCTTGTTTCTAAGGAGAAGTGATACACTCATTTTGTGTCCTAACTTTCCTTTGATTCACTCTGTGTTTTAAGAAATAACCAGGGTTACACAACTGACATGTGTTAAAATTAAGCCCATCCTTTGGACCACATTAACCAAGAAATTAGTAACTAATTTAACCTTAAGTTCATGAATTTATACTAGATAATTACTGCTGCTGCTGCTGCTAAGTCGCTTCAGTCATGTCCGACTCTGTGCAACATGATAGAAGGCAGCCCACCAGGCTCCCCCGTCCCTGGGATTCTCCAGGCAAGAACACTGGAGTGGGTTGCCATTTCCTTCTCCAATGCATGAAAGTGAAAAGTGAAAGTGAAGTTGCTCAGTCGTGTCTGACTCTTAGTGAACCCATGGACTGCATACCAGGCTCCCCTGTCCATGGGGTTTTACAGGCAAGAATACTGGAGTGGGGTGCCATTGTCTTAGGGAAGCTTTAAAAACTCCTTGCATATATTGTTCTATTCTATTCTACCTCTCTTCTTAATATATGATTCTATGATAATTTCATATTTGTAATGGATAAGCATTTATAAGTGTTCAGATACTTTAAGCATGTTAGTTGGTCTGTCTAGTCAAAGGTATGGTTTTTCCAGCAGTCATGTATGGATGTGAGAGTTGGACCATAAATAAGGCTGAGCACCAAATAATTGATGCTTTTGAACTGTGGTGTTGGAGAAGACTCTTGAGAGTCCCTTGGACTGCAAGGAGATCAAACCGTCAATCCTAAAGGAAATCTGTCCTGAATATTCATTGGAAGGACTGATGCTGAAGCTGAAGCTCCAGTACTTTGGCCACCTGATGTGAAGAACTGACTCATTGGAAAACTCTGATGCTGGGAAAGATTGAAGGCAGGAGGAGAAGGGGACGACAGAGGATGAGATGGCTGGATGGCATCACCGACTCGATGGACATGAGTTTAAGTAAACTCCAGGAGCTGGTGATGGACAGGGAAGCCTGGCCTGCTGCAGTCCATGGGGCTGCAAACAGTTGGACATGACTGAGCGAATGAACTGAACTGAACTGATCTGATAACATTTTATAGACAATAACTGATAAACATTTACACTAAAATATTAACATGCTGTTATTTCAAAGATATCATCTGAGAAAACTATATTAACTTAAATAAATGCCTTTTATATTATTGCCAGAATGGGTTGGCAATAAACCATGCTAGAGCTATTTGTGAGAATATACAAAGTATAGATAGTTTTCTAAATTGCTTTTCCAAAAGCATGTCTGAAAGAAAAATTAAATGTGGTCTTTGAACAACATGAATCATTAAATAAATTCAAGCCATTCCAAACGATATAGAAAGATTTAATTATATTGGTAAAGCTTAATTAAATGATCTTAGAAGTAGAATAATATCAACTTTTTTTAACTCAATAAAAAAAAAACCTATTTAACTATTTTTCTGAAACTGTTCCAACTCTTATGTACACTTGGTTTAAAATAACTAGTTAAATATTCCCATCTGCTCAGTATTACATAAACAGAATACAAAAGCATAATTATTTATTGACCTCTGATTGCAAGAGTATTAAAATGATGACTGGAGGACTGCATTTAGAGGGAAGAACTAGATTTAACTTTATAAATATTCATATATTCTCGAGAAGAAACATGGGCCTAAAGTTTATACAGCATGCTAACTATCTAAACACGCAATTCAAATATACCATCTGTAGTTGTCCCACTGATCCATCTGTGGGGATATTTAAACACCGACAGCACAGGTGAACAGCCACAGTAAATATCTTGTACAAGCCCCAATGCCTGTGTGCACACGTGCGCACACACACACACACACACACACTCCCAGGAACTGATGTTAGTTTAGCAAATTTACCCAACTTCTAAAACTCAACAATGACTTAGTCTAATTTCCATGCTGCTTTGATCTTAGTATCACTTATGTGGATTAAGAGGAAAATTTAGGCAGCTATGATATTCATTTAGTGAACAAGAAAATGTGGAAAAATCAAATCACACTGACTGTTTACCATATAAGAAACTCAGGGGAATAAAGGGTAAACAAGCTGAATTATCTATTTAATTTACTTAAATTTCTGTTTTAATAATATTTGCCATAGATCTGGATACTCTGATTCATCTTTAGCAAAAATTACAGTTCACAAACGTCAAGGTAGTTAAAAGTGAAGATATTTACTGACACAAATACTAATTGCAAATGCAAAGTACTAGTAAGCCATTATCTTTAGATAAAGAAAAAGTTTAGATGAATTTACATTTCAGTTACCAAATAATGTAAGATATATCTACATTTACTCTTTACCTTTTATCATGAAGTTGAGTTTCTAAGACTTCTATGGATAAGAATAAATATTTAATTATTTTCCAGGGTCAAATTACCTAAACTTTGAGATTGCATATGCCATGAGAGCTTAAATTTGCTCACTACTCTACTATGACTTCACTGCTCTACTTAATTAACTCAAATAATATGAGACTGTGTGAATATTCTTGAAGTTAGAAGAAGCATGGGGTTTCAGCATTTCTTTTTCTTTAAGAATGTTCTTTTTTTCTAAATAAAGTAGATTAATGACTAGGAATATGCTCATTTCAATGTAAATTCCCAAACCTCATTCTTGTATGCTCTATAGAAGAATTCTTATTTAGAGATAGTATCAAATGTGATCATGTGATAAAATTTTTCATTAATACTGAAGTAAACATTAAAGATACAATTACTTCAAAGATTTATTTATAAATATTCATATTCCTTAAGTTTCTCATACATTTATACTCTGAACACTTTTAAATCTTCAATCCTTAATGGAATATTATTTTGATATGAAACAAATTTTCATATATTGTATCTCATACAAAATTTTGTAAAAAGACATTTTTTTCTGTTAATGACTTGCAAATCTTGCAAGGTTTTGCTCTTTATTTTGTGAAGCTAATTGTAGAGTACAAGGAAAAGTAAAATACACAAATTCACTTCAGAATCTATAGATTCTACACAGCAATCTGCATGGTCTAATGCAATAAAACTGACAATGATTCAAGAGAAGAAGGAATATTTCCCTTATCATGTTGTACCCCCACACTCACCAAGTTTATCCAGCCATACCTCGGGAAATCTCATCATTCTTTTTCCTTCTTGCAAAAAGCAAAAGCTAAAGAACAAGGGCCCTTAAGAAGGAAAAAACATCATCCAAAGCCATCTTGCCTCGATTTAAAAGTAAAAATTATGAGAATAGGAAATAATTACACAGTGAAGTTCGGTAACGGATTAAATCCTGCGGAGAATTCCCTATGTACTGTGTATTGGAGACCAGGAAGGACAGTTTTCCTTTGCCTGTTGTTTCATAATCTTTCCTCCAGCAAATTTTGCCTCTTGAATTCTCTCCTACAGGTTTCACATTTGTAGAGCAGAGGCTGAGCCCACAGACACAGACTTTGGAATAGCCACAGGCTTAGATACTGGCAAGGGCTTCATCCTTTTTAGTCTCCTCAAAAAGAAAATAAAAACAATTCGCAAAAACCACCATAGGGATAATAAGAAAACGGAAAGGAGCACAGATAAAGGAAGAGAGACACTGCTCTCCCGCAGAGTAAACCCGCAGAGCAACACGCACTAGAAAATCTTCTCTGCACTGCTTTATGTTGAAAATGCCAAATGTGCCTATGTGACTCTCAGGCAGACAGCTGGGCTGTCTGTTTAGGCCAACAGGTCCTTAGACCTGTACATATTGCAAAGCTTTTCCCCTGAGGCTGTCTGCCCAGACACAGGTGGCATCTTCTCTTAGTAGGACTTGGTCTGAAATCATGCCTGTCATGCAGGGGATTTCATTTGTACCAAAATTTACTCTGGACCCCTTTCCAAATCCTTAATTAGAATTAACTGTGCTATTTTATATGCTTGAAATTTGCTGACAGTAGATCTTAAATGTTCTCACCACAAAAATGAAATGGTAATGATGTGATAAGATGTGTTAGCTAGCTATGCTGGTAATCGTTTTACAATATATAAATGTATCAAATCAACACATTGTACACCCTAAGCTTGCACAATATTATACAGCAATTATATCTCAATACAGCTGAAAAAAGGGAGAAACAATGGCCAAGGAGATGACAAGAAGAACAGTCTTTTCCCATTATAGTTTTCCTGGACATTGATGATCCCAAATAGGGAATTTAGTATGTTTTTTTCATACAAATAAAAAGCCCTAGTTTTCCGAACACTTAGAAGCCTAAAAATTTTTTCAAAAGAAAATATAGCCAGATTTTTTAAAAAAGACCTCGTGCCTACATTTTTATTTATCATTTTGGTTATTCCTGTAGTTATAATTCATATACAAACATAGTAGCAATTATTCTCTTGTTTTCTGGTATAAATAATAGAAGAAATCATATGGAAAGCATCATTACACACTTAGAAATTACTTATGTTTGAATTTGTAACAATTTTTCATTTACATCTTTTTTATAAGTTTATTTGTAAAGTATCAAACTAAAATGCCTTCAGCATAAAAGAGATTACATGCAATGAGGCATTGAAATTTAGAGATATTTTAAAGTAATGGAAATTCAGTTTCAGTGGAATTTTAAGCATGGTCTTTGTATTCTCATCTTTGATGCTTCAGAAATTTTATATACAATTTTTTTCTTTGTCAAAGATGTATTTTAATAAATATATGCAAATAGAAAAAGTTATATTCTGATAGACATTTAGAAATGCTTACTAAAGCTAATGATTTCATTTGAATGATGTGACTACTGATGCATTCTTTTTTACTGCAATAGGCAGATGACAAGGACCAGTTGTCTCATTAAGCATAGTATTGGAAGTACCTTGACACCCACCTTTCTTACACCCCTAAACCCACATTTCAAGTATATCTTAAGATATACATTTTAGAGTTTCAGGAAGGGTTAAGTAGAGTTCTCACTTTTCCTTAAAAACATTTTAGTTATTAAGCTTCCATTTCATAACAAATAAAAATGTAAAATATCAGATATGTTTAACCAATAATAATAGACAAGTCAGATATTGCATTAGTAGCAAATAACAATACAATGTTTAGTACTGAACTAAAGTTACTTGATATTTACATTAAGGCACAATCAAAATTCTCTCATTTACTCTTTTACTTCCTTCTCTCTTATCTATAGTCTTAATATGTAAATATAAATGAAATAAATAAGTCTATCTTTCAAATTAAGAAAAAGAAGTATAGAAACACTTCTGGCATAAAGGATATTAAATATATTACACAGTAAAGGGAATGGGTATCAGGCATGCTAAAAAACACAGTCTCACTTTTCAAAATTTAGCAGCATTATAATGTGAATTCTAATTCCCCAAACAAAAATCATTTAAACTTAAAATAGTACATGTAATTTTTGTATATATCAAAGAGCAATTTTTTAAAGAAAAGCAACTTGTTTTGAAACGAAGATAGGTGAATCCAGACATACTTTTCTCAATATAAGTACCCATCCTTATATGTACTGAAAATCCTACACCATTGACAAAAATTTAGCTGTGATTTCATTACACAAATCTTCATGAAACAAGGTCAATTATCTGAGGTTTCATACCTGATGTAATTTATTCCCTAGAGGCCAAAGAGTTTTCCTGAAAACAAGTTATTCCCTGAATTACTCTGATGCTCTTTTTATTTTTAATATGTATCTTTTATGAGTGCTGTTTCAGTAAGGATGTGACCATATATTTTGCTTGTTTTTATAGTTTAGAGTACTTTTCACTGAGCTGAAGATACTCCATCTGGGAATTACTTTCTCGCTGAGCCACTCTGTTAGGACCTGTGTACCTGATACAGCCAGAGCTTCTGAGTCCCACGGCAAATATATGTCCCTTGTCCCCAGGACGTCTGAACCTGGGGCTCAGTGAACACAGGTAGTCAACGTTATCCAGCAGCTACAACTTTAAGATGTAAAACACTGGAGCTATTGGTAGCTTTGGCCATCTTTTCTTCGGGTTACCACAATACAGGTGAAAAAGCCAGTACAGATGACAAAACCAGAGAAAGGCAAACACATGTGCGCACATGCACACACACACACACACACACACACAGAATTCTAATAAATCCATATACCTGCACACATAGCTACTATTATTCTAATGTATGTATAAATGTGTGATAAATAAGAAAAAAAATCAATTTTGAATTGTTTTTGAATTAATGTATTTGTCATAAATTTTCTCAATTTAAAACACTGTGTCACTGTTCTTTTAAATGGAGAAAATTTATATCATTATGTATAACTGATTTACTTGCTGTACACCGGTAACTAAGACAATGTTGTAAATCAACTATCCTGCAATAACAATTAAAAAACTAAAGTGAACAATTTAGTGGTAAAAAAAGAAAACCCTACATTAGCACAACACTGTAAACCAACTATACTTCAATTAAAAGAAATACACATTAAGACTGAATTATCTGCAGTGTTGTTCATGATGGGGGAGGGTGCATGGCACTTTTTGATGTTCAAATGTATTTTACTGTATTTAAAAAGATAGAAACAAATGCCATACACCTTCCTGGATTCTTGTCTCCAAATAGTTCATGGCATGGAAGAGTCACATATACTTATCAAGTGCTTCTCATATCCCCAAGCATTATGAATAGTGAATCACAAGTATGAAGATCTTCTAATACATCACTAAAGTCTTCACATACATTATTCCACAACAGTTTCTGAGGTAGTAATAATTATCTCGATCTTATAGTTAAGAAATTTGAATTTTAAATGGAAGAGCCAAAGGGAATATTCAAACCCAGTTTTGACCAAAGTCAGCACCCAAGCTTTTACCTATTGTACAATCTCAAAATTCCTTACTCTGAGGCAAAATGGTGGCTTGTATTGGCAAGGAAACAGACTGGGAGTTTCACCTGACTCCTATCAGGTAGGCTCTGCTAAACTGGCTAAAAATCTGCAATTATCAGAGTGAGAATTTCAGTTTACCTATGCCCCAGGCATATTCATTGTGATATCACTAAGACTCCTTAGGAAAACATGACTCAGCTTTTAAAATATACTCCTTGGAAATGCATTATAATGTGGATTCATGTTTTTCTATCTGGAAATATGTAAAAAGACCACCAGAAAAGATCTTTAGCAAAAGCTAAGGAAAAGAGGGAGCAAGGGACACTTGTTTGAAAAAAGAATCACCTATAAATAAGAAACCTAAACAAAATTCAGTGACTACCTCGAAGTGGTGCGTGTTAACACAAGCAAAAAATAGACAATATTATCTTATTATTTGTTCTCATTTACTGAGCATTTATGGTGTGTTGGGTGCTATTATGATCCTGACATGCTTTATTTTATATATATATAATCTTCACAGTACTTGATGAGGTTGTTGTTGTTATTTAGTCTCTAAGTCGTGTCTGATTCTTTTGTGACCCCATGGACTGTAGCCCACCAGGCTCCTCTAGCCATGGAATTTTCCAGGGGGAATACTGGAGTGGGTTGCCATTTCCTTCTCCAGGGGAATCTTCCAGACCCAGAGATTAAATCCACGTCTCCTGCCCTGTAGGTGGATTCTTTACCCCTGAGGCAAAGGGGAAGCTCAGTTTTTGCACTGAGGTCCCAAACGTTGAACACGACTGAGCGACTGAGCACAATGCAGTGTTATGTTTCTCATTTTACAAATAGAAGCTGCAGTAGGTTAAATAATGTTTCTGAATTTCAGAAAATAAATTATAGATATAGATTACATATGTGTGTGGATACACACACATATGTAATATATATATATATATATATATATATACACATATTGGGCTTCCCAGGTGGCACTAGTGGTAAAGATACCACCTGCCAATGCAGGAGACAAAAGAGATGTGGGTTCAATCCCTGGGTCGGAAGTTCCCCTGGAGAAGGGCATGGCAACCTACCCCAGAATTCTTGCCTGAAGAATACCAATGGACTGAGGAGCCTGGCAGACTACAGTCCATAAGGTCACAAAGAATTGGTCACAACTAAAGCGACTTAACATGCATACACACATACACACATGCACACACATATGTGTACATGTACACAATTTATATATAAAAGTGAAAAAATTTGTATGATTTAGCTAGATTTCAATAGTATATGAACTGAGAACTTCTAGATGTACAAGCTAGATTTAGAAAAGGCAGAGGAACCAGAATTCAAATTGCAAACGTCCATTGGATCATAGGAGAAAAACAAAGGAATTCCAAAAACACATCCACTTCATTGACTACACTAAAGCCTTTGACTGTGTGGATCACAACAAACTCTGTAAAATTCTTAAAGTGATGGGAATACAAAACCACCTTACCTGTCTCCTGAGAAATTTGTATGCAGCACAAGAAGCAACAGTTAGAACTGGACATGGAACAATGGATGGGACTAAAATTGGGAAAGGAGTATAGTAAGCCTGCATATTTTCACTTTGCTAATTTAAATTCTATGAAGAGTACATCATGTGAAATGACTCACAAGCTGGAATCAAGATTGCTGGGAGAAATATCAACAACGTTAGATATGCAGATCAAATCAGATCAGATCAGTCACTCAGTTGTGTCCGACTCTTTGCGACCCCATGAATCACAGCACGCCAGGCCTCCCTGTCCATCACCAACTCCCGGAGTTCACTGAGACTCACGTCCATCGAGTCAGTGATGCCATCCAACCATCTCATCCTCTGTCATCCCCTTCTCCTCTTGCCCTCAATCCCTCCCAGCATCAGAGTCTTTTCCAATGAGTCAACTCTTTGCATGAGGTGGCCAAAGTACTGGAGTTTCAGCTTTAGCATAATTCCTTCCAAAGAACACCCAGGACTGATCTCCTTCAGAATGGACTGGTTGGATCTCCAAGGGACTCTCAAGAGTCTTCTCCAACACCACAGTTCAAAAGCATCAATTCTTCGGCGCTCAGCCTTCTTCACAGTCCAACTCTCACATCCATACATGACCACTGGCAAAACCATAGCCTTGACTAGACGAACCTTTGTTGGCCAAGTAATGTCTCTGCTTTTGAATATGCTATCTAGGTTGGTCATAACTTTCCTTCCAAGGAGTAAGCGTCTTTTAATTTCATGGCTGCAGTCACCATCTGTAGTGATTTTGGAGCCCAGAAAAATAAAGTCTGACACTGTTTCCACTATTTCCCCATCTACTTCCCATGAAGTGATGGGACCGGATGCCATGATCTTTGTTTTCTGAATGTTGAGAGTTAAGCCAACTTTTTCACTCTCCTCTTTCACTTTCATCAAGAGGCTTTTTAGTTCCTCTTCACTTTCTGCCATAAGGGTGGTGTCATCTGCATATCTGAGGTGATTGATATTTCTCCCGGCAATCTTGATTCCAGCTTGTGTTTCTTCCAGTCCAGCGTTTCTCATGATGTACTCTGCAGATGATACCACTCTAATGGCAGAAAGCAAAGAGGAACTAAATAGTCTCTTGATGAGGGTGAAAGCGGAGAGTGAAAAAGCTGGCTTAAAACAACATTCAAAAAAAAAAAAAAAAAACAACATTCAAAAAACTAAGATTATGGCATCTTGTCCCATCACTTTGGGACAAACAGATGGGGGAAAAGTGGAAACAGTGACAGATTTTATTTTCCTGGGCTCCAAAATCACTGCAGACGGTGACTGCAGCCATGAAAAGATGCTCCTTGGAAGAAAAACTACAAAAAACCTAGACAGCATATTAAAAGCCAACAAAGGTCTGTATAGTAAAGCTATGGTATTTCCAGTAGCCATGTACAGATGTGAGAGTTAGACCATAAACAAGGCTGAGCACTGAAGAATTGATGCTTTTGAATTATGGTGCTGGAGAAGACTCTTGAGAGTTCCTTGGACAGCGAGGAGATCAAACCAGTGAATCTTAAGGGAAATCAACCCTATTATTCATTGGAAGGACTGATACTAAAGTTCCAATACTTTGGCCACTTAATGTGAAGTGCCAACCTATTGGAAGAGACCCTTCTGCTGGGAAAGACGGAGTGCAGGAAAAGAAGGAGGTGACAGAGGATGAGATGGTTGGATGGCACCATCGACTCAACGGACATGAGTCTGAGCAAACTTCAGAAGATAGTGAAGGATAGGCAAGCTTGGTGTACTACAGTTTATGGGGTAACAAATAGTTGTACAAGACTTAGCGACAACAACAACAATCCACAATTTTCACAATAATTAGGTTGACTTCCTTTCATTCAATTTCTATCCATTATAATATTTTAGCTCATTAAATAATCTTGAATTTATATTAAATTATATTCAATTTGCCAGTAAGTATGTGAGTGAAAGTTGTTCAGTCATGTCCAACTCTTTGAGACCCCATGGACTATACAGTCCATGGAATTCTCCAGACCAGAACACTGGAGTGGGTAGCCTTTCACTTCTCCAAGGGGATCTTTCAAATCCAGGGATCAAACCCAGGTGTCCCACATTGCAGGTGGATTCTTTACCAGCTGAGCCACAAGGGAAGCCCAAGAATACTGGATTGGGTAGCCTATTCCTTGTGCAGGGGATCTTCCCAACCCAAGAGTCGAACCAGGGTCTTCTACATTGAAGGTGGATATTTCACCAACAGAGCTATCAGGGAAGCCCAGTAAGTATACAGTTTTCAAAATCTATATTATATTTATAATTATAAAATAAAAAAGCTAAACGTGTCTGATTATTACTGTCATTTACTTTATAAACCAACTGATGATGTTAAAACAAAAATGAAGCAATCATCCTTCAATCAGGTCAGAATAGTCACATCTTGGCTTGATTTCTTTGGCAATAAATGTTTGATATGATTAAAATCTTTCAGTGGTTCTACATATTCCTGACTCTAATTTTGTTCTTAGTGAGAGCAGAAAGTTTCACCAAATAAAGAAAAAAAATTTAATTCAAATGTTTTAAAAAAATACAGTGTTAACATAATATTACTTCTGCCACTGTAATTCCCAAAATACTGTTAAGCATCAAGAGAAGTCATTATTTAAATTGCAAATGAAACTACTCCCAAATTCATGACCACAGCTTCTAGGAAGAGCACTCCATTGGTACGTGTGTGTGTATGTGGTTTTTGGCCAAAGTACATCAATGTAATAACCATCAAATAACAGCTAAAATACCATAACAAAGAAATACACAAGAAAATAAGTTTAAAAAAACGTATTTTATAAAATAAGAGCCAAAATTTGAATGAAAATATAAAACTTTTACTTTCTTTGCCCAAAGTCTATGATTCACCTCCATTGGAAGAAAGAATTATTTAAATATTACATACACACATTTTTATGGTTATAATCTCAACATAAGAGTATACCTGCATGCTAAGCTGCTTCAGTAGTTTCTAACTCCCTGCTACCCTATGGATTGCAGCCCAGCAGGCTCCTCTGTCCATGGGATTCTCCAGGCATGAATACTGGAGTGGATTGCCATCCCCTCCTCCAGGGGATCTTCCCAACCAGGGATCGAACTTGCTTGCGTCTCTTATGTCTCCTGCATTGGCAGGTGAGTTCTCTACCACTAGCACCACCTGGGAAGCCCCTCAACATAAGTAATATGGTTTAAATTAGGAACGGCAAATTTAATCAAGAACATCACATACAAAAATCCAAGATACACACTGCTTTGTTGAATTTTTTATCTGTGAAATCTAAGTATGGTAAACATTATTAAAGTTTATCATTCAAGCTATCTGTTAAAAAGGAAGTCAAAATAAACATAAAAAATAATAATTTTTATGTTTAATAATTGGGAGAATTACCTTATTAAGTCAGAAAACTTTGATTGTTTCTTTTTCTTAATGGTTGAAAACTGCTAATCCAAGTAAATTAAATTAAGGTAAATTGAGTAGTTGCATAAAGTAAATTGTTACGTATTATGCCTTTTGAAGTATGATTGAAGGAGGACATTTTATCTCTGTGAAGGGTAAGCAAACATAAGGTAATAAAGTAAGATAATTAAATAAGATTAAATAATTAAACAAGATAAACTAAAAAGATTGCTTTCTTGTTTCTTGTCCTGAGAAAGAGAAAAAGTAATTTTTATTAGTGTGTTTATTAAAGGGGTTTGCATATTAAATATTCACAGGATATTTTCTTTAATGGAGAAAATACAAAAACATGTCTTTAGAATCTAGTGGAGCAGTAGAGCTGATTAAGGTTTACTATGCTGGAACAAACAGAGGACAATGTTCCTCCAATTTCTCCCTCAATAGGTATGAAATGTAAGAGCTTTCTTTCTAAGGAACTCGAGACAGAGCTCTTTATTTCTCACTCTTATTTTCATGGGAGATCTGACACATTCATTTTCTTGCCATTGTAGAATATTTACAAACATGTAGCTTTCAAGAATCTTATTTTTTTCAGACTTTAAAACACATTAAACATGAAAGAAGACAGGGATTTAGTGGTGCCTTAATTCAACTTGAGTAAAAACTCATCTGATTATAAACGAGGATGCTGAAAGCACCGTGAAAGATGCTATCTCTAGACATACATCTTTAATCAAGTTAGCTACATTTATTTAAATCTAGAAAAATCACTTCCATACAAAGCAAAATAGTTTTGCAAAATACTATAAGTGCTATTCAAGCTCATGATTTGGTGACTGAATAATTTTCTCTTTCCCTCCCGTTTTATGAATAGAACAGATGATATCTAATTAAAAACTTCAGTCAGAAAGTAATCAGGCTAACATGGTTAATAGCAGGAATTTCTATTGAAACATCATCACAAACTAAATTAATATGATATTTCTTTGCTAAATAAGAAATCTGCTGTTGTTATCAAATGTACAATTCTCCTTTTAAATTGGATATAAAAGTAAGAAAAATTACAGATTTTAAGATATTTTTCTTGGTGTGAGCCTATCTTCAAATACACTTTCAATGTATTGTTCTTAATACTTTTGTATATCTTGTTTAAAATCATGAATAAAATGTTTGAGCCAAGCGGTGATAGAGATACATTTTCCTTCTCCAGGTAATGTGATGAATTATGATATAACATGCATTTTAGAGAGAAAATTTAAGAGTCTGTGAATTCCTATTGTAGCAATATGCACTCAAAAGAATGGAATCAGTGGTAAGATTCATTAGAAAAAAAAATATTAGTCCATTTACAAGTGGCATAGAGAGTATTTTTGACATCTGTATTCTGGTAAAAAAGTAAAGCCAATTATTTAATATAATGATATACTGAACATAATGGCAGTAATATGATCATAAAGATCACAATAAGCACTGTATTGTAATTGATATAATATTGCACATAACATTTACACAGTATATACACTACAATCTAGAATACTCTGTTTCCCCTATTTACACAGATGGACAACTTAAAATTAGTTGTCTCTAAACGTCTCCCCATTGCTTTCCCATTCCATAACAGCTGTGCAGTCTGGGAAAGATCAGTTTTCATTCCAATCCCAAAGAAGGGCAATACCAAAGAACGTTCAAACTACAGCACAATTGAACTCATCTCACATGCTATCAAAGTAATGTTCAAAATTCTCCAAGCCAAGCTTCAACAGTACATGAACTGTAAACTTCCAGATGTTCAAGCTGGATTTAGAAAAGGCAGATGAACCAGAGATCAAATTGCCAACATCCGTTGGATCATCGAAAAAGCAACAAGAGTTCCAGAAAAACATCTACTTCTGCTTTATTGACTACGCCAGTCTTTGACTGTGTGGTTCACAACAAACTGGGAAATTCTTAAAGAGATGAGACTATCAGACCACCTGACCTGCCTCCTGAATAATCTGTATGAAGGTCAAGAAGCAACAGTTAGAACTGGACATGGAACAACAGACTGTTTCCAAATCGAGAAAGGAGTACATCAAGGCTGTATATTGTCACCCTGCTTATTTAACTTATATGCAGAGTATATCATGCGAAATGCCAGGCTGGATGAAACAAAAGCTGGAATCAAGATTGCAGGGAGACATATCAATAACCTCAGATATGCAGATGATACCACCCTTATGGCAGAAAATCAAAGAAGAACTAAAGAGCCTATTGATAAAAGAGGAGAGTAAAAAAGTTGGCTTAAAGTTCAACTTTCAAAAAACAAACATCATAGCATCCAGTCCCATCACTTCATGGCAAATAGATGGTGAAACAATGGGAACAGTGAGAGACTTTATTTTGGGGGGCTCCAAAATCAGATGGTGAAAATCAAACTGCAGATGATGACTGCAGTCATGAAATTAAAAGATGCTTACTCCTTGGAAGGAAAGCTATGACCAACATAGACAGCATATTAAAAAGCAGAGACATTACTTTGCCAACAAAGATCTGTCTAGTCCAAGTTATGGTTTTTCCAGTAGTCATGTATTGATGTGAGAGTTGGAGTATAAAGAAAGCTGAGCATTGAAGAATTGATGCTTTTGAACTGTGGTGTTGGAGAATACTCTTGAGAGTCCCTTGGACTGCAAAGAGATCCAACCAGTCCATCCTAAGGGAGATCATTCCTTGGGTGTTCAATGAAAGGACTGATGTTGAAGCTGAAACTCCAATACTTTGGCCATCTGATGAGAAGAACTGATTCACTGGAAAAGACCCTGATGCTGGGAAGGATTGAAAGCAGAAGGAAAAGGGGCTGATTGAGGATGAGATGGTTGGATGGCATCACCAACTCGATTGAGGTGAGTTTGAGTAAGCCCCGGGAGTTGGTGATGGACAAGGGTAGGCTGGCCTGCTGCAGTCCATGGTGTCACAATGAGTCAGACATGACTGAGCGACTGAACTGAACTGAACTGTAAAGTCTGGGAAGGTCTGATTGATCTAAAGCATTCAAAATGTGGTATTGCCTGACAAGACTGACTGGTTCTGAGGTGGATCAAAGATCTAAAATTTTAGAGGATTATGGAACACAGTGGGGGCTTTCTTTATGGCTCAGATGGTAGAGAATCTGCCTGCAATGCGGGAGACCTGGGTTCCATCCCTGTGTTGGGAAGATCCCCTTGAGGAAGGCATGGCAACCCACTCCATTATTCTTGGCTGGAGAATCTCCATGGACAGAGGAGCCTGGCAGGCTCCAGTACGGGGTCCCTAAGAGCTGGACATGACTGAGCGACTAAGCACAACGCAGTGCGGGACACAGTGGATCTATTGTCAGTGTTTGGTTATAAGGAGAGGAGCCAAAGTCAAAAAAATAAACAATTCAGACACAAAGGAGGGCAAAGAAGAAAGGATGACTGGGCAACAGAACCGACATTCTAAATGACAATAAAAACCTAAAGTATCCTTCCTCTGGACTTTTCAGTTACATGCACCAATATATGTCTTAGGTGGATCGTCTCCTGTTTGCAGCTGAAAGTTTCCAAAGAACTGCATTTATTGAATAATTCTCCACCAGCTATTTAGTCTGTTCATAAATGCAGTTGGTAACATCTCTTAAGCTATTGATCAAACCTCTTGTCATGTCAGCCCTACTTTTAATTTTAAATGTATATATTTCAAAAATATTCTTTCATTTTTGCTTAGTTTAGGCTAATTTGAGTTAAATTTACTTCATCCCAGTGATTTCTCTTTAAATCACCTATCACCATCTGAGTTTATTGTAATAATTGGTTTATTAATTGTCTAGAGCCAACAGACCATAAGATCCATGAGATGAGGGATCATTACATTGTGAAGAAACTAAAATACCTCCTAACATAAAGGATAAACTCAAGAAGTATTTGAGGGATGAAGGAATTTGCAAAAAAAAAAAAAATCAAAACTTTAGAAAATGTGCTAGATGTCAAAATAAATGTAACTGTATAGGAGTTTGGAAAGAAAGCAAAATAAAAAAGAAAATATTATTGAGATGTGGCCTTTTTTTTTTAGCTGAATCACAAATGAGTTAATTTCACTAAGGAGATGATGGTTTAGGTCTAGTGTAAAGATAGCTTATGCCAAAGAAAAATAAACAAATTATATAAGCCTTTTTTATGTTTTAGGCAAATAATCAGATGTCTGAAAGAGTAGGCATGCATTATTATTTCATAAAATAGTTGCACCTGTCAGCCTGTTTTAATTTTATGGAAACTCTCAATTGTATAATGGGACAATTCCCCTTTCCAGACTGCCTACCATCAATTTTGGAATCAAATTTTGGGTACATGAGTTTTTCCATCAATGTATGTTCCCCAAGGGATCCATGATCACTATCTCTGCTCCACAAATCAAACTTACATGTAAAATAAGATATGATGTGAGAAAGCACTTATTTTTATAGAAATGTCTCTTACTTTTGGTCAGTTTTATTAACAGCAGAATAAAAACAACCTAAAGAGACTTACTATATATTGTTTGTAACAAGTACCTTGCAATAGCTTTCAAGAAAACACATTTTCAAATATGCACACACTATGTACATGGTACACTATGTACATTGTTGATACTTCATGGTCCTCACTCCTTACCACCCACTTTAAAATAAGTCAGATTCTTAGGTATGATGCTCTGATCCCTTAGTCTCTCCCTGGTCTGCCTGATAAAATGATAGACTATCACAGTGAGGCACAGTCCAAGATAGTGGAGCACCAGAATAAGGGTGTACCATTTGCATGGCTTCCTTCGTCTAACGATCCAAAGTGACAAAATAGAGAGAACTCATAGTCTGAGTCCTCTCTTTCTCTCTTGCGCCTGAATGAGAGCTAATCTTGGATCCATTGTTCTGGGTGGAGAGGCTCAAGGAAGACAACATGTACCAGCTGGAGGTAGGTAGGGCGATCACTTGGTAAGTGTGCTGCTCTGGTGCCGGAAGGCATACACAAGACTGCACTGCCCTTGTGTACAAATGCACTGCTCTAAGACTCTGGTTAGTCCTCGAAACAGAAATAGATGAAGCAGGCCTTATGCATAGTTTCCATTCAGGATGACCTAACATAGGGAGAAAGTTCATCTGAGATCAGCTCATGTCGATAGAGTTCTGTACTGAATTTTGGAGCCAAAGTTCTAGCTATTATAACTGACATTTTGTCCTTGACTATATCTCAGGGACCTCAAAGAGAGAAAGAGGTGGTTCTGGCCAATAGTTAAATCTGATTACCCTTATATCCCCTTGACAAATACATTACATTAAGACCTCACACTTCTAATATTTGAAAAAACAGGTCCACATGGGAGCTGCAGTGGTTGCCCCAAGTAGAATGACAATCTTCCCCTTCTCACCACTGTCATTACTGACCCTTTTAATCTGCTCCACACTTGTCCTTTTTTTTAATAACAGATACCACACTTAATGTTATATAAATAATATATTAATATATATAACATTATATAATATGTATTTTTTTTTTCATTCCTTCTTCTACTAAATCTAAGTTCCATGAGGAGTTGTTTCTTTGTTTTACTTACTAATGTATTCAAGTAACCTAGAATATACATTATATTTAGATGCCCAATAAATATTTGTAAAAAGAATTATTAATAAATAGTTTTTGAGCCACATTTCTTCAACTGCAGAATACTCAAAGGTTACATTTAAGAAACACATATTTATAACCTTAAATTCCAATCCCAAAGAAAGGCAATGCCAAAGAATGCTCAAACTACCACACAATTGCACTCATCTCACACACTAGTAAAGTAATGCTCAAAATTCTCCAAGCCAGGCTTCAGCAACGTGTGAACCGTGAACTTCCAGATGTTCAAGCTGGTCTCAGAAAAGGCAGAGGAACCAGAGATCAAATTGCCAACATCTGCTGGATCATCGAAAAAGCAAGAGAGTTCCAGAAAAGCATCTATTTCTGCTTTATTGACTATGCCAAAGCCTTTGACTGTGTGGATCACAATAAACTGTGGAAAATTCTGAAAGAGATGGGAATACCAGATCATCTGACCTGCCTCTTGAGAAACCTATATGCAGGTCAGGAACCAAGAGTTAGAACTGGACATGGAACAACAGACTGGTTCCAAATAGGAAAAAGAGTACGTCAAGGCTGTATATTGTCACCTTGCTTATTTAACTTATATGCAGAGTACATCATGAGAAATGCTGGGCTGGAAGAAGCACAGGCTGGAATCAAGATTGCCTGGAGAAATATCAATAACCTCAGATACGCAGATGACACCACCCTTATGGCAGAAAGTGAAGAGAAACTAAAAAGCCTCTTGATGAAAGTGAAAGTGGAGAGTGAATAAGTTGGCTTAATGCTCAACATTCAGAAAACTAAGATCATGGCATCTGGTCCCATCACTTCATGGGAATTAGATGGGTTAACAGTGGAAACAGTGTCAGACTTTATTTTGGGGGGCTCCAAAATCACTGCAGATGGTGATTGCAGCCAGGAAATTAAAAGACACTTACTCCTTGGAAGGAAGGTTATGACCAACCTAGATAGCATATTGAAAAGCAGAGATATTACTTTGCCAACAAAGGTCTGTCTAGTCAAGGCTATGGTTTTGCCAGTGGTCATGTATGGATGTGAGAGTTGGACTGTGAAGAAGGCTAAGTGCTGAAGAATTGATGCTTTTGAACTGTGGTGTTGGAGAAGACTCTTGAGAGTCCCTTGGACTGCAAGGAGATCCAACCAGTCCATTCTGAAGGAGATCAGCCCTGGGATTTCTTTGGAAGGAATGATGCTAAAGCTGAAACTCCAGTACTTTGGCCACCTCATGCGAAGAGTTGACTCATTGGAAAAGACTCTGATGCTGGGAGGGATTGGGGGCAGGAGGAGAAGGGGACGACAGAGGATGAGATGCCTGGATGGCATCACTGACTCAATGGACGTGAGTCTCAGTCAACTCCGGGAGTTGGTGATGGACAGGGAGGCCTGGCGTACTGTGATTCATGGGGTCGCAAAGAGCCGGACACGACTGAGCGACTGAACTGAACTGAACTGAACTGAATATTATGCTAGATCTCATAATGACTTTTAATGTTTCTATATCTTATTCACAATGCTTATTCAAAGTACGTTTGTGAATATATTGAATATGTCCTGCAGCTTTTTTTGGTCTTGTCTCACTATACCATTGACTCACTTTAAAAAAAACGAAAAAATCTTTCCTGGATTCAGTATAACAACCAGTATAAGAAATTTCAAATTGCTGTTGGAACTGATTTTTTTGTTTTTTGACAAAAAACACTAGTTTGCTGTTGGTTTGTGACTATGGTTTTGTTGCTCTATGCTGAGTATTGACTTTCACATTAAAGTGCACTTCCTATTTGTTGTTATTGAAAACATTAGCAAACAAACTGACTTAGAGGGACATAAATCCACATGGAGAATTAAGTAGCTTTACTAACTGGCTTTTTAAAGGGTCCCTTACTTTTTTTCATAAAACCCTAGGGGAGTTTCACTTGTTTCCTCACAAGCAGGAAGTGCAGAGGAATAGTACTTTATAACTGTCTATGGAAGTCTTCCTGTCATAAGCTCCTAATAGCAATTTTGAAGCCCTCAGTTTCCATGAGTAATGACTCTGGATAAGCCATTATTCATGAGTAAGTGATATGATTATGCAGGAAAATATACACAAATGAACACTTCAGTAAAGAATGAGGTTCATAAAAACTTCTATATCAGGTCTATGATCTTTGTTAGCAAAATTCCGCTCCAATAAAGTCCAGCCAGTGCCCTGACTACATATAACTGGGATGAATACCTTACAAACAAAATAGGACATAGATACAAGAGTAACAAGGAAATGAACATCACATTGGGGGCAAATTCAGGATAGTTCCATTTTAGCCCATTAAGACCAGGCTCAAGATAAATGCACTAACGTGTAGTTCAAAGGAAATTATCACATAAATTCTGACAGTTTTACTAAGAAGAGTTCAATTGTGACCTAACTATTCAGTAATGAGTTTTTCGTGGTCAGATTTTAGTAACTATCTATCTGTGGAGACTTGCATCCCTGTGAGAGGCATACAGGCTAGAGTAAATTGTGATAGGCATGTAGGATTCTACTAGAAATTATTTCAGTGGAGGAATCAGGTTTCAGGAGACCTTCATGTGTTGCTTTCTCTTTTTTTTACAACACTCTACCCATGCCTTTAGTCATATGTCTTATTCATTTTCTTTGTTCTCAGATCTCTCCTGTCTATTTATGCAAGTTGATCAGTAAATAGTAACAGAAAAATTACTTTTTGTGTTAAAAAATAATAAATCTTTGACTCAAATGGGTCAAGACATAACTAAAACACTCTTTATAAACATTCAGATGTATTTGGAATTGTTCTGATGTTAATACTATTTCATGAAATCTCACAAGTTGTAAAAAGCCAAGAATAAAGAGTATCACACTGATAAGCATAAGACTCCAATAATATATCATTATTACTAACATGTAAAATTGCAGAATATTTATCTGTTTGAGATAATGGAATCACTTCTGGATATCTTTGTTTGAGATAACGAAATCACATCCACATGTTGCAAGCACATCTAAGTCTTAATCTCCTGCTGCACTTAACTCACCATCCAATTCATCATGTCATCTCTCTTTTCAACTATAGCTCTTTCTACTCAGGTGCCAGGATTCCCAGGTGGCACCAATGATAAAAAATCACTTGTCAATGCAGAGATGCAAGAGATGTGAGTTCAACCTCTGGACTGGGAAGATCCTCTGGAGTAGGAAATTGCAAACCTGCTCCAATATTCTTGACTGGAAAATTCCATGGACAGAGGAGCCTGGCAGGCTATAGACCATGGGACTGCAAAGAGTCAGACTTAGTGATTGAACAACAACCCAGGTGCCACCATCTTTGCAGGCTACTTCCAGGCCTTCCTGGCTTTCTAAAATAGAGATATGGATGGAACCAGCAGAGACATTCTTTCTTCTGCTCCACTTACATCTGAAGGTTCATGGAATATAAGCTTCAGAGAGGTCTGACCTTTGAAATATAAATCTTTTCTTAAAATTAAACAATCATTGCCTGTTACATAAAAATGTAGCAGGGATAACGTTCCATACAACCTCTGAGTGCAATAGAATGAAGAAGTTTTTGGTTCCATAATAATACTAAACAATTACATCACAAAGAATTGTATGTCAAAATGTAATCAGACCCTAAAAATGAATATCATTTTGTTAATAAACATTACAATATCTAGCAAGCGGCTACAAATTTTATTATTGTTTTATGAAAATATGTGTTCATTTTTAATGATATATCAACTGAGTGGTAATTACCAAATGGAAATCATAATATAGTAAGCAACTACAACAAAACTTTCCATACTAATTGCTTTAAATGTGTTAATTTAAGTGTGAAAATGCTTTGAGTGTCAATTCTCCTGGTAACTCTAGGAGAGAAATACGACAATGTTCTCTTTCTATCGATTATATAGAAATATTTCTATATATCCTATTATGCCCACTTCCAGTAACTTTTGTTTCCAAACAACATTTTAATTAATATTGTCTTAAATTCTTTACTTGATTATAGTACAGATATAACAGTCATTCACCGGGCTTACCAAAGCTTATATGTAGAATATGTGCCAAGGTCTTGCAAGTTCTTCCTGTATGGTGTGGTGCTTAAGAGAATAACACCCATAGGGGTTAATCTCAGGAATTCTTTGGCAGTTCTCAAAGCTTCTTCCATATACTTTGGAATTATCCATATTCCTCAACTCTGTTAAAAAAGCTGAAATTCCATTTTCAGCCAAGTCAGCTTCTTATCTGGTCAATTTAGAGTTTTAGCATTCTCCCCTCTCTTCCAAGAAACCAGAAACACATATTCTCAAGTGATACCCAACTAGAAGATTAATCATTCCTGAGAAGTCTAGGATACCAATCAAAGTTTGTGAAATTTCATATTTAAAATTCAGTGCCTTGGATATCGTTCAATGCTACAGTAAGCTCTGCCTTATACATTAAAATATGTGATAATTGCAGAGTCAAATAGAATTTCAAATAAGAAATCTTGACTTTAAATAATTCATTTCTCACTTTTTTATTATCTTAGAAAAAAGTCTTTTACAGTTGAAATGCAATTAATATTATTAAAAAATCAACTGCACCTTTTTGGGGAGTATTATGCTTTTTTTTTTTTTTTGTATAGTTCTTCTGTGTTTTCTTGCTACTTCTTCTGAATATCTTCTGCTTCTGTTAGGTCCATACCATTTCTGTCCTTTATCGAGCCCATCTTTGCATGAAATGTTCCCTTTTTATCTCTAGTTTTCTTGAAGAGATGTCTAGTCTTTCCCATTCTGTTGTTTTCCTCTATTTCTTTGCATTGATCACTGAGGAAGGTTTTCTTATCTCTCCTTGCTATTCTTGGAACTCTGAATTCAAATGCTTATATCTTTCCTTTTCTCCTTTGCTTTTCCCTTCTTTTCTTTTCACAGCTATTTGTAAGACCTCCTCACAGCCATTTTGCTTTTTGCATTTCTTTTCCATGGGCATGGTCTTGATCCCTATCTCTTGTACAAATGTCATGAACCTCAGTCCATAGCTCATCAGGCACTCTGTCTAGAAGATCTAGTCCCTTAAATTGATTTCTCACTTCCACTGTATAATCATAAGGGATTTGATTTAGGTCATACCTGAATGGTTTAGTGGTTTTCCCCACTTTCTTCAATTTAAGTCTGAATTTGGCAATAAGGAGTTCATGATATGAGCCACAGTCAAGCCTATGCCCCAACCAGTCACGCTGAAGAAGCTGAAGTTGAACGGTTTTATGAAGACCTACAAGACCTTCAGTCCTTTTCATTATAGGGGACTGGAATGCAAAAGTAGGAAGTCAAGAAACACCTGGAGTAACAGGCAAATTTGGCCTTGGAGTACAGAATGAAGCAGGGCAAAGGCTAATAGAGTTTTGCCAAGAGAATGCACTGGTCATAGCAAAAACCCTCTTCCAACAACACAAGAGAAGACTCTACACATGGACATCACCAGATGGTCAACAATGAAATCAGACTCATTATTCTTTGCAGTCAAAGACGGAGAAGCTCTACACAGTCAGCAAAAACAAGACCGGGAGCTGACTGTGGCTCAGATCATGAACTCCTTATTGCCAAATTCAGCTTCACGACTCAGATAATCACGATGGTGTGATCACTGACCTAGAGCCAGACATCCTGGAATGTGAAGTCAAGTGGGCCTTAGGAGGCATCACTATGAACAAAGCTAGTGGAGGTGATGGAATTCCAGTTGAGCTATTTCAAATCCTGAAGGATGATGCTGTGAAAGTGCTGCACTCAATATGCCAGCAAATTTGGAAAACTCAGCACTGGCCACAGGACTGGAAAAGGTCAGTTTTCATTCCTATCCCAAAGAAAGGCAATGCCAAAGAACGCTCAAACTGCTGCACAATTGCACTCATCTCACATGCTAGTAAAGTAATGCTCAGAATTCTCCAAGCCAGGCTTCAGCAATATGTGAACGGTGAACTTCCAGATGTTCAAGCTGGTTTTAGAAAAGGCAGAGGAACCAGAGATCAAATTGTCAACATCCGCTGGGTCATCAAAAAAGCAAGAGAGTTCAAGAAAAACATCTTTTTCTGCTTTACTGACTATACCAAAGCCTTTGACTGTGTGGATCACAATAAACTGTGGAAAATTCTGAAAGAGATGGGAATACCAGACCACCTGATCTGCCTTTTGAGAAACCTATATGCAGGTCAGGCACCAAGAGTTAGAACTGGACATGGAACAACAGACTGGTTCCAAATAGGAAAAAGAGTACGTCAAGGCTGTATATTGTCACCTTGCTTATTTAACTTATATGCAGAGTACATCATGAGAAACGCTGGGCTGGAAGAAACACAAGCTGGAATCAAGATTGCCTGGAGAAATATCAATAACCTTAGATATGCAGATGATACCAACCTTATGGCAGAAAGTGAAGAGGAACTAAAAAGCCTCTTGATGAAAGTGAAAGTGGAGAGTGAAAAAGTTGGCTTAACGCTCAACATTCAGAAAACTAAGATCATGGCATCTGGTCCCATCACTTCATGGGAATTAGATGGAGAAACAGTGGAAACAGTGGCTGACTTTAATTTTTTGGGCTCCAAAATCACTGCAGATGGTGATTGTAGCCAGAAAATTAAAAGACGCTTACTCCTGGGAAGGAGTTATGACCAACCTAGATAGCATATTAAAAAGCAGAGATATTACTTTGCAAACAAAGGTACGTCTAATCAAGGCTATGGTTTTTCCTGTGGTCATGTATGGATGTGAGAGTTGGACAGTGAAGAAAGCTGAGTGCCGAAGAATTGATGCTTTTGAACTGTGGTGTTGGAGAAGACTCTTGAGAGTCCCTTGGACTGCAAGGAGATCCAACCAGTCCATTCTGAAGGAGATCAGTCCTGGGTGTTCATTGGAAGGACTGATGCTGAAGCTTAAACTCCAATACTTTGGCCACCTCATGGGAAGAGTTGACTCATTGGAAAAGACCCTGATGCTAGGAGGGATTGGGGGCAGGAGCAGAAAGGGACAACAGAGGATGAAATGGCTGGCTGGCATCACCGACTCGATGGACATGAGTTTGCGTGGACTCCAGGAGTTGGTGATGGACAGAGAGGCCTGGCATGCTGTGATTTATGGGGTCGCAAAGAGTTAGACATGACTTAACGACTGAACTGAACTGATGCATTTGTTAGAAGGCACTCTATTTACGTATACTGACAACCAAATCTGCTGAACAAATGAACACTATAATCAAATTCATATAAAATACATAAATCTGTTTACATATATATTATATAAAACTCTATTTGCAAATAAATACTGAATGTTTGGAAGTATTTCATACCTGAGAAACCAGGTTATCTCTGGAAAGAATCCTGGAGACAAATGCAAAGTAAACTGTCTTTGTTTGAACCCTTAACAAAAAAAGAAAAATGTAAAAAAAGAACTTTGAAAAAAACTATTTTACTTTTCAGTTTCAGACTATTTCAGAAGCTTAGTATCTTAAAGCTTCATTCCCTCTATAGTCAGTCTCAAAACAACCAGAGTATATTTGATATTTTAGTACAGTTTTGGAAACGAAGTTTATCCCACAAAATATCAAGTTGATCTTTAACTAAAAGTCCAGCTTATGCTCTTCCACATGACATGGAGTAAACGGTCTCTAATGATTTCTTGCTTAGGTAAGCTATTAACATTCATGGAAAGTCTATTACTGGACTTGATTACCTTGTGTATCAAAGTGACAGATCTACAGCCGCTATGACAGTATTTCAGCTCACAAGTACCCATGGCCAATTAATCCCTTATGAATCGGACCAGAGTTAGCCAGTTGTGACAGCTTTGGAAGTGTGTTAACTCTCCTTGATAAAGGACACCACAGTACTTAAACTCACATTAGTGAAAGTCTGCAGAGGTGCCTTAATACAATGCTTCAGGGCTATTTTAAAAGGCAGAAAGGTTAGAATTTCACAATAAGGCCCAGGTTCCAGGATCTAAAGAAAAAAGTACTCATCAAGACTTGACTCTGAGACAATTCTCCTTTTTATTTAAAAACTGGAATTTGAAACATTTTTCTAAGAAAATCATTAGCTCCTGTGTGGTTTTTTACTTTGCAATAGAGTTTCAAGTATATCTGATTGCACAATGCATGAAGGATAACCCCACCTCATGACAAGAACAACTGCTCTCAGATTGAGGGGGAGATGCAGTTTTGTGTTTCAAGATTTCAGACTCTGTTATGCAAAGAAATCATCCTTATGCACAGAAATAATGATATTATTTATGGCTTTTTTTAACCTTTGCCAAATAACCAGAGCAGGATAAGAATAACCTAATCCCTGAATATTCATTTATACTCTAAGTAAATAAAGGAAGAAATTGCTGTACAACAGTATTAGATAAATAATTTAAGGACCTTGTCAATTAACAGTATGATGAAAGAACTGCTGTTTGATAAAGACTTGTGGGGATTTAACTTGTGTTAATCGATGAAAATCATAAAAATATCTGTCCTTTTTAAACCTAGATTGGAGGAAAGTATATATCCTCAAATTCATTCACCAGCCTTAATAATGTATGCACTGGAATATGAGTGGATTTTGTAACCAAAGAATCGCATTAACCCTCGTTTAACCTTTGTAATGTGTGACTGGCAACTTATTTTTACAGTTTAAACATTAAATATTTACCTATGGGGCTAATTCAAATTTCCATAAAATTTTTATAACTTTTAGTAATATCCAATGGGCATAATGGACTCAGTACTAGTTATACCCTCTAAAAACAAACACATCCGACTAACAGTTACTGAGTACATTGCCTTACAGGAATCATCTCTAATGTTGCAATATTTGGGATTTATTTATACTACAAAGCTTATTCACTGTTCATCTGAAATTCAAGTGTAACTGAGGGCTCTGTATTCTTACTTGCTAAATCTGGAGAACTGAATCATTTAGTGAATTGAAAAAAACATAGAAACTCAGGGCATATTTGGAGGAATTTGAGTTAAAATTTTTTCTTAAACTTTTAGATGTCAAATGTAGGTTATAAGAAGTAGGGGGGATGGTGAAGATAAGTTGCAAGAAGATCCAATCATTAATACAGAGCTATTATTTTCAGAGTAATGCCCTAATCATTAATTTTTATCCATTTATGTAATTAGTATAATTAAAGATAATTATTCTGTCACAGTGCTTTCATGGTCTTCATTAATTCAAATATGTAATTGCATGAATTTTGGTCAGCTGGAAAGGGAGATTTAAGAATTCATACACAGAAAATTACTCTAACAAAGAGACTTTTTAAAAGCTTCTGACAACCTTAAATATTATATTGAAATGCTCCCAGTTAAAATATCATATTCATATTTAAAATAATGCTGACATGCTTACTAAAGACATTTGAATGTTTGCCAAACTCATTCAAAAAATATTTTATTGTGCTGGAACAAATAAAAGCTCTTCTTCCACAATGCCCACATGATGCTATTATGCCCTGTTTTGAGCTAAGACTCTTTTAATGACTTGGAGATCTGTCTAATCTAAACACATTTACAACTGTAGAGCTAGAATGTCCATAAGCAGTTTGCCCTGAAGAGACCACCTTTCCAGCTGCATAGAGCCCAGAACTCCACCAATTTCTCTAAGCAGCTGCAAGATGAGGTTAATGCCAGCACATTTTTCAACAGACTGAACTACATAATGGAAAGTTTTTCTCAGGTGAAAGCCGATGAGGTGGGTGAATGCCAAATAGATGTAGATGTCACATTGACATGAAATTTTGAAAACCTTGTTTTCTAGCACGAACAGTTATATTTATGCTAGAGATTCCAAAGATATATTTACATTCTGGCTACTGAATTATTTTGATTACTGAAAACATTTGGGATTAAATTTTGGCACTGAAATTTATTATCTGTGGAATGAGTCATAAATGTGCCTCTATGAACCTCACTTTCCTCACCTATAAATTAGACACATGATGACCAGTCCCATCCCATATGTTATCTAAATATGCCATTCTTCCCTGATATGTAATATATACAAGTAATTACTTTTAGTAACAGTTCATTTTCAAGTCATGAAAAACTGGTAGTATAGAAAGGAAAATACTAGAAAACAATTCTCTATTGATCGTTTTCATTTCTTCTCATTTTATGGGCAGAAACACTGATCGTCTCTCTTGAAGGGTAAATATTTAAAGATATTTGTGTATTTGTAAACCTTGGAAGATAGAGATCGTGTCTCCCTTCCCTCTGGGGCAGGAATTTTTTCAACTGTCCAATATAATAAAGAAATAATTCCCACTAGGGCATATGTGGCTTGCAATCTCTTCTAGAGATAGAGTTTCTTAAGCTCAAGATCCCTCCACTTTAATGAAAATCCTTCACTCCTCTGCTTGGGGCTTCTTTCCTATAGCCCCCATGGAACTTGGTAGGGGCAGAGAACAGGTATAAACATGAAGGTCATATAGCTTGCTGTTTCTGAGTAATAAAGCACCTTGTCTCCAACCCAGCAGTCTTGATCTTGAATGAAATTATGGCAGACCAACATTTTTTTCCTGAAAGAAGGCAAAAATCTGACTTTTATCATTTTTGGTAGGGCACAATCATGATACCTTGAATACAGTGATAGGAAGTATTGTCAGAGTTTATCAATGTAATCCAAGGTGTGTTAGGTCCTTTTTTTCTAACTAGAATAAATAATATAAAATAGAGTTCTTTTTAGAGGTCAATTGTGTAATTTCTTCTTTGGGTCAATACTTTGACCTAAAAAGCTCCACCGCCACACTCACATCAAGACTGAATCATACCTATTGAATCTCCAAGTTTCTCGCTTATAGACCAGTGTTATACAACATACAGAATGTAAGCTTCATGAGAAAAACGGTGTTCTAACTGCTTTCTTCCTTTCCAGAGCCTAGAGCAGTGCCAAGCACAGAGTAGACATATTATGAATCTTTGTTGACAGAATAGTTGTTTATATACATATACACACACACATGCATGCGTGTGCTAATGTATCCGATTTGAATTATTGTTCAGAAACAAAATGAGTATTTTACCTCTTTTATCTTCCCAAATTAATTATCATAATATTTTGATTCAGGTCACAGCTAACAGTATATATTTGAAAATACATACTTTGAATGAATTATCTGATTATAAAATGCAACTTCCTATGTTTAAGAGAATAGCAATTAAAAAAAATTATATTGACCAGAAAGCAATAAAACTTCATAGAGGAAGACTGTATAAAATAACATAAAGAGCACAGGATCAGATGCTCATAATGCTTTTTGATAGCAAGTTATTAACTTCACTAAGCCTCAGTTTCCTCACATGTAAAATGAAAATAATAATTCCCATCTTACAGGTGTGCTGTGAGGTTAATGATTTAATTTGTGCAAAGTGATTAGTTCTGAGCCTAGTGTATTATAGGGGCTTCCCTGATGACTCAGCAGGTAAAGAATCTGCCTGCAATGCAGGAGACACAGGGTATACAGGTTCAAACTCTGGGTTGGGAAGATCCCCTGGAGGAAATGGCAATGGAGTGGTCCAGTTTTCTTGCCTAAAAAATCCCACAGGAAAGAAACCCTGAATATTCATTGGAAGGACTGATGCTGAAGCTGAAGTTCCAATCCTGCAGGCACCTAACATGAAGAACCAGCTCATTGGAAAAGATCCTGATACTGGGAAAGAGTGAAGGCAAAAGGAGAAGGGGACAGTGCAGGATGTGATGGTTAGATAGCATTACCGACTCAATGGATATGACATTCAGCAAACTTCAAGAGATAGTAGAGGAAAGAGAAGCCTGGTGTGCTGTAGTCCAGGGGGTTGCAAAGAGTTGGTCATAACTTAGTGACTGAATAACAACAAAGTGTATTATATGTGCTGAATGAGTAAGGTAGAACATCACACAAAAATTTGAGAGTTATCTTTATTTTATTTTATTTTATTTTAAAACTTTACATAATTGTATTATTTTAATGCACTATCCTGACCTGCCTCTTGAGAAACCTATATGCAGGTCAGGAAGCAACAGTTAGAACTGGACATGGAACAACAGACTAGTTCCAAATAGGAAAAGGAGTACGTCAAGGCTGTATATTGTCACCCTGCTTATTTAACTTATATGCAGAGTACATCATGAGAAACGCTGGGCTGGAGGAAGCACCAGCTGGAATCAAGATTGCCAGGAGAAATATCAATAACCTCAGATATGCAGATGACACCACCCTTATGGCAGAAAGTGAAGAGGAACTAAAAAGCCTCTTGATGAAAGTTAAAGTGGAGAGTGAAAAAGTTGGCTTAAAGCTCAACATTCAGAAAACAAAGATCATGACATCCGGTCCCATCACTTCATGGGAAAAAGATGGGGAAACAGCGGAAACACTGTCAGACTTTATTTTTTTGGGCTCCAAAATCACTGCAGATGGTGACTGCAGCCATGAAATTAAAAGATACTTACTCCTTGGAAGGAAAGTTATGACCAACCTAGATAGCATATTCAAAAGCAGAGACATTACTTGGCCAACAAAGGTTCGTCTAGTCAAGGCTATGGTTTTTCCTGTGGTCATGTATGGATGTGAGAGTTGGACATCCATAGAGAAGAAAGCTGAGTGCTGAAGAATTGATGCTTTTGAACTGTGGTGTTGGAGAAGACTCTTGAGAGTCCCTTGGACTGCAAGGATATCCAACCAGTCCATTCTGAAGGAGATCAGCCCTGGGATTTCTTTGGAAGGAATGATGCTAAAGCTGAAACTCCAGTACTTTGGCCACCTCATGCAAAGAGTTGACTCACTGGAAAAGACTCTGATGCTGGGAGGGATTTGGGGCAGGAGGAGAAGGGGACGACAGAGGATGAGTTAGCTGGATGGCATCACTGACTCGATGGACATGAGTCTGAGTGAACTCCGGGAGTTTGTGATGGACAGGGAGGCCTGGCGTTCTGCGATTCATGGAGTTGCAAAGAGCCGGACAGGACTGAGTGACTGAACTGAACTGAACTGAACTGAATACAACTAAAATCAGATTCCATAACTAGTCACTAATATCAAGATAAAATCAACGCAAATCAAAAATATGAAAAAATATGCAAGGATTTCCCACCCTATGATTTCTTAAACTCAGTGTTCCCTCTGTCCTCTATAAAATTTATTATGTTCATTTGTAGGATAAGTGAATATCCAGTTTATTTTGATCTTTATGATAAATGATGAACTATGAATAAGTTATCATCAGTGGGCTTTGCACTGATATATTTCTGTATTCAAAAGAATAATCAGGGCGTATGGTGGAGAAGTTAGGAAATGGGATTTGAAGTTAGGAAACTGTAATTCAGATTTAGTCTTTACCATTACTAGCTTTGTGACCTTACAAATTTGTGAACCTCTCTGATCATCTGACACATATGCAATAAAGGATCAATAACATTTAATTTGCAGTTTAATATATAGATTAGATCCCCATTGGGGATCGTAGCCTTGTCATGGCAAAGGGGCTTGCTTAACTCAATGAAGCTATAAGAAATGCCTGGCAGAACCACCCAAGACAGACGGGTCATAGTGGAGAGTTCTGACAAACTGTGGTCCACTGGAGGAGGGAATGGCAAACCCACTCAAGCATTCTTGCCTCAAGAACCCCTCAAACAGTATGAAAAGACAAAAAAGATATGACACTGGAAGATGAGCATCCCAGGTCCAATGCTTTCCAATATGCTACTGGGGAAGAGCAGAGAAATAGCTGCAGAAAGAATGAAGAGGCTGGGCCAAAGCAAAAATAACGCTCAGTTGTGAATGTGTCTGGTGGTGAAAGTCTGATGCTGTAAAGAACAATATTACACAGGAACCTGAAATGTTAGATCCATGAATCAAGGTAAACTGGAAGTGGTTGAACAGGAGATGGCAAGACTGCAATATCGACATCTTAGGAATCAGTAAAATAAAATGGACCTGAATGGATGAATTTAACTCAGATGATTCTAAGAATCCCTTAGAAGAAATGGAGTAGCCTTCATAGTCAACAAGAGTCTGAAATGCAGTACTAGAGTGTAATCTAAAAAATGACCCAATGATCATGGTTCTTTTCCAAGGCAAAACATTCAAAATCACAGTAATCCAAGTCAATGCCCCAAACAATAATGTCGAAGAAGATGAAGTTGAATGGTTCTATGAAGACCTACAGGATCTTCTAAAACTAACACCCCCCTGAAAAAGATGTCCTTTTCATCATACTACTACTACTACTACTAAGTTGCTTCAGTCGTGTCCGACTCTGTGCGACCCCATGGACTGCAGCCTACCAGGCTTCTCCGTCCATGGGATTCTCCAGGCAAGAACACTGGAGTGGGTTGCCATTTCCTTCTCCAATGCATGAAAGTGGAAAGTGAAAGTGAAAGTGAAATTGCTCAGTCGCGTTTGACTCTTAGCATCCCCATGGACTGCAGCCTACCAGGCTCCCCCATCCATGGGATTTTTCCTGGCAACAGTACTAGAGTGGGGTGCCATTGCCTTCTCCCCCTTTTCATCATAGGGGACTGGAATGCAAAAGTAGGAAATCAACAGATATTCAGAGTAGCAAGTAGGTTTGGCCTTGGAGTACAAAATGAAGCAGGAGAAAGGCTAACACAATTTTGTTTACTGTATAAACACTACCTTTCAACAATATAAGAAATGACTCTACACATGGACATGATCAGATGGTGATGACTGAAATCAGATTGATTATATTCTTTGCAGTGGAAGATGGATAAGCTCTATACTGTAAGTAAAAACAAGATCACATGTATACCTGTGGTGGATTCATTTCGATATATGGCCAAACCAACACAATATTGTAAAGTTAAAAAATAAAATTAAATTAAAAAATATATATATATAATTAAAAGAACAACAACAACAACAACAAAACACCAAGATCTGGAGCTGATTGTGGCTCAGATTATGGAATAGTTATTTCAAAATACAGACTTAAATTGAAGACAGTAGGGAAGTCCACGAGGCTATTTAGATAAGACCTAAATCAAATCTTTTATAATGATACAGTGGAGGTAACAAACAGATTGAAGGGATTAGATTTGGTAGACAGAGGGCCTGAAGAAAAATGGACAGAGGTTTGTAACACTGTACAGGCGGCAGTGACCAAAACATTGCTAGGAAAAAGAAATGCCTGAAGGCAAAGTGGCTGTCTGAGGAGGCTTTATTAATATATGAGGAAAGAAGAGAAGTGAAAGGCAAGGGAGAAAGGCAGATACACCCAACTGAATGCAGAATTCCAGAGAACAGCAAGGAAATATAAGAAAGCCTTCCTAAGTGAACAATGCAAAGCAACAGAGGAGAACAATAGAATGGGAAAGACTAGAGCTCTCTTTAAGAAAATTGAAGAGATCAAGGGAGTATTTCATGCAAGGATGGGCATGATAAAGGAAAAAACACTAAGGACCTAACAGAAACAGAAGAGAGTAAGAAGAGGTGCAAGAATACACAGAAGAACTGTACCAAAAAGATCTTGACCCAGATATCCAGGATGCTGTGATCACTCACTGACAGCCAGACATCGTGGAGTGTGATGTCAAGTGGGCCTTAGGAAGCATTATTACAAACAAGGATAGTGGAGGTGATGGAATTCCAGCAGAGCTATTTAACAGCCTAAAAGACGATACTGTTAAAGTGCTGTACTCAATATGTCAACAAATTTGGAAAACTCAGCAGTGGCCACAGGACTGGAAAAAGTCAATTATAATTCCAATCCCAAAGAAGGGCAATGCCAAAGAATGCTCAAACTACTACACAATTGCACTCACTGCACATACTAGCATGGTATTTGCAAAAGGCAATGGCACCCCACTCCAGTACTCTTGCCTGGAAAATCCCATGGACAGGGGAGCCTGGTAGGCTGTAGTCCATGGGGTCGCAAAGAGTCAGACATGACTGATCGACTTCAATTTCACTTTTCACTTTCATGCATTGGAGAAGGAAATGGCAACCCACTCCAGTGTTCTTGCCTGGAGAATCCCAGAGATGGGGAGCCTGGTGGGCTGCCGTCTATGGGGTCGCACAGAGTCGGACACGACTGAAGTGACTCAACAGCAGCAGCAGCAGCATGGTAATGCTCAAAATCTTTATTTTTTTTTAAATTTTAAATTAATTATTTTAATTGGAGGCTAATTACTTTACAATATTGTAGGTTTTTTTGCCATACATCAACATGAATCAGCCACAGGTCCTGTAATATGTGAACTGAGAACTTCCAACTCTACAACTGATTTATAAAAGGCAGAGGAACCAGAGATCAAATTGCCAACATTTGTTGGATCATCGGAAAAGCAAGGGGATTCCAGAAAAATATCTATTTCTGCTTCATTGACTACACTTAAGTATTTGACTGGTTGGATTACAACAAACTGTGGAAAATTCTTAAAGAGATGGGAATACCAGACCACCTTACCTGCCTCATGAGAAACCTGTATGTGGGTCAAGAAGCAATAGTTAGAACCAGACATGGAACAAAGGATTGGTTCAAACTTAGGACTGGTTCAAACTTAGGATAGGAGTACGATAAGGCTGTATATTTTCATCTTACTTATTTAACTTCTATGCAGAGTACATCATGTGAAATGCTGGGCTGGATGAAGCTCAAGCTGGAATCAAGACTGCAGAGAGAAATATCAATATCCTTAGATATGCAGATGATACCACTTCAATGGCAGAAAGCAAAGAGGAACTAAATAAAGACCTGCTTGATGAAGGTGAAAGAGGAGAGTGAAAAAGCTGAGTTAAAACTCAACATTCAAAAAAGTAAGATCATGGCATCTGGTCCCATCATGTCATAGCAAATAGAAGGGGGAAAAGTAAAACAGAGATAGATTGCTTTTCTTGGGATCCAAAATCACTGAGGATGGTGACTGTAGTCGTGAAATTAAGACACTTGCTCCTTGGAAAGAAAGCTTTGACAAACCTAGACAGTGTATTAAAAAGCAAAGACATCTCTTTTCTGACAAAGGTCCATATAGTCAAAGCTATGATTTTTCTAGTACTCATATAGGGATGTGACAGTTGGACCATAAAGAAGTCTGACCACTGAAGAATTGATGCTTTCTAATTGTGGTGCTATAAAAGACTGTTAAGAGTCCCAGAGGGATGGTATGGGGAGGGAGGAGGGAGGAGGGTTCAGGATGGGGAACCTGTGGCGGATTCATGTTGTATACCTGTGGCGGATTCATGTTGTATACCTGTGGCGGATTCATGTTGTATACCTGTGGCAGATTCATGTTATATACCTGTGGCGGATTCATGTTGATATACGGCAAAACCAATACAATATTGTAAAGTTAAAAAAAAAAAAAAAGAACCAATCTGCCAATGTAGGAGATATAAGAGATGTGGTTTTGATCCCTGGATCAGGAAGATCCCCTGGAGAAGGAAATGGCAACTTCAGTGTTAATGCCTGGAGAATCCCATGGACAGAGGAGCCTAGTGGGCTACAGTCCATAGTATCGCAAACAGTTGGACACAACTGAAGCAAATTAGCATACACCCAACCAAGGAACATTGTCTTATTTTGATAAATCTTTTCTTGAAATTTTCACTGTAAATTAATGTTTTGTGCCTTAAGTATACACAAAAAAAAAGTTGTATTAAATTCTTACAGCAAAAAAAAAAAAAAAAAAATAGAGTCTTTTGGACTGCAAGGAGGTCAAACCAGTCACTTCTAAAGGGAATCAACCTTGAATATTCATTGGAAGGACTGATGATGAAGTTGAAACTCCAATACTTTGGCCACCTGATGCAAAGAGTCATTTTGTTGGAAAAGACCCTGATGCTGGGAAAGACTGAGGGCAGGAAGAGAAAGGGGCAACAGAAGATAAGAAGGTTGTATAGCATCACCAATACAAAGGACATGAGTTTGAGCAAACTCCAGGAGATACTGATGGACAGGGAAGACTGGTGTGCTGCATTCATGGGCTTGTAAATAGGCTACTTGATTTAGAGACTGAACAGCAACAACAAATATAGGTTAGATAACACCATTTATCTCCAACAAAGTAAGTTTGAAAATAAAAACCATTTTTATTAGTTTTAAAAAGTTATATAAGTTAGTTACTGATATCCTAAGTTCTTCAAAATATGATTTATATGTTCAGTTCTCCTTTATAGTCAGATGCTGGTTAACACTGTCTCTGAGATTGCTCTGCCTGTCAGTTCTCAGGAAAGCCCTGATTCCAGCCTCTAGAAGCATTATGCTATTACAAGCCTGTGAAATATGATTCAATATAGCCAAATTTTGGATCAAAAAGCAGCTCAGTGTCTTTCCAACCTAATAGTGCAGAAGAGATCATTTTCCAGGGTTGAAACCAGGACAGAACCCCCAAATCCATCACATCTGCTCACTTAACAAGCACAATTGAATACTTGTGCCTTCGTAACCTTCAGCTATTAGTTTTGGGCTGCTTTTATCTCAGTAACTCTCCTCCATCTGGGTAGTAAGCACTTGATGTTCTTAGCTATTTGTATGTCTGCAGAGGAGATACTAAGTTGTAGACCAAAGAACTTTGAAGACTAATTCCCAATTTAGTTGATGTTTGCTTACCACATACATTAAGTACAGAGAACGCTGGTAGAAACCTGGGGATGTACTAATACCACAGAGCAGGTCTAAAGAAAATTCAGTGACAGTTTAATACCTAGCCATAATAAGTAAGATTTAAACTACAAAAGGAGAGAATTACCTAATAGCCCCATATAACTTTAGTTCTATGTAGCCTCTGCTAAGCAGTCTTTAACACTGAAAATATGTTGGGTGTTATAAATGAGTATACATAAGATAGTTGGGGAATATGGGTTTCATTTTGGGAGAAAAATACATACATACAGAAAAGGGAAAGGTGATGAAAAACTCCATGATGCTGGATTTGACCTGAAGTAAGCAGAATGCACAATCATTTTGTATAGCTCAAGAGTTCTTTGAAGTTGTTTTTACACTTAGAATATAGACATCTTCCTAGAACCATCCATTAAAGTACCTTGGAGAAATGAAACTCAAGTAGCAATGAGTATATCTAGTGTCCAGACATTAATTTATAAATACTATTACTTATCAAAAGTTCTTGGAAGAGTGGGTATTTGCAGGTCAGTATAGGAGAAGTATAAGAAAATAATTTTTTTTTCCCATCATAAAATGAGTAAATGTTTAAATAGAAAATAAGCAAATATTTCAAAATGGAACATATCATCAAGCACACAGGAGATACTATAAATAATTCCCCCTAACCAAACTTGAGATTTGGGGGGAATAAAGCATTGCTTCACAGGAAAAACATCAGATACTGAATATAGATGTAATATTAGAACTTAGACAAAATACAAACAGATTATTGGGGAAAATGTACTGACACAATTGCAAAGTATTACGAAATCACTTCTGAATTACAGATGGAAATGCAGATCCTTAAAATGAGGAAATTTTATGGCTAACACAGTAAAATAACCATCATTCATAGTCTCCTCAATAATAGAGTAAACAGATATAATTCCTCCTGATGTGATAGAAAAGTAAATGTAAACAAATATAGCATTGTTGCCAAAATGAATCCAAAATGAATCTACACATGAACAAACTAGAAAGTACATCCAGTAAGCGTGCTAAATTGCTTCAGTCATGTCTGACTCTTTGCAACCCCATGGACTGTAGCCCACCAGGCTCCTCTGTCCATGGGATTCTCCAGGCAAGAAAACTGGAGTGGGTAGCCATACCCTTCTCCAGGGGATCTTCCCGATCCAGGGACTGAAAACAGGTCTCCTGCATTGCAGGTGGATTCTTTACCCTCTGAGCCACCAGGGAAGCCCATACGTATACAAATATGAGACGTTTCTAAAAAGCAACAGACCTCAACTCATAAAAAATGTCACTGTCAAGAAAAACAAACATCGTGGGAGTAGGGATAGCTGCTCTAGATTAAAAGAAACTAAAGACATAAACAAATGTAATGCTTGTCGTTTCATTGGATCCTGGGCCAATTTTTTTTTTTTTAATTGAGAACAGTTAGAAAAATGTGAATATGGACTAAAAATTAGGTAATATTGAGACACTGCTACATACAGGAGAATGACAATCTTGTTACTAACATATAGGAAAATATCCTTTTTCTTAGGAAAATACTTTATGGTAAGACTTATGGATGCGGAATCATGATGTATATAGTTTACTTTCAAATGGTTCAGAGACAGAAAATGTGGCAAAATGTTGACAATTGGTGAGGGGTGGTCATTGTACTATACTATTCTTTCCATTTTCCTAGAACTGTAAAATATTTTCAAGACAAGGTGAAACTAAAAATGATACATTAAATGGCGAGCAAAATGCTAGATACATACCAAGTACATAAGATTTCACATATGGTATCATGTCCTGGGTCTCATAGTTTCTGACAAGTTCCTATGAATCAGCCTTCCCTATAACCTCAATATATGATGCCCCTAACTTATTGTAGTGACCTGGAGTATATTTTCCTACACCATCCCCGAGTCATCAAAAAAGAAGTTTCAAATATATCTAATAATCTTATTTTATGATAGGAATATAAAGCAAGTAGAATAAAATTTTCCATCAAAGTGATTACATTTTGAAATTTTTTGAAAGGGCAAGCTTCTGCTTTATAAAATATTAATATATATAAAGCATTTTATTTTCTCATATGCTATAGTGATGAGGCCTAGACAGACTCATAACTGGAAGCCTGAAATATAATTTAATTCTACTGCAATGAAACTAAATAAAGTCCTCCCTTTATCCATTCATAGACAAGTGCACACTGTCTTCTGGCAGAGACTCCCACAGAATGGAAAAGCAGATAAGTAGACAGGATGAATATATTACTCCTCCATATATCCTACAGGGAAGAATGTGGTGCAACAATAAAGTACCAGTTACACATAAACCTATTAAGCAGAAGACATAAAATTACAATTATCTAAAAGCCTCAGTAAACAAGTGCATTTTATGGCATGACAAAAGCTTACAGAAATGATGAGACAAAGAGTAGAAAGAAAACCTTGGTAAGATCAGTCACCAAATTCTTTTGCTGTAAAACAGCTGAAATTATGCCCATGACTTATCCTGCAAAAATAAAATCAAAGTAAAAAATAAAAGACAAATATTCAAAGGAGGCATTTAATCTTGGAGGAGACAAGATAACATCATTATCATATTCACTCATTGTTTTTTGACCAACTCTTATGTAAAATATTCCTATTTTAAAGAAACTACATTAAGTATAGAAAATAAAAATTATTATTAGGCTTACTTGTGGTATAGTTTAACAGGGCTATATATGACCCTGTGGTAATTCAAAACACTATATTTATTTATTCATCTATTGAAACTGTTTTCTGAATGATTAACTTTTTAAGATTGGAACTGTGTTTTCTCAAATTTAGCCCAGCATATAAGAAAATTCCTCTCTTATGCAAACTCAATAGATATTTGTTTAATCAGGAAAATAATAATTCACTTTTAAGATATAGTTTTCATTAAGCTCAACTTGGTTTAATATCAAAGGAAGTTTTAGAGAGAGCATATTAGAAAAGAAATATCTGGAAACGAATATAAGTTCTTTCAGAGGCTAATTTTTTTTTGGGAAAAAAAAAAGCCCTGTGCTTAACAACAGAAAAGTATAGAAATATATAAATTTTATTATATTTGTCATTCAGTTGCTAAGTCATGCCCAACTCTGCGACCCCGTGCATTGCAGCACACCAGGATCCTCTGTCCTCCACTATATCTAGGAGTTTGCTCAAATTCATGTCTATTGAGCCAGTGATGCTTTCCTCTCATCCTCTGCAGTCCCCTTCTCCTTTTACCTTCAGTTTTCCCCAGAATTAATGTCCTTTCCAATGAGTCGGCGCTTCTCATTACGTGACTCAAGTATTGAGTTTCAGCTTCAGCAACAGTTCTTCCAATGAATATTCAGAGTTGATTTCCTTTAGGATTGACTGGTTTGATCTCCTTGCTGTCCAAGGGACTCTCAGGAGTCTTCTCAACACTGCAGTTCAAAAGCATCAATTCTTCTGTATTCAGTCGTCTTTATGGTCCAGCTCTGAACATCTGTACGTGACTATTGGAAAAACCATAGCTTTGACTATAAAGACCTTTGTTGACAAAGTGATGTCTCTGCTTTTTAATATGCTGTCTAGGTTTGTTATAATTTTCCTTCTAAGGAGCAAGGATCTTTTAAGTTCATGGCTGCAGTCACTATCCAGAGGTTTTTTTTGGAGCCTAAGAAAATCAAATCTATCACAGTTTCCACTTTTTCCCTTTCGATTTGCCATGACGTGATGGGACTGGATGCCATAATCTTTTTTTTTTTTTTTTTAATGTTGAGTTTCAAGCCAGTTTTACATAAATTCTATTATATAGCATTGTATTTTTAAACACTTCTCTTAATAATACTTTGAAGCTTCTTCTGTCAATACGTTGATGCTGTTTCTCTACCTCTTGAATCTGGGCTAGTCTTTCACCTCTCTGTCTCATGAAGTGCTGAGCTATAGCAAAAGTGACATTGGTCAAACTCTAGAGCTTAGGCCTCTAAGACCTTGCAGTATTCTTTACCCTGAAACTCCCTGTAGTCATTTAAGAAAGCTCAGGCTATAACTGTGGGATATATGTTTTCATTTATATATAGTCTGCTGCTGCTGCTGCTGCTGCTGTTAAGTCGCTTCAGTCGTGTCCGACTCTGTGTGACCCCATAGACAGCAGCCCACCAGGCCCCACCGTCCCTGGGATTCTCCAGGCAAGAACACTGGAGTGGGTTGCCATTTCCTCCTCCAATGCATGAAAGTGAAAAGTGAAAGTGAAGTCGCCCAGTCGTGTCCGACTCCTAGCGACCCCATGGACTGCAGCCTACGAGGCTCCTCCATCCATGGGATTTTCCAGGCATGAGTACTGGAGTGGGTTGCCATTGCCTTCTCTGATATATAGTCTGCTTAGTTCTAAAGTAAATTTACATAAGGAAGCTATTATTTATTATTATATTAATTAATAATATATTATTTAATAATATTAATTAATATATATTATTATCAATCCAGAAAGTGGTTTTAGTGGACTCAGGAAGAAAAGAATAACAACATTACTGGAGGATTAACATCACATTATTTCAGTTTCACAGTCACTCACTGTTGATTCTACCCTAGCCTTTTGGAGAAAGAAATTGAATAATTTAACCAGTTAGACAAAGGATTGTATATAAGAATGCATCATGAGCTCCCCAGCAGCAAAATGATGAAGGTAATTCCAAAATTTGCCAATTTCTAGCAGAATTTTTTTTTTTAGCACCCTTCTCTTTATTTTGAATGAAAGTTATTCAGCATATTGATACAGAAGTTAGCCATGAATGGAATGTCTATAGTCACAGTAGAGAAAAGGGTGTCAACAAGCAGTCCTGGCATAGTTTGCAGTCACGGGCTGGTTCTGAGACACTGTGGTTCTGAATTCCATGCAAGGCACAGTGAAAAGAGCTAAAGACTCTTCATGAGTACAGCCTCTGTCTAAATCATATTTAGATTTTTCCTCACTACCAGAATGATGTTTTGTATGACTTAAATCTTAGTTACTATTTAAGAAGTGAATATAGAGGGAAAAGCTAGAGAAAAATAATAGTAACAGAATGAAAATAATGGAATCTCAATTTTATGTACACAGCAGTCCCACACCTTTCGTCACCAGGAACGGGTTTTGTAGAAGACAGTTTTTCCATGGACTGGGGAGGAGGGTGGTTTTGGAAGGATTCAAGCATGTTACACTCATTGTGCGCTTTGTTTTTGTTATTATTACATCAGTTCCACCTCAGATAACCAGGCAGTTATTCCAGAGCCCAGGGACTCCTGAGGTACTATGTGCAGAACAGACTTTTGCTTCTTTCATTTTGTGTTATAAGTTTCTATGCCTGCCTATACATCATGAGGATTCATGATATCTGTGTGATTTTTCTGATTTTACAAAACCCTTTGACATGCAAACTTCTAATTAATGTTCTCTGAACAACAGACTGGTTCCAAATAGGAAAAGGAGTACGTCAAGGCTATATATTGTCACCCTGCTTATTTAACTTATATGCAGAGTACATCATGAGAAACGCTGGGTTGGATGAAGCACAAGCTGGAATCAAGATTGCCAGGAGAAATATCAATAACCTCAGATATGCAGATGACACCACCCTTATGGCAGAAAGTGAAGAGGAACTAAAAAGCCTGTTGATGACAGTGAAAGAGGAGAGTGTAAAAGTTGGCTTAAAGCTCAACATTCAGAAAACTAAGATCATGGCATCTGGTCCTATCCCTTCATGGGAAATAGATGGGGTAACAGTGGAAACAGTGTCAGACTTTATTTTTGGTGGCTCCAAAATAACTGCAGATGGTGATTACAGCTATGAAATGAAAAGATACTTACTCCTTGGAAGGAAAGTTATGACCACCAAGATAGCATATTCAAAAGCAGAGACATTAGTTGGCCAACAAAGGTTTGTCTAGTCAAGGCTATGGTTTTTCCTGTGGTCATGTATGGATGTGAGAGTTGGACTGTGAAGAAAGCTGAGCGCCAAAGAATTGATGCTTTTGAACTGTGGTGTTGGAGAAGATTCTTGAGAGTCCCTCGGACTGCAAGGAGATCCAACCAGTCCATTATGAAAGAGATCACTCCTGGATGTTCTTTGGAAGGAATGATGCTACAGCTGAAACTCCAGTACTTTGGCCACCTCATGCAAAGAGTTGACTCATTGAAAAAGACTCTGATGCTGGAAGGGATTGAGGGCAGGAGGAGAAGGGGACGAAAGAGGATGAGATGGCTGGATGGCATCACTGACTTGATGGACGTGAGTCTGAGTGAACTCCATGAGTTGGTGATGGACAGGGAGGCCTGGCGTGCTGCGATTCATGGGGTAGAAAAGAGTCGGACACGACTGAGCAACTGAACTGAACTGAACTGAAAGGAAAACACTGAAGGAAGAAGAGGCTGTGTTCTTCCAAGACTGAACCATCAGGAAAATGTATTTAGAGACGCTGTGAACTGCAATAATGTTTTCTACTGACTGAGCTTCTGTGTAGTGTTCCATAGCAATATGTACTGAACTGAATGAAATAGCTCTTCCTTTTCATTGCTTACCCCAATACCAAGGAATGATTTAAAGACTGCAGGGAACAGAAAGAAAGAAAACAGTATTTTATCTATTAAAATATATCTCTAAGACTAAAATTTTATTGTTATATTTGCTGCTGCTGCTAAGTCGCTTCAGTCATGTCAGACTCTGTGTGACCCCATGGATGGCAGCCCACCAGGCTCCCCAGTCCCTGGGATTCTCCAGGCAAGAACACTGGAGTGGGTTGCCATTTCCTTCTCCAATGCATGAAAGTGAAAAGTCAAAGTGAAGCTGCTCAGTCGTGTCTGACTCTTAGCAACCCCATGGACTACAGCCTACCAGGCTCCTCCATCCATGGGATTTTCCAGGCAAGAGTACTGGAGTGGGTTGCCATTGCTTTCTCCTTGTGATATTTAAATAAACATTTATTCAAGAATAGTAACCATAACTGTCTGTTAACATTATGCAGTTTCCCTTATGGTTACCAGGGGGAAGAGTGCAGGCAGGGGATAGTTAGGAAGCTTGTGATGGACATGTACACACACCTATATTTAAAATGGATAACCAACAGGACCTGTAGTACAGCACAGGGAACTCTGCTCAGGGCTCTGTGGCAGCCTAGATGGGAGGGGCTTTCAGGAGAATGGATATGCTTAGCTATGCACCTGAAACTATTATAACACTGTTAATATCATTATAATATTGGTTATACTCCAATATAAATAAAAAGTTTTAAAAAATAAAACAAAGTAATAATAATAAAAATAACATTATATAGTTTCTTGAGTCCAACATCATATCAGCTAGTATCCCTTCCCCATGAGGATCCAGAACCAAGCTGTAGTCAGCCACCATGTCCCACAAACACAAATTCATTCACGTTACATCAAGAGATCCTTGAACATGATTTACTCGCTTTATAGTATGACATCACAACACACTTGCAGAGAGGACGAAATAGGACTATGTTGATCCTTCACAGAATTTCCATTTGAAATGAGTTTCTGTTTGTCCCACTGAGGCCAATGTTCATGGTACCAATATGGAGATCACTAATAGAGCCTTCACTTAACAGATGGAATAATACCAAAGTATTTCTTGTAAATCAGATGAATATCCAGAAACTTCACTGGCAGCCAGATAGGTCTTAAATCCTGACCATCGTACACAGATACATATACTGGCTGAATTTTTGTAACACATTTGGACCCTTTCTAATATATTTGCACACACACACATCAGTCACCTGGTAGGTGGAAAGAAGGCACTAGGAAAATAATGAAGATATATCTACCAAATCAATTCCTACTAAAAAATAAAGTATAGCAGAAAAACATTAGGGAACAAGGAAATACAGATAGAGAAATGCAAATTATGATACTAATGATAATGACAGTGATTTGTATGATATATCTCATCTAAGGAACTCACAAGGGACTCAGCATATGAAAAACAGATTACATATTAACAGTTCATCATATGGGAAATTTTTGTGGATAATTGAAGGAAACACAGTTTATAAGATAGTAAGATGAGAAGAAAGGAAGAACTCACTCTTTTAAAAAGGTAGTCAGAAAGTACCTTAGTAGATGCCAAGGGCCCAGGTAAGGGAGGGCAGATGGGGAAGTGGATAAGAGGAAGGTTACTTAGTGTTTAATGAGGACAGAGTTTCAGTTCAGGAAAGTGAAAAATCTGGGAGATGAATGATTGTGGGAGCTCCAGAACAAAGTAAATGTACTTAATGCAACTGAAATGCACATTTAAGTGGGTTAAAGTGATATGTTTTATATTATGTGACTTTTACCACAATACAGAGCCAGATAGTAAATATTTTAGGTTTACAGGCCATGTGATCTCTGTTGCAAGCACTCAACTCTGTCATAACAGGAAGGCAGCAGTCCACAATACACAAACAAATGAGTGTTTCTCTGTTCCAATAAAACTTTTATTTCTGGACAGTTCAGTTCACAGTTCAGTTCAGTTGCTTAGTCATGTCCGATCTTTGTGACCTCATGGTCTGCAGTATGTCAGGCTTCCGTTTCCATCACCAGCTCCTGGAGCCTACTCAAACTTATGTCGACCGTGTTGGTGATCCCATCCAACCATCTCATCCTCTGTCATTCCCTTCTCCTCCTGCCTTCAATCTTTCCCAGCATCAGGGTCTTTTCCAGTGAGTCAGTTCTTTGCATCAGGTGGCCAAAGTATTGGAGCTTCATTTTCAGCATCAGTCCTTTATAATGACTATTCAGGACTGATTTCCTTCAGAATGGACTGGTTGGATCTCCTTACAGTCCAAGGGACTCTTCAAGAGTCTTCTCCAACACCACAATTCCAAAGCATCAATTCTTCGGTACTCAGCTTTCCTTATAGTCCAAATCTCACATCCATACATGACTACAGGAAAAAACATAGCTTTGACTAGATGGACATTTGCTGGCAAAGTAATGTCTCTGATTTTTAATATACTGTCTAGGTTGGTCATAGCTTTTCTTTAAAGGAGCAAGTGTCTTTTAATTTCATGGCTGCAGTCATCATCTGCAGTGATTTTGGAGCCCCCCCCCCAAAAAAAAAAGTCTGTCGCTGATTCCATTATTTCCTCATCTATATGCCATGAAGTGATGGGACCGGATGCAACTATCTTAGTTTTCTTTCTTTCTTTTTTTTTTTTATCTTAGTTTTCTGAACAAGCCAACTTATTCACTCTCCTCTTTCACATTCTTCAAGAGGCCTTTAGTTCTTCTTTGCTTTCTGCCATAAGTGTGGTGTCATCTGCATATCTTAGGTCATTGATATTTCTCCTGGCAATCTGGATTCCAGCTTGTGCTTCCTCCAGCCCAGCATGTCACATGATCTATTCTGCATATAAGTTAAATAAGCAGAGTGTCAAAATACAGCCTTGACATAGTCCTTTCCTGATTCGGAACCAGTCTGTTGTTTCATGTCCAGTTCTAACTGTTGCTTCTTGACCTGCATATAGATTTCTCAGGAGGCAGGTCAGGTGGTCTGGTATTCCCATCTCCTTAAGAATTTTCTAAACTTTTTGTGATCCACACAGTCAAGGGCTATGGTGTATTCAATAAAGCAAAAGTAGATATATTTCTGGAACTCTCTTGCTTTTCTGATAATCCAACAGATGTCGGCAATTTGATCTCTGGTTCCTCTGCCTTTTCTAAATCCAGCTTGAACATCTGGAAGTTCACCGTTTATGTACTATAGAAGCCTGACTTGGAGAACTGTGAACATTACTTTGCTAGCATGTGAGATGAGTGCAATTGTGTGGTAGGTTGAACATTCTTTTGCATGGCCATTCTTTGGGATTGGAGTAAAAACTGACCTTTTCCAGTCCTGTGGCCACTACTGAGTTTTCCATATTTCCTGGCATATTGAGGGCAGCACTTTCACGGCATCATCTTTCAGGATTTGAAATAGCTCAACTGGAACTTCATCACCTCCACTAGCTTTGTTTGTCATGATACTTCCTAAGGCCCACTTGATTTTGCATTCTAGGATATCTGGCTCTAGGTTTGTAATCACACCTTCGTGATTATCTGGTCATGAAGATCTTTTTTGTATAGTTCCTTTGTGTATTCTTGCCACCTCTTCTTAATATCTTCTGCTTCTGTTAGGTCCATACCATTTCTGTCCTTTATTTTGCCCATCTTGGCATGAAATGTTCCCTTGGTATCTCTAATTTTCTTGAAGAGATCTCTAGTTTTTCCCATTCTACTGTTTTCTTCTATTTCTTTGCACTGATCTCTGAGGAAGGCTTTCATATCTCTCCTTGCTATTCTTTGGAACTCTGCATTCAAATGGGTATATCTTTCCTTTGCTCCTTTGCCTTTAGCTTCTCTCCTTTTCTCAGCTATTTGTAAGGCCTCTTGAGACAACCATTTTGCCTTTTTGCATTTCTTTTTCTTGGGGATGATCTTGATCACTGCCTCCTGTACAATGTCACGAACCTCCATCCATATTCTTCAGGCACTCTGTCTATCAGATCTAATCCCTTGAATTTATTTGTCACTTCCACTGTATAACCGTAAGGGATTTGATTTAGGTCATACCTAGTTCTAGTGGTTTTCCCCCTTTCTTGATTTTAAGTCTGAATTTAGCAATAAGGAGTTCATGATTGGAGCCACAGTCCTCTCCCAGTCTTGTTTTTGCTGACTGAATAGAGCTTCTCCATCTTTGGCTGCAAAGAATATAATCAATCTGATTTCAATATTGACTATCTGGTGATGTCCATGTGTAGAGTCTTCTCTTGTGTTGTTGGAAGAGGGTGTTTGCAATGACCAGTTCTTTTGGCAAAACCCTGTTAGCCTTTGACCTGCTTTGTTTTGTACTCCAAGGCCAATTTTGCCTGTTATTCCAGGTAGCTCTTGACTTCCTACTTTTGCATTCCAGTCCCCTATAATGAAAAGGACATCTTTTGGGGTGTTAATTCTAGAAGGTTTGTAGGTCTTCATAGAACCATTCGACTTCAGCTTCTTTAGCATTACTGGTTGGGACACAGACTTGGATTACTGTGATATTGAAAGGTTTGCCTTGGAAACGAACAGAGATCATTCTGTTGTTTTTGAGATTGCATCCAAGTATTGCATTTTGGACTCTTTTGTTGACTATGAGGGCAATTCTATTTCTTCTACGGGATTCTTGTCTACAGTAGTAGATATAATGGTCATGTGAGTTAAATTCATCCATTCCAGTCCATTTTAGTTTGCTGATTCCTAAAATGTCCATGTTCACTCTTTCTATCTCCTGTTTGACCATTTCCAATTTGCTTTGACTCATGGACCTAACATTTCAGGTTCCTATGCAGTATTGGTCTTACAGCATCTGACTTTACTTCCATTCCAGTCACATCCACAACTGGGTGTTGTTTTTCTTTGGCTCCATCTCTTCATTCTTTCTGGAGTTATTTCTCTATTCTTCTCCAGTAGCATATTGAGGCATGGGGAGTTCATCTTTCAGTGTCATACCTTTTTGCCTTTCCATACCATTCATGGGGTTCTCAAGACAAGAATACTGAAGTCGTTTGCCATTCCCTTTACCAGTGGACCACGTTTTGTCATAACTCTCTGCTATAAACTGTCTTGGGTGGCCCTACATGGCATAGCTTACAGTTTCTTGAGTTAGACACAGCTGTGGTCCATGTGATCAGTTTGGTTAATTTTCTGTGGTTGTGGTTTTCATTCTGTCTTCCCTCTGATGGATAAGCATAAGAGGCTTATAGAAGCTTACTCATGGGAGAAACTGTCTGAGGGGGAAACTGGGTCTTGTTCTGATGGGCGGGTTCATGTTCAGTAAAACTTTAATCCAATTTCTGGATACCAAAGTTTAAATTTGATGTGATTTTGCATGGCAACATTTGTTATTTTTCCTTTTTCTTTTCTAATAACCATTTGAAAAGTGTAAAAAGGATTCTGAAGTACTAGGCAGTACAAAAACAAATAGTTGGCCGTATGTGACCCATGGAGGACAGTTTGCTGAAACTTAATTTAGACAGACATTGTTTCATGAAATTGTCCTAGCACACTCCATGGCCAGGCATTCCTCTTTCTTCTTTTATAGTACGATATTTTGTTCATAATTCATCACTGTTTATATTAGTTTTCTGAAGACTACCAATAATTTCAAACTGAGTTCCTTGAAAATATCAACTGCTACAAATATTTAGTGGTTAAAAACAAAGATTCTGGAGCCATACTTACCAAGGTTGAACACAAGTTTCAATACTGTATCGTTACCTTTAAAAACATTTAAGTTTGCTTTTTTCATTTGTTAAAAACAAAATTGAAACAATAATTTTCCATATATAACAGAATCATTTTGAGGTATGCTTAAAAATATATTTTATATAATTCACGACACTAACGTAGATTTGAAAAGAGTTCTAACATGTAGGGAGTAGCAAGTGAGAGCGTTATAAAAAATTATAGTTGACAAAATTTTATCTTCAGTTCATCTAATATAGAAAATGATACGTAAGTGGTACTCAGTACTTTTTGTGTTGAATGCATGAGTTTTAAATTTAACTATTTTCTATTCTTTCTTCCAGTGGTCAGTATATTGGGAAGAGGATGGGTCAAGATACAAACCCATGTATCATTTACACAAAGTTAAATTATACATCAAAGTTTTATTTTTTAATATATGCATAGCACTTTGGCACTCTCATTGTTTGTTTTAGTCAGCACAGATGCACATCATGACCACTTTTGTCCATTATTTATTCACTCATTCAGGAAACTTCCATTGAACCTGTATCCTATGCCAAATATATTGCTAAAATAAAGAATACAACATGGTACCTATCACCAAAAAGTTCTCAATTCTGCAGTTAAGATAGACCATAAATTAATATCAGTAAAATGCAAAAAGTGCCACATAAAGGCAGAAGTAAATTGGCATGTGCATGGTATATTCAGGGAATCGAGGGAACTCATCAAAAAAGGATGTAAAAAAATAAATTAGTTGAAGATTGAATGAAGTATTGAAGATGGAATAGAATTTTTCAGACGGATAGATGAATTTCCCAAGATTAGGAACAGTTTTTACAGGAACACAAGAGTATTTTGTAGTTTTCCTTTTCCAGACCCAAAAAAGTCAAAACAAAAAACAAGGTGTAGGGGAGAGGTCAAGAGAAAGCTGAAAGTTAGAAACTGCCATCGTGGGTGCATGGTATTTCCTGATAAGAGTTTGGCAAACAGAAATCGTAGGATTTTCAGAAGAGAGCAGACTTTGGTATGCAAGGAGAAGGATTCAGTACAAAAGGAGAGGCAGGCAAGTCTAAACTGAAAATTAATGGTAAACCTGCAAAGAGTAGTATCTCTTCTCCAGAGACTACTCAAAGATTAGGAAAGATGGGGCAAAAAAAAAAAAAAAAAAAAAAAATTACCTAATGAATGGGGAAGGGAGAAGCTATTCAACAGAATGGTTATATTGAAATGACCACTGGATATCCCCAACACATATACACCTAGTGAGCCACTGAGACACAACACAGCTTACATACCTGACAGCCTAGATGCAGTCTGCCCTTTATTTCCTACTGATTTCATAAATACATCTAAATTAAGTTGAATCACAAATGAATTGAAGTTAAATGAAAAAGGAGCACACACTTTTGAGCCAGGAAGTACAGGTCTTGTTGCTGTGTGACTTGGACAATGTATGACAGCCCCTCTCTGGGGCTGTTTCTTATGAAGTAGGCTTTATATTTAATTTCTTCATCTATAAAATAAAAATTTTACATGCTTTATTGAGACATTATAAATTAAGGGAGATGGTATCTATAAAATGCCTGGTGTAGTGCCTATTATAGAATAAATTTTCAATTCCTATCATTCTCTTTGTCTATCTGTGTGCTGTGGGAGTCACAAAAATAAAGATGAGGTATGCCATACACCTACGGAGCATTCACGGTCATGTTCAGATGAGAACTATTATACTGTAAAACTGAATAACTTAAGATAGTATCTACACAGTTTAAAAATTCATAGAGTAGACTACATTTTGAAGTGGAAAGTGATCAGCAAAAGACAATATAATTTTAAGTGAAAAGTTATAGATACAAGTCTATAAAGTTTATGGGTATTTTTATACGGAAAAGAAATGCAGTAAAATGTTAACTGCAATGTTTTCTTCTCTCAGCAAAAAGAGAAAAAGGAAAAAATCCAAAATAAAGAATGTACTTTAGTCATCACCTATATTATATAATATACGCAATTACATTAAAATGCACACTTATATTTAGCAACTTAGTAAATATAATGTTGAATAGTGAGTAATATATTGTATATACATAATATTATCATATTATCATAGTGTCTGACTCTTGCTACCCCATGGACTATAGCTCACCAGGCTCCTCTCTTCATGGGATTTCTCAAGCAAGAATACTAGAGTGGATTGTCATTTTCTTCTTCATTAATAATATTAAATGTTATATAATTATATATTATTAAGTGCATGCATTTATATACATTTAATAGAATACAAATGATATAAATACAAATGTAATAATATATAATTTGTATATGAATATATAATAAATTATATATATTCCATATATATGGAGGAGAAGATTGACATGTTTCTTTTAAAATTTATAGTAATGAGTATAATATCATGTAGTTAGGAAATCTGAAAACTAAGCCAGGCAAGTTTATATTCATGGAGTGAGGTAAAGTTTGCCTGGCCAAAAATACATCTTGCCCATCCACTTAAATATGACAAAAATCTGATTTTCTGCTTTTCTGAAATTACCATACCTTTGGGATTCCATTTTTATCATGTTACATTTATCTGAGTTAAATCCATATTTTTTACTTCTGTAGAACATAATAAAATATTGATTCAATACTGGTATATAGAAAGTGATGCATTATAAAATATATTTAGTTAAACATATCATTATTTAAATTTCCATTTATCAAATTGTCTAAATATGTTTACAATCAAATGTATTTATGAAACAGTCATATATTTTATTCTCTCTGCAATAGAAAGACTCAGGAAAAACATAAGCTTCATATTCCATTACTCAAAGAGAAAAACACTTTTATCAAACAAAAGATACATTAATGATGAATTATTTGTATTAGAGTATTACTGGTAAAAAAATATTTTTTTCTAGGGAACTTTTTGTGTGAGTGGTTTCAACTTGAGTCAACAAAATATTATCATACTTGGGAATGTTTTTAAACATCTTAGATATATCATAGATTTCAGATAACGTACTCTTGGGTCATACATGCTCATTCAAGTCTGATTCTTTGTGACCCTACGGGCTGTAGTCTGCCAGATTCTTCTGTTCATGGGACTTCCCAGGCAAGAATACTGGAGTAGGTTGCTGTTTCCTCTACCAGAGGATCTTCCCAGCTCAGGGATTGAACCTGCATCTCCTGCATTGCAGAAGGATTCTTTACTGCTGGGCCACCAGGAAAGCCTCAATGTACTATAAACATTGTTTTAAAAGAACATAAATATTTGCATAAATGTTTTCATCAATCTTTCTTAAAAAATAATACATGTGGTTCCTAATACTTCAAAGAACAAAATGGACTTTTCATTGTGCCCTAAATTTTTTCTGGACCCTAACTTCTTGCACATGCCCCTTTGTAAGTTTGCAAACGTAATACTGATTTATGTTTGCCCTCTATGGCCAAACAAAGGAAACAACAAAACTCTTTGTTCCTGCTTTTGGGTTTTCTATCAAGGTTAATGACACCATTATATACCCAGATGGGAGCAGCTAAGCCATGTGATCAGCATTTCAAACTCTTGGGTCTTTGGGTTGCCTACTTCCTTCCATTCAGGGGACAGAGTGCACTTTCTTCTAGAAAGGGTCAAGCCCTTCCACTGTAATACAAGTATTTCTCAGAACAGCCACAATGATAAAAAAAAAATCAAATTATTTCTCATCTTCCTTTGTATGGACAACACTATAATGCATCCTTTCTGTGCTTGAACAAAAGGAGAAAAGAAACACACGCCATATAAAGCTATAAGATTGACAAGATCAGTGAAGGTCCATAAATCAAAACCAGCAGCATCCCTTAAACAAAGAAGGAAGAGAACACTCCAAACACAATTGCCTCAATTTCTCTAAAAATTGAAAAAAGGCAAGAAAAGAAGTGGGATGGTATGTTTGGAGAAAGATGGTATTTAATATTAATTTTAAATAATTGAAACAGGCATTTGAAGGGTGATCTCACTCACCCCTAAGTGACTACCTCTCTCGTTGTTGCCAAAGTTAAAACAGAAAGGACCTGGTGAGCATAGAATCTTCACAGTAGTCTATTGAGATAAGAATATTTCTACCGATTAGATTGTAAAAACAATTACATTTCCCATGTTAACATAAAGACCTGGTTTAACGTTTTTACTCAACTGAAATGGCATTTTGTTCCTATGGTTGTTGTTTGTTTAGTTTTAATTTCTACATCTTTTACGCAAATTGAAAAAAAGAACTGATCAAAAACCACTTCTTGTTTTCAATCAGGAATACAGGATTCTGGCACAGGAGTTCCTCACACTTCACCACAACATCATCATGTCCTGTCAAAGTCTGAGATCTGACTGTTGCTATCTCCCTCTTATAACCTTGCTCTCTTCTGTTCAGCTTCTTATTGCTTTTGCTCAGAGCCTCACTTTACCTTTCCTATTGCTGTTATATCCTAGCTTGTTGGTTTCCCTCATTTCTCACCTGTTTCAACCTCTGCCCTCATAATGCAGACAGACTGAATCTTCTAAAAGTCAGGTAGGATCACTCCGCTTTGCAGATACCTGACTGTGGTCCATTCTCTTTGATGTAACTTTCACAGCTTTGTAATCAAGCTGCAAAGGTAGCTCTAGGTTTATTTTCTAATAAATTTCTCTCCAAACAACCTGTGTTGATCAACTCACAATCTGCATCCTACAGATATTTCCCTGACTCTGTTTCCATTAGTCAAGTAACATCTCTCAATACAGAATGCTTCCTTCCTTATTTTCTAACCCTTCTCATTATTAAACTCTGAAAAGAAAGGTCATGACTCATCTTCCTGAAGATATCTTCAGAGGAAACAACATGTGCATCTGCATTCCACATGATGCTTCACTCTCTACGTCAACTTGGCAGGCCATGGCATCCAGGTACATTGTCAAACATTATTCTAGATATTTCTGTAAGGATATTTTTGGATGAGGTTGACATTTAAAACAGTATCCTCTAAAATGAGAGTGGGCTCATCCAATCAGTTGAAGGTCTGAATAGAATAAAAGACTGACCTTCTTCAAACAAGAAGGAATTCTGCAGTCTGACTGAGTTCACACTTGAACTCTTGATTTGGCTCTTCTCTGAGCCTCCAGCCAGCCAAGCCAATCTGCAGAGTTTGAATATGCCAGCTGCCAGAATTCTATAAACCAATTACTGAAAATACATCTGTATATAGATTTATGCATATATATACTGATACACATCCTATTTCCCCTCCCTCTCTGTAGAGCGCCTGCCTCTTGAGAAACCTGTACACAGGTCAGGAAGCAACAGTTAGAACTGGACATGGAACAACAGACTGGTTCCAAATAGGAAAAAGAGTACGTCAAGGCTGTATATAGTCACCCTGCTTATTTAATTTATATGCAGAGTACATCATGAGAAATGCTGGACTGGATGAAGCACAAGCTGGAATCAAGGTTTCTGGGAGAAATATCAATAACCTCAGATATGCAGATATGCAGATGACCCTTATGGCAGAAAGTGAAGAAAAACTAAAGAGCCTCTTGATGAAAGTGAAAGAGGAGAGTGAAAAAGTTGGCTTAAAGCTCAACATTCAGAAAACTAAGATCATGGCATCTGGTCCCATCACTTCATGGGAAATAGATGGGGAAACAGTGGAAACAATGGCTGACTGTATTTTTGGGGGCTCCAAAATCATTGCAGATGGTGATTGCAGCCATGAAATTAAAAGACACTTACTCCTTGGGAGGAAAGTTATGACCAATATGCTAGACAGCCTATTAAAAAGCAGAGACATTACTTTTTCAACAAAGCTCTGTCTAGTCAAGGCTATAGTTTTTCCAGTGGTCATGTATGGATGTGAGAGTTGGACTATAAAGAAAGCTGAGCACCGAAGAATTGATGCTTTTGAACTGTGGTGTTGGAAAAGACTCTTGAGAGTCCCTTTGACTGCAAGGAGATCCAACCAGTCCATCCTAAAGGAGATCAGTCCTGGTTGTTCATTGGAAGGACTGCTGAAGCTCAAACTCCAATACTTTGGCCACCTGATGCGAAGAGATGACTCACTGGAAAAGACCCTGATGCTGGGAAAGATTGAGGGCAGGAGAAGGGGATGAGAGAGGATGAGATGGTTGGATGGTATCACCAACTCAATGGACATGAGTTTGGGTAAACTCCAGGTGTTGGTGATGGACAGGGAGGCCTGGCGTGCTACGGTTCATGGGGTCACAAAGAGCCAGACACGACTGAGTGACTGAACTGAACTGAATCCTGATACACTCCACAACATGCTACTGCCATCTAGAGCTTAGCTCATACTTTTTTCAGTTAAGGTGAAAGATTGTCCATGCCTCCTTCCCTGACTAAACAGTAAATCTACTGAGACAGGAATCACATTTTACTTCCTTTATGGCTAAGTCCTTTAAGGGCTTCCCTTGTGGCTCAGCTGATAAGGAATCTGCCTGCAATGTGGGAGACCTGGGTTCAATCCCTGGGTTGGGAAGATCCCCTAGAAAAGGAAAGGCTACCCACTCCAGTATTCTGGCTTGGAGAATTCCATGGACTGTATAGACCATGGAGATGCAAAGAGTCGGACATGACAGAGCAATCTTCACTTTCACTTTCATTACTAAATCCACAAAAATGTCTGGCACATGATAAGTACCTAGTGTTTAATTAATTGAATCAATCCACATGATCTATTAATGTAACTTTAAAAGGATACCTGCACTTTAAAAGGATACCTGTATTATTTTTCCTTACCATAGATGTCCTAATCAGTTCCATGTTTTGGGGGACATCGTGGCTGTGACTTTTTGTAAAGTATTAAAAATAATTAGCTTGAAATGTCATTAATTGAACCAATGATCCTTGCTAACATGAAGGCAATAAATGTAAGCCAACATGAACAGGTATTACTAAGCTTTCAAAAGTTTCCCTAATCTCTTATTATCCTTGCTGTTTTTCTCCGTAATTACTTCTTTAATCAACTGATTATCTATTAAGCACTAATAGATAATCTGAAGGAACCTCTGAAGGATTTATTCTAAGAAAATTATCATTGTAGTGACTCTGACTCAAACAGCACATGAAGAAAAACATGCTTACGAAAATATTCAAAAATATAAACAAATATTCCCAATTACAATGTACTAAATTGTGAAGACAACTACACTAAACAGATGTGCAAAAAGGGCAATGGACCTCAGTTTGTTATGGCCTAAGTAATGGGAGGATGTCAGATGATGGGAAAGAGAAGAAGATGGACTCCTTTATATGGGCTTTCCCCAACTAAGTCCATCATGGAAAAACAGAAATAGTATAATTTGTATACAACAATATCATTAAGAGATGCTTATGGACAAAAAGCTAAAGCATGTACAAATTGACAGATAGATAGTGGAACTGGAGGAAAATTTTACAGAATTTTTAGTGGTAGATTAAGGCCTATTTTATGCGTTTTAATTTACTTTTCAAAGAAAATATCTAGAAAGTGAAAACAACTATAATTTTCATTTTGTTCAAACACTGAAGTACATATCATGTTGTAGAATAACAAATAGATTAACCTCAGAAGAGCACAATAATTTGATATGCACCCTAGAGAAAAGACAGCAGAATAAAATACAGTTTTCACTTTACTGAATAATGCCCAATGTTTGGATAGCTTTGGAGACAGCCAGATGCAGTCCTGCATGTACTAGGGAGAAGCTACGAATCTCATGGATGGTGAATCTCCATAGTGAACATAGACTATCAGATTATGTCATTGTGACTTAAATTTAGCAAATTCTTAGGGAGGTCGCACTTGAACTTCATGGAAGTTTATTTACCATTAATGCACCCCAAGAGAAGCTTGGACTTCCCAGGTGTCTCAGTGGTAAAGAATCTGCCTGAAATACAGAAGATGCAGGAGATGCTGCGCATTCAATTCCTGGGTTGGGAAGATCCCCTGGAGGAGGGCACACCAACCCACTGCAGTATTCTTGCCTTGGAGAATCCTATGGACAGAGGAGCCTGGCAAGCTACAGTCCATAGCATCACACAGAGTCAGACATGACTGAAGCAACTGAGCATGCACGCACTCATGCAAGAGAAACTTAGGTGTAATGAAAAGCTTACAGCATGTCATTAAAAATTGTATTATTAAGACATGAATTAAAATAGTAAAATAAGAAATATGTTGTAAGTTATTTCAGAAGTCGTGTTGTTGTTGTTGTTCAGTCACAAAGCCGTGTCTGACTCTCTGAGACCCCATGGATTATAGCACGCCAGGCTTCCCCATCCTTCACTCTTCTCAGAGTTTGCTCAAATCCATGTCCATTGAGTCAGTGATTATAACCATCTCATCCTCTGCTGCCCTCTTCTCCTTTTGCCTTCAGTCTTTTCCAGCATCAGGGTCTTTTCCTGATGGAGACAGTGAAGGACAGAGAAGCCTGGCATGCTGCAGTCCATGGGGTCACAAAGAGTCTGACATGACTCAGCAACTGAACAACAGCAAAGTTAGACTGCTTTACTAATTTTTGTAAGATAGAATCTATCAGAGGTTGTTTATTCAAAAAGAGAAAATGAACATGGAAAAATATAATACCTTAGTTCTCCCTGAGATAGAAATATATTGGGTTGATAGAATTTAATATTACCCATCATTTAGCATCTATATTTTAAAATCATTTGATAGTATCTATTAGACTTGTTAACAAAGAAGGTAAATGCTCTTCCTGATGAAAACAAGAGAGCCTGCTCTTCAGGAATGGGGATGGTGATTTAAAAAATGGCAAAAATAATGATATTCACCGTTTTAAAATAATTTCTACACCCAAGAGGATCCAGACCCTATTGGGGGTATTGTGTGTGTCAGTCACTTAGTCGTGTCTGACTCTTTGTGACCCCATGGACTGTAGCCCACCAGGCTCCTCTGTCCATAAAATTCTCCAGGCAAGAATACTAAAGTGGGTAGCCATTCTCCAGGGGCTCTTCCCAACCCAGGAATTGAACCTGGGTTTCCTGCATCATAGGCATATTCTTTACCATCTGAGCCACCAGGGAAGCCCCTTTAGGGTATGCATGTGTGTGTGTCTGTGTTGTGTTGTACTGTAGTGTACAACAGTAAATCAAAACTTAACTAACTTCTGTGTCCCTGTAAATCCTCTACTTGGTTAAAAAGGCAATATATACAGTCAACCATTCCCAAACACCAAGCCAGCACTGGGCTTTCTTCTTACCCCAGATAAAGTTGACTCTGTGGACACAGCCAATCAGGTATTTCCTATGTTTTTCATGTTGTTCTTTATTCATTATCCTATAAAAGCTTCTTGCCTCTTGCCACATTTTGCAGTTCTTCACAAGAAGACGGTCTCATTTACGAAGTGTCAAAAGTTTGTTTGTATCACCTAAACTGTCTTGTTTAAACACATTTTAGTTTTTGGTTTGTTTGGAATGGGATTGGAAGCTGATGGCTAATGGCCTTTGGAACTCTTGATATAATGAAGTATCAGGATAAGTCACTCAAATTTGAACTCTGTTCCTTTGACAGATCTTGGATCCAAACAAACTGTATTTTTTTTTTAATTTAAAAAAAAATTGGCTGCACCCAAGCCTTGTGTGGAGAAGGCAATGGCAACCTACTCCAGTACTCTTGCCTAGAAAATCCCATGGGCGGAGGAGCCTGGTAGGCTGCAGTCATGGGGTCGCTAAGAGTCAGACACGACTGAGCAACTTCACTTTCACTTTTCACTTTCATGCATTGGAGAAGGAAATGGCAACCCACTCCAGTGTTCTTGCCTGGAGAATCCCAGGGACAGGGGAGCCTGGGGGCTGCCGTCTATGGGGGTCTCACAGAGTTGGACATGACTGAAGCAACAGCCTTGTGGGATCTTAGTTCTCTGACCAGGGATTGAACCTGGGCCCTGAGCAGTGAAAGTGCAGAGTCCTAACTACTGGACCACCAGGGAATTCCCAACTTTTACTGGATGCTTGGGGCTAGTGCACTGGGACAACCCAGAGGGATGGTATGGGGAAGGAGGAGGGTGGAGGATTCAGGATGGGGAACACATGTATACCTGTGATGGATTCATTTTGATATTTGGCAAAACTAATACAATTATGTAAAATTTAAAAATAAAATAAAATTTAAAAAACAATGCAAGCAAAAAAAATAAAATAAATAAATAAATAAAAATCATTCCCAGAAATGTTCTGGGGTCCTGAAAAGGCTCTATGCTTTGTTAAACTTCCCAGAAATGTACTGGATTATGGAAAGTTCAGCTTCCCTGGTGGCTCAGAGGTTAAAGCGTCTGCCTGGAATGAGGGAGACTCAGGTTCAATCCCTGGGTCGGGAAGATCCCCTGGAGAAGGAAATGGCAACCCACTCCAGTACTCTTGCCTGGAGAATCCCATGGAGGGAGGAGCCTGGTAGGCTACAGTCCATGGGTTCACAAAGAGTCAGACACGACTGAGCGACTTCACTTCACTTTCACTATGGAAAGTTTCTGGGGTATTTCTATTAAAAGTTCCCGGTGAATGGTAACTGCTAGGGGACTCACAAAGCCTGGAGGTAAACCCACAGCAAACCACTGCAGGACTCGAGGATGACATTAGGGGGTTCACTACCGTTAAGAAATCTCCTGAAAGAAAAAAAAAATCTTTTGCTAATGGGAATCCTGGGAGCCAAAGCCACAGAACTGATGGGCAAAGATAATTTACCACCTAACTCAGATTCACGTCTTAGAAAAGTTAGTCACAGAATCGGTTAGATTCAGATGAGCTCAGCACCAAACTCAACAAAATTTCCAAGCTTCAATGTACACTGCAAAACCCCAAAAGGCCCAATCCAGCAGCACATCCCTCCCTCTTAGTTGTGAGTTTGGCTCAAAGAGACCCAAGGCAAGCTAAAGAAATGGGATTCTCAAGTTTCAGAAAATCGTGCCTACCACTTTGGGCATGCCTGCCTATTTTATGTCCTGGAAACTGTAGTTATCAACAGAAAATGACAAAACCTTACTAAGACAACCTAGAATTACAATGGCCCTATGGGGAACGTCCCAATTAGACCAAGATTGTTTAATTAATAAATGCACTTGAAGACAAGATTTCCTAAATCAAACAAACAGAATGGGAAATGTATTTTAATTGAGATGCAAAAGCATCCAAAAAGTTTCAAGATTTCAAAATAGCTTCATTGAAAGGTTAAATTTCAAAAGACTAATGAAAAATAAAGACACAAGTGGTATCTAAAGCAAGACTATACAACCCAATGACTCCTACTATCCTCATTTATCTGAGTACTCAGTCTACTAGTCATCTGTTTGAACTGCTTTTCCACTCATAAAAAGAAGTACAAGAATGGAAACCAAATTTAAATCCTTCCACAGCACTTAAGATGCTCCCATGTCTACCCTGAAAGGAGGATACCATGTTAGCCCCTATCAAGGTTGATAGGCCTTCTAAGAATTTTCTGGTAAACTGCTACCAGTTATTTCCTTAAAAAGTCAAGGGGAAAACAAAATTAAAATTAATGGACAACCTTGCCAAATTCTGGTAGATACCGGAGCTATATTCCCTACTTTTAACTCCATTTGCTCAGGAACTTGAAGACGCATACGTCGTGCTAAGTTGCTTCAGTTGTGTCCAACTCTTTGCGACCCTATAGACTGTAGTCCACCAGGTTCTTCTGTCCATGAGATTCTCCAGGTAAGAATACTGGAGTGTGTTACCATGCCCTTCCCAGGGGATCTTCCTGACCCAGGGATCGAACCCACATCTCTTATGTCTCTTGCATTGGCAGGCGGATTCTTTACCACTAGTGCCACCTGGGAAACCCCTCACTGGGGATGGGATCCTGGTAAAACTGGAGGAAGTGGGGAAGGGTTAGTCAGCTCTCCTGGATCTTGGCAGTGCCCAGTCAAGAAAGGAAGGTAAAATTTCACATTGTCCTTCTCTTTCAAAATTCAGACTCTTGTGAATTTGGCTTTGGAATATCAATGGTTGCCAATTCTTTCTCTCCAAGGGGCAGCTACTTCCTTCTTGTTTGTCTCCTTTTGTGTCCTGAGAACTCAGCTTAGCTTTCTGGCCGCCTGAGACACACAGGTTAATAGCACTTGTATATATAGGCAGTTCAACTCTCGGATTGGGGATCTCAAAGAATGGGTGGACAGAAAGCTGGGTTTCATTCCATTTGTGGTTAGGGTCCTACCAACTGTTGCAAAGTCTCAAGGGAAATGTCCAAGTTCCTATTTCTTTTGTCTGTCTTAGACTATGGCTCTAATCTTGGGAGGATAGCAATTTCTGGGGTTAGTCAATACTGCCAGGAATATTTACTGTCTGTCTCAGCTGAAACTTGACCACAATTTATACAACCCATCTTACAAAGTGAGTCTTTACAAGAACAGAAGAAGCACACTTACTCTTTTAACCAATCTCCAAAATCTCCCCTGTTCATCTCAAAAGACTTACAGATATTGTCAAAGATCTGGATATAGGAAATAAAGGTCCTTTTTGTTGAAACTTACATTCTTTCTCTGTGCCTTTTGAGATGTAAATAGTCCATCTTGCCTTTTCTAAGAATTGAGGGCCATCCCCTTGAAATGGAAAATTTGCAGGTAATTCTTAACAGAAATAAAAGAGAAAAAAAAAAGAAAAAGAAGAAGAAAAGAAAGGAAAGGCTAATTGGGAGCCAGGTGAATGAAAAAGCTTCAACATAAATATCCGTGAAAAGTTTAAGCCATCTGGGCAAGTAAACTTTACTTATTCTATCTATCAGAAACAATTTGGATCCAACACTCCTATTTATAGACTAGATTTGCATTATTGTACCTGTCTCATGGCTAAAATTTTAAAACAAAATGTATAAGATCTCTGTGTTTGTACATTTATGTATGTCTATGCATGTATGGTACAGATGTGTGCTATTTTCTGCTGCATAATGGTATTGCCAAAATTAATTTTTCAAGAATTATATGTAATTTGCTTTAAGACAATCATTTAAAATAGAGTATGCTCTCAGAAACGCAGAATCTAACTCCAATATTTTTCACATTGACACTGAGTTAGATGGGCCACATGCTGAGTAGCTGGAGTTTATCCCCAGTGGATACTCCAAGATGAAGAAGAGGAGCTGAGCCCTATACAGATAAGACACCATATATTTCCTATTCTTGAAGTCAAGGAGACAGCCTGGCCTATACATGCACAGAAAAGCTCCTCGGAGGTCCAAAAGGGAGTGATGTCAACCTACTCATAGGCTTCTTTGCTATAATCTATCTTGGCTAAGAGATGCATACACATACACGGGAGGACCCTGAGATAAACCAAAACACAGACTCAAAACCATGAAAAACAAGATGATTGGCCAAAGAAAACCTGTAAGAAATGCCACATATAAGTGATTCAAACAACCACAAGGGCACAACTCTTTCTCTGAGCCTGCCCGTGTGTCTATCCGTATATACCCTTTTTCCTTCTAATAAAACTTTACTTGTTTCCCTACTTTCTCTCTGTGGAAATTCATTTCGCCACAGCTAATGGCCCAGGGCCTTGTCAATAGTCACTGGTCACTGGTCACTGGTCCCCGGTGGTCTAGTGACTTCAATCTTTGGCTGGAAATAGAAATCCTGCTTCAAGCCACTGCATGCTGAGGCCACATAAGATGAAGATACCTTTGATAAATAAAAATTAGTCTATGTTTGCTGGTTTAAATCAGGTATGTTTTTAGAGTTATCAGCATCAAATAGGGCATTTTTATTCTACCAAGGCTTACTAAAAGTCAAATAAGCTCATGTTATTTCTGCTAAATAATTTGCCAGCAAGGAAGATGACTTAAGATCATGTCTTGTGAAAATTTTAAGAGTAATCTAAACACAACTGTTGCATGTGTATGTGTTCAGTAGCTCAATCATGTTCAATTTTTTGTGACTTCATGGATTTGCCAGGTAACCCTAGTGGTAAAGAACCTGCCTGCCAACATAGGAGATGCTGGAGACAAGGGTTGGATCCCTGGATTGGGAAGTTCCCCTGGAGGAGGGCATGGCAACCCACTCCAGTATTCCTGGCTGGAGAATCCCACAGACAGAGAAGCCTGGTGGGCTATGGTCCATAGGGTTGCAAAGAGGCAGGCAGGACTGAAGCAAATTAGCACGTATGCACCGATTGCAACCTCCCACATGCCTCTGTCCGTGGGATTCTCCAGGCAAGAACACTGGGAGTGGGTTGCCATTTCCTCCCTTAGGGAATCTTCCCAACCCAGGCATAGAACCCGTGTCTCCCGCACTGTCAGGCAGATTCTTTACCACTGAGCCATCTTGTTAAAAACAAGTGTATTAAGTGGCTGTAAGTGAGATATCAGTTTACAAGTGGACTTTTCAACAAAAACTATACTCTATGGTATGTCTTCCTAAAAATAGTTACCAAAATCTTTTTGACAACTTGAAATATTAAAATTATACTGAGAGAAATTAAATGATGGATACTGATTGAACATCTAGATAAAATAAGAAAATAAATAAGATAAATAAAGATAAATAAATAAAAAATAAATAAGATAAAGATAAATAAATAAAATAAATAAGATAAAATAAAATAAGATAAAATAAGATAAAATAAAATAAAATAAGATAAAACAATAAGATAAAATATTGAAACCCTAAATAATGAACATGGATTCATTCACTTTAGGCTCCATTTTACAGAAGAACTAAAGAACATGCTTTGCACTACTTTAAAAATTTTATTATTATTATGAGGAAAAAATATATTTCTAGAAACTATTATTCAATTCACAGAATGCTAGTGTAACAGAGTCCATAATCACTTACATCTTAGTTTTTCAAAAGGAATTAAGTATCTTAAGGGTTAATAATTATAATAATTTAAAGCTTCTTATAAATAAAAGGGGTGAAATAAGACAACTGCCTATGAAAAGTGTATAAAGAAAGTAGACTGTGGGTTTTAGATAGGAAAGGTATGGAAAACATGTTTTTGTTTGTTTTGTTCTATTGTGTTCTGCTTTTGAAAAAAAAATAAAGTGATTTTTTTTTTTGTCCTAGAGTTAAATGACTGTTTCAGAATGAGAAAAGAAAAAAAAAAAAAAAAAAAAAAAGGATAAGTCTGAATGAATATTAAAAAAAAAAACTATGTATAAAATTTGTAGAAGGTTTGTAAAGAATGAGTCTTGGGAAAGAAATTCTGTCAAGCTGGCTAATACTGGAATGGATTTATTTTTTAAAAAAAGAATACTTTTAATAGCAGTGTACTTTTACTATCCAAAGTACACTGCTGAAAAATTAGCTGCTGGTCTGTCTGTTAAAAGGATAAAATTCTCTAAGATTATTGGTCTACTCAATAAAAAATTATAAATAAACCATTTTAATCTTTGAAGTAATCTGCCTGGAAAGCAATTTTGTGTCTTACCAAAGTCGTTTACTGTATTGCACCTTGTCTTTAGCAGGTTTCTGATTACTTTTTAAAAATCTGGTCTTCTGAAAATCAAAAGAGGGAAGTTGTTTTTTTTTTTTTCTTTTAAATGACTACATAATGTTCTATATTTGTCTTTAAAATCATTTGTCCCTTTGATTAAATTGATATTTTTTGACAACCTTCACAAAATCAAATTCTAAAGGAAATCTTTTTGACCTGGAAGTAAGTTTGCAAGTTTCCAAGGGACTCTGGAGACATCTAAAATTATTTTTCACTCACCTTATACAAGTAGAAATATTAAACTTATTAGGCATTTTTGATATGTTACATTAAGGGGAAGCATTGTCAATAAGAAGTGATGTTTAAGCTTCTTAATTTGAATATGTTATTAATATCAGTGCTTCAAAAATTATATGAAATTTCTAAAAATCTGATATATTCTGGTACACTATTGGTCATAATTCCAGTTATCAACTGAAAATATGTGTCACAGAAGTAGCCAAATTTCCTTATCAATTTCACAAACTCTCATCAGATCTTTAGCTGGGCATTTTTAAGTCTTCTGTTGTTTACAGACTGTTATTAATTAACTTTGATGCTTCTGCAAAAGTGAATTTCGTGAAAAGAATCCTACCAAATTACCTACTCTTGTTCATAGACCCCATTACCAAGTTACAATGTATTAAACATTAGGTGCCTATTTCATAACTGAAGAAGGCCCTACCTGATACCCACAGGAGACTTCAAATCAAATTGACTGGGAAGAGAAGCAGCCTTCACTGGGGTCAACTAGTTCCTTCCAAGACGTCCAGTCAAGAGTATTTCTTTCCATTCCTCTTTCCCTCTCTGACCATCATTTTCCTAATTCTTATACAATGTGAAGTCTTTATGATTCTTTTGTCCATCCTTTGCCTTGCCCTGCCCTGAAAATAATAAAGTAATTGTTTACATATCTCAGGCCACTGCACGGCGCAATATTCCAACAGCGCTGAATTTGCTCTGATGTTGGTCATACAAACTGGTTATTACAAACTGCTCCCTGATTCTCAGTGCCTCGGTTTCTCTGAAATAAGCTCACTGGATAAACATTTTGCAGAAAGCAGAGATACAGGCACATGAAATACATAAATAGGATCACTAGAAGTATGCCTCACTTCGGGATCATTTCTTGACTTAATGATTCTAGCTGGTCTGGGTGTGGGAACGACAACTACTGTCCAGACCATGGGCATAGGTTTGTTGCCAGTGATTATCATTGTTTCCCTAACTCTACATTTTCTCAAAATTTTAAATGCATGAAGGCAGTGACTGACCTGCAGACAAATGGTCTCTCTCTGACTGGAGTAACAATAGGAACAGAAGAAGGTAACCACCTCTAAAAATGGTAGTCTGACATCATGTCTTGTGAATACTGCACTGAGACCTGAAGAGACAATGGTAACTGAAAGTCATGCTACCACCTGTATTTTTGATCAAACTTCTTGAATGGTTGAGAGAGTGATAAAAAATGGGACCATTGAAATGACTTTCCTGGTCCAAGATGGATGGAGCTGCTCCTGCTAGAGGTACTCTGTCAGCAAAGAAAAGCTCTCACATCCCTATAAATGATCCACTTGATCAGAAATGCAGTATACACAGTCAGCCAATTGCCAAAGCCAACTCTGAGTCTTCTAAGCCCAACAAAGTGCACCTTGAGATCCTAGCTAATCAGATATTTTCTATTTTTCTCTTCCTTATTCTTTATCCTAAAAATAGTTTCTTGCCTTTTGCCCTATTTTGCAGTTATCCACAAAGAAGCTGTCCACTTCATGAAGTGTTAAATACAGCTTTTGATTCAACTAAATTGTTCTTTAATTATATATATATATATATATATAGCCACACAGTGCAGCATGTGGGATTCCAGTTCCTGATCCAGGTATCAAATGAGTCAGATCTTCACATCAGGTGGCCAAAGATTTGGAGTTTCAGCTTCAGCATCAGTCCTTCCAATAAATATTCAAAACTGATTTCCTTTAGGATGGACCGGTTGGATCTCCTTGTAGTCCAAGGGACTCTCAAGAGTCTTCTCCAACACTACAGTTCAAAAGCATCAATTTGTCGGCACTCAGCTTTCTTTACAATCCAACTCTCACATCCATACATGATTACTGGAAAAAACATAACTTTGACTAGATGGACCTTTGTTGGCAAAGTAATGTCTCTGCTTTTTAATATGTTGTCTAGGTTGGTCATAAATTTTCCCTCAAGGAACAAGCATCTATTAATTTCATAGCTGCAGTCACCATCTGCAGTGATTTTGGAACCCCAAAAAATAAAGTCTATCACTATTTCCATTGTTTCCCCATCTATTTGCCATGAAGTGATGGGACCAGATGCCATGTTCTTAGTTTTCTGAATGCTGAGTTTTAAGCCAACTTTTCACTCTCCTCTTTCACTTTCATCAAGAGGCTCTTTCGTTCTTCTTCACTTTCTGCCATACGGGTGGTGTCATCTACATATCTGAGGTTATTGATATTTCTCCCAGCAATCTTGATTCCAACTTGTGCTTTATCCAGCCCAGCATTTCACATGATGTACTCTGCATATAAGTTCAATAAGCAGGTGACAATATACAGCCTTGACATATTCCTTTCCCGATTTGGAATCAGACTGTTGTTCCATATCCAGTTCTAACTGTTGCCTCTTGACCTGCATACAGATTTCTCAGGAGGCAGGTCAGTTCAGTTCAGTTGCTCAGTCATGTCCGACTCTTTGCGACCCCATGAATCACAGCACACCAGGCCTCCCTGTCCATCACCAACTCCCGAAGTGCACACAAACTCACATCCATTGAGTCAGTAATGCCATCCAGCCATCTCATCCTCTTTCGTCCCCTTCTACTCCTGCCCCCAATCCCTCCCAGCATCAGAGTCTTTTCCAATGAGTCAACTCTTCACATGAGGTGGCCAAAGTACTGGAGTTTAGCCTTTAGCATCATTCCTTCAAAAGAACACCCAGGACCGATCTCCTTTAGAATGGACTGGTTGGATATCCTTGCAGTCCAAGGGACTCTCAGGAGTCTTCTCCAACACCACAGTTCAAAAGCATCAATTCTTCGGTGCTCAGTTTTCTTCACAGTCCAACTCACACATGCATACATGACCACTGGAAAAACCATAGCCTTGACTAGACGGACCTTTGTTGGTAAAGTAATGTCTCTGCTTTTGAACATGCTATCTAGGTGGTCATAACTTTCTTTCCAAGGAGTAAGCGTCTTTTAATGTCATGGCTGCAATCACCATCTGCAGTGATTTTGGAGCCCCTAAAAATAAAGTCTGACACTGTTTCTACTGTTTCCCCGTCTATTTCCCATGAAGTGATGGGACCAGATGCCATGATCTTAGTTTTCTGAATGTTGAGCTTTAAGCCAACTTTTTCACTCTCCACTTTCACTTTCATCAACAGGCTTTTTAGTTCCTCTTCACTTTCTGCCATAAGGGTGGTGTCATCTGCATATCTGAGGTTATTGATATTTCTCCCGGCAATCTTGATTCCAGCTTGTGCTTCTTCCAGCCCAGCGTTTCTCATGATGTACTCTGCATATAAGTTAAATAAGCAGGATGACAATATACAGCCTTGATGTACTCCTTTTCCTATTTGGAACCAGTCTGTTGTTCCATGTCCAGTTCTAACTGCTGCTTCCTGACCTGCATACAGGTTTCTCAAGAGGCAGGTCAGGTGGTCTGGTATTCCCATCTCTTTCAGAATTTTCCACAGTTTATTGTGATCCACATAGTCAAAGGCTTTGGCATAGTCAATAAACCAGAAATAGATGTTTTTCCAGAACTCTCTTGCTTTTTTGATGATCCAGAGAATGTTGGCAATTTGATCTCTGGTGATATTCCCATCTCTTTAAGAATTTTCCTGAGTTTGTTATGATCCACACAGTCAAAGGTTTTTCATAGTCATTAAAGTAGATGTTTTTCAGGAACTTTTGCTTTTTCAATGATCCAGCAGATGCTGTCAATTTGATCTCTGGTTCCTCTGCCTTTTCTAAATCTAGTTTGAACATCTGGAATTTCATGGTTCACATACTGTTGAAGCCTGCCTTGGAGAATTTTGAGCATTACTTTGCTAGCATGTGAGATGAATGCAATTGTGCAGTAGTTTGAACATTCTTTGGCATTGCCTTTCTTTGGGATTGGAATGAAAACTGACCTTTTCCAGTCCTGTGGCCACTGCTGAGTTTTTCAAATTTGCTGTTATATTGAGTGCAGCACTCTCATAGCATCATCTTTTGGGTTTGAAATAGCTCAACTGGAATTCCATCATCTCCACTAGCTTTGTTCATAGTGACACTATATAAAGCCCACTTGACCTTGCATTCCAGTTGTCTGGCTCTACGTGAGTGATCACACTATCATGATTATCTTGGTCATGAAGATCTTTTTTATATAGTTGTTCTATGTATTCTTGCCACCTCTTCTTCTTCTGAGTGACTGCTTCTGAGAGTCTTCTTCCTCTTCTGAGAGACTTAGGTAACATGTTTCAAGATATTACTCCAACATTGATATCTTCTGCAAGTAACCTCACTCATCTGGGTCCAATTCCCTTATCAACAGAATAAAGAAGTTGTCTTAAATATTTGGTGAAGGTCCTGTCAGAATAAAATTTTATGATCTATGCTAATACTTAATGAGCACTTCCTTAGTATATAGTAACCTCGGATATGCAGATGACACCACCCTCATGGCAAAAAGCAAAGAAACAACTAAAGAGCCTCTTGATTAAAGTGAAAGAGGGGAGTGAAAAAGCTGGCTCAAAACCCATCATTCAAAAAAATAAGATCATGGGATCTAATTCCATCACTTCATGGCAAATAAATGAGGAAACAATGGAAACAATTAAGGAGAATTAATTTTCTTGGGTTCCAAAACCAATGCAGATGGTGACTGCAGCCATGAAATTAAAAGACACTTGCTCCTTGGAAGAAAAGTTGTGACCAAACTAGACAGCATATTAAAAAGCAGAGGCCTTACTTTACCAACAAAGGTCTGTATAGTCAAAGCTATGGTGTTTCCAGTAGTCCTGTATGGATGTGAGAGTTGGACCATAAAGAAGGCTTAGTGTGGGAAAATGGATACTTTGGAATTGTGGTTTTGGAGAAGATGAGAGCCCCTTTGGACAACAAGGAGATCAAACCAGTCAATCCTAAAGGAAATCAATTGTGAATATTCACTGGAAAGACTGATGCTGAAGCTGAAGCTCCAATACTTTAGCCACCTGATACAAAGAGCTGACTCATTAGAAAAAACCCTTATGCTGGGAAATACTGAAGGCAGGAGGAGACAGAGATGACAGAGGATGAGGTGGTTGGATGGCATCATCGACTCAATGGACATGAGTTTGAGCAAGCTCGGGGTGATGGGGAAGGACAGGGAAGCCTACTGTGCTACAGTCCATGGAATCACAAAGAGTCGGATATGACTGAGTGACTGAACAACAACGAATACTCTGAAATTATTTGATAAAAAAATCTGCCATTTCAATGAGTAAAATCAGATTTTATGAAGATGGGTTTTTTTCTATGTATGAAAAGTGCAAATTCCTGCCTTTTCTCCATTCACCACAAATGTGCTGAATCATAACATGAGTCTCTGAGACTTTCGTCTTCGTGTGTGTATCTGTGGGTGCATGCATGTCTGTTTGATCTAGTATCCATCAAAGGTCTAATGTCCCTTTCCTTAACATTTTAAAACTCACACTTCAGAAAAATTCATCTCACAGAATTGTCACAACATTTTGCAGAAATAAAGAAATTAACCATCTGGAACACCTAAACAAGACTCATTCCAACACTGACAATCTGCTATAAACATGAATAAAGAATCCAAATGTGACCCAGACTGAAAAAAGATAAGAGTTTTGAATGAATTATTGAGATGGTTATAGAAGGAATTATTACCAGATGAGACAACAATGAGCAGAAACAAACATGGAACCTCTCATTCCAAGGAGACTATCCATAAATTCTACATTATTTTCATTAACATTTATCTTAAAAGTAATTTGATACATTTCTTGGACACAGGCACATTGCAGGTCTGAGAGTCTCTGCCATTGATCAAATTGTTGATATAGACAAATAGTATCTACATTAGTCAGGGTTCTCCAGAACAACAGAACCAATAAAACAATATACATATTTAAGAGGAGATTTATTATGGGAATTAGCACAAGCTGTTATGGTGAAGAATGGTATATATGCTGTCAGCAAGCTGGAGAGCCAGGAAAACCAGTGGCTGAGGCCAAAGACCAGAGGATGAGGAATGGGGAGGGGACTGCTGGTGTACACCCTGCAGTCCAAAAGCCTGAGAATTGGTAGAAGGAGAAGAAACTTCCAGCTAACAAAGAGATAGGCAATTTGCCTTTCCTCTGCCATTTTGTCGTACTTGGATATTCAACAGAGTAAATGATGTCACCTCACACTGGTGAGGGCAGATATTCTTTACTCAGTTTACCAATGTACAGGCTAATCTTCTCCAGGACACTTCTATCAACACACCCAGAAATAATGTTTTACCGGCCGTCTCGGACATCCCTTAGTCTAGTATTTATACGTACAACTAACCATCATGATATCTTACATAGTCTAGAAATAAGATGAGTAGAATTTTTTTGTGTTTTTTTAATACTTTCTATCTAGATACTTTTAACACAGGCAACAGCTTAAATATTTCTATAGAATAATCTAAGGAAACGTACAGGTTTTTAATCTTAAATTCAAATACCTTACAAGTTCATTCTTAACACGTGAAATCTTGGGGCATGTTGTGGTCACAGATAATTGAAATTAAAACAAATGAATAAATTTAGAAGCAGTAGTGAAAAAGTACAATATAAAAGAAAAACAAAATGGAAACTAAAAACTCACCTTTTAAACGTTTCTAAAACAAAACAATGGATTGTAAAATTTAAATATGAATATAATATAATGCTATCTTAGCATTTCCTCAGATATTGACAATAGTGATATCTGCTAATTTCTTGTGTGGGCTAAACCTATTTGAAAAACCCTCATGTGTTATTTCACTTAAATGACTAAATTTCAGTTCTAAGTTTAGGTTTCTTTCTTTCTAGGATAGTAAAGTCATCAATCATTTGGAAACAACTAACAATCTGAGAAGCTGGTTGTTTTTCAATTCTAACTCTTTTTTTTTTTAATTTCCTGAATTTTACTCAAATGTCACTGTTCACTATAAAGTTATGAAAAATGCAGAACCTATACCAAATGACACATTGTTGAGTTTATTTTAATACTTAGGTTGTAATAAATTAGAGTATTTGAAGACTCATTCTCATTTTTCAGATTTACTGGTTAACTTCATATATGGGGGTCTTAATTCTCATAAATTCTGTTTGTTCACATTTCATGAATCAATTTATGTCATGTAAATTAGAAAAAAAGATTTTTCCTTTATCTAAATATATAACAAATTTAACAAGATAAACATTATAAATAGAATAAATTATGATTTTAAGTAACAAACATGTCTTAGCATTTATTCATTCATCCCTGTGTTAGTACTTATTACTTTACTAAAATGATATTAATTGAAATAGGTTGATGAGTTTTCCTTTGCCTATAGAAAGTCAAAATTAAAATATTCTTCATAATTTTAATTCTAGTAAAAAATCAATATTGCTTGATATTTAATAAATAACAACACTGGTAGCTTACAATAATCAATGCCATTCCTTTATGAATACATTAAAGAATGTACTGTCAATAAATGATCAAAGGAGCTGTCAATTATGTTGACTATTTCTTAGTATTTTGAAAATTAATCTTAGCAGCAATCAGGGGAAAATTAATGGGTTATGTTTGTATTTGTTTTGTGTCCATTGCTTAAAAATATACTATATTATTGTATATTATTATGAGGACTAATACATATTATGACCTTATATAGCTAAATTAATTATTAGCAAATCACTCTATAACTTAATGGCAAGAAGACAAAATGGTACAGCTGGGAGGATGAACAGTGAGAGGAAAAATCAACAAGGGCTTTCAAGAAGGGATGCTCTGGGTTGCAAGTTGAACATTCTGTAATGATCACTGTCAAATTCAAGAGAGAGACGGATTTACTCTCACATTTTCTTGAGTGTGATGTTGCATTGTGATTATGCTAGATAAAACCTTTTGTTATTTTTGTATTAAACATAAAGATATTTTCAAATGAGGAAAATTGGCTCTCCGTTTGAAAAAAATCTATAAAACTTGCATAGTAATAATAATTTTATAATGGATTAGCTGTTTAAACATCTGGAATTAAAAAATACCAGTATTACAGGAAAATAGAAAGTATTATTTAGGGGCAGAAGATGGCAGAGGAATACGATGTGGAGATGTATTTCCTCCCCATAAATACATCAAAAATACATCTGCACGTGGAACAACTGGAACAGCTCTTACAGCTGAATGCCGGCAGAAGACTTCAGACTTCCAAAAACGCATGCTAAACTCCACATAAAGCTATCGGGAAAAGGCGATAAGAAAATAAAGAGACAAAGAAAATGGGATTGGTCCTGTGCCTCAGGGAGGGAGCTGTGAAGGAGGAAAAATTTCCACACACTTGGAAACTCCCCAGTGGGCAGAGACAGAGTGCAGCTTCAGAAAATATTAGTTGAAAAAAATCTTTAGATGTGGAAATAATTTTTTATCTGTACACCAAAAATTGATATTCTAAAGATAAAGGAAGATATATCTACATGAATTAATATCATTCACATTAATAATATTAAAACTTATATATAAAAAAGAAAATACATACCAATGCCTACACCATGCATACAAAAGCACAGTCAATAAAGACACAAATGTGAATTGAAAAACATTTGATATAACATGGTAAAAAGGGTTAACACCTCTACTTTTTATATGTCTAATAACTTTAACTGGGAAAAATAGAAATTATTCAAAAATGTAGGCAAAGACATAAATAGGTAACTTACAAAAGAGGAAATAAATATGATCACTAAAAACATGGGCTAATAGCTTTTAATGAAAATGAAAAATGTCAGCTTAAAATAAGAAGTGATTTTTGCATGTCATTTTGGTAGCAATTGAATAAAATGATAATTCCAGTATTTATCTTGACTGCTTTCTGGAAATGTAAAGTTCAGAAGTATAGACTGATTGGTATAAATTCTATTACAACAATGTTTGCAATAGTTATTACTGGACAAATTGGACTATAAGTTAAGATATATGTACACACACAAAAAAGATATATGTACAAGGGTGCTTATCACAGTGCTTTTAACAATGAAAAATTATAATCATGTTAATCATTTATGAACTAGGAATGCTAAGTTATGCTTTATGCAAATAATGGGATATGTTAAATTAATACAAGAGGGCCATCAAGCGAGGTGGCTCTAAAGCCCTTGTAGCTGACATAGGTAAACCAAAACTTAAGCCAGAATTAATACACCAGATTCCAAGAATATGTAACTTAAGAAACAAACAGCCAACTAAGGTTTTCAAATGATGCCACTGCTGAAATCATGGCCAACCTGGTCATTTCTTTGTGCTTCTGTGTCTTGAAAACTTTCCCCCTAGCATCTGTTGTCGGAGAAGGCAATGGCACCCCACTCCAGTTCTCTTGCTTGGAAAGTCCCATGGACGGAGGAGCCTGGTGGGTTGCCATCTATGAGGTCGCCCAGAGTAGGACACAACTGAGCGACTTCACTTTCACTTTTCACTTTCATGCATTGGAGAAGGAAATGGCAACCCACTCCAGCGTTCTTGCCTGGAGAATCCCAGGGACGGGGGAACCTGGTGGGCTGCCATCTATGAGGTCACCCAGAGTCGGACACAACTGAAGTGACTTAGCAGCAGCAGCAGCATCTGTTGTTGGCAAGCCTAACCACTTTCAGGTTGGTGCTGCCGAATTTGAATCAAAGTTTTGCTCAAAAAGCTCCTGAAAATTCTAATGTGCTTCAGCTAATATTTTAAGAGATAGTACTTTGTCGACAAAGGTCTGTCTAGTCAAAGCTACAGTTTTTCCAGTAGTCATGTATGGATGTGAGTTGGGCCATAAAGAAAGCTGAGCACTGAAGAATTGATGCTTTTGAACTGTGGTGCTGGAGAAGACTCTTGAGAGTCCCTTGGACTGCAAGGAGATAAAACCAGTCCATCTTAAAGGAAATCAGTCCTGAATATACATTGGAAGGAATGATGCTGAAGCTTAAGCTGCATAATTTTGGCCTCCTGATACGAAGAACTGACTCATTTGAAAAGATCCTGATGCTGGGAAAGATTGAAGGCAGGAGGAGAAGGGGACGAGAGGATAAGATGGTTGGATGGCATCACTGACTTGATGGACATGAGTTTGAAAAAGCTCCTGGAGCTTGGTGATGGACAGGGAAGCCTGGCGTGCTGCAGTCCACGGGGTCACAGAGGCGGATACAACTGAGTGACTGAACTGAACTGATATATTCCTTGTGCAGGATGAAACACATATATGCAAAATGGATACATCTAGAAATGCATTATAAAATATTATAGCATTGTTTATGAGTTCAAAGATTTCATATCTCCTCTTTTTTTATTCTAACATCAGAAATAGTAATAATTTGGAATTGTGTATTTACTATTTTTCCATCCTTGACAGAACAAATTCTAAACAAGAAGTACCTCTTTTTTTTACTTCTAAAATTAAACATAATCATTCTGTACTAAGAAATCTGATCTCTTATTTTATATACTTATGAAATTCAAGTACATTATCATTTGAAATAATCAACTTACATTCTATTGTGTGTGTTCAGTTGCTCAGTTGTGTCTGACTCTTTGTGGCCCTGTGGACTATAGTCTGCCAGGTTCCTCTGCCCATGGGATTCCCCAGGCAAGAATAGTGGAGTGGGTTACCGTCCCCTTCTCTAGGGGATCTTCCTGACCCAGGAATCGAACCCGGGTCTCCTGAATTGCAGGCAGATTCTTTACCATCTGAGCCAATAGGGAAACCCACATTCTATTGTAATATACTTTTATTAGAGTTTAGATTAAGCAACTATCTGAATATAATGATTACCATTGTTGATTCCTATTTAACATTTACAAGTGAGCTATTTATCAGATAAACAGTATGTGTATTTTGTTAATTTAGCCATATATTTAAGTGTGTGTGTGTGAGTCGCTCAGTAGTGTCTGTCTCTGCAATTCCATGGATGGCAGCCTGCCAGGCTCCTCTGTCCATGGAATTCTCCAGGTAAGAACACTGAAGTTGGTTGCCATTCCCTTCTCCAGGGGATCTCCAGGGATTGAACATGGGTCTCCTGCACTGCAGGCAGTTTCTTTATCATCTGAGCCACCAAGGAAGCCCTAATACAAAGTTTTAAGTGTGTATTTTAATAATATATACAGAGGGCACATTTTCCAAGTTGGTACAAACATCACATAGTTGTCTTCTTTCAATGTGAGAGTGTAAGAGCTTGGTTTAAATGACTAGATGAAGAATTTGGAATATTAAAGGTAAAGCACTGATGAGAGCCTAAGGTAGCAAGAAAACTCTAAAATCTCTATTTTTAAGCATTTTTTACATACACACAGTGAAAAATAGACATCAAAATTTAAATTATATTGTAAGAAACTTAAGTTAGTCATTATCAAAAATGCCCAGTTGTCAACAGTTAATCTTGAAACTTTTCTAACATTTCAATCAGGTTCTTCTCAACAGTTACTGCTTTGTTGTAGGTAAGATGCTTCTCATCCCTTGACCCCCAGCATCTGGACCTTTAATCAAAAGGTTAATACAATTCTGCCTATTTTTGCACTATCCTCATCTTGGAGGTTTTACTTTAACCTATTCATAATAGAGCCCATTTTGTATTTCTTGAGACTTCCACTACTTTATTCAAACCCAAATAAACAGATTTGCATAGAGTTATGGCTTCTTATTTTTTTTAAATACATTTCAGCTTTCTTCTTAACAGGCAGAGGATTATGGAACTCATACTCATTTTGACTTTGTTGGAATTTCTTCCATTATCTGAAGGATAATTGCAGAAATTTCTATTCCTGCTGTGCTACTTGCTTTATGTGTTTTTCTATTCCCAGAACCCAGTTTCCATGTAAAAAATCATCTCCCAAAGGAGTAACTCATAATTTTGCAGATAGTTAATGTGAAAATGCAAGAAAATTTCTGTTTCAAGTTACGTTCCTATACTTTTAAGACATTTTCTAGTTTCTAAAATTATTAGATAATATGTAGTATACAAAAGTCTTCAACTGGCAGATTCTTACAGAGAAGGTGATGGCACCCGCTCCAGTCCTCTTGCCTGGAGAATCCCAGGGACGGGGGAGCCTGGTGGGCTGCCGTCTATGGGGTCACAGAGTCAGACGTGACTTAGCAGCAGCAGCAGCAGCAGTATTTTTATTTAGAATGGTTTGTAATATACTGTTAAACATTTTCAATACAAAGCAATATTTTCAAACCATGGTTAGCATATTGATAGACAATATATAATATTCTTAAATTTTGCTCTAAAGAACTAGTAAACTTTGTGAAAGAAGTTTAACAATATATTTGGGTAAAGACATATTTGTAAGAAATTATGTTGAAGATTTGAAAATACATCATTATAGGTGTTCAACTCAAACAACCATATACATCTCTAGTGGACTGACAAGAGTTTCACAGAAAATGATGTAATCAATTTTGTGTATAAGTTTCCATATACTTGAGGAAATGATCATATTTCATCACAGTTCAGTTTTATGTACCATGAAACAGTGTCAAGGAACATGATGCTATGCAGTTTGCAACAGTTTTCAAATGCTCACCAATGATATGGGTGCTACTTTTCTTTTCCGTTCAAACAAGTAAACTACTTTAAACCTTCTGAAGCAAGCTATTCACTGCCTTAGGAAAGAAATGTAACACAATAAATAAATGAGTAAGCAAGGAAACATACAGAAAATGTGATGGAGTTTTAATACTAGGGTTTTTTGGAATTACTAATCTCTAAAAGGATTCAAGACTTTCCAACCCACAAAGGAGCTAAGGATTCTACATTTAGGAGAGTGGAAGAGTCTGAAAGGAGGTAAGGGATGCATAGATTCAGAACGTCTTTGATAAAAACAAAACAAAAACCAACTAACACCCCCCCATCTCTGTCTGTGTCCTGGGGCGGGGGTGGAGTGAAAGCAGTGTGTGGGGTTAGAATATAGAAAGGTAGGTAGGTATAGAAAAGTGCAGCCATGAGATTAAAAGATGCTTACTCCTTGGAAAGAAAGTTATGACCAACCTAGACAGCATATTCAAAAGCAGAGACATTACTCTGCCAACAAAGGTCTGTCTAGTCAAGGCTATGGTTTTTCCTGTGGTCATGTACGGATGTGAGAGTTGGACTGTGAAGAAGGCTGAGCGCCGAAGAATTGATGCTTTTGAACTGTGGTGTTGGAGAAGACTCTTGAGAGTCCCTTGGACTGCAAGGAGATCCAACCAGTCCATCCTGAAGGAGATCAGTCCTGGGTGTTCATTGGTAGGACTGATATTGAAGCTGAAACTCCAATACTTTGGCCACCTGATGAGAAGAACTGACTCATTTGAAAAGACCCTGATGCTGGGAAAGATTGAGGGCAGGAGGAGAAGGGGATGACAGAGGATGAGATGATTGGATGGGATCACTGACTCAATGGACATGGGTTTGGGTGGACCCTGGGAGTTGGTGATGGACAGGGAGGCCTGGTGTGCTGCGGTTCATGGGGTCACAAAGAGTCAGACATGACTGAGCGACTGAACTAAACTGATAGAAAATTATAGTATCTTGGAGCCTACAAGCTTCTTAGGAAGCATGTCCAGGTAGTATATCTAAAAAAAAAAAAAAATATATATATATATATATATATATATCTAAAATATATAGCCTAATCTTCCTATCTTCCTAACCAAATTCTTTGTAACTGATCCAGGAGCAATAATATGACCTTGTGTGACTGAAAAGGGCAAGAAAATAGAATGCATAAATATATACATATGAAAATGGGTTATGACAGCCCACATACTTTTGCTTGGAGCAGTACAAAGATCCCCATGTGCTCAAGAACTGAAATTCAGTCCTTACAAATCAGTGACTGGTAGGGATAATGTAACCAGTAGAAAGCAGGAACTTCTGGAGGATGTTATCATTAGTATAGGACATTGAGATTCAAGTGAACATCCAAAATATAATAACCGGGAGTTTCGTAAACTTCCAGAACCTACACGTGATCCTGAAAAAAAAGGTGAACCATAAATGAACTGAGATTATGATTTTGTCACTTAGCAGGAGTTCTTTGTAGATATTGAGAAATAGGAGATTGTATTTACTAAATGACTAAATTTGCATCCTGAATTTATTTAGTATACTTAGTAAATTCAAAAATATAAATTTTATAATCTATAATAATCACTGTTTTTTGTAAAAAGTAGTGAGTGAATTTCATTCTACATTAAAGGAGTATTCTTATTCTGCATAATAGAAAAAATGTACTTAAAAATCTTAGCAAAAATTTAATTGTAGTTAAGGCCTATTCAGACAATCTCTAATGGCCATTTACTAAAAAGATATTAATTAGATCAGAGGAACTTTTACACAATCACCTGATATTTCAATCAAGCTTTTTTTTTTAATCAGAAACGTTGATAGATTTTGGATAAAGATGCATCATGTTTACCTAGAGGAGAACAATTTGTGAGACTAATCTTTGTACAAATCATGGGAAAATTTCAGTCAAAAACTTCTTCATTTTTTCCCCTCTTCCTGGGGATAGAGGGCCAAGCACTTGATCTTTTAAGGTCCTTTTAAAGGTCTCCAAAATAAAGCACAGAATGCAAATAGGAGGAGTGCGTATTCCATGCTAATCACATCTTAGCTCCAAGAAGTGTGGATAGCGTTAAAAGAGCTATGTACAAGGTGTGTTGGCAGAAGAAATTAGATTTGGCTTTATCCCTAGTTAATTAGAAGAAAGAATGTGTCCCCTATCAGCCTCAAAGAAGTGTGCAGGAATGGAATGACCTAAAAAGGGGGAAATATTTTGTTAATAGGGGAATTTTGTTATTGCATTTGCTGCTGCTGCTGTTTACCATTGTTGACTTGCACAGTATCTATCCTAACATCTTAGATTCTAAGTTTCTTCATATAACACATGAGTGTGTGTGCATGCATGTGTGCATACACACAGGCTCAGTCGTGCCCAACTATTTTGCAACTCCATGGACTCTGTCCATGGAATTTTCCAGGCAAGAATACAGGAGTGCATTGCCATTTTCTTCTTCGGGGTATCTTCCTGAACCAGGGATTGATCCCGGGTAATAATAATACCAACCTCATATATTAGTGGGAGGATTAAATAATTAATATAACTTACAAGCACAATAAATGTGAATTACACTTATCATTTTAATGTGTACAGTATCTTCTCTTTATTAACAATAGCCATATTCTACAGAGGATGAGACGGTTGGATGGCATCAATGACAGGATGGACATGAGTTTGAGTAGGCTTTGGGAGTTGGTGATGGGCAGGGAAGCCTGGCATGCTGCAGTCCATGGGGTCGCAAAGAGTTGGACATGACTGAGCGACTGAACTGAACAGAACTGATATTCTACAAAGTTGCCATAGACCATAAAGTAGTGAATACTGAATCACTTTTAATTCTAGTGAATAATCTTATAAATACTCTCTTTGATGACAGAGGGATTTTGCCTAGATATTAAAATGTTGGATCAGGACTATATTTAATATTTTGCTACATGTTGCCAACCAATCAACATATAACTTGTTTTATGTATATTTCTGTCTAAAGACACATTATGTTGTTGTTGTTCAGTTGCTAAATTGTGTGCAACTCCACGACTGCATGGATTGCAGCATACTAGGCTCCTCTGTCTTCTACTAACTCATAGAATTTGCTCAAATTCCTGTCCATTGAGTCAGTGATGCTATTTAACCATCTCCTTCAGTCCCCTTCTCCTGCTGTCTTCAATCTTTCCCAACACTGGGGTCTTTTCCAATGAGTTGGCAAAGAGCCAAAGAAAAGACACATTATAGCATATATTATTAACACTGAAATGATAGTTAAAATCACTATACCTCGGGCCTGAACAAAGCTTATATAACATACACATTTCCTCTGAAAGGCACATCCTAGCCTTCGTGTACTTAGGAATACAGGCAGTACTTAGTTCTAAACTTGGGACTTATTTTAAACAGAGAAATGAATGGATAAGAAAGCTGTGGTACATATACACAATGGAGTATTACTCAGCCATTAAAAAGAATACATTTGAATCAGTTCTAATGAGGTGGATGAAACTGGAGCCTATTATACAGAGTGAAGTAAGCCAGAAGGACAAACACCAATACAGTATACTAACGCATATATATGGAATTTAGAAAGATGGTAACGATAACCCTGTATACGAGACAGCAAAAGAGACACTGATGTATAGAACAGGCTTATGGATTCTGTGGGAGAGGGAGAGGGTGGGAAGATTTGGGAGAATGGCATTGAAACATGTGAAATGTCATGTATGAAACGAGATGCCAGTCCAGGTTCAATGCACGATGCTGGATGCTTGGGGCTGGTGCACTGGGACGACCCAGAGGGATGGTATGGGGAGGGAGGAGGGTTCAGGATGGGGAACACATGTATAATTTTTTTAAATTAAAATTGAAAAAAAAAAATTCTAACTCTTTAGGGAGATGTCAACAATAATGTATTTACATTTTCACAATGTCATGTATTAAATCAATTGGTTTAATACAGTTTAACCAACCACAATACATAGAAAAGTTAATATAGAATTCATTATAGTAATTAAAATTACAGTTCTTAGGAAAAAATAAAAAAATAAACAGAGAAATCACCAACAGAAAGCACACGAAAATGGTTAAGTAATCATTTGATAAGCTAAAATCATTTAAAATGATAATAACTATACTAACACTGGAAAATGATTATGTTGCTGCTGAAAAATAGAATACAATATTATGTATCCTATAATCATCATTATTTTTGTAATCAAAAGAAAAGTCTCTGAGTCGTAAGATCACGGATATTTTCTTTCTAATATTCAACACTTCCTATATGTGCATATATTCATTCTTGGAAGAAAGCATTCTTCTTTTCAAAATTTTTTCTATGCCACAGATTCTAAAGCCACAATTCTTCAAATTCTGCACTATTTCTCTTAGTTTTGCAGAGGTTCGTCCTGAGTTAAAGAGTTTGTGACCAGATTCTTCCAGACACTGACCATGAGCGCATGCGCCAGGTGTGCTCCGCACAGCGCTAGCAGACCCCGCGCATCTCAGCATGAGGTACGTGCTATCCCAGAGTCATTTTAGGAGGCGGATGACTAAACTGTTAAGTGGTGTTCTGGAGAAAGACGAGTTCACAGGTGAAAACAATACCCTATTTTTCTTCTGACAACCTCAAATTTATGTTTCCCTGTCTTTATCTTTTTAAAACCATTTACCAGATAGACATCTCTAGATTCGGCTAAATCATCTCCCACCTCACCCCCAAATCCTACCCTCAGTCTTTACTTTACAGCTCAAACTAAATAGGCTAGGTTTAAACAGTCCTGCACATAAGCAGCAGTCTTTGTGGATCACAGCAAACCAGAAGTATATTATATGCATATTATTCTGTAGTTTGGATCCAACCTTTGGTAATCCCCGTGAAGCAATAGCAATAGGTTCCAATGAGCAGTCCTGAACCACCAGCAAATTAGATGTCTTCAGGGTTTTGTGTTTTAAAAATTAGGCAATAATAAACCCGTGCTCTGCTATGCATTACAATGATGTAGAAGGGTTACCTAAATCAATTCTAGCCACACTGTTAAAATGCAAAGCACAGCTTCAAGCTCATTATTTTGCAAAATAGAAGTGAGCTTATAGGATGTAAATAATGATGTAATCCATTTGAAAAAAATAATAGGGCAGTCTAGCAGGTGCTCAGGGGTGTCATAAAAAATAGTTGCCAATACATAGACAGGAAACATTGCATGAATCCAAGATTTCATAGATTCTGCTTTTTCACCTATTGTCATAAAAATAGCAACTGTGCACAGAAATATATAATTGATGTTTTATCTGTAATTTAATGTTACAGTTTGCATGAAGTGTAATAACCACATAGCATATGGTCATATAGTTATAACAGTTTGCAGACATTTGGTCTTGTCCAAAATGTCCCTAAGACATTTGTTTTTTAAGATATTTGGTCCATACCAAAAAGTCTGTTAATTTTACTGTCCAAAACCATGTGTCATGGATTAAATATTCTCATGGATGTTCACATAGGACTAAATGTCCCACAAGGAGTTATAACATATATGGATAAAAACATGTTTTCTTAATATTAAGATGACTTCAGTATCTCTAAGCAATATCTTTTAAGAAACCCCATCAACTTATTCATGTGCTGTTCTTGTTTCCAATTATTTTTCCACGGAAAAAGAGCTTTCTTTTTAAATAAAAGAGAAGACTGCATTAAGTCTCATAATCACCAATTCTATATTCAACCCCTTTCTGGCAAGGTTTTAGCCTCTGCACTATGCTGATCAAGGGTAACAATAATTTCCAAGTTACAAAATCTAATAATCACTTTTGTCCTCAATTTACCTGACCTATGAGCATCTTTCAACAGAATCTATATTCTCTCCCTCTTTAAGTACTTTCTCCCTTGGTTTCCAAAATTTTCTTTTTCTCTCAGTAACCACTTTTCCATTCCTTTGCTTGCTTGTCATTTTCTTCTTTATCTTTAAATTTTGTAGGTCTAAGACCTTGTTCCAAACTTTTTATTTGATAAACTCTCTTTGTATTTGATCTCAAGATTTATAGCTTTAAATACTTTGGATATCCTGATGACAATAAAATATATACTTCCAGCTTCGACCTCTCAATCTTATCTCGACTCTAATGTTCATTTAACATCACTATTGAATCTTTGACAGGCACCACAATAGATAGGATCCAAAATAGGATTTTTGATTTATACTCTCGCCATGTTATTATATTCTTTCCTATTTCAGAAAAATAATACTCAGCTGATTAAACAAAACAAAATTCTCAGCCTTTCTTTTCTTTTCACTCCCAATATTTATCAGCAGTTTTGGATGGTATCTCCTGAATGCAATTGAAACTACTCACTTTATCTTCACTGCTACCACCTTGCCCAAGGCATTATCCTCTCTTGCACTGACTACTGAAATAACCTGGAACTGATGTCTTGCTTCCACTCTCATAGCCTATTAATCCAACTTTTGCACAGTGACCAATGGAATTTATTAAAATGTAATCCAGGAACTTCTAGATTAAGATGATTGACCATATACTTCTAATTTTTCCCTTTTAAAAAACTGCATAAACTACATCAAGTATTTTTTTAAAAATACACAAACCACAAATATGAGACAGCAGGAAAGGAGACACAACAAAATAATTTTGGAAATTTGAAAACAGTTGGACAGCATGTTTGAGAAAGCTACTTTCTTAATTGGTAGTGAGGAAAGCTGAATAAAAAATCCAATGAAGACGGACAATTACTCAAAAGTTCTGGGAACTAGCAGATCTAGGAACCCTAGGAACTTGGGGTAAAGGGTATGCCAGATGAAAATATGTGGGTGAAAGCTATATGAAAAGCAAATAGCTAGATCACGAGACACCTACACCCTTCAAGGCTACTGATTACTAGTATTTCATCTTGACAGAAATCTAGAGGTTTTCTCTTTGGAAAAGGTAAAATAGAGGGCCTCTGGACTAGATGACCTGAAATATATTAAAATATGAGAAGTAGAAACAATATGCTTAAGGAACACAAAATTCTCAGGGTTTCAGTCTGATTCTCCCACATTGCTTCCACAACTATGCCAGCAATATTTTATCTTCTAGGACAAAGATTAGAATATTTCACTTTTGGAAATCTGACCATTCCAGGAAAAAAGAATGCAAAATAACAGAGGCTATGATTCCTGAATAAATTACTCACCAAGATCATCTTCACAGAAATTCAAACTCAAAATACCTAACTTATTTAATTTGAACTTTATATCAGTTTTTGTATTTTCCATTCAATCATGACTAGATAACATTACAAAATCCTTTATAATTTGAAAAGAAAGCGGATATGAAAGATTAAAAAAAAAACCCAATGTATACAGAGAAGCAAATAAAAGAGCAACAAAGAATATGCAGGGAGAAAAAACTTAAATTTATTATGAATATTGAGATAGAGTATTTCAGGAACCAATAAAACAAAAAGCAAAAGGAGCTATTGAAAATTTGAATTAAAAAAAATCTGAAAACTCAATAGAAGGAATGGAAAATAAATTGAGAAAATATCCCAGAATTTTAAATAGATACAACCAAAAAAATATAAAATATGCAAAATTAGAGGACCAGTCCAGGAAGTCTACCTTTCAGATAAAAGTAGGATCATAAAAAGAGATTTAGAACAGAAAAAGGAGAATGTCATCATCAGAGTATTTTCATGAGGGACTTCCTTGTTCATCTAGTAGTTAAGACTCTGTGCTTACAGTGCAGGGGACGAGGATTTGATCTCTGGTTGAGGAATTAACATCCCACGTGCTGAGTGGCATGACCAAAAAATTTTAAATTTAAGCAAAAAAATTTGTTTCATAATGTTTTCCATGAGTGAATAGTATGAGAATCAGATTGAAAAGTTCCACACATCCAGCATGTAGAATAAAAATAGACTCTGCCACCAGTAGCAGAACCTGAACCACCTCTCTCATGAAAGGAAAATTCGGAATTACCCTGTTTAGTGCTGGGGTGAAGACTGCAGGGTCATTAGGGACTCTGTATCTTTCTGTCCTTCACTCTACTATCCTTAGCATTTGACTTCTCACTCTAGGTCAGCTTTGCCCTAAGAAGTCAATAAGAATATCAGCCATCATCTCCACATTCTAGGAAGATTGAATAAGGAGTGAGGTTCAAAAAAAAAAAAAAAAAAGCAGAACTTCCAACTAAATCAGCCTCTTTGAAACAAATTTCTCTGAAATCTGACACTCTACTTGCCTGAAGTTAGTCACATGACCACATCCAGCCCCAAGTTGGCAAACACAGTCTTGTAGCTGAGCTCACGCTTCTGCTATTAGAAACAAGGGGCAGTGGAGGCTAGGTATCAACACGTGGTCTCTGACACATTCTTTTGGTTCTCATTATTCTTCCACTCCCAGAATGTGAGTGCTTTTTAATATCTGTGTGTGTGTGGATTAGTCCAAAGTTCCATTCTGATAATCCCTCCTCAACAGTAATACAAAGCTTGTACCTGATCATTTGCTTTACATGATCCACATGTCTCTGTCTAATATGCATTCCTTCAGGTGAGTGACTTGAGTTAGTTGTAACTGTAAAGTTATTTTGGATCAACTGATTTACATAATATGCCAATGAAGAGTCCTGAATTACTGTCCCTCAGGGTTTTTCTTTTTAGAGCAGACATTGAAGTACAATGTTAACATAATAGAGTGAATCTGTACGCATAGAAAACCAGATACTGTGGCAATTGGAGATGGCAGTTGAGGCAAAAGATTATTTCAATAAGCTGCAGATCATCCTTTAATAATACTTTGATAATATTCTATGTAGTTCTGTAATATTAGATTGAGTTGTAAGTTAAATAAAGGGATACATTTCAGTAAAAAGAAAAATATTTTTTAAATTCATAAATTTTTAAAGAGGAAAAGTGGATAATTGGTGAACCTGTCTTACTTATGGGCTACCTATTTCAAAACTTATGTGCCCCACAATAGGAAACATTCTTCAGAATTAAATCTCATTACTGAGTTAGCATTTATGCCTTTCAAGGCATAAGTTTTACATGTCCCCTCTTTTCCTTTATAGGAACACTATAAATTTTAGGTAATGATTTAGAAATACATGATCATATTATATGAACTTAGAAAAAAATCAGGTACATGAACTTTAAACACCAAAAAGACATAAAAATATTTATTACTCTAATGAGTATGTCTGAATTATTTTTGATACCTACTGTGTATACTGAATACTACAAATAGAGCAGAAAAAGAATAGGATAGGGATTAATCCTGGCCCATATGTTAATGGGTGGCACATATAAAGATGAAAAGAGGCATTGTTCTATTTTAAATCACTATGAATTTCATTAGTTACCCTGTTTGGCATTTAAAAATTCTAAATAAAGAAGAAGAATGTTGCTCTCATTTATATATACCAAACAAGCAAATGAAAAAATGTCAACAAAACAAAAAATAATCAAAATGTCCCTCTCCTCTGCTCATCTTAGTATAATAAACACACACACACAAAATCAAGAATAAGGAAAACTGGGTGAAAACTAGATCTTTTTTTTTTTTTTAATAATTCTAATTCTAATTGTGAATATCTCTAAATGGTATCAAGTGGCTGATAGGTTCAAAGATAAAAGAAGACAGAAAAATGGTCATTCTCACCAGCCAACCTTCAAAAGATCTATGAATATTGAATACTGGAAAATGTAGAGTACCATGTGTATGAATGAATGTGCACCTGTATACATGAACTCAATGCATTAAAACAGAAATGATTAAAGAGTATTTAGGCAGGTTGGCAATTGCAACAGTGATATCTTCATATGCTACTGACACTCAGTGATTATTTGAATATGACATCTTGTTTATTAAGGAAAAACACATTGAATTGTTTTAGATAAGCAACAATATTTGTGAAGTGTGGTAAAATGATATCATTATTTTAGGTCATTTATAAAACAAATAATAAATTTTGCAAGCTGGTGTTAAGCACAAAATAATGTAACAATAATTTATTAAGACTGAAATGCTTAAACTACCAAATGTAAAAGTACAGATAGATAATAATGGTGATTTTCATCTCTTTTGTTTTTAGAGTGAGAAAAGATGACAAAAGAAATGGCCAAAGTACTAATAGACTGAATATCGGAGAGGCAGCCTATAGAAGAGCAGAAAAAAATACTAAAGAAAAATTATTGAATTGTATTGGGAGATGCAGGAAAATCAGGGAGAGACTAAAAAGACAGGATTATTGATAGAAGGGTTTCGATGATGTGGTCAGAAAATTAGGAACTGACCGAAATGATTCACTGACAAAAAATCAAAACCTAAGATAGGGGAAGAGAGTACCGAATTTTTATGGGTTTTAAAATACATAAGAGGAAACTTAAAAGGACAGACTAAAATATGGGAAACCCTGGCTAGTCATAGAACCAAGAGAGAACCTGACAGGCTGGAAACCAAAGCACATCAAATGCAGTTCGAATGAGAGAGAAGTAATCTTCTCTGGCAAAGTTTTATCCTAGGCAGGGTCAGTTTTGAGAATCTGCAGAAGAAATGATGATGGAGAATGAAGTTTGAATAGGAACAAATCATCCTCCACAAAGAGAATGTTGAAAATGATGAACAACTTGGGTATGTTTTAACCAGGCTCAGCAGCTAAAGAATCTGCCTGCAATGCAGGAGACCTGGGTTTGATCCCTGGGTTGGGAAGATCCCCTGGAGGAGAGAAAGGCTACCCACTCCAGTATTCTGGCCTGGAGAATTCCATGGATTATATAGCCCATGGGGCTGCAAAGAGTTGGACATGACTGAGAGACTTTCACTTCATAACACATACTGCTACTGCTACTGCTAAGTCACTTCAGTCGTGTCCGACTCTGGGTGACCCCATAGACGGCAGCCCACCAGGCTCCCCCGTCCCTGGGACTCTCCAGGCAAGATCACTGGAGTGGGTTGCCATTTCCTTCTTCAATGCATGAAAGTGAAAAGTGAAAGTGAAGTCGCTCAGTCGTCTCCGACTCTTGGCGACCCCAAGGACTGCAGCCTACCAGGCTCCTCTGTCCATGGGATTTTCCAGGCAAGAGTACTGGAGTGGGGTGCCATTGCCTTATAATTTGTCAAATATTATATATAAATACCAATAAACATGTATTTATAGATACCTACACTTATATATTTTATACTATGTATTTATATTTATATATATTATATAGGCAATATATATAAATTGTCAAAACTTTACTTTCTATGGTAATAAAAATTACACGCTTGGGGGTTTTTTTAATGAAGAAAGTTTTGAGAGTATCTCAGCTGTTGCCATTAAATTATAACATTATTGTGAGATAGAAATGGGCAGAGCACAAATATAAGACACTCAGTTCTCTGTAGGTTAAAGTATACAGTTCTAACATTATCAAACAACGCATGCATCTATAATTTAAATGTGAAGGTAGAAATATAGGTTAAGATAAGTGACTGCAATACACATGAAGAAGAATCACTCACTCTCAGGGAAAATCTTTCTCAATCCTATACTATTGACTGTTGTTGTTTGGGAAGTCATGTCCAACTCTTTTGTGGTCCCATAGACTGCAGGACACCAGGCTCCTCTGTCCATGGGATTTCTCAGGCAAGACTACTGGAGTGGGTTGCCATTTCCTCTTCCAAGGTATCTTCCCAATCCAGGGATCGAACCCACATCTCCTGAATTGGCAGGCAGAATACCAATGAGCCACCAGGGAAGTCCAATATTACTGATACTGCAACATGTATGTTAACATTAGCAAGACACTACAGAAGTGTGACGGAGTCTACTGTTTAAAATACAAGCCAGAAGTAGTGTTTTTGAATTGTTAAAGGCTAATATTTGAGGTGCTTATAACTGATTTGGTGACATTATTTAGATGTTCAGAATCTTTATATTTTCCTGTGGCCTGTTTGTCAATTTTAAGGAACTCATGGGGGCATATATATATGAAATGTTTGACAAATGACAAAATATATCTTTTATTGATACAGCAGTTTTAACAGATCCTCATATAATCTTAGGAAATTCCAGGGTTTTGCTTGCTTTTTTGTTTTCCATTTGGCCTCTTATTAAGCATTTACCAACACATCACTGACCATAACACAAATATTTCAAGATTTTTTTTCTGTATAACTCAGAAAATTAAACCTGCCTAAAACCTGCCATTAATTCCCTCTACTCGGAAAAATTTTAAGAGAAATGTGGGCAGCTCACAAATATTGTAAGTGACATATTTTGACATAAAATTTTCTAGTGCTTCCTTTTTAAAATTTCTGGATTAGAGTATCTTGAAATAGAAAACCATGCCTCCCCAAAAACCAGTTTTTAAAAAATACTGGCATGATTTTCTGTAAATAGTATACAAAAACAAATTGGAATCTAATATTAATAAAATAATTTTTCTGTTAAGCATAAACCTAATTTCAATTTTTTTATTTCATTAAAATGAATTGTATTTCATTTAGTGTCTTTATAATATATAAAAATGATGAATTGGAACTTATAAAACAATTTATGCTAATAAAATTTCACTGCCATATCTAGGTAATTATGTATAACAAATTGCAGTAAAGATTTCATATGAATAAAGGAGTTATACTGCTTAAATAAATCTGAAAAGTATTGGTGTAATCCAATCACCTTGCTTATAAATTAAACTAAAGCAAACATAAACATAAAACTAGATGCCAAAGACATGAAGTGACTAGCCTACAGTTATATACTTGCAGAGAGACACAATATATTTTTATTTTCATTCAAACTTTATACCTCATGCTTCTTGTAGGAGAACGGGAAAAACTTCTGCTTGAATAAATCTTTTCCCCATGTAAATTGCATGAAAATTACGGAAAAAGTCAGTGACATCACCCACCATCTCCTCTCCCCAAAAGCACAGCTCCTGACTGTTAGATGCTGCTGCTCATGATCAAAAAGAAGTAATTACAGATTTGAGAAACTACCTACAAAACTATTCACCTGAGTCATTTTCAAAGCTGCTATCTTAATTCTGTTTCAGATGAAATAGAACTCTGGAAAAATGAATGTTTTTAGTAGAACCACAAAGGTAGACATTCTTGTTTTTGTCTTGTATATCAGCTTTGGTTTTAGAGTAATTATAACTCTGTTCCCTTCCATTCAACAAATCTAGCAGAATGCAGCTGCACAGGCATTCTAATGCGGTTTCCTCTTATCTTTTATTCTACTTCACGCCCCAATTCTTGAGGAGGATATCTTTTTCTTTAGGTTGCGCACTCCTAAAGGTATTGTTTCATTTTTCTGAGCTATAGTCTTCATTTGTACCATGATGGCAATGAAATGTGCCTCAGGAGTAGTTATGGAGATGAGATGAGAACTGGTTTTGGAGATAAACAGGGGCCAAGTTTATCATCAGCAAATATTTCTTTTCTTAAATCCAACTCAAACGATACAAATTTTGAAAGTAACTTGTAATATTTTGATGTGAAAATATTTACCTTTAAAATTATCTGTTTGCCACACTGATTCCCATTTAACTTTTAACCTGTGTCCAGAGAAAATCTTGGCCCTGATAAAAACAACAGGAATATTAACAATTGGTCGTCATTTAAAATTCAAATGTCTGTGTATTCATACATAAATCATGCAGTTCCTCCAGACCTTTTGAATACATTATTGTATACTTGTTTGTCAGCAATGTAAAAGGGCAGCCCCGAATATGACCCAATGGAATGACTCAAGAATGCATTTCATTTGAATATTTAAGCTCCTCAAAGTTTTAGTTCATTTAAATTCTTCCCGTAATTTGAGACTGAATATCTTGTTTTGATAATATCATAGCCTGCTGCTGCTAAGTCACTTCAGTCGCGTCGGACTCTGTGCGACCCCATAGACGGCAGCCCACCAGGCTCCCCCGTCCCTGGGATTCTCCAGGCAAGAACACTGGAGTGGGTTGCCATTTCCTTCTCCAGTGCAGGAAAGTGAAAAGTGAAAGTGAAGTCGCTCAGTCGTATCTGACTCTTCACGACCCTATGGACTGCAGCCCACCAGGCTCCTCCATCCATGGGATTTTCCAGGCAAGAGTACTGGAGTGGGGTACCATTGCCTTCTCCGATATCATAGCCTAAATGGATACAAATACAATATATAATAATATACACATCACAAAATTATACGAGTGAATTGAAACACCATATGATTCATGTGCATTACAATTAATGAATAACTCGATGATTCTGGAGACAAATAGTTTAAATGACTATTCTACATTCATTCTCCTATCTTTCCTCTAGGAAATTTAAGTTAGCTATTTTTATAGTTATTACTGAGTGTCTCATTTATTTAATGTATGAGCTTCCACAATTATCAGCTTTGAAAAGAGCACTGCATTTTTGCAAACCTCCACTAGCACTCTGAAAACTCCTTTAAGGATATTCACTAACCCGGCGGAAACATCTTTCCTCTCTGGAGTTTGCATTGGGCTTCCCTAATAGCTCAGTTGATGAATCTGCCCGCAATGCAGAGGATCCCGGTTTGATTTCTGGGCCGGAAGATCCACTGGAGAAGGGATAGGCTATCCACTCCAATATTCTTGGGCTTTCCTAGTGGCTCAGCTGGTAAAGGATCCGCCTGGAATGCGGGAGACTTGGGTTTGGAAAGATCCTTGCGAAGATCCCCTGGAGAAGGGAAAGGCTACCCACTCCAGTATTCTGGCCTGCGGAAGTCCATGGACTGTATAGTCCATGGGGTCGCAAACAGTTGGCCATGACTGAGCAACTTTCACTTTCACTTAAGAAAAAGTTCTATAATGCAAGGCATGTCTTCCCAAGTCCCTCAACACCAAGTCGAAGTAAATCTGAAGAGAGTCTAAAATATACATTGGGATTACTGAAATTTTAAATGTTTTTAAAGTCATAAAGTATGAAGAGTTTGAGGTATTTTGTTGGCTGTGGAAAACTGTTGCGTTGCAGACACTGGGGGAGAGCCACAACCAGCTATCTGACACCTCCAGGAGTTTGAATATGATGATTTGTTTTTCAATGTACAAAGTACGCTGAGATGTTCAGGATTTATCACTCATTTGAAAAATTTCCTCTTTAATATACATTACATTCTTTTCATTGAAATTTCATTGGTCTCTTTTATAATCACTATTTCAAGAGGGAGGAAAAGAATTCTGAATCTTAATTCACTCATTCCTAGATGAAAGAGAATAGAAAAAATACAGGAAAAGGCATGGAAAGCAGAGTGGGCAGGTTAACTCTTCATAGTCAGGGATATGCATCCTGAAATTTTTCATGGCACAGTGCTTTTCTCCTTTGGGGGAAACGATATATATTTATTTTGTTTAATAATAATAAAATTAAGCAAGACCAATAAAAGGCTTTAGGTTGAGAAAGCCCAGTTCTGGAACTTAAGTTTCACAGTGCATGAGTTTATCCAAGTCCTTTCAACTTCTGGGTTCGTTATTACCTCATCCGTGAGCTCAGGGAAATAGCACTGAAGTCTCACCAGTACTAGCAAGGCTAAGTAAGTGCTGGTGTGGAGCCCCTCACACAGCCTCCAATACCTACTAGATGTTATCTTTTATAACATACACATAAAATAATTTCAAACTATATTAAGGACTGAATATAGGAAAGAGAATTTCACTTTGAGAGCAAAGTAGTTGATAAAATACAGAACAATTAAGAAAGAAGTGACTGGTGTTAACATATCTCAGAACAAAGTCATATTTGCTTTATTTTTGAAAGTCTAAGTCAATCCAACTGCAGATAGCCAACTTGAGGGAGGGTAGCAGGAAAGACTCAAGTGCAAGAACAAGAGACAATGTTTGAGTTTCTCCTAAGCATGGGGAGCAGGTGGGAGGGGGAAAGGCAGAATTTCAGAGCTATGGAACATGCTAGCATTGTATTTCTTGCATATATGTATATATATACTCAGTCGTGTCTGACTCTTGGTGACCTCATGGACTGCAGCCTGCAAGGCTCCTCTTTCCATGGGATTCTCCAGGCAAGAATATTGGAGTGGGTTGCCATTTCCTTCTCCAGGGAATCTTTCCAACCCAGAGATCTAACCTGTGTCTCCTACATTGGCAGTCAGATTCTTTAACGCTGAGCCACCAGGGATTATATATATGTAGTCACTTTGTCCACTAATATTTACAGTCATTACTCGTGGGTAGCATAAAGTTCTTCATATTCAGGAGGCAACAGGAAGATACTGCTCCCTGAGAGTGAAGAATAAAGGCTTCTGAAAGAGAACAAAGAAAAGTCCTGAGAAGAGAGATCTAACTCTTATCCAAAAATACCTGGCCTCATCACTTTGCCTGACCAAACCTGTCATTCTGTGCTGCAAATGTTCCCATGACCTTGCAGTGGTCAGTTATGGTTTTGTTTCTTTTTTATGTGAGCAGGGTATTATAACTGGAAAAATAGCTTTTGTGTTTGTTTTTTTTTTTTCCCATTTTACCAAACCCTGGTATCTCTGTATTCACAGCAATTTATGTCATATATTAGAAATAGACAACTTAATAGATGCAGTTATGGTTACCAAAGGGGAAAGGGGAGAGGAAGAGGGCTAAACTAAGAATTTGGGATTAACAGATACATATTTCTATATTATAAAAGAGAGAAACAACAAGGACTGAAGGTACAGCAGAGAACTATATCAATTGTTGTAATAACCTATAACAATAACTTGTAATAACCTGTAACGGAAAACAATCAGAATTGTTGTATACCTGAAACTAACAAAATACTATAAGTCAAATATAGTTAAATATATAACAATATATATTGTTAGCTAATATATATATAGCTAATATATATGTATGCTGCTGCTGCTGCTGCTAAGTCGCTTCAGTCATGTCCGACTCTGTGCGATCCCATAGACGGCAGCCCACTAGGCTCCTCTGTCCCTGGGATTCTCCAGGCAAGAATACTGGAGTGGGTTGCCATTTCCTTCTCCAATGCATGAAAGTGAAAAGTGAAAGTGAAGTCGCTCAGTCATGTCTGACTCTTAGCGAACCCATGGACTGGAGCCTACCAGGCTCCTCCGTCCAAGGGGTTTTCCAGGCAAGAGTACTGGGGTGGGGTGCCATTGCCTTCCCCGATATATATGTATAGCTATATGTAAATATTGTTATATATTTAACTATATTTGACTTATAGTATTGTGTTAGTTTCAGGTATACAACAATTCTGATTGTTTTTCCATTACAGGTTATTACAAGTTATTGTTATAGGTTATTACAACAATTGATATAGTTCTCTGCTGAGCGCCGAAGAATTGATGCTTTTGAACTGTGGTGTTGGAGAAGACTCTAGAGAGTCCCTTGGACTGCAAGGAGATCCAATCAGTCCATTCTGAAGGAGATCAGCCCTGGGATTTCTTTGGAAGGAATGATGCTAAAGCTGAAACTCCAGTACTTTGGCCACCTCATGCGAAGAGCTGACTCATTGGAAAAGACTGATGCTGGGAGGGATTGGGGGCAGGAGGAGAAGGGGACGACAGAGGATGAGATGGCTGGATGGCATCACTGACTCGATGGACATGAGTCTGAGTGAACTCTGGGAGTTGGTGATGGACAGGGAAGCCTGGCGTGCTATGATTCCCGGGGTCGCAAAGAGTCGGACACGACTGAGCGACTGAACTGAACTGAACTGATAGCTAATATACATACACATAGTTGCTATTTTCTCCAAATTAATTTCTATTAATTGCACAAAAAATTACTATTTCTACCTTGGTTACTTCCTCTTCTTCCCCCCTTTTCTTGTTTCTGATGTGTCCGATTTTAATGCTGAGATAAGCTGATGTGTGGTAACTCACTTTACTAATTAGAGCAATTTGTCCCAACATGACACCCTGTCAAAAGCTAGTTCTGTTTATGCTTCGGTTACTCAGTGTACACTGGGAAGAAAGTGCTCAAGCTCTTAGTAGATGGCTTGGATTATTTTACTCAATCATTCACTTACTGAATAGTTGATATCCCAGGCTTTTTTTCTTTTAGCCTTTTATAAACATTCTAGAAGCAAATAAATTTGAAAGCAAAAATACATTTTATAATCTTTGTTTTTAGTGGAAAATGTTAAAATTTAAAAAAAGTCAACTTATTACATTTGCCGATTCTTCAAGCAATTTAGATCATATCTTTTGAATATGGTTCATAACTGCCTACTTTAAAAAACAGGACTACATCTATTTTGAGATGGAGAAATGGGAATAAGATCTTTAGAAGAAAATATCCCTGTCAGTGTTTCTGACGGGAGTAAATCTCTCTGGAATCTTCTGACTATTGCAGTTATGCCAGCACTTCATGCTTAAATGTCATAGTAATATTAGATTTCACCAGGGCATTCCTCAGTTTTTACTACTGAGGCAACAACTACTGCTACCATCACAGTAAGACAAGTAGGTAGTTTTTGAATATCTCTTCCTGTTCCAGCTATTGTATCAGAAATAGTGCAAAGTGATTCCATTCAGAATGATGCTTCCAGGCAGATGGGGGAGAAAGACAGGTAAAGATTTCTTCACAATTGAGGGTAATCTAGGATACTGCATGATAATACATGATATTATGTGTGATATTACGGAGAAAAATTGGCTTTATGTAGGACAGTATACAGGAGATTTTCAAGACTTCACTCAGAATAGTTGTATGCATAACATATTCCTAGCAGAGGAAACACAATCACCATTTAATCCATTAAAGCCAATATTTGGCTTCAGTTCACTTTCTCTAGCAGCAATGTCAAATAAAAATATGAGTGACATATGTAATTTTGAATCTAATAATCCCATTAAAAAATTAAAATAAGTTGCTGAAATTAGTTTTAATAATATATTTCATTTAACACAAATATTTAAATTATTGCAACATATAATTATTCTAAAATTTTAATAAAATATTTTATCTTCTTTTTCATATTAATTCTTTAAATTGCAGTGTAAATTTTATACTTTTATCATATCTCAGTTCAATTGTGCTGTATTTCAAATGCTCAATAATCACACATGACTCTGACAATTGGGATTGGATATCACAGCTCTATAGCACCTGTTCAACACCTTTTGACTTGTTTTTATGCTTCCTTTAGGCTAGGAAACACAACATCAGACTTTTTAAAAATACTTCAAAAATTTGATGCTATAATCATTGTTTAGTTATTTTTTGCTCTTTTATGTATAGGCAAGGAGTACATCAAGGCTGTATATTGTCACCATGCTTATTTAACTTACATGCAGAGTACATCATACAAAATACTGGGCTGGATGAAGCACAAGTTGGAATCAAGATTGTTGGGAGAATTATCAATAACCTCAGATATGCAGATCACACCATCCTTATGGGAGAAAGCGAAGAAGAACCAAAGAGCTCTTGAAAGTGAAAGAGGAGAGTGAAAAAGTTGGCTTAAAACTCCACATTCAAAAAATAAAGATCATGGGATTCAGTCCCATCACCTCATGGCAAATAGATGGGGAAACAGTGGAAACAGTGACAGACTTCATTTTCTTGGGCTCCAAAAAAATCAATGCAAATGGTGACTGCAGCCATGAAATTAAAAGATGCTTGCTTTTTGGAAGAAAATCTATGACAAACCTAGACAGCATATTAAAAAGCCGAGACATTACTTTGCTGACAAAGGTTCATCTAGTCAAAGTTATGGTTTTTTTCAGTAGTCACATATAGATGGGAGAGTTAGACTTTAAAGAGAGCTGAGCGCTGAAGAGTTGATGCTTTTGAACTGTGGTATTGGAGAAGACTGTTTAGAGTTCCTTGGACAGTAAGGAGATCAAACCAGTCAATCCTAAAGGAAACCAGTCCTGAACATTCTTTGGAAGGACTGAGGCTAAAGCTGAAGCTCCAATATTTTGGCCACCTGATGCAAAGAACTGATTCATTGGAGAAGACCCTGATGCTGGGACAGACTGAAGGCGGGAGGAGAAGGGGACGGCAGAAGATGAGATGCTCGGATGGCATCACCAACTTGATGGACAAGAGTTTGAGCAAGCTCCAGGAGTTGGTGATGAACAGGGAAGCCTGGCATGCTTCAGTCCATGGGGTCACAGAGTCAGACACGACTTAGTGACTGAACTGAACTGATGTGCAGGCATATAGCTAAATGTGGAGCCCAATTTTGGGGTTATGAATATAGGTAAATCCCATCCCTTGTGTGCTGAGTTGTGTTCCACTCTTTTCAGCCCCATGGACTGTGGCCCTCCAGGCACTCTGTCCATGGAACTTTTCCAGGCAAGAATACTTTAATGCGTTGCCATTTCCTACTTCAAGGGATCTTCACAACCCAGAGATTGAATCCATGTCGCCTTCATCTCTGACACTGGCAGGTGGATTCTTTACCATTGTGTCACCTGGAAAGCCCAATACAAACAAATATGCAAATGTATATCATGAAATGCAAAGAATGGAAATGAATTTAAATAAGATTTTTCAAGAAATTAACTTCAGTTCATGACTATTAGACCATGAGGTGAATATAGGAAATACAAGAATAAACCATATAAAAGTCACAGGAAAGTTTAGCAATACTGAATTCACCAATAGAAGAAGTCCACTAACAAAATAATTGTAGGCTCCATATAGCCACCCTTACATATTTTTAAGTGACTCTAATTAGCTAAATGTATGAAATAAAGAATATGTATCTACCAACAGGACAAAGAGGAAAGTTCCTCTATGTTAACATTTATCAATTTCAGTCCTAAGACTGATAAAATTATTTTTTAATATGAATTATTTTTATATGACATACATAGAATTAATTTTTAACATGACTACGTCTAAATTCACAGTTGATACCAGGGATTCAGAGAAAAACTGAAGGTCAGATGATGTCACTATTCCTCAAATCCACATTAAAAACTGTGCCCATTTCATGACCCAAGGTGCTAGCACTTTCCACACTCCATAGTGACTTCTGTTTCCTTGCCCCTCCCAACCATCACACCAGAGCTTCATTATACTTTGCACACTTGGTCTCACTGCAGAATGCTCCTTCATCCTCCTGCTGTAAAGGAAAGTGCCTGATGCTGCATATACTGTTCCCTTGTCCTCATTTATCTGTTCATCTATTCAATTTCATCTACTAAGCTCTGTAAACTTCCTAATGATCATTGAAATGTGTGACTCTTCAGTTATAATGTTTTGCCTTGTTAGGTTCTGTTATCATGCCAAGCAACCTCAACATTACTATGAATGACTCATTTACGACCTAACAGATCCTCAGACTCTTATTTTTCTTAAGTTTAAGAAACTTCATGTCTACCCACACATACAAAAGCCAAATAATGTACCCTGTCATCACTTGAAGTTTTTCTACATAGTAAATCCTAAAATCCAAGATCTTACTCTCAATATAATCTCCTAATTCCCCCATGCCCTAATTCCCATGACAAAGATCATTTGCACTTTTAAAGACCCCATTTGTTTACTTACGTTGTCAAGACTAACACCATGTATAAACTACATTCTGTTTTTACATCTGTCTGGCAAGACCTAAACCTGGATTAATCCTAAAGACACTATTCTTTATTTATTGGTTATTATTTAATAAACATTCCTGTTATTTGGTTCAAGACTGATCATTAATATGCTTGATTATTTGTGCTGCTTTGAATCTATTTTCTCCAGATGTCCCTATCCCCAAATATCTTCTACCCAAACCTCTTAAATGTGCAGGGACATTCTCCCAGCATCCATTTTACCACTTTCTTCTCATTCCATGGATTCTCCTTGACCAATATATTCCTACTCTGAATTATTGACTATGGGTCATATGCATATGGATCTCAAGTTTTGGTCTGTACTCTGGTCTTGTGAGCCTTAAACTTTGTCTATTGTATGTATTCACCTACAAGACCAACAAACAACCCCAAATTAGTACAGTCCCAAACTGCAAATATTATTTCCACACTACCCAAAATTGCAGCTTAAAGCTCAATGTCAGAAAACTAAGATCATGGCATCTGGTCCCATCACTTCATGGGAAATAGATGGGCAAACAGTGGAAACAGTGTCAGACTTTATTTTTCTGGGCTCCAAAATCACTGCAGATGGTGACTGCAGCCATGAAATTAAAAGACGCTTACTCCTTGGAAGGAAAGTTATGACCAACCTAGACATCATATTAAAAAGCAGAGACATTACTTTGCCAACAAAGGTCCATCTAGTCAAGGCTATGGTTTTTCCAGTGGTCATGTATGGATGTGAGAGTTGGACTGTGAAGAAAGCTGAGCAGTGAAGAATTGATGCTTTTGAACTGTGGTGTTGGAGAAGAGTCTTGAGAGTCCCTTGGACTGCAAGGAGGTCCAACCAGTCCATCCGGAAGGAGATCAGTCCTGGTGTTCATTGGAAGGACTGATGCTGAAGCTGAAACTCCAATACTTTGGCCACCTCATGCGAAGAGTTGACTCATTGCTAAAGACCCTGATGCTGAGAGGGATTGGGGCCAGGAGGAGAAGGGGACAACAGAGGATGAGATGGCTGGATGGCATCAATGACTCAATGGACATGAGTTTGGGTAAACTCCAGGAGTTGGTGAGGGACAGGGAGGCCTGGCGTGCTGCAATTCATGGGGTCACAAAGAGTCAGACACGACCGAGCGACTGAACTGAACTGAACTAAACCCAAACTTGCAACTCCTTTTATGTCTTCTTAGTTAATGTAAAAATAACGCATATTAATATAGCAAAACATAATGAGGTCACATCAAGGACATTAAGTAAAAATGTAGCAATGTGGTGGGTTTAGGTGGAAATCACAAATTCAGGTACCAACAGGGTGTCACTTTATATATGAAATAGCTGCGGGCAGGATAACATTTAGCAGTGGAGGCTGAAGTCGACTGGAGAGGGAAAATTCAAGGCACTCCAATTCACATTTTATTAAAACTCTGAAAGGACCAAACAATAAATACCTATAGCTGCAAGTCACCTGTGTGTTCATGTTTATAATGTACTTTAAGTGAAGGTTTCTGACCAACTGGCACAGGTGCAAGAAACATGGGGTTGAAATTTCTGGGCTTCTCTGTGAATGGACACTTTGCCAAGATTGATCTGACTTATTTCTGTATATGATCCGAAAGGGAGGATACCTTCAATACCTCAGTTGTTCAGTTGATTCTCAGTTAACATGAATAAACTACAAAGTGAGAAAGCGCTATAATGGAGGAAAAGGAAGGAGCTCAGTCAGTAGCTGCATCTCATTCTCAAGAATAGAGAGAGATACCAAAATGGGTTGAAGAAGAGGAAAAATCTCCAAAGAGAAAGGTGAGTAGGACTCTTAGGTCTAGGGAAGAAAAGGAGATATAATGGAGTTTGGGATGGTTCAGGGGGAAAAAAATGCCATTAAATCAAATAAAATGAGTGAATTCTCCTAAGAATGCCTACAAAAGTGAAAAGACAACAGTTCAGGTGGGGAAAAAAAGTGAGGAAAGTATGTTTTTAGCCTCATCTAAAAATACTGGAAGGCTACTTTGAAAATGAACATGACCTTCAATAATCCCCAAACAATAAAATTGTGTCTTATTTGGAAACAGGATACATGAAAGGAAGTTTACTATCTGCTGTAAGAATGAAAATATAAATAAGTTGAGAAACGCTTTAGATTTTTTAAAACTCAGGACTCTTAAAACACTAATGTAAATAGTTCATGGTATTTTACAGATCAACTATGTCTTTCCTTAAAGAAATTCCTGAGGTCAATAGATAAGTGATCTTGGATTCCACAGATTGTAGTTGTGTGAAATACTTATAATGGTCAGTACAGCCATTTTATTTATATGATTAGAATCAATTTTACTTCTGTCTTAAAAAATAAATTGCCATGTAGGGCCACCTGAAACAGATAGGTCATGGTGGAGAGTTCTGACAAAACATGGTCCACTGGAGAAGAGAATGACAAACCATTACAGTTTTCTTGCCTCGAGAACCCCATGAACAGTATGAAAAGGAAAAAGATATGACACTGAAAGAGGAACTCCCCAGGTCGGTAGGTGCCCAATATGTTACTGGAGAAGAGTGGAGAAATAACTCCAGAAAGAATGATGAGATGGAGCCAAAGCAAAACAACACCCTGCTATGGATGTGACTGGCGATGGAAGTAAAGTCTGATGCTGTAAAGAGCAATATTGCATAGGAACCTGGTATGTTAGGTTCATGAATCAATGTAAGTTGCTGCTGCTGCTGCTGCTGCGTCGCTTCAGTCGTGCCCAACTCTGAGCCCACCAGGCTCCCCTGTCCCTGGGATTCTCCAGGCAAGAACACTGGAGTGGGTTGCCATTTCCTTCTCCAATGCATGAAAGTGAAAAGTCAAAGTGAAGTCGCTCAGTCGTGTCCGACTCTTAGCGACCCCATGGACTGCAGCCTATCAGGCTCCTCCATCCATAGGATTTTCCAGGCAAGAGTACTGGAGTGGGTTGCCATTGCCTTCTCCACAGTGTAAGTTGGAAGTGGTCAAATAGGAGATGGCAAGAGTGAACATCAAGAGTTTAGGAGTTGGTGAACTAAAATGGACAGGAATGGGTGAATTTAATTCAGATGACCACTGTATCTACTACTGTGGGGAAGAATCCCTTAGGAGAAATGGAGTAGCCATCATAGTCAACAGAAGAGTCAGAAATGCAGTACTTGGATGCAGTCTCAAAAATGAAAGACTGAGCTCTGTTCATTTCTAAGGCAAACCATTTAGTATCACAGTAATCCGAGTCTATGCCCCGACCACTAATGATGAAAAGCTGAAGTTGAACGGTTCTATGAAGACCTACAAGACTTTCTAGAATGAATACCCAAAAAAGATGTCCTTTTCATTATAGGGGACTGAAATGCAAAAGTAGGAAGTCAAGAAACACCTGGAGTAACAGGCAAATTTGACCTTGGAGTACAGAAGGAAGCAGGGCAAAGTCTAATAGAGTTCTGCCAAGAGAACACATTGGTCATAGCAAACACTGTCTTCCAATCACACAAGAGAAGACTCTACACATGGACATCACCAGCTAGTCAATGCAGAAATCAGACTGATTATATTCTTTGCAGCCAAAGATGGAGAAGGTTTATACAGTCAGCAAAAACAAGACCAGGAACTGACTGTGGCTGAGATTATGAACTCCTTATTGCCAAATTCAGACTTAAGTTAAAGAAAGTAGGGAAAACCAGAAGGCCATTCATACCACGAGACCTAAATCAAATCCCTTACAATTATACAAAAGTGACAAATAGATTCAAGGGATTAGATCTGATAGACAGAGTGCCTGAAGAACTATGGATGGAGTTTTGTGACATTGTACAGGAGGCAGTAATCAAGACCATCCCCCCAAAAAAGATATGCATAAAGGAAAATGGTTGTTTGAAGAGGCCTTACAAATAGCTGAGGAAAGAAGTGAAGCAAAAGACAAAGGAGAAAAGGAAAGATATACCCATTTGAATGCAGAGTTCCAAAGAATAGCAAGGAGAGATAAGAATCAGTGCAAAGAAATAGAGGAAAATAATAGAATGGGAAAGACTAGAGATCTTTTCAAGAAAATTAGAGATAACAAGGGAACATTTCATGCAAAGCTGGGCAAAATAAAGGACAGAAATGGTATGGAACTAACAGAAGCAGAAGATATTAAGAAGAGGTGGCAAGAATACAAAGAACTATACAAAAAAAGATCTTAATGACTTAGATAACCACGATGGTGTGATCACTGACTGAGAACCAGACATCCTAGAATGCAAAGTCAAGTGGGCCTTAGGAAGTATCACTATGAACAAAGCTGATGCTACTGCTGCTGCTAAGTCACTTCAGTCGTGTCCGACTCTGCGACCCCATAGATGGCAGCCCACCAAGCTCCCCCATCCCTGGGATTCTCCAGGCAAGAACACTGGAGTGGGTTGCCATTTCCTTCTCCAATGCATGAAAGTGAAAAGTGAAAGTGAAGTCACTCAGTCATGTCCGACTCCTAGCAACCCCATAGACTGCAGCCCACCAGGCTCCTCCGTCCATGGGATTTTCCAGGCAAGAGTACTAGACTGGGGTGCCACTGCCTTCTTCAATGAACAAAGCTAGTAGAGGTGATAGAATTCCAGCTGAACTATTTCAGATCCAAAAAGATGATGCTGTGGAAGTGCTACACTCAATATGCCAGCAAATTTGGAAAACTCAGCAGTGACCACAGGATTGGAAAAGGTCAGTTTTCATTCCAATCCCAAAGAAAGGTAAGGATGAAGAATGTTCAAACTACTGCATAGTTGCACCCTTGTTACGTGCTAGCAAAGTAATGTTCAAAATTCTCCAATCCAGGCTTTAACAGTATGTGGACTGTGAACTTCTAGATGTTCAAGTTGAATTTAGAAAAGAGAGAGGAACCAGATCAAAATGCCAACATCCTTTGGATCACTGAAAAAGCTAGAGAGTTCCAGAAAACATCTATTTCTGCTTTATTGACTATGCCAAAGCCTTTGACTGAGTGGATCACAACAAACTCTGGAAAATTCTTTAAGAGACGGGAATACCAGACCACCTAACCTGCCTCCTAAGAAATTTGTATGCAGGTCAAGAAGCAACAGTTAGAACTGGACATGGAACAACAGACTGGTTCCAAATAGGGAACGGAATACATCAAGGCTGTATATTGTCAACCTGCTTATTTAACTTATATGCAGAGTACATCATGAGAAACACTGGATTGGATAAAGCACATGCTGGAATCAAGACTGCCAGGAGAAATATCAATAACCTCAAATATGCAGATGACACCACCCTTATGGCAGAAAGTAAAGAAGAACTAAAAAGCCTCTTGATGAAAGTGAAAGAGAGTGGAAAAGTTGGCTTAAAACTCAATATTCAGAAAACTAAGATCATGGCATCTGGTCCCATCACTTCATGGGAAATAGATGGGGAAACAATGGAAACAGTGACAGACTATTTTGGGGGGCTCCAAAATTACTGTAGATGGTGACTGCAGCCATGAAATTAAAAGACACTTGCTTCTTGGAAGAAAAGCTATGACCATCCTAGATAGCATATTAAAAAGCAAAGGCATTATTTGCCAACACTGTTCCGACTAGTCAAGACTATGGTTTTTCCAGTAGTCATGTATGGATGTGAGAGTTGGACTATAATATAAGCTGAGCACCGAAGAAATGATGCTTTAGAACTACTCTTGAGAGTCCCTTGAACAGCAAGGAGATCCAACCAGTCTATCCTAAAGGAAATCAGTCCTGAGTATTCATTGGAAGGACTGTTGCTGAAGCTGAAACTCCAATACTTTGACCACCTGATGCAAAGAACTGACTCATTGGAAAAGACCCTGATGCTGGGAAGGTTTGAAGGCGGAAGGAGAAGGGGACGACAGAGGATGAGATGGTTGGATGGCATCACTAACTCAATGGACATGAGTTTGAGTAAGCCCCGGGAGTTGGTGACGGACAGGGAAGCCTGGCGTGCTGCAGTCCTTGAGGTTGCAAACGAGTCGCACACGACTGAGTGACTGAACTGAACTGAGGCTAAATAATACTGAATTAACAAATCATTTCCTAAGCACAACAAATCTTTGTCACCCATGTTTTGTTCATCACAGATTGAACAAGTTCCTTCCTATACATAGTTGCTCAGGGATTCAAGCTGTCAAATAATTCCCCATCTGAAATGATGCTATTCCTCGCAGCAAAGGGAAGAGAGAAACTGGAGACTATTTCATGAGCCTTTCATGGACACATTCTAGACAATTTCTGCTCCAATTTCATTGACCCACCTTTGTCACATGGCCCCAATTACTTGTGAAGAAGCCAGGAATCATAGGGAAGTAAGCAGAATGTTTTCAGATCATACCTTCCCTGACAAAATGGAAAAAGCACAGAGCCAGGTGGTCAAGGGACCTAGATTCTGGCTGTATCTCTGCCAGTCCCAGTGCACAGGAGCCTGGGCAAGTCATTGCCTTCCAGGGCTCAGGACTGGGTAACCTGAAAAAAGGAGCCATTCCCTCTCCTGTTTTTTTTTTTTTTTTTTTTTTAAAGCAACATTTTCAGGAAAATATGTTTATATTTTTACCTCCAATAATGAAGCAGGTAAAAATAAATTCTCCTCTTTAGCCCATCTCCCCAATTGTCCTCTGAAACATCTGAGGCATTTCTGCTGATGATGCTGAAACATCTCCTTTCTAAAATTAACATGAGGTTAAAAGGCCCCAAATTTTGTTCTTCCCTTCTGAATCTGTGTATTTCCATTTTTAATCAAAGAAATTTGCTAGGAGATTTGTCCAAATGTGAACTTTTCTTAAACCACCCCAATCTTTCTCCTTGAGTGGGTTATGGCTACGGGGAGATGTTTCCTTTCTCAGTGCTTAAGCAGCTAGACATAGCCTGTAGCAGCTGAAAAATGCCATTTGCTGAATAACCTGACCCTTCCTTTTAAACAAGGTTTCCACATAAACACTATTATATCTTTATGACTTATGTATTAACAAGTTGGAAAATATTAATCCAAATGATGACATGTATATTTTGCTACTTACTTTCCAGTTATGTAAATCTAATTACCTAGAGTGCAAAATGATGTAACTTTTTGCTCCTGGTTTCCTTGAAACTATATTTTGGAATTCAAGGTGCCTGCAGGTGATTGCATTCCCCTCTGCTTTTCACAACATTCCTTCAAGCCTGACATAGTGCTTTACCTGCTTTTCCAGTTCATTAATGAGAGTGTTAAATAAGTCTGGGCTCAGGACCAATCTTCCAGGCCTCCTGCTAGACACCTGCTCTAATTTGATATCCCACTATTTATCATTACTTAGTTTGCTGTTCTTCAGCCAACCTGTGCTTGGCCTCACAACAGAATCTCTGTGATTCTTGGTAAAGCTGACTGTGTGGAAGTATTTACAGTCCTGAGGCCAAAAGCCACCTATTTCCAGTCCAATGGGAGATTTATTCGTGCTTCCAATGACGGAAAATGTTTTTGGTAAAATTATTAATTACAAAATCTTAATAATTTGTAAAATTAAGAATATGGAATAAAGCTGCTAACTAATCTTCACCTGTAAATTAGTAATTGGTATCAAATTTCAAATAATTTGCTACGCATTAATATAAAATAAGTTGCCCAGAACTTGAGATGCAAAGCAAGGCAGTTGATATCATTCCTGTCTCCCTTGGTGAATCTATTCTTCCCCATAAGCCCTCTATCTTGATTAATACCATCAAGCACCATTAACACTTCACCCCATCTTTTCTACTGCTTCACCTGTAATTCACCTTCCACACCACCGTCAACTGACACTGATAAATAGGCCCTTTTAACCTTGACAGGCTCTACCGTGCTGCTTGCTATGATATCCTAAAAACACAAATTCAGTTTATAGGTACACAGATCTGAGCCAATTACTAACTCTATAATCTTGAGTAAATTACTTCTTTTATGAAATTTGTTACCCTTATCGTTATTTATTATTATTATTATTCTGACTGTACCACACAGCATGTGGGATTCTAGTTTTCTGACCAGGGATCAAACCCATACTCCCTGCACTGAAAGCGTGCAGCCTTAACCTCTGGGCTGTCAGGGAAGTCCCTATTACCTTATCTTTAAAGGAAAGGGAAATAATGCCTATGTCACAAGACTGCTGGGAGTCCATATTAAGGCAGGAACATTATTAAATCCTCACTATCCTGCCTGGAAAACTGAGCTGTTACAATATATTTTCCTTTCCAGTACCATTTCCTGCATCCCTTCTTCTAGACTCTCCCTTTCTCCCGCTCTGCATTCAAACCACACTCACAATTATCTTTCTTGATAACAGATTAAATTATGACATTTCTTGTTCAAAAATATTTTATGACTGCTACTTTAAAGGAAAATAATATACACAGGCCAGAATGGAATCTCGTATGAACCCACCTGTACAGCTTGAAATTAGAGTACATGTATTTCCTACCTCTGAGGCTGTATCAGCCCCTGCATGTTTGTTCAAAGCATTTATACTTCCTTACCTATGTAAGATGACCTTTGTTGCTGTTTGTTGCTGCTATTTAGTCACTAAGTCGCGTTGACTCTTTGCCACCGCATGGACTGTAGTCCACCAGGTTGCTTGTCCATGAGATTATTCAGGCAAGAATTCTGGAGTGGGTTGCCATTTCCCTTTCCAGGGTACCTTCCTGACTCAGGAATCAAACCCACGTCTCCCACACTGACAGATGGATTCTTTACCACTAAGCCACCAGGGAAGCCCAAAATTATCATTCTTATCTTAATTTTCAAAGCCCTAAATTTAAAAATTTTAGCTCCCAGAATTTGCTAGTCACTGGATTTAGCACTAAGGACATGGCAAGAAATCAAACAGGCCGTCTTTGTAATTGTATTGTTGACTTTCTCCTGGGTACAGAGTAAATAAACAGGAAATCCATGCTACAATAACAGTTAGGTGCTATCAAGATATCGTGTATAGAAAACCATAGTGGATAGGTGATGTTTAAACAAAAACAGAATAAAGTGAAGAAATGAGCCATAAAGAGGTCTGAGAAAAGTGTTCCCAACAAAAGAAATGTCTAATAAAATGCCCAGCAAGAGAACATTCTTAGTGTTTTAAAGAATTAGCAGGTAGGCTAATTAGACATAGGGGGTTCCACCCAAGATTCATTGGTGCCCCTATGAGAATGTAGAGTTGCTTCTGGAAATTGGCTGCCTATCCATGGACTACATTTCCCAACTTCCTTTACATCTGAGTGTCTACCCTGGCTACACATTTGAAAATAAGAAAATGAAAGTGAAAAGTGAAGTCTCTCAGTTCTTTGGACTGTAGCCCATCTGGCTTTTCCAGGCAAGGATACTGGAGTCGGTTGCTATTTCCTTCTCCATGGGATCTTCTCCAAACAGGAATGGAACATAGGTCTCTTGCATTGACGCGAAAATGATGTGATAAGTGACACATCCTGGCCAAAGTGGTAAAAAAAGGGATGTGTCATTCTGCTTTCTCTTTCCTCATTTGAACGTAGAAGAACCTGTACTCCTGTATTGTTAATTTTTTTGTGTATTATAATGTTTTACATCTTAAAAAAAAATCTTTTTGGCTGGGGAAGAGATGGTCCCTCCTGGGGACTAGCCAATTCCTAGAGAAAGCAAAGAACTCAGTAGAAAGTGTGTCTTTGATATGCAAACTAACTAATTCATAGCCATAACCTGTTCTATCTCACCCATGCATCCTTGGAAGGCACTATTCCTCTGTTTCAATCATTCCCATGGCCATTTACCAAGTATCTGGGGACCACTCCTATTACTTAAAGGCCTCTGAAATTACTCACAATGGCCAATCACAACCTGCTTGGCCTGCTCTGTCTTGCCTTCCTGTAAAAATCAGAATAAAGGTACTAAGCCTTCCCCTTATTATTGTCTTCTCAGTTCAGTTCAGTTGCTCAGTCATGTCCAACTCTTTGCAACGACCCCATGGACTGCAGCATGCCAGGCCTCCCTGTCCATCACCAACTCCCGCAGTTTACTCAAACTCATGTCCATTGAGTTGGTGATGCCATCCAACCATCTCATCCTCTGTCGTCCCCTTCTCCTCCTGCCTTCAATCTTTTCCAACATCAGGGTCTTTTCAAATGAGTCAGCTCTTCGCATCAGGTGGCCAAAATATTGGAGTTTCAGCTTCAACATCAGTCCTTCCAATGAACATGCAGGACTGATCTCCTTTAGGGTGGACTGCTTGGATCTCCTTGCGGTCCAAGGGACTCTCAAGAGTCTTCTCCAACACCACAGTTCAAAAGCATCAATTCTTCGGCGCTCAGCCTTCTTCACAGCCCAACTTTCACATCCATTCATGACTACTGGAAAAGCCACAGCCTTGACTAGTTGGACCTTTGTTGGCAAAGTAATGTCTCTGCTTTTTAATATGCTGTCTAGGTTGGCATAGTTTTTCTTCCAAGGAGCAAGCATCTTTTAATTTCATGGCTGTAGTCACAATCTGCAGTGATTTTGGAGCCCAAAAAAATGAAGTCTGTCACTGTTTCCACTGGTTCCCCATCTATTGGCCATGAAGTTTTGGGACCAGATGCCATGATCTTAGTTTCTGAATGTTGAGCTTTAAGTCAACATTTTTACTCTCCTCTTTCACTTCTATCAAGAGGCTCTTTTGTTCTTTGCTTTCTGCCGTAAGGGTGATGTCACCTGCATATCTGAGGTTATTGATAATGATTGACTGAACATGGCCCACCCATCAGAACAAGACCCGGTTTCAACCTCAGTCAGTCTCTCCCATCAGGAAGCTTCTATAAGCCTCTTATCCTTCTCCATCAGAGGGCAGACAAATTGAAAACCACAATCACAGAAAACAAACCAATCTGATCACATGGACCACAGCCTTGTTAACTAATGAAACTGTGAACCATGCTGTGTAGGGCCACCCAAGACGGATGTGTCATGGTGGAAAGTTCTGACAAAACGTGGTCCACTTGAGAAGGGAATGGCAAACCACTTCTGTATTCTTGCCTTGGGAACCCCATGAACAGTATGAACAGTATTCTTGTCTTCTACCACCAGATTAAAACCTGGCACTTCCCTGTGACCTGTTTGGCATATGGTAATCCCATCTCTAGGACCTGAGAGTAAAACAAACTTTGTTTTTCTGAGTGTCCTGTGTCTCCTCTTGTGGCTACACTTGACTATCTCAAAAAAGAACAGAAAACAGTTCTTCAAGATTGGTTCCAGAGCATTACATTGATGAATCTGAGTCAGTGAAGTGATACTGGTATCAGAAGAGTCAGAAAGGTGGCCAAGAAGAAGGCAGACCAAAAAGGGATGTGTTAGGCAAGGTAAGGCTTTGGGTGACTTTCCTGGTATGAAAGGAAGACTCTGGTGGAGTTTAAGAAAAAAAAAAACAGAAAAACCAATTTGATTTTAGAAAAAATAATCCTGATGGAGATTGACTGTCAAGAGGTGGTAGCGTATGGGGTGTTTGTGCGCGTGTTCAGTTTCTCAGTTGTGTCTGACTCTTTGTGACTCCAAGAACTGTAGCCCACCATGCTCCTCTGTCCATTGGAATTTCCCTGCAGAAACACTGGAGTCGGTTGCCATTTCCTCCCCCAGGGGATCATCACAACCCAGGAATCAAACCTGCATCTCCTGCATTGCAGGCAGATTCTTTACAGCTGAGCCACAAGGGAAGCCAAATTCAGTGAGTCAACAGACTGCAGTAATTTACCTGAGAATTGATGGTGACTTAGACTACAAGAGCATGATAATGACGAAAGCGTGGGGAAGTTTCATATTTCAGTGGTATTTTGAAAGCAGAAGTTAAAAATATTTGATATGGGGTTGCGAGAGAGAAGTGTCTATTATAACTCCAAGTTTTATGCATGAATAGTTGGGTAAACAGAGGTGCCACTTACTGTGAGTGTAAACATTAGTTAGAGGACCAATTTGTGAGGGGCATGTGTAAAAGCTCTGTTGAGAAATATTAATACTGAGATATCTTTGAGACATCCAATTATAGATGTCAGGTAGGCTATTGGATTTATAAGTATGGAGTTCAGGAGAGAGGTTAAAAATAGATATATAAATTGAGAGTTATCAGAGTACCCGTGTATTTACGGCCATAGAATGTATATTTCTTTTTTTTTTTTTTTAATTTTATTTTATTTTTAAACTTTACATAATTGTATTAGTTTTGCCAAATATCAAAAGAGACACTGATGCATAGAATGTATATTTCTTTTTATGATACATTTCTATCATTTTTCTGCAGGATACAGTGTAGTAAACACTTTTCTTATACCATCCCCCATGTTACAATGAATGCTTTGTCTTCAAGATCCAGTCACCCAGCAATACTTCGATTTCCATCCTTCTTAAGGCTTTACTTTAAAAAAAATTTTTTCCTCTGATATTTTGAGTTAATTCTAATAACCAAAATAATCATTGAGTTATTAGAATTATCTTTTGGTTAAGCCATCTCATTTTGGAATCCATTATTTACAAACCCACAGAATCTTGATTTAGACAACAGCAGTCATTCATTTATGTATCTATTAATTCATCTATTCTATCCTATTTACTTGCATTCACCTACTTGGCAAGCATTGAAAAGAATGCATGTGTGCAAGGAATCAGTGGTTGGACAGGTGAGGAGGAAGGGATACTTAGAGTACATTTTCTATTGATCATGTATAGCTTCAGTATTAGCAGTTACCTATTACTTTGTCAACAAAGGCCCGTCTAGTTAAGGCTATGGTTTTTCCAATGGTCATGTATGGATGTGAGAGCTGGACTATAAGGAAAGCTGAGCACCAAAGAATTGATGCTTTTGAACTGTGGTGTTGGAGAAGACTCTTCAGAGTCCCTTGAACTGCAAGGAGATCCAACCAGTCCATCCTAAAGGAGATCAGTCCTAGGTGTTCATTGGAAGGACTGATGTTGAAGCTGAAACTCCAATATTTTGGCCACCTGATGCAAAGAGTTGACTCATTTGAAAAGACCCTGATGTTGGAAAAAGATTGAAGGCAGGAGAAGAAGGGGATGACAGAGGATGAGATGGTTAGATGGCATCACCAACTCAATGGACATGAGTTTGGGTAAACTGCGGGAGCTGGTAATGGACAGGGAGGCCTGGCATGCTGCGGTTCCTGGGGTTGCAAAGAGTTGGACACAACTGAGTGACTGAACTGAACTGATAGACCATAAATGTTATAGCCATAGTCCTAAAACTTATTAGGAAAATTTAATTAAAGTCTTAATTTTTGATAGCACAAATGTACCCAGTGATTAGCTTGCTACTAACAATGCTTACTTTGCCAATTCAGCCTCTTCTTAATCCATTCTCCAATATTGGAGTGAGCTATCACTTTTACTACCTCTCCCAAAACTGAGAGAGTGGGACAGGTGCACATCGTTAACCACTGCTAACTACTTGAGAGTCATAATATATTTAAGGCATAAAATATGGAATTGGGAAATATTGATGCACTTAAGCAAGTTCAGTATACACTTGCTTGTATTGATCCTAATACAAATTAGGATATACCTTAACATACAAACATAGAAAAGTTCCTACTATTTTACAATGACTCTTGTAATCATATCACTATTAAATCTGTGTCATGGAGGATTCATATTCTTACATATTTTTAGTCTCCACTGGAGAGCCCCCTTCAGTCAAGTCAGAGACATGTTCATCTATTTTTAGTTTCATGTTATAACATCATCACCCATTTAATAATTCACATTATGCTTTCAAGAATAGAGTGCATCCTATTTTTCCTCTACTTTTTACAGTGTTGCTTCACAACTTCACAAAGGAAGTTCCTCAGCCAAGTTTTCAAATTAACCATTTTCCACATTTTCTGACTATTCCTCACTGTTTTTGTCTACCATCTTGTCATTGACAGTTGCCTCATATAACTGCTTTCTCTTCAAACTAATTGCACAGCAAACTCAAACATTATCTTTGAAAATCCTTTTTTCAATATACAGTCAGTGTCATGAATACTCTCAATATCAGTCTTCTTCCTATCCTAAGGCTGAAGGATGCTAACCCACCAGGAACCCTGATCACTTCCTGAGGAATAAGATAAAGCCCCAGTTAGTACTAAAGAGAAGTGGCTTCTTCCTCCATCCCATTCACTCTCTTACTGAATCACTGCCAAGTAATCAGCCATAGACCAGTGAGCATGGCCAAAGCAAAGGAAACTGCATGATTTCTTGGATTTTTCATATCTAAAGATTCATCTGCTTTGCACTGCAGCAGTAATGCAAAGGAACCAAACACGATTATGAGACCTACACTGCTGACATTTTATAAAGATCTGAATCACGGAAACACATCTTCACAAACAGGTGAGCCTAAAGTATAGTAGATGAAAAGTAAAAGAGTGTTGATATGACTTGAATATAATTATCTGCTTGAAAGTGAAGACAAGACTTCAGTTCAGTTCAGTTCAGTCCAGTCGCTCAGTGGTGTCCGACTCTTTGCAACCCCATGAATCGCAGCACACCAGGCCTCCCTGTCCATCACCAACTCCCAGAGTTCACTCAGACTCAAGTCCATCGAGTCAGTGATGCCATCCAGCCATCTCATCCTCTGTCGTCCCCTTCTCCTCCTGCCCCCAATCCCTCCCAGCATCAGGGTCTTTTCCAATGAGTCAACTCTTTGCATGAGGTGGCCAAAATATTGGAGTTTCAGCTTCAGCATCAGTCCCTCCAATGAACACCCAGGACTGATCTCCTTTAGGATGGACTGGTTGGATCTCCTTGCAGTCCAAGGGACTCTCAAGAGTCTTCTCCAACACCATAGTTCAAAAGCATCAATTCTTCGGCACTCAGCTTTCTTCACAGTCCAACTGTCACCTCCATACGTGACCACTGGAAAAACCATAGCCTTGACTAGACTACGTGTGTTTAAAGAATTTTAAACACAAGAGACCTGAGTATTGATTAGAAGGATCAGGAAAGTCTTCTTGCCAACTATTACATTTTAAGAGATAAGTATTAGAGCAATATTAAAATTCAAAAGGGAAATATTCATATGAGACATTAAGGACATTATTTGAATTTGAATAAATCATGCTTCAGTGGTCATAAGAAAACAATTTTAAGAAATATATATGATGCAATAGCTAGTAAAAACCATGATGCATGGTACTTTATTGAATTCCAGAAAACATTATTTCTAATGTCACCCATTAAAATTCTGTACCTAGGTAATTAGGGCTAATGGAGAAGATGATCAGAATCAATGTCAAAGCAACCCAATCTCTCGAACAAGCCTGTCTCCTTTTCTGGGAACTATCTCTAGGCCACTTAGAAGTAGAGTATGACACGTAAATTATGGAGAACTAAATCATATTGTCTTGTCAGGAATTATCTTTTATAAGCCATTTCATCTTTATAGAACAAAGTTTTATCTATAAAATGAAGGGATTTGATTAGAAAATGTCTTAAATTTATTTTTACCTTAGTCTTCTAAGACTCTAAAAACTGTCAAATTTATTGATGTATTGCTTTTGTGCATTTACATTTGGTAGTAAGGCATCAATTCTGTGATAATAATTATTGCATTGAGGACATCTATATATAGATATATAATACTTGTATTTTAGGTAATTTTATCAAGAATGCTAACCTAATCTTCTCATCATTTCTATAAAGTTAGTCTTATTATTTATTTCCATCTTATCAATGAAGAAATATTATCAGAGAATACAAATATTTCACCTGAGGTCCTAGAGCAGAATAATGGAGAACTGAATCCATTATAACAATTTTAAGAATAGGGTGTAAGAAGAACAAAAAGAAAACTAGATTTCAAAATTGGAATTCTTCACTTTAAATATTGCATACTGAAAAACAGACTAAATGCTATGCTACGTCTTCATAGAATCTTCAAATAAAATATTTCAAAAATTATTAGAAATAATATTGAAATCATCAAATGCAAACTAAAGAACTATGCAAACAGATTCTTATCTTCTGCTGCATTTATAAGCACAAGCTCAAAAAAGGCTTATATGCAAACCTAATGCAAAAGAAAACAATTGTAAAAGTCTACTATCTAGAATTTTATTAATTGGATTTTGCCTTGCATGTCCACAAAAGTTGTAATGGGAGAATTCATATTCATGGCATTTAAAAAAGTAAAATTCTATACTTTCTGAGAATCCTGCTGCTGCTGCTGCTGCTGCTAAGTCGCTTCAGTCGTGTCCAACTCTGTGTGACCCCATTGACAACAGCCTACCAGGCTCCCCCGTCCCTGGGATTCTCCAGGCAAGAACGCTGGAGTGGGTTGCCATTTCCTTCAATGTATGAAAGTGAAAAGTGAAAGTGAAGTTGCTCAGTTGTGCTGGACTCTTAGTGACCCCATGGATTGCAGCCTACGAGGCTCCTCCATCCATGGGATTTTCCAGGCAAAAGAGTACTGGAGTGGGGTGCCATTGCTGAGAATCCTACTCTTCAAATAATTATATGATTGGTCAGTAGGAAGTTTCAGCCACTGAAGCAGGAAATGTAACTGCTAGGGAGAATTTTAAATAGTAGGTCGCTAGAAAACAGTGTAAGTTGCATATCATATAATAGTCATTTCTTTCAACTTTAAGAAATTCTCAAATTTTAATGTCAATGTCTAAGATTTACATTGTGGGTGCTAAAGAAAGAAGCAAGCTCATGTAAAATGGAATTACTATCAGAAATAGTAATAAAAATATATTAGTAAAATAAGATATAATAAAATAGTAAGTTGAAATTGTTATAAAATCATAGAATCTTAAGGGATTTCCAAAATCATTTTGTCCAGTGTTCTCATTCTAAAAGGGAGAAAAATTGAGAGCTGGATGATTTTTTTCTTATTCAAATCAAAAGGTCCATGTTACAGGGATAAGTAAGAACTGAACCTCATAACACACAACCAAGGGCTCTTTGCATTGTTCTGAGTTTCATGTTAGGGTTCACATTCCTAACCTGACCCATGAATTCCAAGCCTGGGTTACCTGGGTGTGAGTGTGGGTATAGGTGTAAGTGTGGATGTGAACACAATTTTTATTCATTTAGCAAATAGATGTTAAGCATACACTTTATAGAGACCCTGCAGGAGACTCTAGTAATACAATGGTTAAAAAAAAGTGATAAAGTGTCAGCCATGGAACCTTTGTCAGTGGATAATTACATATTAGGGTAAATGTACTGAGGAAAATAAGAGTTGGAAGGGGCAACTGAGAGCAGAGAGCAGTGAAATGTTGTTCTGAATAGATGATACCTGAACTGAAATATGAAGGATAATTTTTAAAAATCCGAAAAACAGATGATGGTTTTTTTAAAGGGGAAAATATGAGCAAATACCATGGTCATGAGAAAAGATTTTTTTAAAAAAGAAAGAAAGGAAGGGAGTTTACTTAACAGGACATAGAGGACACCGGGCAGACTGATATACAATTAAATGGAGTCAGGCAGGGTCTACAATCCGAGAAGGCAATGGCACCCCACTCCAGTACTCTTGCTTGGAAAATCCCATGGACGGAGGAGCCTGGTAGGCTGCAATCCATGGAGTGGCTAAGAGTCAGACACGACTGAGCGACTTCACTTTCACTTTTCACTTTCATGCATTGGAGAAGGAAATGGCAACCCATCCAGTGTTCTTGCCTGGAGAATCCCAGGGACAGGGGAGCCTGGGGGGCTGCCGTCTATGGGGTCGCACAGAGTCAGACACGACTGAAGTGACTTAGCATAGCATAGGGTCTACAATGCACAGGGCTTATAAATCGGTGGTGGTAAATAACTTTTTTGTGTCAAGGTGATTGGGGCATGAGGTACCAGGCTCTTTGGTAATATTAGGTTAAACATTATTCTGGGTGTGTCTGTGAGGATATTTCTGGATAAGAGGAACATCTGGATTAGCAGTATCAGTGAAGCAGATTATCCTCTTCACTGAGGGTTAGTATCACCCAACCCACTGAAGAAAGTGAAGTTAGAAAATTCACTCTCTTTACCCGTCCTCAAGTGGGGCCATCACTTCTCCTGTTTTCAGACTTGGACTAGAACTGGAATTCCTACCATTGGCTCTTACTAGCTCTTGCACTCAGACTTGGGCTAGAGTATATACTCTTAGATCTTCTGAGTTTCACACTGCCAGGCTTCATAAGACACACAGCCTACACACTTTTCTGTCCATGAGGTTTCCCAGGCAAGAATACTAGAGTGGGTTGCTTCTCCAGGGGATCTTTATGACCCAGGGATCAAACCTACGTCTCCTGCATTGGCAGGCAGATTCTTTACCACTGAGCCACCAGAGAAGCCCAAAACAATAAATTACATAAAACATAAACATCCCACACATCTTTTTGGTTCTGTTTCTCAGGACAATCCAGACTAATAAACCTATTTAGGAACTGCTTTTTATCTTTATGGAAAGAGAGACCAGAAATTTTGAAACGTGTGAGTCCAATAAGTAACATGATCAACTTTGTATCTTGAAAAGGTTTTTATGCTTGAAATTTGTACAACGGACTTGAAAAAGCCCGCACAGGATAAGACTTTTCAGGGAGAAAGGCTATTTTAGCAGTTCAGGTTAGTGGTAATGGCACTTTGGGAGATTAAGGTTTCCAGGGAGACTGTGAGATTCCATGCTTTTTTTCATCCACCAGTGATAGTTATTTTCTTCCAAGTTATCAGAATACTAATTTTCTATGTACATAGATATTTGTAACAAGAAAAGCTGTTTAAGCCTCATTATTTAAGCAAAGAATTGAAAACAACCCACAAGTAATTCTCAAAACTACTGTTTGATTGTTTCTGATACACTGTCTTATATGTAAATGGTAAAATTAAGACAGACTGACTATCTGTTATGTGAAAATCGCTCAGTATCTGCACACATACCTTGTAGAGCATGTCATGGTGAAGTATTTACCAAATGCCCTACAAAGGCATTAGTCTTTAGCCAAAAGCTATGGTTTTTCCTGTAGTCTTGTACAGATGTGAGAGTTGAACCATTTTAAAGAAGGCTGAGCACCAAAGACGCTTTCAAATTGTGGTTTTGGAGATGACTCTTAAGAGTCCCCTGGACTGTAAGGAGATCAAACCAGTCAATCCTAAAGTGAATCAGCCCTGAATATTCGTTGGAAGGGCTGATGTTGAAATTGAAGCTCCAATACTTTTGGCCACCCAATGCAAAGAACTGCTTCATTGAAAAAGACCCTGAGGCAGGGAAAGATTGAAGGCAAAAGGAGAAGGGGGCGACAGAGGATGAGATAGATAGCATCACTGACTCAGTGACCATGAATTTCAGCAAACTCCGGGAGACAGTGAAGAACAGAGGAGACTGGTGTGTTGCAGTCCATGGAGTCGCAGAGTTGGACATGACTTAGTGGCTTAACAATAACAAATGCCCTATAATCATTCTTTCATTCTAAGCAAGCACTAATTTAAATATTCTTGTTTCTTCTAAAGTCAAATTTTAAAAAATGTTTCAGTTAAAAATAAAAAGAGTTACGTTAAGTAATACATGTATCTGCTTAGAAATAGGGAAAATTGAATACACATGACATGTCCTAATTAGAGAATATGATTCTGAAAATAAAATCACCAAAAATCAAATACTACAGAGATGGCTGAATATGGTGTTTATGAAACACTTCTAAGAATTTAAGAAATATTCATAGATAGTAGACTTAGCTTATTTTTCTCATATTTATCAACTTTTAAGCCTGATCATAATCAACATCACTTGTGTTCCTTTGCTAACCCTAGTTCTTTTCAACAGAAGGCTGCCCAAATATTATCTGTTCTCCTATGAACAGTTGTATTATGCCCCCAAACAAGATACATTTTAGGAAGTGAAGAAGGTTTTATATTATTGGGGATGTTTGTTTTGTTTGTATCCCAGTGGAATATCTATCCCATAAATGATATATTGTTTATAAATGTATACTATTTGTATTATTTACAATTTTCATGTTATATTTATACATGATATATGCATATATAATTTATGTATTAATTATAAATACTTTGGAATAAAAGCAAGATTTCACAGAAATTTTTACTTTGTAAAATATGAGTAAATGTGCATCAAGAATTTATTTTGTGCTAGATATTAAGTGCTTCAAGTGTATTAACTCCTACGGTACTCACATCAACTCTATGAGGCAGGTATTACTATCATCTCTTTACACAGATGAGAGAACAGCCTCAGTGATGCTAAATGACACACCTAGGGTCCCCAGCTTCCCGGTATTAATAGAAGAATGAAGACTTAAATTCAGAAGACTTTCTCCACTGCTAGCCTCGCTGGACTGTTCCTTTTGGTCAAGATTGCAGCACAACTTTCACAGATGCAACTGATTTTTATCTACAAATTTTTCAAATGTTCTATACTTTTCGCTTAATGTGTATTTCTCTTAAGGGACTGTATTGAAATAAGTATGAATTAAGTATGGAAGAAAAAATACTTGATACTGTTTACATCATAAACATTTAAAATGTTGTACAGGAAAACTATTCTATTGTTAATCATTGTTATATTTATTCCCTACATACTCTTAAAGAGTAGTTACAAGAGTAGGGTAGATCCTATTATTGTTGCTAATTATTCACTTTCCCTTTCCCTATACAGGGATGATACAGTCTTTCCCATTGCCTTGTGATTTATAATACCCTGGTGGGAGGAGTACCTCTCTCTATCAGAACCAGTTTTCCCAATGGGATGTAACACGTACTATGCCCCAAAATAAGTAGCTTCAAATGCTGTGACATGATTGGTTCTAGCCTTCTTGTTTTTATTTTTTTTTCCTACTATGAAAGTTGTTATACTAGGAGGCTCCTTTCACCTAGATATTGGAATGAAGGACACACATGCAGCAGAGATCCTCAGCTGACGTGGAATATGAATGAGAAATAAATTGTTATTGTAGGATGAAGAGATCTAGGGCCTCTTTTATCAGGTGGTGGTGAAGGTAGAGAATATCAATACAGAGCTCAGTAGATTTCCCTAAGTTGGAGACATGAGAATCTGTGGTGGAAACAGCAGCTGTACTTTGCAATAGAGAGTCTGAGAGAGGACAGAGCTGCAGACAGAGAGAGCTCTGGAAATGTGCTGAATTCCTACATGAGCAGTCACCAGTTAAGAGGAGGAAATCACCCAACACTAGTCAAAGAATACATAAAAGAGGCTTGGTGCTCAGTATTCACACTGGTGGGATGTGTCTATTCCCTCAGGCTAGATTGGGAAAACATGACTCACAGGTACCCAGCAGAACACACAGAAGCACCTTGCTTCATTGGTAGAGATCACTGTTCCAGATGTGCTCAACAACTTTCAAAAGGAGACTGAAATGATCATATTATTTTCAAGTAACTTAACTGCATACTAAATGAGGTCAATAACATTTCTAAGAACATAAAAAACAGCACTAAAAGAGCAAAATTCACAATGTCTAGAAACTAATGAAAACTACGGGCACGCATAAAGGCAGAAAAATATGACATAATGAGAAAAATCACTCAACAGAAACTTACCTATAATTGAAAAAGTTGTTAGAATTAGCAGACAAGGAAATTAAACAGTCATTTTAACAGTATTCCATATGTTCTACGACTTATGTAGGGACATAGAAGATGTTTTAAAAAATACTCATATTAAACTTTTAGAGATGAAAATTACACCATATGAGGTTAAAAATTCACAGCATGAAATTAATGATAGATTAGATATTGAAAAAAGATTAAAAACTTAAATATGGAATAATATATATAAAGCCTATCCAAAATAAAACACAGAGAGAAAAGAAATTGTCATAGCAGGCAAAAAAGATAAGACATAACTATGTGCTTCCCAGAAAATACACTACAAATATAAAGACACAGTGAGAAATGGATGGAAAAAGATACAATATTAACATAACTAAAAAGAAAGAAAAAAGGCTATATTAAATCAGACAAAGGAGATGTCAGAACAAAGAATATTATCAAAAATGGCCATTTCGTGGCATTGAAACATGTAAAATATCATGTATAAAACGAGTTTCCAGTCCAGGTTCAATGCACGATACTGGATGCTTGGGGCTAGTGCACTGGGACGACCCAGAGGGATGGTATGGGGAGGGAGGAGGGAGGAGGGTTCAGGATGGGGAACACAGGTGTACCTGTGGTGGATTCATTTTGATATTTGGCAAAACTAATACAATTTTGTAAAGTTTAAAAATAAAATAAAATTGTAGTTGGAAAAAAAAAATGGCCATTTCATAAGGATTAAAGTACTAATTCCTCTGGAGATACCACAACGCTAAACATCTGTGCACCTAATCACAGAGTTTCAAAATATAAGCAGCAAAAACTGATGGCATTGCAAGAAGAAATAGACAAATACATAATGATAATCAATGATTTTCACTTTCTGTGGAGCCCGACACCAAGGTTACAGGTGCGAGGCCTTGTACCAAGCCCGCAGATGCAAAGCCCAGCACCAAGGTCATCTCTGGAACTGACTGAGCCCCACAGTAGCCATTGCCACGAGCTGCAAGATCCTTACCAGCTAGTTTCCTAACCCGATATTAGGCAAAAATCCCCACCCTGGTGCTCACCCTATAGCCCCCTAAGCAATCACCTAATGCCATATTTCCAACAGGAATATTCTTTGTCTTGAGGCTATCAAAATTGACTACTAATCCACGAAAAGCGTTGACTCTCCCTGGTCTGTCAGAATGTTGGCTCCCTATGCGTGCAGTGCCCACATTACCTCTGCTTTTAATAAACTCACTCCCTTCTGAACTACTTTGTGTCTGGAAATTCTTTTCCAACCTGTGCTTGGACTGCCACGACATACTCCTCTCTCAATAACTGAATGAAAAAGAAGACAGAAAGTCAGTTACTTTTTACCAGACTAGAATAGTATCAACCCACCTGCTTAATTTACATTTACGGAATGTTGTATCCACTAAGCACTATCTTGGGAAAAAAAGGAAAGTTGTAAATCAATTTTCTCAGCTTTCACCTCAAGATGCAAGGAAAAGAAAAGTTAATTAAGACCAGCATACATAGAGAAAGAGATACAATAAAGATTAGAGTGAAATACAATGAAAGAGAAAACAAATACTACAGAAAAAATTTGAAGAAGCTGGATCTCTGAGGAGATGAGTATATTAATATATCCCAGCCAAAATTACCAGGAACAAAAAGAATGAAAATGTAAATTATCAACATTAAGAATGAAATTATATCATTACAAATTCTACAGATATTAAAAGGAAAATAACTATTATGAAAAACTTTATACCAATAAATCTGACCACTTGGAAGAAATGGTGAAAATAAATGAAAGTGTTAGTCACTCAGCTATGTCCAACTGTTTGCAACCCTATGGAATGTAGCTTGCCAGGCTCCTCCGTCCATGGAATTCTCCAGGCAAGAATACTGGAGTGGGTTGCCATTCTCTTCTTCAGAGGATCTTCCTAACCCAGGAATCAGACCTGGGTCTCCTGCACTGCAGGCAGATTCTTTACTATCTGAGCTCCCAAGTTTCTTTAAAAACAAAAAAGGCAAAAGTCCCTCAAGAAGAAATGAAAAACTCAAGTAGATCTATACCTACTTCAAAAATCAAATTTGCATCTAAAAATCTTTCAATGGGAAAATAAACTTCAAGCCCTATGGCTTCACTGGTCAATTCTACCAAATACTTAGAGAAGAAAAACAAAAAATATTTTGACTTCCAGAAAATAGAAGAGAAGGTTCTACTACCCAGTTCATTCTATAAGGCTAACTTACTCTAATTTTCAAACTTGAGAAAGCCATTTTAATAAAAGATGTTTGTAAACCAATATCCCTTGTGAACACAGATTTTAAAAAGCCCTATATATTTTTTTTTTTTTGCAAAATGAATCTACCCAACAAAACATGAAAAACATGTTGTACAATATGACCAAGATAGTTCATCACAGAAATGTAAGGATGACTTAAAATTAAGTGAATCTGTGTAATCTATCATGTTAACAAAGCAGAAAAAGAAAATCACATGATCATCTCAGTAGATACAGAAAAATAATTTAACAAATCCAGCATCCATATCCACCCTGATAAAAATTCTCAGCCAACTAGAAATAGAAAATTCCTCAATTTGATAAAGGCTTTATATATAACACCTGGAGCTAATATCATACTTAATAGTAAAAAATTTTCGTCCCTAAAATCAGATAAGTCTAGTATGTCTGCTCTCACCATTTATTTTTTTAATTGAGATATAATTGACATATAACATTATATTAATTTCAGGTATACAACATAATAGTTCAAGCTTTGCAAATATTACCAAATGATCACCTCAATAACTCTAGTTAACATCCAGTACCACACATAGCTACAATTTACTTTTCCTGTAATGAGAACTTTTAAGATCTATTCTCATGGCAATTTTCAAATTTACAATACAGTACAATACAGTGCCTGGTGAGCTATGGACGGAGGTTCATGACATTGTACAAGAGACAGGGATCAAGACCATCCTCATGGAAAAGAAATGCAAAAAAGCAAAATGGCTGTCTGGAGAGGCCTTACAAATAGCTATGTAAAAAGAGAAGTGAAAAGCAAAGGAGAAAAGGAAAGATATAAGCATCTGAATTCAGAGTTACAAAGATTAGCAAGAAGAGATAAGAAAGCCTTCCTCAGGGACCAATGCACAGAAATAGAGGAAAATAACAGAATGGGAAAGACTAGGGATCGCTTCAAGAAAATTAGAGATACCAAGGGAACATTTCATGCAAAGATGGGCTCAATAAAGGACAGAAATGGTATGGACCTAACAGAAGCAGAAGATATTAAGAAGAGGTGGCAAGATACACAGAAGAACCGTACAAAAAAGATCTTCACAACCAAGATAATCACGATGGTGTGATCACTCACCAAGAGTCGGACATCCTGGAATGACAAGTCAAGTGGGCCTTAGAAAGCATCACTACGAACAAAGCTAGTGGAGGTGATGGAATTCCAGTTGAGCTATTTCAAATCCTAAAAGATGATGCTGTGAAAGTGCTTCATTCAATATGCCAGCAAATTTGGAAAATTCAGCAGTGGCCACAGGACTGGAAAGGGTCAGTTTTCACTCTAATCCCAAAGAAGGGCAATGCCAAAGAATGCTCAAACTACTGCACAATTGCACTCATCTCACATGCTAGTAAAGTAAGGCTCAAAATTCTCCAAGCCAAGCTTCAGCAATATGTAAACCATGAACTTCCAGATGTTCAAGCTGGTTTTAGAAAAGGCAGAGGAACCAGAGATCAAACTGCCAACATCCATTGGATCATCACAAAAGCAAGAGAGTTCCAGAAAAACATCTATTTCTGCTTAATGACTATGCCAAAGTCTTTGACTGTGTGGATCACAATAAACTGTGGAAAATTCTGAAAGAGATGAGAATATCAGATCACCTGACCTGCCTCTTGAGAAACCTATATGCAGGTCAGGAAGCAACAGTTAGAACTGGACATGGAACAACAGACTGGTTCCAAATAGGAAAAGGAGTACGTCAAGGCTGTATATTGTCACCCTGCTTATTTAACTTATATGCAGAGTATATCATGAGAAACGCTGGACTGGAAGAAACACAAGCTGGAATCAAGATTGCCGGGAGAAGTATCAATAACCTCAGATATGCAGATGACACCACCCTTATGGCAGAAAGTGAAGAGGAACTAAAAAGCCTCTTGATGAAAGTGAAAGAGTAGAGTGAAAAAGTTGGCTTAAAACTCAACATTCAGAAAATGAAGATTGTGGCATCTGGTCCCATCACTTCATGGCAAATAGATGGGGAAATAGTGGAAACAGTGTCAGACTTTATTTTTGGGGGCTTCAAAATCACTGCAGATGGTGATTGCAGCCATGAAAGTAAAAGACACTTACTCCTTGGGAGGAATGTTATGACCAACCTAGATAGCATATTCAAAAGCAGAGATATTACTTTGCCAACAGAGGTCCGTCTAGTCAAGGCTATGGTTTTCCCAGTGGTCATGTATGGATGCGACAGTTGGACTGTGAAGAAGGCTGAGTGCCTAAGAATTGATGCTTTTGAACTGTGGTATTGGAGAAGACTCTTGAGAGTCCCTTGGACTGCAAGGAGATCCAACCAGTCCATTCTGAAGGAGATCAGCCCTGGGATTTCTTTGGAAGGAATGATGCTAAAGCTGAAACTCCAGTACTTTGGCCACCTCATGCGAAGAATTGACTCATTGGAAAAGACTCTGATGCTGGGAGGGATTGGGGGCAGGAGGAGAAGGGGACGACAGAGGATGAGATGGCTAGATGGCAGCACCAACTTGATGGACATGAGTTTAAGTGAACTCCGGGAACTGGTAATGGACAGGGAGGCCTGGTGTGCTGCGATTCATGGGGTTGCAAAGAGTCAGACAGGACTGAGCGACTGAACTAAACTGAACAGACTGTTAACTATAGTCACTAACTGTACATTACAGACCCATGACATTTATTTTATAACTGGAAATGTGTATCTTTTGACCTCCTTCACCCAAACCTCACCCTCTGCCTCTGGCAACCACCAATCTGTTCTTTCCATACATGCTGCTGCTGCTGCTAAGTCACTTCAGTCATGTCCAACTCTTATCAACCCCATGGACTACAGCCTACCAGGCTCCTCTGTCCATGGGATTCTCCAGGCAAGAATACTGGAGAGGGTTGCCATTGCCTTCTCCCTATATACATGATTTTGGTTATTTGGTTCTACCATTTATATTCAACATTTGTATTCAAGGTACTACATGGCGATTTCATAAATAGAAAACACCCAAATTGGAAAAGAAGTAAAAATGTCTTTTGTTCCAGACACATGATCATCCATCTAGACTAGTAGAAGGCCGCTATAAAGAAGTTACCAGGAGAAAAGGCCATCATTAAACTCTCTATAAATAACAAATGCTAGAGACACTGTGGAGAAAACAGGACCCTCCAACACTGTTGTTGGGAATGTAATTTGGTACAGCTACTATGCAGAACAGTGTGGAGGTTCCTCAAAAAACTAAAAATAGAACTACCATATATCCAGCAATCTCACCCTGGACATCTATCCAGATAAAACTATAATTCATAAAGATGTACATACCCTTATGTTCAAAACAGCACTATTCACAATAGCCAAGACACGGAAGCAACCTAAATGTCCATCAATGGATGAATGGATAAAGATGTGATACATATATATATATATATATATATATATATATATACACAATGGAATATTACTCAGTCATTACAAAGAATGAAATAAGGTCATTTGCAGCAGCATGGATGGGCCTAGAGAGTGTCATACTGAGTGAAATAAGTCAGAGAAGGAGAAATATCATATAACATCCCTTATATGTGGAATCTAAAGAGAAATGATACAAATGAACTTCTGACAAAACACAAAGAGACTCATAGACTTAGAAAGTGAACTTATGGTTGCCAAGGGGGAGGGATAGTTAGGGAGTTTGGAATGGTCATGTACACACTGCTATACTCAAAATAGATAACCAACAAAGACCTATTGTGTAGCACATGGAACTCTGCTCAATGTTGTGTGCCAGCCTGGCTGGGAGGAGGACTTGCGGGGAGAATGGATACATGTATATGTATGACTGAGTCCCTTTGCTGTTCATCTGAAAGTACCACAACATTCTTTATCAGCTATACCCCAACAGAAAATAAAAAGTTTAAAATTTGGAAAAAAATGTTCATTTAGTAAGAGCAGCCAAAATATCCAGGTACTGTACTGGCTTGTGAGGTTACAATAATGAAAAATGGCATGGTCTTTGTTCTCAGTAGTTAGAATCATTTAAAGGGGAGAGTCCTATGCGGATGAATAACTGATAAACTGCATGTCGTTTAGTTGCTAAGTCGTGTTCAACTCTTTGCGACCCCATGGACTATAGCCCGCTAGGTTCCCTGTCCATGGGATTCTCCAGGCAAGAATACTAGAGTGGGTTGCCATTTTGTTTTCCAAGGAATATACCGTATTACACATGTGACAATCGAGAATCATAAAACTGCTGAGAAACAAACAAATGGTTAGTTTTGACTAGGGAGTTGGTGGAGTGCCAGCAGTGCAAGTTTCATGGAAGGTTTCTGGAATTAGAACCAAACGCTTCTGGAATTAGAATCAAATATGCTGAGTTTTGAAGGGCAAGAATTGGTGGAGTATACAAATGTAAGGAAAAGGCTATCATATACAGAACTGGGAGAGGCATCAGACAACTTGATTAAGAGGTAAAGATTTGATGATAATGACTGGTCTGTAATATTCCATTGCCACAGAGTTTGATCTTTGTTCTGAAAGTAGAGGCAAGCTTATGAAGAATGTATGCAAGAGAGTGACATGATCACACATACATGGAGAAGATATTAACACATTAATATTTATCCTTGGCTTCTTACAATATAAGAATACTTTTAACAATCAAAGAACAATGACTTCTCTAAATCTTTTAAAGTGATGCTTTGTTGATGACTTCAAGAGCCAAATACTTTGTATATTCAGTATATTATTCTATCACAACACACTATTGACTAAAGAGATGACCATAACATTTTACATGGGAAATAGATCTTAAAACTTTTTGCATCTTTGAGGTAATTCATATGTAGAATGGTGTTTTCCACTTGTATCCATCCTCTGTGTCATTATTGTCTCAAACTATTGCTGGACACTTCTGAGGTTTATAGGAAACATGATCTTGGAAATCTAAGTTGACTGAGAGAGGAAATTGTGCCCATCTTCTCTAATTTCATAACTTTTCTTTTCCTGTAAGAATAAAAGCAGGAGTATGCACAGGGTCACTCATTTCATTAAAGGGAAATGAAGGTAGCTGTTATCCTTGAAAATACACAGAAGTGAAGTATTTGACACAAGGAAGTTCATTAGACCCATCTTTGATGTTTCTTCTCCGAAGGAAAAACACCAACAATCTATTTGTCCCCCCAGGTTAAAGGCTCTTCGGCTTAGTATTTTATAAGCTAGGAGTATTGTTGATCCCTAAACTTCCATGATCAAATTTTTAAAAGAGACTATACCTTAAAGCTTCTCTGCCCAAGTCATCTTGGGAAATAAAAGCACAAACATTCAAGTGCAATATTTCTCCAAGTGGTATAAAATAATACCTCAATATTTGAAACATGTACAGTATAGCCTTAAGCTTCAAGTCTAAAAATCATGTAGAACATAGAAACATTGTAGCAAAGTGTAAACTATTTTAGAAAGTCTTGACACTTTGTAAATAGTTGATAGAATATCACTTTGTAAATAGTTGATAGAATATAAAATATTCAAAGATATCTCCAGTTGACATATACTTATAGAAGATTCTGATTTTTCTAAATATTAGAAAAATATTAATAGAAGTTCTTATTTTTATATGATTGAGTAAAAATCTATCAAAATAAAAACTTTATTCAATAAGAGTTACTACTGAATACACATAATCCTGAGAAAATGCCCCCTTAACAATTGCCTGAGGACATTTCTAAAACTGTTTTTCATATCAATTAAACATTTTGACATTTTTTTTCTTCATCACCAGGCATCTGTAATCTTCCCTACAAACATCTTGTCTTTTATGTTTTTACTCATATTTACTTTTTGGCAATTGCAGCTTGTAAAATTATGTTTGAGCAGAACCAACTTTAGGAAAAATCGTAAAAGGAAAAAAAAATTTTCTTTGGCTCATCTCCAACCTCTAGGGTTTCATGGAGTAAAAGCATTTCTCTCTCTCAGTGTCTTTTCTGGATTCCTGGGGTATTGCTCCCAGATTCTCTTTGACTAAACTCTACTGAGTGATTAGTTCTTACACTGATACTTCTATGGGACTTTTGTTTTCTTGATATTGGGAATCAGAATGGAACCTGATAACAGAAGACCAGATGTGCACTGCTCATGATGGCAGCTACATTAATCATCGAAAAGCCATCTCTGCCTTCTGAGGGTACATAGATAGTGTCTTCCAATAGTAACCGGATCCTTCATGAATTAAATCAGCATTCATGAAGTTTAGTTCTGCCCATTTCTAACTTCTACATATAATCTTAATTTCTCTGAAAGTATAGAACTTTCAGAGAATGGTAGGAGGAAATAATAAAAGTGTTCCCTTGAGTAACAATTAGGTGGTTTATGACAAAGACAGGCTTCTAAACACAGATCAAACATCGTCCTTCGCATCTCACCTGAGCATGCCGGCAACTCCAGTCCACCAAATGCAGTTCCCTTGGGACCTACGCTGGATGGACACACAGGGTCTCATGAGGTAAAAGGCTAGGACACTTGCTCTTTCTGACCAGGCAGTGCTGTGGCTGATTGATATCCACCCAAAGCCACAATCACCTTCTGATCTGAGGAGCAGGTGACGTGGAGATTCTGAAGTGTCTTGATAAATTATGCAGGCATATCAAACAATACACACAGCAGGTTTAAAAAAAGTCAGTCACTAAAGTGGTTTGCTCTGTCCTTTTACAAACTCAATCTGGATAGCTCATCATCAATCATTGACAACCCTTAGCACGATAATACTGGCAAATTAGTATTACATGGCACCAAATAATGAAACGTTTGGGAAAGGAGAGAGGAAAGGAGGAATATAAACAAGGTTATTTTAACAGCCTTTGAAATTTTACTTTTTCCATTCTTTCTCTGGGAGAACAATAAGACCAATTTATTCACAATATGCAATGCCTTTCCTTTACACCATTTCATCCTAAGCCTTTCCTCCTCCTTGCCAATACAAATTACCACCTTTCAAGCATCTTTCAAGGCCCATATTAAAGGTCAAACGTTATCTGCTCCATAGTCATCCATTTTGTAACAACCTCAATTTCCATGTGATTCCTCTGATAGTTGTATATATGCTGTCTGAATTTATAAAAATCTATTCTAGTACAGTTACAAAGTATAATTGAAATATATAATTGCTATTTTGCTTTTTCTGTGTTTTCCTCATCGCCTTAACTATTTGGTAATCCTTATGCACAAAGGCTTTCATCTTGCATATGCTGGGTTTTTAACAGAGTCAGTGTTTTAAAAATCATAGGAAAAATGATTCACCATAACACTTCATTCAAATTCACAAAACAGGACATGAGTTTGCAGTACATAAAATAAGATAATACATGGGAATTTAAAAGGTATATATATATATATATGTAATTTATAGTTTGTTAGACCCCATATTACCTCATAAAGAATTTAAAGCAGTAAGTAAACATAAAAACATACATATTTATTTCAGCAATATATACTAAGAAAAAATTAGTGAGTAATCCAAGTCACCTCTAAAACCAATTTATGCAATTCGGTAGTCCTTAGCTTTGGTCTCATCATAGGAAACCAACCAGTTGTTTTCATTAACTGTCAAGTCTTTCTAATATCATGATTATAATAAATGTACAGTATTTGTTTATCTATCTAACTACCTAGGTTTCTATGTTACCAAGAAGAAAGGGGAAGGGTAACTTAGTCTTCTGATTATTAAAATATTTTTGTGGCTCTTCTTAGGAACATCAGCAAGAATTTTGTTTGCTTCCATTTTATTTTATTATTCCTTTCATGAGAAGGTATGAGGACAGTGTGTCAACTGACACCAGAGTCCTAGCTCGGCACATAAGCCCTTCAAGTTGGGGCCCTGTCCATTTTTTCTCACTCAGCCATCAAATGCCCATGATCAGCCCTGGGATTTCTTTGGAGGGAATGATGCTAAAGCTGAAACTCCAGTACTTTGGCCACCTCATGTGAAGAGCTGACTCATTGGAAAAGACTCTGATGTTGGGAGGGATTGGGGGCAGGAGGAGAAGGGAGACAGAGGATGAGATGGCTGGATGGCATCGCTGACTCGATGGACATGAGTCTCAGTGAACTCCGGGAGTTGGTGATGGACAGGGAGGCCTGGCGTGCTGCGATTCATGGGGTCGCAAAGAGTTGGACACGACTGAGCGACTGAACTGAACTGAACTATTCACACAGGCAAGGTCATTGAGGTCTCTGGGCATCCTACTTTGGGTTTTCCTAGGAAATCCTGACCTTCACTTTATTAGGCTTACTCTTCCTCCAGTATCCAGATTTGATGTAAATATCTAGGAGACTCCAATCTTATTTTTCTTGGTTTGGGAATCAAAATTCTGTACTTAGCTCTCTCACTATACCTGGCCCCATCCTAGCTTATGCTTGGTATTCTCATGCAAAATCAGCATTCCGTTTTACTGTCAATCGTGTCCAGGTTGGATGATAGATTATAGTCATGTGGTTCAATTTAAAACCAGCCTTGGCTGGAAGGTCAACTCTTGGCCTCTCATCTCAGGGCACCTCTGCCAGGTACCTCGTGGCTTTTATCAACTAGCTGAAGCCAACTCTGAAAACTTATCAAAAATACTGAAAGGAAACACATGGTCAGACTGTAGTTGTATTAACTACAAAGGCCCATAGAGGCAGGAGCTTTAGGAAAATTTCCCAGGAATATTCCCCTTTCAGTTTTCATGAGCTTGAAAGCAGAACATGCCCAGTAACATAATAGTAATGTCAAATTCCAAAGGCAGCCTTAGATAGCTTTGCCAGCATATAATTCACTTGACAGAATTCTAAAGCTTTCATTTCTCATGACTCACACTGTTGGTGATTTGAGATAGGGCCACTAAAGGAACAGACCCCACTTTACATAAGGGTCTACCTGAATTTTGCAAGACATTTTCCAGTGATAACAAACAAGGTATAACATAGTTATTGATAATTCAATTCCTCTTTGCAGTACATAATTTCCCCGGAATTTTCTTTCTTTTTTTTTAATGGCAAAAGGAGTTTTATTTCTATCAGCAGCACCAGTCCTAATGGTAATGCAAGGGTTAACAAATCAATTTAACCTTTCTAAATTAATTTCTCCAGAATTTTGCTTTATTTTTAATTGGAGTTTAATTGCTTTACAATTTCTGTTGGTTTCTGCTGTATGGCCATGTGAATCAGCCGTGAGTATACAAGTATACAATCAGCACTCTTGAGCCTCCCTTCCACCCACCACCGTCTCACCCCTTTGGGTTACCTCAGAGTACAGCCTAAGCTCTGTTATACAACAGTTTCCCACTAGGTGTCTATTTTACACATGGTAATGTATATATTTCAATGCTACTCTCTCAACTCATTCCACCCTCTCCTTCCCCTGCTGTGTCCACAAGTCTTTTTTATGTCTGTGTCTCTATTCCTGACTTGCAAAAGGTTCATCGGTACGATTTTTCTAGATGCCATACCTATGCATTAATATTAACATCACTCATTATTAGAGATATGCAAATAAAAACTACAATTAAGCACCACCTCACACTGGTCAGAATGGTCATTATCAAAAAATCTATAAACAATAAGTGCTGAAGAGGGTGTGGAGGAAAGAGAACCCTTTTGCACTATTGGTGAAGATGTAAACTGATACAGCCACTACGAAGAATAGTATGGAGATTTCTCTGGAATCTTTATTTAAATCTATGAGCAGTATTCTCTGAGTTAATCAAAACAATACGCATCATTAACTATTTAATTTGAGGGCAGGATTAATGATGGTAGCCAGAGACAAGACATAAGTTCAGTTCAGTTCTCAACACGTCTTGTAAAGTTTGAAATTTAGCTAAAAGATGATGTAAGACCGCCACATTGTGACTCAGTTACAATAAATGGAGGAATCACCACATTGGCACATCAATAGTATGTTGCTATTCTGTCACTAAGTCGTGTCTGACTCTTTACAAGTGTGAACTACCATAAATTTCACATCTGGCACTGGCACCAGGGGGACATTTTGATAAGTTCATACGAATACTTATGAATATCCACCTCCAATGGTTCAGGTTTGAGGTAAAGGGATTCAAAAAAAAGAAATGTAAATGCATAATTAAACAAAATATATTCAACTCTATCTAGTTCTAAATTGCAAATTACTATACTTGGGCAAATGCAAATAAATAGAGGAAAACAATAGAATGGGAAAGACTAGGGATAAGAAAACTGGAGATACCAAGGGAACATTTTATTCATGATTGGCAAAATTAAAGCCAAAAATGGCAAGGACCTAACACAAGCAGAAGAGATTAAGAAAAGGTGGCAAGAATATACAGAAGAACAGTACAAAAAAGCTCTTTGTACAAAAATGATACAAAAAAGATCACACCAGATAACCACAATGGTGACTCAGCTATAACCAGACATCCTGGAGTGTGAAGTCAAGAGGGCCTTAGGTAGCATTACCACAAGCAAAGCTAGTGTAGGTGATGGAATTCCAGCTGAGCTATTTCAAGTCCTAAAACATGATGCTGTTAAAGTGCTGCATTCATTATGCCAGGAAGTTTGGAAAACTCAGCAGCGGCCACAGGACTGGGAAAGGTCAATTTTCATTCCAATCTCAAAGAAAGGCAATGCCAAAGAACGTTCAGAATACTGCAAAATTTTACTGATTTCATATGCCAACAAGATTATGCTCCAAATGCTTCAAGCTAGGCTTCAGTAGTATGTGAATTGAGAGCTTTCAGATGAGGAAGTTGGATTTAGAAAAAGCAGAGGAACCAGAAATCAAATTGCCAATATATGCTGGATCATAGAAAAGCTAGAGAAAATGAAAAAAAAAAGAAAAAACCAAAGGGAATTCCAAAAAAATATCTGCTTCACTGACTATGCCAAAGCCTTTGACAGTGTGTATCACAACAAACTGTGGAAAATTCTTAAAGAGATGGTGAAACTAGACCACATACCTGCCTCCTGAAAAACCTGTATGCAGGTCAAGAATCAATAGTTAGAACTGGACATGGAACAACAGACTGGTTTGAAATTGGGAAAGGAATATGCCAAGGCTGTATACTGTCACCTGCTTATTTAACTTATATGCAGAGGACATCATGTGTAATGTCGGGCTGGATGAAGCACAAGCTGGATTCAAGATTGCTGGGAGACATATCAATAACCCCAGATAGGCAGATGATACCACTTTAATGGCAGAAAGCGAAGAGAAACTAAAGAGCCTCTTGATGAAAGTGAAAGAGGAGAGTGAAAAAGCTGGCTTAAAACAGCATTCAAAAAACGAAGGTCATGGCATCCAGTCCTATCACTTCATGGCAAATAGATAGGAAAAATGTGGAAACAGTGACAGATTTCATTTTCTTGGGCTTCAAAAATCACTGTGGATGGTGACTGAAGCCACAAAATTAAAAGACGCTTACTCCTTGGAAGAAAAGCTATGACAAACCTAGACAGCATATTAAAAAGCAGAGACATCACTTTGCCAACAATGGTCCTTATAGTCAAAGCTATGGTTTTTCCGGTAGTCATTTATGGATATGAGAGTTGGACCATAAAGAAGGCTGAGTGCCAAAGAACTGATGCTTTCAAACTGTGGTGCTGGAGAAGACTCTTGAGTGTCCCTTGAACTTCAAGGGGATCAAACCAGTCAATCCTAAAGGAAATCAACTCTGAATTTTCACTGGAAGGACTGGTGCTGAAGCTGAAGCCCTAATACTTTGGCTACCTGATGTGAAGAGCCAACTCGCTGGAAAAGACCCTGATGCTGGGAAAGACTGAAGGCAAGAGGAGAAGAGGGCAACAGAGGATGAGATGGTTGGATGGCATCACTGACTCAATGGACATGAGTTTGTGTAAACTCTGGAAATAGTGAAGAACAGGGAAGCCTGGTGTGCTTCAGTTCATGGGGTCTCAAAGAGTCAGACACAACTTAGAGACTGAACAGCAACAACAATACTTGGGCAACATTTTTCCATATCAGCTTCTTAAAGTTTTTAATATGATGGTAATATCTACTGCTGATAAGTAGCTGGGTTATCCTTATGATCTACTGAGAATGTAATTGAACAGATCTTTTCTAGAGGACAATTTGACAATAGTAAAGATATCTCCAAAATAAAGACTAAAATTTTTACTTTCATAGTGCCTACTGATTATTCCAATAGAAAGTAATTAAAAAATTAAATCAGTGTCTCTGGGCATGAGGCCCAGGAAGCAATGTTTCTTATCTTCCCACCCTGCCACTCCAGGGCCAACCCTGAGTAATTATGAAATGGAAAATATAGGCTTATTTTATTCTCTTAGGATCAGAAAAATAAAGAATAGGCGACATGTACAAAAAGAGAAATTCTACCTTGATTAAGAAGATTTCTCCAAATCTAAAATCCAATTAAATCAATTGAGCCAGGTGATTGACTCTTATAAAACACTATTTCCCAGTGGGAAGAGAAATCTCAACATCATTGTCAAAACAAAGGGAAATAAGTATCAATAATTTAACTGCTTGTAGTTAATGAATTGTTTTAGATTTTTCAAAACAAACTTATTTTTTTCTGTTGAATTTGTTTTAAAGTCACAACATCTCTACCATTCTCTTTAGAATTATTACAATATAAAATAGAAGGGATGGTTAAACAAATGGTTAGAAACGCAAAGCTTTTTGATAAATCAAAACAAAAAAAATCAAGTTTTCCTCCTGCTCTAGTCTGTTTCCTGGTTTTTGGTTTTGCCAGTCATTTTGTGGTCATGACTTTCAACTGGGCTTTTATGAAACTTTCTGCCTGGTCTTTCTGGACTTGCTTCTCTCTGTCCTCAGTTACTTCCTATACTCTGCTGCAAGATTCAAGCTTTGGTCAGGGAAGCATGATATGATAACAATACTCATTACTTAAAATGTTTAATGGCTCCTGCTAACCATAAAACAAAACACAGTATCTTTAGCATTCCATTCAAGGTCCTTTATCAATAGACTCAATCTGCACCACCATTCCTTTACTTTCCTCTCCTCTTCTCCTCCCATTGTCCCACTTCTAGATTGCTTCTGCCCCTTACTCCAGTTAAACTGCTCTGTCAGAACATACCCCTTGTTGCATAAGGATCTTGACTCTCTCTTCATGCATCTCTTCTTTCTAGAAATCTATCTCACCTCCTTATGATGTCTATCATTAAACTCAAAGATTTCTCTTCTATAAGTTAATTACTTCTTCCCCTGCCAATGGAAAAGCAGCACAATAAACCCCATGAATAAGTCAGTCTCCATGTTACGCTGGTGATGGAGTGGAGAAGGCTGCCTGAAAGAGTGTGGCGGTGGTGTGTCTGTTCATAGGCTGCAGGTTCATAGGCCGTCATTCATCTCTGTGTGCTCCTTGACCTAACCCAGAGCCTAGCATGATGTTCAGGGAATCTACACATGCTTGCATAACGTAATGGATCAGGCAAGAGATCTGCATAAAGACAATACTTAATTCAAAAACTTAGAAACAGGATAATGTTCTAAAAGGAGCTATGAGGCTTGGAACCTCCTCTCCCTATTCTACATGCCTGTAGGGAGCTCGCTAATTAAAAGACTCCTTCGGTGAATTTCCTGTAAAGAGAAGAATTCGTTGACAAAGCACATAACCAACCATTATTTTATAAACTACTTACGGAGTTGGGTGCTTACAGTATCATCACCTGGTATTTTAGAGACCCTGTGTCATTAATTTGCCTCTGTAAGCACCTAACTGAAGGAATCTCAAAGATTCTGGAGAAAATTGGGTTGTAGATGATTTAAGCTGTTAACTTTGATCTCCTGTACAAGAATGTTGATAAGACTATATTTGCTTTCCTATTTAAGCCTTAAAGCATAGCATAGACAAAAGTACCTCCATTAAGTAGCATTCTCATATTAAATTCCTTTTGATTCAGGAAAAACCGTTTTCTATGACTAAAATAAACAAGTCTATTGTGTTATTTATACATCTTTGATTTGGGAGCAAAATTTTGGTACTTTGTTTTCAGTGTAAGTAATAATAATTTTTAAGGTCTACTGTGAAGTTTATTGGAGAAGGCAATGGCAACCCACTCCAGTACTCTTGCCTAGAAAATCTCATGGATGGAGGAGCCTGGTAGGCTGTAGTCCATGGAGTCGCTAAGAGTCGGACACGACTGCACAACTTCACTTTGACTTTTCACTTTCATGCATTGGAGAAGGAAATGGCAACCCACTCCAGTGTTCTTGCCTGGAGAATCCCAGGGACGGGGGAGCCTGGTGGGCTGCCGTCTACGGGGTCACACAGAGTCGGACACGATTGAAGTGACTTAGCAGCAGCAGCAGCAGCAGTGAAGTTTATTACTGTTGTGATCCTCTTTTTAAAATAATTCTCCTCCCAGGGACAGATTAATTGAATTGTTACTATTGATTAAGAGTTAAAGCTCTGGTTTTACTTTGAGGATTTTATTATCAACATTCAAAAGCTTCGAACACAAGCCAGGTGTTATGTTGGTACTGTGAATATAAGAAAGAAAAGGAACACACGTACACCTGTACTTGTTTATTGAGCCTTATTTTTCAAAAGATGTCAGGTCCAGAATTTTCATATATGACAGGTTTCAGGGGTGGTGATCCGCCTAGGGCAGGATGAAGTAGTATAAATACCAGGATATTACCCCCAAATTGAAGTTTCTCTTATAAACCACATTGGCTTCTGTTTTCTTTATTTGTACTTAGGATACATGTCTATGGGGGGTATGGGAAAAGCATTGAAATTCTAGAGAAATTAAAATTTTCACAACCAATTTCCTGGTATCAGTCTTATTTCCCAATTTCTAGGCCAATCTCTATCACAAATGCAATTTATTTGATATTCATCGTCCTTTCCTCCCTCCTTTCTTTCTCTCTTGGAAAAGCAAAGACATATGTTTCTAAAATTTGTGTGTGCGTTAAATATTAAAATAATAACGTTGAAATGCCTGAGGAAGTAACCATATGGTGAGAATCTTTGTTGGAAAATCCCATATAACATGCAAAACTCCCCATATTTGAATTTCTGCCTCCCTAATTAGCATCATCTGTCTATTTTAGACATCCTTGGCTAATGTCAATTTCAAGAATCTGTCAAAACTGTTTCACACTACCATGCCTTTGCATTTGCCATTTTCAATGCCTGGAAATCATATTCTCATTGAATATTTTTACTGAAATCTACTGCCTGTAGAGAATGGTGCTATGTCCTGGGAAAGACAGCAGTGCAAATGATCTTCTCATTTGCTGCCCACATATGACTCACCATCCTTCCTCCCTGGCAAACTGCTTGCATCTTTTGTGCTTTTGTCTCTGGGACCTGTTCCCCAACTGGTCAAGACTTAGCAATCCTTCCTTTGAGACACGGATACAGCTTTACCATGCCTGTTATAGTCCTGGCCAACGTGCTTTAATATGGTTATTTTCCATAATTCTTGATTCCCTTATGAAACGGTGAACTTGCTGTAACTCTTTCATTTTTTATTAGTAGCATAGTGCTTAGCATTGGATGAATTAACTGAAAGAATGACTAAACTAAGTAATTTTTCTGGAGAGAGTAAATTGAACTTCAATCTCAATATTGTTTTACATGTACTAATTTAAGCCTTTGCAAAGCACATATTTGGAGAAGGAAATGGCAACCAACTCCAGTGTTCTTGCCTGGGCAATCCTATGGACAGAGGAGCCTGATGGGCTACAGTCCACGGGGCTGCGAAAGAGTTGGACATGACTTAGTGACTAAACATCAAAGCAGATATTGATATGAAAGAGACAATTAGCACAGAATTTTAAAACGTGAAGCTACAATGAATGTAATCTCTTATATGGTATGATATGCTCTTATAATAAACCTCAAGATTCTTCAATTCTGTTACCTAAAATATAAGAAAGATGATGTTCTTCTTCTACTGTTCTCCAAAATAATCACAATTATTATGTGGCTCCAGCTGTAAAGGTGGATATTTTTATTATAAAGGCGCTTACTATTAATATCTAGAGTGGTTGAACTTTTCAGAAGAAATATGCTATTTAATTGGAAATTCACAATAGTAACAGAATCAGCAGCTTTTATGAAAGCTTAAAAGTTGGTCATGGGGAAAGAAGATTTCTAATTCTCTAATGAACAAAACGCAGTTTAGAAATTTGTAGTCAGCTCTTTAGAAAACACAATATTTGTGTAAACACATTAGATCTCAACATAACCTAAAGACATCATAGACCATTCTAGGCTTAAGTTACCAGTTAATTTTTTCTGTCCTTCTTAGAAATATTTTTTAAATTTCAGAGTAGGATACTTTATTGAATTCATTGCAAATTCCTTGAATATGGATATATTATTTATTAATTGTTATATCTACCCCACTTCCTAGCACACTGACTTCACTATAGTAAATTCTAATAAATAAATCAATTTTATTTAGGTTACCTATTTCTACTAAAAGAAACTTGGACAAATCTCATTGATTTCAGAAATTAGAAATAAAATATGGGATGAGTGTTTAATATTTTTTCCAAATACTTGACAGATTTGGAACTATGTGTGGTTCCAAAGAGCCACGTAGATCCATGTCATATGTTTGATAAAGTTAGATTTGGGGTAAATTTAATGGAATCTGTTTTCAAAATAGCAGTTGTCTAATAACAGGATGGATTTCACATAAGGTAAGCTCTTTCTCAGTGGTGGACACTGTCAAAAAGAATGCCTGGAAGGCAGCAGAGAACCCTCTTTGACGGAGAGTCTGAGATTCTGCGAGATAATAACTGTTCTTTAAGGCTGTAAAGGAGAAGGAAAAGGCTGTAAAAGAGAAAAGGGCATAGATGGGTGCAGTCACTCCTTGGTATCTGCACAGTGTTGATTGTAGGACCAACAAGAATACCAAAATTGTCAGATACTCAAGTGCTTTATGTAAATGGTGGATTATTTGCATATAACCTCCACACATCCTCAGACCTCAGGTCAGGTTTTATGTGTAATCTAGAGTAAAGGATTTTAGCTTAGTCATAATGCCTAATATATTGTAAATGCTATGTGAATAACTATAAATACAATGTAAATGTGATGCAAATGCCAGCAAGGTAATTCTCATTCAAATCCTTCAAGCTAGGCTTCAACAGTACGTGAACTGGAAACTTTCAGATGTTCAAGCTGGATTTAGAAAAGGCAGAGGAACCAGAGATCAAATTGCCAACATCCATTGGATCACAGAGAAAGCAAGGGAATTTCAGGAAAAAACATCTACTTCTGCTTCACTGATTACACTAGAGTCTTTGACTGTGTGGATCATAACAAACTGTGGAAAATTCCTAAAGAGATGGGAATACCAGACCACCTGACCTGCCTCCTGAGAAACCCATATACAGAACAAGAAGCAAGAGTTAGAACCGGACATGGAACAATAGACTGGTTCAAAATTGGGAAAGGAGTATGTCAAGGCTATATATTGTCACCCTGTTTATTTTAACTTATATGCAGAGTACATGGTGCAAAATTCCTGGCTGGATGAAGCACAAGCTGGAATTAAGATTGCTGGGAAAAATATCAACAACCTCAGATATGTAGATAATACTAACCTAAGGCTATGGTTTTTCCAATAGTCATGTATGGATGTGAGAGTTGGACTGTGAAGAAAGCTGAGCACTGAAGAATTGATGCTTTTGAACTGTGATGTTGGAGAAGACTCTTGAGAGTCCATTGGACTGCAAGGAGATCCAACCAGTCCATTCTAAAGGAGATCAGTCCTGGGTATTCTTTGGAAGGAATGATGCCGAAGGTGAAACTCCAATACTTTGGCCACCTCATGGGAAGAGTTGACTCATTGGAAAAGACTCTGATGCTGGGAGGGATTAGGGGCAGAAGGAGAAGGGGACGACAGAGGATGAGATGGCTGGATGGCATCACCTACTCGATGGACGTGAGTTTGAGTGAACTCTGGGAGTTGGTGATGGACAGGGAGGCCTGGCATGCTGCAATTCATGGGGTCGCGAAGAGTCGGACACAACTGAGTGACTGAACTGAACTGAACTGAATGGCAGAAAATGAAGAGAAACTAAAGAGCCTCTTGACGAAGGTGAAAGAGGAGAGTAAAAAAGTTGGCTTAAAACTCAACATTCAAAAAATGAAGATTATGGCATCCTGTCCCATAACTTCATGGCAAATAAATGCAGCAAAAATGCAAACAGTAAGACTTTATTTTCTTGGGCTCCAAAATTCCTGTGGATGGTGAGTTCAGTCATGAAATTAAAAGACACTTGCTCCTTGGAAGGAAAGCGTTGACACACCTGGTGGTGGTGATTTAGTCACTAAGTTGTGTCTGATTCTTACGACTTCCTGGACTATAGCCTGCCAGGCTCCTCTGTCCATGGGATTCCCCAGGCAAGATTACTGGAGTGGGTTGCCATTTCCTACTCCAGGGGATCTTTCTGACCCAGGGATTGAACCCTGGTCTCTTGCATTGCAGGCAGATTCTTTACTGACTGAGCTATGAGGAAATGACAAACCTAGACAGTATATTAAAAGCAGAAATGTCGCTTTTCCAAAAAAGGTCCCTATAGCCAAAGCTACAGTTTTTCTGAAACGGAGCAGGACCCTATTGTCATTGCCCCACCCCCATGTCCTCTGCCTGTCTTTCGTCTGTGGAAACTTTGGTCAAAGAATAAGTTTAATCAGAGAAGTGAGAACATGTGAAAAAAAAAAGTAAACAGTCAAAGAAGACCAAACAATAATAATATAGTCTTTAAGTATAGTCAAAGATCTTAGTTCTTCCTCTAGGACTATAGATAAATAATATTCTGAGCCATATCCTGTGAGCTGACTTGTAGATACCAAAAATGCCAGGTGGAAAAGTCAACTACATGTTGACCAGACAGTACCCAGGACGTGGGCTGCCACAATTCTGAGAACTGACCACAAAGAAGTGGGAACAAATGGTCCCCAGAACTGAAGACTAACTGTACCTAAAACAATCAAGATGATGCTGGTCAGACCCACTGATGACCAATTTGAAGATGACTGCTAGAGATGACTATGCTGTTCCTGCATGTAACACCTCTCCTGACTCTGTCTATAAAAGCTCTCACCCCTTGCCTGTCGGAGTGGGTGGGGAGTCAGTCTTTGGACAGATGTCCACGACCCTCCTCCTACCCGCAAGTCACCAGCATCTGAAATAAAGCAACCTTTCTTTTCCACCAACCTGGCCTGTTTATTGACTTTTGAGCACCGAGTAGCCAAATCCCACTACAAACCTCTTGGGAACATTTCCAGTAGTCATGTGCATGTGTGACAATGGGCATAAAGAAGGCAGAGCACTGAGGAACTGATGCTTTCCAACTACACTGCTGGAGAATACTCTTGAGAGCTTCCTGGACAGCAAGAAGATCAAACCAGTCAATCCTAAAGGAAATTAACCCTGAATAATCACTAGAAGGACTCACGCTAAAGCTGAAGCTCCAATACTTTGGCCATCAGATGTGAAGGTCTGACTCCCTGGAAAGGACCCATATGCTGGGAAAGATCGAGGATAGGAGGAGAAGTGGGTGACAAAGGCTAAGATGGCTGGATGGCATCACCAACTCAATAGAGAGGAATTTGAGCAAACTGCAGGAGATAGTGAAGGACAGGGAAGCCTTATGTACTGCAATCCATGGGGTCACAAAGAGTCAAACATGACTTAGCAACTGAACAACAAGTAGTTATAGGCATGCAGCAAATTCAAATCTTGCTTTTCCGAAACTCCTGGGTTTTTTAAAAAGACAGTTTTGATCTGGGGTTGGTTGAATCCACAAACATGGAACACCACATTTATGGAAGGCTGACTATATTTAGTGCATGTATTGGTTTATTCAATTATTATAATGATGGTGGTAGTGGTGGTTTAGTCGTTAAGTGGTGTCTGACTCTTTTTTTTTTTAATTTTATTTTATTTTTAAACTTTACAATATTGTATTGGTTTTTCCAAATATCGAAATGAATCCACCACAGGTATACATGTGTTCCCCATCCTGAACCCTCCTCTCTCCTCCCTCCCCATACCATCCCTCTGGGTCGTCCCAGTGCACCAGCCCCAAGCATCCAGTATCATGCATCGAACCTGGACTGGCGACTCGTTTCATACATGATATTATACATGTTTCAATGACATTCTCCCAAATCTTCCCATCCGCTCCCTCTCCCACAGAGTCCATAAGACTGTTCTATACATCAGTGTCTCTTTTGCTGTCTGACTCTTGTGATCCCAAGAACTATAGTCAGCCAGGCTCCGCTGTCCATGGGATTTTCCAGGCAAGAATACTGGAGTGATTTGCCATTTCCTTCTCCAGTGGATCTTCCCAATCCAGGGATCAAACCTGGGTCTCCTGTACTGCAGGCAGATTCTTTACTGACTGAGCTACCAGAGGAGCCCATTATCATAATAAACTGATATTAAATATTTTAATATCTATGAGCTAAGCTGCTTTAGACATGATTGACTCTTTGCAACCCTACGAACTGTAGCCTGCCAGGCTCGTCTGTCCATGGACATTTTTATAGTCTATAATATGATTACATGTCCCCAGTGTTACTGAGTTGTAGATTGCCTCTGGACAACTTCCAAAAGTCTATAAAATCCTGTGAACTATAGGACTGGTCATAAACTACTCTACAAATGATCACACTTTTCTAGAAAGGTGGGGTGGCTGGAGTCCTGAAAAAATTTCTCAAGTTGGAATACACAGATGATCATTATTTAAGATAAAAGGAGTCATTACAGGATTATGTTTTTTCAGAGTTAAAACACTTGGATAAATTCATGGACATAACTCATTGATAGAATAGAATTTCTTCAATCAACCAAGATTTGACTACAATTTCTACAAGGATAAAGATAAGAAGTTCATTTTCCTTGCAATTTTATGAGAAACTCTAGTACCTGCAGCTGATGTTGGTGGACCGAATATTCAGATACTGTTTAAGGAACAGCATTTTACTTTTAAAAACTCTTGGCCACATGCATACCTAATTAGAAAAGCAATCTTTAAAAATGGAAATTAAATTTCAAAAGGGTGATTCTGTAGTATCATTTGTCCACTATCATTATCTTACACTCCTTGGAAGCAGTAGGGATTTATAACTTGTAGAAAGAAAGGTATGAACTTAAGATATTTGTCCTTGCTTGTGCCATAGTATAAGATTTAACAACATTATAGGACAAAAGCAATTATAACAAATGCTGAAAGCAAAGGAAAATTGTGATTGACTTGTGGAGTTCTGAAGAAAAAAAATTAAAGTGTAGTAAGTGTCAGAAACGCACTTTCAACTGAAAATACTATTGAGCAATTTGAGAAATTTTAACTTCATTTACTTCCACTGACAAAGAAAAATGTCTTCAGTAATGGGACACTTCAGTTCTTTCTGGAAATAATCAATGTATTTCAACATCTTTGAAAAGAAAATGGTCTTCTTACAGTCAACATGACTATTGTGCTAAATTGTTTAATTAAACATAATAATTTACATTGGATTGCTTAACAGTCAATTGTAGAAGCTAAAAGTGACCTGGGTCATAACTGTTACCTGGCTTCATCTAGAAGCACATTTTTGCAGATAACTTTTGATTATAGTTTTACAAAGGAAATTTGTTACAAAAGATAAATTCTTGAGGGTGTAGGCTCACTTTTTTATTTAACTCACCAATTGGTGTTTAACTAACCAACAAAAACTACAGGTTTACATTTTAGCAAATTTGATTCAAGTGGGGAAAATATACTGTATACTTAAAATATGCATTATGTTTGGGTTTCCCAGGTGGCTCATTGGTAAAGAATCCACCTATCAATGCAAGAGATGTGGACACAGCTTCAATCCCTGGGTGGGGAAGATCCCCTGCAGAAGTAAATGGCAACCCACTACAGTGTTCTTGCCTGGAAAGTCCCATGGACAGAGGAACCTGGAGGCCTATAGTCCATAGGGTTGCAAAAGAGTCACACACACACACACACACACACACACACACATGCACGCACTATATTTATATTATCTTTTAATATTATATTATAATATATATGATTTACTTTGTTTTCTCTATGTGCCCTTGATATGCAGATTCTCTTCTATCTACTAATACCAAATCTAGGCTGAACCTTAAATTTCTTTCTTAAACCCAGTGACAACTGGGCATAATGAAATTTAAAGTGTGTATCAGATTATGTACTATCTTCAGTGAATGTGCACGGGCCAAATAATGTTCTCTGAAAGCCAAATAAAATTGTTAAAAAAAGAAAAGAAATGTATATCTATTGTGTTAGAATTTTAAGATGGCTTCCCAAATTTCCATTTCCTTGGGCACATTCATTTTCCCCAGTTATCCAGTCAAAGCATACTCTCTGTGAAACATGCCTCTGTGAAAGAATTCTATGGATAGAATTATGGTCTCTAATCAACTGATTCTAGAAAGTACATTATCCCAGGTGAGTCTGGCTAATCAGATGAGCTCAGCCTTAAAAGAATTTAGCTCTTGAAGAGATTTAAAGTATAAAAGGGATTCAAAGGGAGGAAGATTTTTCACTCAAGGCTTTGGGGCAAGAACTGAGAGCAACCCACACCTCAAACCCAGAAAGAGAACAGAGACCTCATCCCTATGACTACAAGGAACTAAATTCTGCTGACAGCCTGAATGAGTTTGAAAGAGAAGCCCAATCAACACAGGAGGATGCATGCTTTCAACATTTTGATTTTGGCCACGTGATAGTGTGAGAAGATTAACGAATCAAGTCATGCTTCTGTGTCTGACTACAGAACTGTGAAACAATACCTGGTATTGCTTTATGCTGCAAACCTTGTGAAAGCTTTTTACACAGCAAAAGAAAACTAATACATCTAAGAGGTAACTAGAAAAAAATATGAAATTTGTAGGACTGTACTCAGACTCAAATCAGAATAAATAATTGATTTGAAGATAGTAAATTGTTTCCTTATGTCTACAATAAATTTCTTCAGTATCTCACCATTCAGTTAGGGTCAGTAGGCCAAAGTACACAGAGCATGCATTAAAGTGGCTAGCAATAAAAGCTCTTGCAAGGCACTTTACCTCTTTGGACTGCAGCTTCTTTATCTGTAAAATAAGAAGCTATTACCTGAATATTTCTGAGATTTATTCCAGGTTAAGGCATCTAAGATTTAAGTAAATAGTAGTAAAATGAAGGAGCTGTGATATGGTGAAAAGAATACGGTACTAGAGAAAAGGAAGAAAAGACTTGGTTAAATTCTGTTATAAACAAGGAGCATGATCTTAAAATAAACTGTTTCACTTCTGGACTGTGATTCACTTCATTGAAAATGGAGATTAAAAACACCACAACTCAAAACCCTTTGTGAAAATTAAGTCATTCTGGGAAATTTACTTTCAAGATGGCAGTGAGCAACTTTGTGAACTCACTCTCTAAACAATGAAAATATGGGCAAAACAACTACCATGCACCATTTTAGAATCCTGGTAAGTAACAAAGACTCAACAAATGAAATATCATGTATTCAAGAGAAACCGCTGAACATCTGTAAAACATAAGGTCTGTGACATTTTCACTTGGGACTATTCCTTCTCTCCTCCCAGCTCAGTAGTATGGTAGCCCAAATTTAGCAGCACTGTAGACAATAAAGAGATCTGATCATATTTGGAATGCCATTAAAAGCACCATCCCTAGAGCAAACTTAATACTCTGTCCAAACACTTAGATCTCTGTAAAATATACAAATATGTATAAATCAAAAAACACAGGTCTGCATAGCCAATAAACCAAAGAATCAAAGAAAAAAATCACAAAAGAAAATACTTTGAGATAAATGAAAATGATGTATTATTCCATAAGTTATGTGACACAGATAAAGCTGTTCATAGAAGAGAACTGATATATGTAAAGGTCCACATTAAGAAATCAGAACTCAAATTAATATTCCCATCTACCAGCTCAAGAAAAAAGAAGAGCAAACTTAAAGGTAGAAAGAACTATAAAGATTCAATTAGAAATAAATGAAATCAACAATACCAAACAATAGAGAATATCAACAAAAGTAAAAGTTGGTTCTTTGTAAAAAGAAAAAGAAAAACTTTCTATGCATTAGCAATGAACAATCTGAAAACAAAATTCACAAAACAGACTCAAATAGTAACAAAAATAATAAAATTTCTAATATTAAAAAAAAGACATACACTAAATATTTAGAAGAACTGAAAAAGAAAGATGCCCTAAATAAACAGAAATACCATGTTCATGGGTCAGAAGACATAATAATGTTAAGATAGCAATATTTTACAAATTAATGTACAGAGTCAACACAATCATTTTCAATATCCCAGCTTTTGGAGAGAGGACAGGAATTTACAAGCTGATTTCAAATTAATGAACCCGTAATAGGAAACCCTCAAATGAAAAATAGAAGGGACCAAAAAATAAAAAACACAATCTTCTTGAAAAAGTTGGAAGTCTCACTTTCTAACTTCAAAACCCAGGACAAAGCTACAGTAACTAGCATTAACAATAGACACACGTATCAATGGGACAGAATTGGGAGCTCAGAAATAAACCCTTACATTTAGGGACAAGGATAAGAATAATTTATAAAGAAAAGTAGAGCCATTCAAATAATTCTGTGGGAACAACTGGATATCCACATCCAAAAGAATGAATTTAAAGTCCTCATATCATACACACAAACAAATAATTTGAATAGATCTTAGATTTAATTTTAAGAACTAAAACTGTATAACCCCCTAGAAAAAAACACAGAAGTAAATTTTCCTGATCTTGGGCTAGGCAATAAAATTTTTCAACAGATAAGTTGATTTAGTTAAGTTTTCAAAAAGAAATCTGTTGTCTCAAAGAATACCACTAATAAAGTGAAAAGATAACCCACAGGATAAGATAAAATATTTGCAAGTCATATATGTGACAAATAACGTTATTATTCAACAGTAAAAAGAAAACTAACCCAATTAAAGATGTGACATACACAAAAGATTTGAACAGCTATTTCTCCAAAGGAAATAGTCAATAAACACATGGTGCACTGGGATGACCCAGAGGGATGGGATGGGGAGGGAGGCGGGAGGCGGGTTCAGGATGGGGAACATGTACACCCGTGGCGGATTCATGTCAGTGCGTGGCAAAACCACTACAGTATTGTAAAGTAATTAGTCTCCAATTAAAATAAATCAATTTATATTTAAAAAAATAAAAAGATAGAAGACTGCTCAAATTGTTAGTCATTAGAGAAATGCAAATCAAAATAAGATGAGATATTACTTCACGACTAACAGCATGGACAAAATATAAAAGGGAGGAATAAATAAGTGTTGGTGAGAATGTGGAGAAAAGGAACCTTCATACATTGCTTCTGGGATTGTTAAAACAGCATAGCCATTTTGGAAAACAGTTCAGCAGTCCCTCAAATAGGGTTAGTTTATGACTTAGAGTTCCACTCCCAGATATATATCCAAAAGAACTGAAAACATGGGGTCAACACAGAAGCTTCTGCATGAATTTTACAGTAGCATTTTCCATAGTAAAGAAAAAAGTGGAGACAACCTAAATGCCCATCAAGATAAGTAGATAAACAACGTGGCATATTCAAATGATGGGATATCACTGAGCCTTAAAAGTAAATGTAGTACTAATATATGCTAAAATATGGATGAATTTTGAAAATATGCTGAGTAATAAACACAATCACAAAAGGCCATCTATGATATTAATTCATTCATATGAAATGTCCAAAACAGGCAAGTCTGAGATAGAAAGTAAACTAGACTTCAGTGACAGTGGTACAACCCCATTGAACTGTATATTCCACTGGGTGTATTTTATGGTATATGAAATATACCTCCAAAAAAGAGATATATCTCAGCAAAACTGCAAAAACAAAAAAAAGTTATATTAGTTCTGGACACAGATTTTTTTTTTTAGTTATACAATGTGAAACAAAAGTTATCAAAGTAAATATTGAACAGCTTTTATTTGCTTTGAACCCGAAGGTTGAAATAATTATGAGAGACAAAAGAAAATATCAAAACTAGAAAATAGAAACTATATTTAACGAAGAGGAAATCAGAGCTAGTAGATGACATTAATTAACTTCTACTGTTCCTCAGGACAACTCACTAGAAATTCCCTCCTTTGCAACAGATTTTGGACCAAGCAGAGAACACTGGAGTCATTCTCCTGATGTTTCTGAGATCACAGATGAGCAGTGGACCTACCATGTCTGAGAGTCTATGTTTATATATGTATTTATTTGAGTAGGCAAACATCCACATGTATGATAACATTGCAAAGAAAAATTCTTTTACCGATGTAATACTTATATTTTAATGTCTCAAGTGCATTAGTGTGCAAATATAAGGTAAGCACTTATTAAAAATCAAATTGCTTTTAAGTCTTGACAATTTCCTAGACTTTATTTCAAGATAGGCATTTGATAGGTGTCCCATCACACATTATATGTTTTGAACAAATTTATGGCATTTGGTACCCACACAAAGATATTTCTTTAAAGTAATAGAGATTTTAAAGTTATAAAAAAATCATATTTCTCTATTAGACTGGCTTGTGAGAACTCTCCCTTTTGCTGTTAAACACAGATGTACAGATTCTCTTTTAATTCATCTTTTTGAGTTTTTAAGATAAGCCAAATTAGTTTCACAATTGAAGCATTCATTATAAAATAAATAGGTTTATTTCTTATGGAATAAATGATAAGGAAATACTGATAATTCTGGTAACTTGCAATGATTCCAATGAATCTCTTTCTGTTATTCTTACATTAGTGAAATTTTTTTAAAAGAAATGTAAATATGAAATTCTGGACCTTTGGCAAATTAGTGCATTCCTGAGACTGAATAGTCTTTCATCAAAATCCAAGAGAGCAAGGGTTAAGGATCGTCTTTTTCCCCAAATGAATGACTTGGATGCTCCATGTTTGAAGTATTAGAAAAGCGGCAGCTGCAGTTCAGTTTCTTCTTGAGAGTACTGAGAAGTAAAAACTTGAAAGCACATAGGGAGCTTACACGGTTTTTGATTGAAAGCTAAAGTAGGAACAGTCTTCTCTTTTTCGTTTTTTTATGCTAACATTAGAAGACATAAATTGATGCTATTCAGAATCTTTTCTAAAAGTTTCCTATTTTAAGTATCTGCTGTGTTTTAGACAAATGTCTACTATAATTTTTCTACATTATGCAGATATATTATTCAAGTTAAAGTATAATTAACAACTGTGGCCAAAAAAAACAAAAGCAGGAGTTATTTGAAAAAAAAAAAAGGGAAGTAGGAATATTTTATTAGCTACAGGGGAAAAATAAGTAGCATGGTGGTTCTGAAATAGTGTGCCCTTGGCCTGTATTCTCTGATGTCTCACTGGCTGGGAGTGAGATGATGTTGGCCTATATACAGTATTTAAGCTGAATGTTAATATCTTCCAAAATAATGCACCGGTGTTAAGCATGCTATTGACTTAAGAAACGTATGCATATGGATGACTTTTCAGAACAGCTTATGTCGAGATCTATAAGAGGAACTGAGCAGAGGAAGGCTATAATGAGAATGACTCCTGTGGTGTCTCAGAAGCAAACACTAAATAAAGAATGGCAGAGGCAATGAAGCACCAATCACCACAGTGCAAGGAAAAAACAGTGGTAACAAGAAAAAGGAGTGTGATTTCTACTTCTGCGAAAAGGAAAACAGTTTCAAGAAACAGTTGGATAGCTAAAATGAACACATTAGTGAAAGCAGTGCTATGGAAAGGCGAATTCTTACAGTTATTTTGCGTTACTTTCATAAAGGCTGGATTTTTAATTACTCATACCTATATTAAGAAGTTGGAGAAGGCAATGGCACCCCACTCCAGTACTCTTGCCTGGCAAATCCCATGGATGGAGGAGCCTGGTAGGCTGCAGTCCATGGGTTCTCGAAGAGTCGGACACGACTGAGCGACTTCACTTTCACTTTTCCCTTTCATGCATTGGAGAAGGAAATGGCAACCCACTCCAGTGTTCTTGCCTGGAGAATCCCAGGGACGGGGAAGCCTGGTGGGCTGCCGTCTATTGGGTCGCACAGAGTCAGACATGACTGAAGCAACTTAGCAGCAGCAGCAGCAGCAGCATATTTAAAAGTTAGAGCATTCCCAGGCAAAATGTGAATGTATTGTTTAATCATAGAATTAGAAAACTATGAATAATGGAGATCATTGCCAATATATATATAACTGGCTATGCTCTTCAATATTCCAAGAAGAAAGACATACCTTTGGGAGGCCTTTGCTCATATAGTTTATTGGTTTGGTCTAAAAGTTTCTTAAATATAACACACTAGTAGGTGCTAACTCAATAATATGCATAAATAATATTACTATTTAAACAATTTCTAGTTGTTTTGTTGGTAGTACTCTGACAAACACTCTTGTTTCCTTAGCTGCTACTATAGCACTCAGTGTACAGCACACATGAGGTATTTTTCCCTGCTGATCAGTAGTTAGATTCTGACTTAAGCTTGTGGATGTATTGATATCGATTTCAAAAACTACATTGGACTTGAGACAGGCTGAGACCCAGGATCCTTTGCTGCAGTTCTGCAATGCTTGGACCTGGACACACCTCTCCTCCAGCAACAAAATAGAAAGAAACTCTACAGAACTAAATATAACTGTGTGCATAGGCAGTTGGGACAAATTATGGGCAAAAGATACAAAGAAACCAAACCACACAGCTGCCACTTTTGAAGAGCCTGTAGCAGAAGCAGGGTACTGTGCATACCCCTGCACACACCATCACCTAAGGGGTGCAAAACATGAAAGCCATCTCTTCAGCCCGACCCTTGGACATACCCCTACCCTCAGCCCGTATAACAAACAAGCTCGTGCCCATCCCCTGCTTGGGGAGTCAGCAAGCAAGGGAACCTATTGTTCGTTCTCCTTTCTCCTGCTATAACAGGGGCCTCAATAAAGCCTTGCACGAATTTCTTGTCTGGCCTCTAGTCAATTTCTTAGGATTGGGAAGGCAGAGGATGAGATGGTTGGATGGCATCACTGACTCAATGGACATGAGTTTGAGCAAGCTCCAGGAGATGGTGAAGGACAGGAAAACCTGGCGTGCTGCCGTCCATGGGGTCGCAAAGAGTCAAACATGACTTAGCAACTGAACAACAATAGACTTAGCAACTAAATTGCACTTGTATGTGTTCCTGCCCTACTTATCAATATGGGACTATCTTGTGCACAATTTAGATAAGAGCACAAAATCTGGAATCAAAGTCTTAGTTCAAGTTCTGTTATGTACTAGCTGTGTGACTTGGCATGTCACTTAACCTCTTTGAACCTCAGTTTCCTCTTTATAGCTGATAGCAATAATAATGCTTTCCACATATTTTACATAAGAATACTGAAATGAAAATACAATTTCCATGATAATACATATATGCAATTTCTTATATAATGTAATTTATTTTAGAAGCCTTTAAATAGATTAATCATAATTTAGTGGCACAGAATCATTATTAATAAGTACATAACAACTTTATCGGAGAAGGCACTGGCACCCCATTCCAGTACTCTTGCCTGGAAAATCCCATGGATGGAGGAGCCTGGTAGGCTGCAGTCCATGGGATCTCGAAGAGTCGGACATGACTGAGAGACTTCCCTTTCGCTTTTCACTTTCATGTATTGGAGAAGGAAATGGCAACCCACTCCAGTGTTCTTGCCTGGAGAATCCCAGGGACGGGGGAGTCTGGTGGGCTGCCGTCTATGGGGTCACACAGAGTCGGACACGACTGAAGTGACTTAGCAGCAGCAGCAGCAACAACAACTTTATTTGCATTTACTTCAAATAGACATTACTTTTTGTTACCTTTGTTTTATCCCTAACCCCCTTCTGTCTCTCCTCCATATACCCTGTCATTGGTTGAATTTTCCAGGAAGCAGACTCTGAGATAGAATGTAATAGATGGGATGTTTATTAGGGAATATCTCATGGAAGGGCTTCCTAGGTGGAGCTATTGGTAAAGAACCCGCTTGCTAATGCAGGAGACATAACAGACTCAAGTTTGATCCCTGGGTTGGGAAGATCCCGTGGAGTAGGAAACAGCAACCTTTTCCAGTATTCTTGCCTGGAAAATTCCGTGGACAGAGGAGCCTAGCGAGCTATAGTCCATGGGTTCGCAAAGAGGCAGACAGGACTGAACACACACACACACACACACACACACACACACGTATTAAGTGCGGCACTTTAACAGCATCAGCTTTTAGGATTTTAAACAGATCAACTGGAATTCCATCACCTCCACTAGCTTTGCTTGTAGTAAAACTTCCTAAGGCCCACCTGACTTCACACTCTAGAATGTCTGGCTCTAGGAAATCCTTAAAGGGATTAATAAGTGCCTGGAGACTATGCCTCACAATATTCTCAGAAGTTGGAGCAATTCATCCTTCCTTGAGAGGATATGCAGACAGTATCATACTATTTATCACAGGCTCCAAATCCTATGTATTTAAGTATATATATGGCAGTGTGTACAATATTTTGATTTATTTCTAGTTTACCTTTAGTGTATGCCTGTCAGATTTATCCATGTTCATAGCAATAGATTGGGTAAATATAAAATTATTTTCTATATTTCCTTCTATGTAAAAGAATGAGCATTGTTGGTGCTGTATCAGTAGACAAAATCCCAACACATTTGTCATTGCTGGGTAGAAGAGATACTATTAAAATGAAATAGATTAGTTTGTTGCACACACAGTGGTTAGGTTTTGAATCAATTAACCAATCACTCAGAACAGCAATTCTGCCACTCCAGTTTACTTTGCGTATTTCTCACTATCTATATTTTTTCCCTTAGTCCCACTGTTTGACTAGAGCAGTGTGGTTCCTGACAGTAGCATGACACCTTCCAATAACTTCTTCAGTTCACCTCCTGCTTTATATCTCCAGTTCCACTCTATTTTGGCATTTTCTCCTTTCCTACCTGGCTTCACCCCTGCAGTATCAGCATCATTTTGGAGTCAGGTCCAACTTTATAAATGTTTTCCCACAGAATGTAGCAAAATATATGAAATGGAACGAGTGCACAATATTGTTGATTTTTAATGTCTGAGCATTTCTAATTTAATGGATTGCATCAGCTTTTATATCTATGTAAATTACACATGATTTTTTAAATGAATGGGATCATGAAATAAAGATTTTTTGAAATAAATCACAGATATCATTCTTGGTAGGACAATGCAAAAAGGTTAATGCTTCCCTACTCTCATGTTCTCATTTCTGTTTTCTCAATTCAGAGGCAAACCACTTCCGATTTTATACATTATCTTTCAAACTACTGCATCGACTGTCATCAACAAGGATATCTATGAACTTGCCTCATCTCAACGTTGGCCTGTCTTTAAACAGGGCACAAGGTAAGAACCAAAAGGAAGCTCTGCCTGGGTTTCTCGGCTGTGTTGCTTAGACTCCTGGGTTAGTAAGGTTTCAGGGACCATTGCAGGGTGAGAGGCTGCAGAAATGGCAGGACTCTGGGCTCACCTGGGTTTATGCTTCCATTATATTAAATATAATACATTAAATTCTTATAATATTTAGTTTTAAAAAAATGTTTCCCTGCTAAAAGAGAAAGAGACAGAGACAGAGTTGAAAATTACTGATCTAAGCCTTACCTCACTTAATGTTAAAATACACAGTCCCAAGGACTTCCCTGGTGGCCCAATGGCTAAGACTCCACACTCCCAGTACAGGGGGCCCAGGTGTGATCCCTGGTTAGGGAACTGGATCCTACATGCTGCAACCAAGAGTTCCCATGCTGCAGCAAAAAAATCCTGCATGCTGTAACTAAGACCCAGTGCAGTGAAATAAAGAAATAAATATTAAAACAAACAAACGAACAAACAAAACAGCCCCAGCATGGGATTCACTTGTCCAAGATCCAATGAGACTCTCTAACTTCACAGTGTATTATTTTACTCTGTTCACAGTGTATTGTTAACAGCTATTGGCTGTGTCCCAAAATCATAACCAGGCCCAGTTTCTAGACTCCAGCTCCTACTAAGGAAGACGGTGGCTTTCACCTGGGCTGAAACTCCCATCTATTCCTCATAGCTATTCTCCCTGATTGGCTTTGGTTTCTGTTTTGTTGTAATAGTAGCCTTTTCTTGTTTGATTTATCTTCTACTCTTAAATGCCATAGGCCTTTGACAACAACATTACAGAATCTCTTTCTGTTAAGGGAAGTTAAGTACTTGTAGGCAGCTTGGGATAGATATGCTGATGGAAGCATTATCTTCTTATATATATTTAGAATAGCAATCAAGTATTAACAAAATGAATTGTAATGGAGCCAACCATTTGTTTTGTCATCCTTAAATTTCATATGGAGAGTTTAGCATAAACTAATTACTCTTGATGATTATTTGACAGATTGGTTTCAAATACTATGGAAAGAGATAATTTGAAGCATTGGGTTGAATAAACAATCACTATGTTTCTCTAACAGTCTAATTAATTCTAAATATAAATGTCTTGTTTAGAATGCACTGCACTGGATAAATGGAATGCACATCTTTTCCTTAATGCCAAAAAGCTTTCCAAACCAGTCCTATTTTTGACACATTTTATTGGGCTAAGTCAATTGTAAGTTTAATAAAGACACTGAGTTAAGGACAATGTCATATATAATCTGTATTAATAGTGTTCACAAGTAATTATTTTCATATTAATATAAGTGAACTATTTCCTTATGTAATCAACCATAAATAAATGGGATTTTTATTCTTAATGTACTTTTCTTCTTGGTGGGCGGATGGTAAAGAACTAACATGTACTTGTCTCTATTTCAGATTCGACATTTGGCATATATTAAAGTTTTCTGCAAAATAAATCTCCATCAAAATTAGAAGCAGTATTATGTTCATGATTTTTAAAGGCTTTCCTGCTTCCTGAAAAAAGTTTTGGGGACTTCCTAAGTGTATATTATACCAGCAGGATAAACACTTACCATTCCATCACTTAAAAAAAGATAATTAGATATTTATTATATTGCCTAAGAAATTAACCAATTTTAATACACATTTTCACATTGTGTACTATGTTGAAAATGATCATTACAATATACCTAATGTTAAAATAAGACCCTAGAGTCATTTCTTCCTATTTGTCCTTCCTTTTTTCAATCCTCCAGTCTCCTTGGTTTCAATTATACTGAAGTCACTGCGGTTTTATTTGTCCCCAGGTCTTTGTTCTCTCCCGTTTCTGTCTATCTGTCTCACTAGCTCCAGCTCTCACTCTCATTTCCTCTGTCTCACACCCCCACCGCCTTCTCTGTCTCAGCTATGTCTGTGCATAATCTTTCTTCTTCCAGAAAGTCCACAGCATTCCCCACCCACTGCCATGACTTCTCCTTTGTCTTCAAAAATTCCTAGTTTTATTTATTTCTCCATTCATGTATCACTTTCTTGGGACTTCCTTGGTGGTCCAACAGTTAAGAATACCCCTTCCAATGCAGGGAGTTTGATCCCTGGCCAGAGACCTAAGATCCAACATTCTGTGGGGTGACTAAGCCCCCATGCCATAATTAGAGAGAAGTCCAAGCACCATAGTTAAGATTCGATGCAGCCAAATAAATAAATATGAAAATAAAATACAAATATCACCTTCTCTGGAAAGGCTTCCATGACTTCTTTACTGAAAAATCTCATCCTAGGCTGTGTTAAATATTGTTCCAGTGGATTTTCATAATCAAAATCTCCCTAGATAGTCCCTTTTTGTGCTCCATACCACTTGCTGTTTAATATTCCTATATACCTATGTGTTTCCAAACTGGTTCATTTATCCCCTTGAAGAAAAGGACTGAGTCTTGCCCAGCATTGTATCCTTGGTACCAGCGCAGTGCCTGGTTGACACTGGTACCTGGTATTGTGGGATCAATGGATGCCCCAATGGTTGTATGTAGAGTAGCATATTACCTCCTTGTTAAGTCTATGTACTAGCACTACTTTTACTTGTGGTTTTAAGGGCTCTGTAGTGTGATTATTGAGTATGATACATTAAATGCATGCTGTCATGCAAAACGTGTAATTTTATTTTTTTCAAAATGTCTAATTTTGTTGGACCCTTCTTTGGTTGACGGAGAAGGCGATGGCACCCCACTCCAGTACTCTTGCCTGGAAAATCCCATGGACAGAGGAGCCTGGTGGGCTGCAGTCCATGGGGTCGCTAGGAGTCGGACACGACTGAGCGACTTCACTTTCACTTTTCGCTTTCATGCATTGGAGAAGGAAATGGCAACCCACTCCAGTGTTCTTGCCTGAAGAGTCCCAGGGATGGCGGAGCCAGGTGGGCTGCCATCTCTGGGGTAGCACAGAGTCGGACATGACTGAAGTGACCTAGCAGTAGCAGTCTTTGGTTGAAAATTTTTCAAAATCAAAGTGATTTCATTTTCAACAGCTCAGCAAGATGGGATCACCATTTCCCCTGTCCTGTCTAACACTTGTGTGGACCTCCATCACAGCCTGCATTACAATCCCTTGTAGTTCATGGACTGTGTCCCTGCTTTCTTAATTTAGGCCTTGAAGGTAGGAGAGGGTTTTTTTCAATCTTATGTTTCCCTCAGTGCCTGGCACACAGAAGAGGTGAAACAATTATAGAGCTGAGCTGGTGCATGACTAAGCAAAGGCCAAGCTGATGTCAGATCTTTTAAAATCGGTTCTTTCAAAGTATGTGCAGAATGTGTGGATTTTTGTTATTTCTATTATTGTTTTTACAATTTTCTGATTAAAAAAGAATAGTGTGACTCATTGTATTTGGAAAATTTTAGAAAGAACAGAAAATTATATAAAGAAGCAGAATTAAAATTACCTGGACAACGGAAATCAGTTTAGGTTAGAATTTTAGTGCATTTCCATCCAATCTGTCTTCTTCAACCAAAGATAAACTTATATACTTATATGCAAATTATTTTATGCTTAGACTTTTATTTACTATAATAGCATATTATTTTCTGTCACTATAAAATTTTCAACCACATCATATTCTACCTCATAAATGCCCATCTTTTAAGCTAGTTCTTTAGTAATTGAACACTGTTGAAGACTGTTAATAATTTTTCACAACTATAAATAATTTTGTATGATTTCAATGAATAATTACTGAGGGCCTTCTGTATAGCAGATATTGTTTTACAGGCTGGGATATAGCAGAGAAGAAACTGACAAAAAACATCCCTGCCCTCATGGAACTTACATACTAGATGAAGAAAATAAGTAACATGTAGTCCATTAGATAGAAATGGATGCTGAGGGGAGAAAAATACGGTAGGGAAGTGTAAGAAAAAGTATCAGAGGGTGGCCACAAAAATCCACACACTTGGATTTTTTTGGGTGGCCAGAGAAGGTCTCATGGAGAAGAAATTTGGGTGAAAACCTCCAGGAGATGAAGGAACAAGATCACCTTGATACGGAGAGGAGTTGGGAAAGGTAGAAAGACCAATTTCAGGGAAATGTATCAGCAAGGCCTGAGAAAGAGCATGCTCAGCATGAGTAAGGAGCAGGAGAAGCTCACATTGGTTGAGGAGTGGAGCAAAAAGAGATAAACATCAGAGCTAGCCAAGGAGGACTAAGTTTTTGGCCTCTTAAGCTTGGCTTTTACTGTAAAGGAGCTGAGACATCACTGGAGCAGCCTGATACAAGTGGCTTTTGAAGACGATCATTCTGCTTCTGGGGAGGAACAGACTAAAAGGGAAAAGTGAGAGATAGGAATGCCAACTGAGAAGCTACTGAAATGAAATCAATGAATGAAATAATTTCCAAATGAAATGACATGGCCAGTGGTGATGGAGGTGGGACGGGGTAGTTAATTGTGGAACTGATGATTAGATTGGATGTGGGGTATGAGAGATTTAAAAGGGTCAAGCATGATGTCAGATTTTTAGGCTTGAGAAGTGGGAAGAAAGTAGAGGTCATTTAGTGAGATGAAGCAGATGTCTGTAGGAACAGGTTAGAGTCAAGGTCATGCCCGTTTTCCACATCCTCAAATTTGGTATCTAAGTAGAGATGTCAAGCAGTCAGTCGAATGCATGAATTTGGAATTCAAAGTCCTTACTGGAGATGTATATTTAGGTGTACTCAGAATAGAGATTATACTTAAAATAGAACATTCTCATGCATAGAACTTTATTAGATTTTTTAATCATATGATTTTCATAAGTATCCATGGGATAGAAGAGTTGGAGTTTCCTGATTAATTCATATAACTTATTTACCAAAACTGTGACAGTTTAAGTTTTCTGTCTGCGTTATCATCTTGGATATGGTAATTTAAAGAACAAAAATGACATCCACACATACAGTTTTGTGCCTTCATTTAGCATTATTTGATGAATGCATTCTTAAATTAGAAACTAAAATGGAAACACAATTCTATCAAAAATAGCAAAATCCACAGACATGTGCTATGTATCTATGCAGCCATGGAATACAACTTTATAATATTTAAAATGTTAATTCAGAGTCTGTTTGAAAAGATAAATAGGTTTTACAAAAGGACAAAAAGTAATAGAACATTTGTTGTTGTTGTTGTTGTTTAGTTGCTAAGTTGTGCCCAACTCTTTACAACACCATGGACTGTAGCCTACCAGACTGCTCTGTCCATGGGATTTCCTAAGAATACTAGAGTGGGTTGCCATATCCTTCTCCAGTGGATCTTTCTGTCCTAGGGACTGAACCCGCATCTCCTGCATTGGCAGGTATATTCTTTATCACTGAGCCATCATGGAAATCCCTAAAATACTTAACTTAGTATAATAATGGCTCTTAAAAAGATAAATCTGTAGACAGTTCACTGTACTTCATGGCAAACAGATGGGGAAACAATGGAAACAGTGACAGACTTTATTTTCTTGAGCTCCAAAATCACTGTGGATGGTGACTGCAGCCATGAAATTAAAAGACCCTTGCTCCTTGGAAGAAAAGTAATGATAAACCTAGACAATGTATTAAAAGACAGAGACATTACTTTGCCTACAAAGTCCCCTGGACTGCAAGGAGATCAAACCAGTCAATCCTAAAGGAAATCAACCCTGAATAGTCATCAGAAACACTGATGCTGAAGCTCCAATACTTTGGTCACCTGATACAAACAGCCGACTCATTGGAAAAGACCCTGATGCAGGGAAAGATTGTAGAGAGGAGGAGGGCATGACAGAGGATGAGATGGTTGGATGGTATCACCAACTCAATGGACATGAGTTTGAGCAAACTCTGGGAGATGGTGAAGAACAGGGAAGCTTGTGGGGCTGCAGTCCATAGGGTTGCAAAGAGTTGGACATGACTTAGCGACTAAACAACAACAACACTGTACTTATTTAAATTACTATACAACAAAAAGTGGTATCACAAACTGGGGGAAGATATGAGAGAATCAAGATACGAGAGAATCAAGATACGATGAATGAATTATTACTCAATTTGGAAAAAATATTCTAACATTTTGCCTCCTGCTAAATACAGCATGCAGAGAAGGCAATGGCAACCTACTCCAGTACTGTTACCTGGAAAATCCCATGGACGGAGGAGCCTGGTGGGCCGCAGTCCATGGGGTCGCTAAGAGTCAGACACGACTGAGCAACTTCACTTTCACTTTTCACTTTCATGCATTGGAGAAGGCAATGGTAACCCACTCCAGTGTTCTTGCCTGGAGAATCCCAGGGATGGGGGAGCCTGGTGGGCTGCAGGCTATGGGGTCGCACAGAGTTGGACACAACTGAAGCGACTTAGCAACAGCAAATACAGCATAAAGTACATACATAATTAAAATAATTATTTATGTAAAAATTTAACCATAGATTTTTTAAAACTGGAGGAACTTTGGAAACTGTTTCTTAACTTCTAATTAGGGAAATAAGTTTCTAAACTTAAATAAAAGAATTTATAAAACAATAAAAATACTTCTGTGTGTATGTAAACAATATTCAGTTGTCAACATCAATGGAAAAACTGTTGTAAAAAGACAGGAAAATTGATAATCTTGATAGTCAAAGCTCATAAAACTTCATTAGAAAAGTATTAAGGCTCTTAAAAGAAATGGGCAAAGATATAAATAGGGGATCACATTCTTTTTTACTAAGTGAAAGATCAATACACAAAATAGTGACCTTATTCTTAAATTAAAAAGTTGTTAATTAATAAGTTTTCAGGGCACTGTTTTGTGGGTAGAGTATATGATTGAGCTGATTAACAGAAGTAAATATCTGAAAGGTAGTCTTTTGCCAAACATGATTTCACCAAAATCTCTAGCTTTCAGGTTGTTATGCCCATATCTGAACCTCATCATCTTTTATTAACATTTCCTATCCTGAAATTGATTACAATCACTGTCACTGAAGTGATTATGATTTTAAATAGTTGTCTGATCATATTAAAAGAATGAAATAACACAATTGAGAGACTGAATATAGAAGGTTAAATTATCATTTTATGAGCAAAAAAAATTAAGAAGGAAACAATAATAAAATTATTATGATTTTCAAGACATAGAAGCTCCTGAGAAAAATCCATATAAATCACTAATCTAAGAATGAAAAAAAAAATTGATTTCTTCCAAAGTAATTATGCAGTGCTTATTAAATTGCCTCATTGTTTGTATGAAGCAAAAGAATATTAAAGATATCAATTCTAGCTCATTTAATAAAGCATAATGCCTTTGATCTGCCTGTGAAACTGTCTTTATTCTTTTATTTGTTTATCTCAAAACTATACAAGTTTGATGCAACGTGTCAGGTAACAGATAAGGATGATTTTTCCCTTATAGGTTTACTTTTTAACAGGTGGCGATGGATATGGCTTAAAATATTGATTTAAACAATATGATACATTGCTAATAACATTTCCCTTTTAATAAAACTTTGTGCACATTTCAATCATTCAATATGAATCAAAATATTATCTAGTCCATTCACCTTTGTGCAAGGTGTACTCAAATTACCATGACTTTATGGATTTCCTCAACCCCTCACCCCCACCTCTGGCATTTTTTCTCAGAGTTCTTATAATAAGCATGATACTCCTAGAATCTATTGTAGATTCTTCAGCTTCAGTTTAAACCATTTACTTTCATACCTTCTCCCACTCAAAAGAAAAAAAAATGCTAATGGTACAATATATCATCAGAATATGAATGTGTGGTATTTGTGACAAGAAATTATTTTAAGATTCCACCTCCTCAACTTTCTTTTGCCAAGTTCAGCTCTTCTTTATCCAGGAAGGACTGAAAAAATATAAATAGATAAAAAAAAATTCTGTAAAAGTACTTTGCTTCTATTTGAATTTTTAAAAATTGTAATTAGAGGTCTCACCCCTTCCTAGGCTTACCGTTTCAAATTTAGTAGATGCTGGGGACATGAAATGGTAAAGAAAGGAACTCTGCTCTTTTTAAAAGCAACCAAAACACAAATGTTGAGTTAAACTCATTCAGAATTCCAGGAATTAACCAAAGGTTTCAAACACTCTGAGAAGCATGTATTGACCAAAAATGGATGAATCTTGCTAAGAACAGTGAGCTCATGGCATTTCAAATTATCATTTTGGAAAACAATCTGGTACTTCTTGAAAAGATTATATACAGAATTCTCATATGACTCCACAATTCCACTCCTAGGTATATACTCAAGAAATTTGAAAACATAATGTCCACACAAAAATAATATTCATGGCAGCATTCATCATAATAGGCAAAGAGGAGAAATAACCCAAGACTCCAACAACTGAAAAATGAATATGGTATATCTATAAAATGGAATTTTATTTAGCAATAAAAAGGATAGAAGTTCTGACACATGCTACAATATCAGGAACATTGAACATAGGCTGAGTGAAGCCAGTACTAATAGGCCAAATATTGTATGACTCCATTTATATGAAGTGACCAGAATAAGTAAATCCACAGAAGTAGATTAAAAGTAGATTAGTTTTTCCTAGGGCTGCAGGAGAAAAGGTATAGGAAATAAATGCTAAAGAGTATGGGCTTCTCCCTGGGGTGATGAAAATACTCTGAAACTGCAGAGTGGTGATACTGCCCAACTCTGTAAATATGCAAAAACTCATCGAATTATACACTTTAAAAGATGGGCAATTATGTAAAGTTTAAAAATAAAATAAAATTTAAAAAAATGGGCATTTATGGTATGTAGATTGTCTGTCAATAAGGTTATTTTTAAAAACAAAAAAATTATTAAAAACATTATTTTAATATTAGTTGTACATAGATAAAAAGCTTCTATACGGAAATTCTGAAATAGGATGTGGAGTTCATATTTCTTTTATATTAATACATTGTTACTGATACACGTTATAAACACATGCTAACTGGCTAAGGAAAATGGGAGGGTGGTTAAGGGCTCAAAGACTGGACAAGCAACTTCATCTGGCCTCAAATTCTCATCTATAAAATGACAACACTACCACCCAACATATATACGCTCTCAATATATGCTAAATTTGCTTCCCTTGTGGCTCAGCTGGTAAAGAATCCACCTGCAATGTGGGAGACCTGGGTTTGATCCCTGCATTGGGAAGATCCCCTGGAGAAGGTAAAGGCTACCCACTCTAGTATTCTGGTCTGGAGAATTCCATGGACTCTATAGTCCATGGGGTCTCAAAGAGTCAGACACGACTGAGTGACTTTCACTCATTCATTCATTGTGTTAATATATACATTTTAAGTAAGCATGACTTTTCCAATCAGAATTTATCTCAAATTTAATTTACATTTAAATTTAGGTTAAAAAATTATCTTGCAGTTCCTAGACAATTTTAAATATTCTTGAATGATTTTGCCCCAAGTCCCCATCCTTTCCGGTCTTCCCTGGTGGCTTAGATGGTAAAGAATCTGTCCACAATGTGGGGGACACAGGTTTAATCCCAGGATGGGGAAGATTACCTGGAGAAGGGAATGGCTAGCCACTCCAGTATTCTTGCCTGGAGAATTCCATGGACAGAGGAGCCCAGCGGGCTATAGCCCATGAGGTCTCAGAGTCAGACACGATTGAGCAACTAACACTCACTTTTCTTCACCCCATCCTTTCTAGGCTACATTTCCAAGCACTCCTTGGGTCTTCAAGCAATGTCATATGTGACATCAGGATGTATCTCCTGAGTGTGGGTATATCACAACATACTTCATTTTCCCCTCTGATACTTCTCTCATTCAACAGCATGACACACAAAATAAATAAAAGTGAATTCACTCCATTGAAGCTACCTATTCTTCTGAATATCTGATTTCTATAAGATACGACTGCAAGAAAGGACTCAATAACACTAAAAGTGCAGTCTGGAAATCCAGCAACCACAAGAATGTTTCATTGCATCACTCTTCTTTGGCAAAAGCCAAATTTCTGTTCTCTTTTTTTGTAAAACCAAGGTTAAATGTTTATTTATTTAATAATTTATTATTCAAAAATATTATTGTATGCAGGCTAAATCACTTCAGTTGTGTCTGATTTTTTTTGCAATGCTATGGACTGTAGCCTGCCAGGTCCCTCTGTCTATGGGGTTTTCCAGGCAAGTATACTGGAGTGGGTTGCCATTTCCCCCTTCAGGGGATCTTCCCAACTCAGGGACTGAACCCGTGTCTCTCACGTCTCCTGCATTGGCAGGCAGGATCTCTACCACTAGTGCCACCTGGGTATACTTATATCATTAGGTTTAAACATTTGCTGAGGAACAGTAAATACAGAAGAAAAAATAAGGCTTGTTTTGCACACAGAACTGTATTGAAAATTATTTGTTAATTAAAATAATTGAAAAATAATTTGATAGGAAATTAAATTGGGAGACATGGTCATCACCATTAAATAAATAATGCCCTGACACCACAAAGTGCTGATGAGAAAATGGAGCCATAGGGACCCTTGTTCATTGCTGATGGGAATGTAAAATGATACAGTCACTTTGGAAGACAGTTTGGAAATTCTTACTCTCACCATACAATCCAGCAATATGACTCCCTGGTATTTACTCAGAGGAGTTGAAAATGTATGTCCACACCGAACCTGCACACATTGTACTTATAGAACCTTTATTGCTAACTGCCAAAACTTAGAAGCAGGCAACACGCCATCCAGTATGTGCTATAAACTGAAAGTTAGTGTCTTCTCACAATTCAAATGTTGAAACCTAATCCTCAGTGTGACAGTGTTAGAGATAGGGCCAATGAGAAATGATTCATGAACACAGCCCTCATGAATTCATGAGGCCTCAGAGAGGTCTCTTGGCCCTTCTGCCAATGAGAATGCAGCAAAAAGACGCCATCTCTAAAACAAAAAACAGAAAAGAAACAGATCCTCACCAGGTACAGAATCTGCCTATGCTTTGGTCTTGGACTTTTTAGCCTCCAGAAATAAATTTCTGCTGTTTGTAAGTCTCCAAGACCATGGCTTTCTCTTACAAGCAGCATGAATTGACTAAAAGAATAGGAATATATAAATAAAATGTGGTACATCCAGACAATGGAATATTACTAAGCACTGAAAAGAAATGAGATATCAAACCAAAAACAAAACATGGGGGGAACAAATGCATATCACTAAGCGAAATAAAACAGCTTGAAGAAGCTACTTGTGTGACTCCAACTACACAACATTCTGGACAAGACAAAACTATGAAGATCATAAAAAGATCAGTGGTTGCCAGGGGTTGGCAATGAGGAGAGAGGAACAGGTGGAGAACAGAGGATTTTGGGGGGCAAGGAAACTATTTGGTAACATAATTAAGGGTACATACAATTATGTTGTTGTTCAGTCGCTAAGTCATGTCTGTTTCTTTGTGACCCTGTGGACTGCAGCATTTCAGGCTCCCGTGTCTTTCACTATCGCCTGGAGTTTTCTAAGATTCATGTACATTGAGTCAGTAATATGATCTAACCCTCTCAGTTGTCCAAACCTTCAGAATATATGATACTCAGAAAAAACCCTATTACAAACTATAGACTTTGGGTGATAATGATGTGTCAGTATTAGGGTCATCACTGGTAAGAAATGTACCACTCTGGAGGGAAATATTGATAATGGAGGAGGCTATGCACATATAGGGGTGGGAGATATATACAGGACTTTGCACATGTGATTAAGTTAAGGGCCTTGAGGAGGGCAGGTTTTCATGGATTATCCAAGTGGGTCCAATCTAATCACAAAAAAATGCGTGCACTCTTTGCAACCTTATGGACTAGGTCCTGCTAGTCTCCTCTGTCCATGGAACTTTTCAGGTAAGAATATGAGCATGGGTTGCTGTTTCCTCCTCCAGGGGATCTTCCCAACCCAGGGATCAAACCCGAGTCTCCTGTGTCTCCTGCATTGTGGATGGATTCTTTACTACTTAAGCCAACAGAGAAGTTACAGGGGTCTTAAAATTAAGTAATCTTTTCAGTCATTGGTCATAAAGAGAGATCAGTCAGCTACAGGAATAGCATCAGAGAGATGCTACCTTGCTGGCTTGAGGACAGAAGGATGGGGACAAAAGCCAGGGACTGTGGGTGGCTTCTAGAAATTGGAAAAGGTAAAGAAGTGGTTTCTTTCATGAAGCCCCATAAAGGAAACTGTCCAACCAACAACTTAGATTAACCCAGTGAAGCTCTTGTAAAATTTCTGATGTCTGAAGTAGTAATACATTTAATGTAGTTTTTAAACTACAACATATAGCAATTTGTTTCAGCAGTGATACAAATTAATACAGTCCAGTGGTTTGTGCTAATGATCTGACCTCCATAATTTAAGGGTTTTTTCCCTAAAACTTTATAAATGCTATTATTTATCAGTAATCCAAAACTGAGTGTCACGCAAGAGGTAAGAACTATACTGATAAGTCTCCACGACCTTCTTTAGCTATAATATATACCTTACCTACCAATGTCACACAGAATCTTAAATAGTATGTTAAGTAATTTAATGCCCTCACTTTGCTGATTTGCAGAAAACATCACTCATAATCATGTCTTCTCAAGACTTTGGTATTTTTATAAGATATCAAAAGTCTGAAGTGCCAACTTTACTTCAGCTTTATTCATGCTATTTTATTTAATTTTATTATTATAGTAGCAACAGTTTCCTTACTCTATTCTTACTCCTGTGTCATTTGTAACATTCTTGCTCCTGCTGCTGCTGCTGCTAAGTTGCTTCAGTCGTGTCTGACTCTGTGCAACATGATAGAAGGCAGCCCACCAGGCTCCCTTGTCCCTGGGATTCTCCAGGAAAGAACACTGGAGTGGGTTGCCATTTCCTTCTCCAATGCATGAAAGTGAAAAGTGAAAGTGAAGTTGCTCTGTTGTGTCCGACTCTTATCGACCCCATGGATTGCAGCCTACCAGGCTCCCCCGTCCATGGGATTTTCCAGGCAAGAGTACTGGAGTGGGGTACCATTATCTTCTCCGGTAACATTCTTAAAACCATAGAATAATTGATAACTATATCAAAGAAGTTGCTGATTGTCATGAGTTTTCCTTTAAGTAAGACTGAAACATTCCCATATAAAACATGGGAAATATTTAACTTAATATACACAGCTATATGAAGCTAAATTTTATAACATGTTTTATTAGAGTTTTAAGATACTTCAGAAAATTCAAACACAAAACATTCAGTAAATATAGATGTGCAATGTTCTACATTACTTAGACTTTAAAAAAATTCAGTGTAAGTTTTCAAATAAAAAACTGCTTTGAGAAATTAAATTAAGCCTCTACAATTAATGAAATAAACACCTCTCTTATAACCTCTGTCAGTTTTCTTGTAAAGATCATACTTCAAACTATATGAATTCATCATTATAAAATCCATTTCCATCTGGCAAAGATAATTGAATGTCAATGTGCGGACTGAAAGGGAAAGATCGACTATGCCCTTGCTTTTAAAACCACTATCAGCGTACCCCAGTGATAAATCCAGACAGAAATGGACAGGGATTCCCCAGATGTTCTCCCCAAGGGCCCTCAGTTCAGGTCACAATGAACATGTGTTTGTTTGTTTTTTCTCTTTGTTTTTGATATTTTCTGGGCTTCTGGTACTAGTTATACAATTTTTACATTACTCAAAAAAGACATTATTGATCTCACTGAGCAACTGTTTAAATTCCCAGATGAACCAAAACAAACTTCTCAGGTCAGGCAAAAAGGAACAGTTTTGTTGGTTTTTAAAACTACGTCAAGTAAAATGTTTGTCATCTTTTTATCAAAAATCATAAATAAATAAACAAATGGCATGATCTCTCCCTTGTTAAAATCAGACACAAACATTTCTTTCCTTTTCAGAGGTTTCAAATGATTCAAAGGCTATAGAATGAAAGAGAAGCATGTTAAAAATATAAATAGCATGTAAACTGGAGTACTGAATACCAAGTAGATTCTAAATCCAAATAAATCTTTATATCTTTTAGATATAATGTTGAAATTTTAAGGGTCAGAGTAGTACCAAAAAGAAGGGTATATTACTTACTTTGATTCAAATTTTACTCAGAATAATATTAGTAATTAATAATTCAAATTTTGATAGAATTTGCTACACACAGAATTTTGATTAATAAAGTATTGCTATAATTATAAAATTTTATTATTAATTTAATATTACTAATAACTTAATTTTGCTTTTACTGGTAACATTTCTTTCCAATCAGTTCTGTCATTTGATGTGATAGTTAAGGACAGGAACTCCAAAAGGATAATACCTGGCTTCAAATCCTACATCTGCCCTATAATCTTGTATAAACTACTGAAATCTTCCAGGTTCTTAGTGCACTCACCAATAAATTTGACCCTTGGTTTGGGAAGATCCCCTGGAGAAGGAAATGGCAACTCACTCCAGTATTCTTGCTGGGATAATGTTATGGACAAAGGAGTCTGCTGGGCTACAGTCCATGGGGTCACAAAGTGTTGGACATGGCTGAGCATGCTGAGTCTGTATATCATCAGTAACGGCTACTGGAGAACTTTATGTTGAACTGGGAAGACCAAAGATCTAGGTCATGGGGAGGCCAAAGATTTGGGAGGAAGACCAAAGATTCTGGGTATTGCATCTTTGTACCAGAAAAAATTAACATAATATTAATAATTATTAACTTCTAGTACATGCTGGGCACTTTGCTATGAATTTTTGAACAGGTAATATTAATAAGTCTCAAACAGTAAACAAAGCAGCAGATGACAGTGAATCCCAGCCCAGACTGCACACTGGCATCCCCAGGTCAGTCTTTTAAAACATCAAAGCCTGAGTTGTACTCCTGGAGAGTCTAGGAAATATACTTAGTGTGGAAATTGGGCCTTTGTATTTATTAAAAGCTCCTCTGGTTCTTATAATATGTATAAGGGGTTGAGGATCACTTCATTAACATGCTTTAAGTATCTATCCATCTGTCTATCTGTCTATATATATACAGGGTAAAGGCAAACAGGAAAGACAAATTATCCTCCCAATCCAGCACTCACTTAGGTTTTTGGACCAGTTTTTGCTAACAAATAAATTAAAACTCCAAGTACAAGGTCTGTATAGTCAAAGCTGTGGTTTTTCCAGTGGTCATGTATGGATGTGAGAATTGGACAATGAAAAAGACTGAACACCGAGGAATTGATGCCTTTCAACTGTGGTGTTAGAGAAGACTCTTGAGAGTCCCTTGGACTGCAAGAAGATCCAACCAGTCAAACCTAAAGGAAATCAGTCCTGAATATTCATTGGAGGAACTGATGCTGAGGCTGAAGCTCCAATATTTTGGCCACCTGATGCAAAGAACTGATTCATTGGAAAAGACCGTGATGCTGGGAAAAATTGAAGGCAGGAGGAGAAGGGGACAACAGAGGATGAGATGATTGGATGGCATCGCTGACTCAATGGACATGAGTTTGAGCAAGCTCCGGGAGGTGGTGAAGGACAGGGAAGCCTGCTGCAGTCCACAGGGTCGAAAAGAATTGGACGTGACTGAGTGACTGAACAATAGCAAAGTGTAGGATCTGGCTGAGAAAGTGTGTTCAGCAGTCAGAAGGCACGTTTTACATCTCCTGCCTCTAGTAGCTCTTGCAATAAAAACAAAATTCCATCTTTATTAACCTCCCAAAATAAGAAGTGGAGAAATTACTACAGATAACTGAGTCAAATTGTGGTTAATTTGCTTTTATTTTGGTCATGTTGTAGGTTCTCTTCCCCCTACCCCCGCCCTGGGATGCTGACTTTCAAGAAAGCTAATGCACCTCTTCAGTTGTTTCTTGTCCCCCTAAATTAAGGATGTCTGGGTGAAGGAGAGTGCCTGGATCCCGGGCTCCTGTCCTCCTATCCCCTCATGTAGCATAATGATCAGCCGCATCAGTTCTGATGTCAGGCATGGTTATTGGGGGTAAATATTGATTCTACATTTCATGTTGACTAATTATGGGAAAACTTCTTAGCTTCTCTAGACCTTTCTTTACTCATGTGCATAAAAGAGGATAATAGTACTAGCTTAATAGTGTTCAAAGAACCAAATGAGACAATCATATAAATATTTTAACTAATATGCCTAACACAAAGTAAATGGTCAGTGAAGGTCACACATAACAATATACATAATGAGCCACTGATGACACAATTAGTGTGTGGTGTTCTGTAGGAAGTTCTTGTCTGATAATAGGCAAACAGCAAAAGCAGAGCTTAATACATAACAATTAAAGTCAATCCATTATACCGTTCTTCTGTAAGAACACTTTGTAACATTTAGCCCTCTCCCTTAAACTTTTTGCAGTGTTTCCTTGCAGATACACCCTACAGGTATTGACGATCTGTTTCCTCTATTCTCAGAGTTCCTTCCCTCCTCAACATGTAGATGGTGAGACAGTCTCCCAAACAGTACCTTCAACCTAGTCATGTATGGTACACATTGAATTAGAGTTCAGTGATATTTATAACCACTAACTAATCACCAGGTATATATTATAATGAAGATTATAAGACATAATATACATATATCTGCATAGACCACAGAGCCACACTAAACTTTTTGTTTTCCTACAACTTTATCTTATCAACTAAAGACCATCAGCATCCTCTCCAAAAGCTATGAGTATACATATCATTGACTTTGAAAGTGTCGGATGTACACCTGTCAACAAAAGAGACATACTCCTTGTACTCATGAAATTTATATTGTATTTTAAAATTAATGCTAAGATAAAATAATTGAATTAGCACTGCGATTAAGTGAAATAGAACAGATGTTCTTATGCTGTACAGATTGGATCATCCAGTAAGATACTCTGGGGAGGTAACTTTTAAGACGAGTGTCAACAAAGAGCAGAAATGATACAGGCCCAGAGTGATGGAAAGAAATACCTGTGTGATAGGAAGAGCCTCTGTCAAGGTATGGTGACAGAAGGGAACAACAAATGAGATGGCAGCTGAATCTCAGAAAGCAACAGCAAATGTGGTACCAAGAACTAGAGAGGTCTGGAAGGCTGGACTTTACATAAGCATGTAGGTTCAACTAAGGATTTGACACTTTATTCTTGAATCAATGAGAAGCTATTGAGCAGGGGAGTGATATGATTAGGTTTGTATCCTTAAAATATTCTTTGGGTTTCAGTATTGAAAAGAAGATTTAAAAAAGCAACAGTATTATTATGAAAGATGATTTGGGGGTTTGGATGAGAGGAGTAGAAGTGAAAGGATTCTATAATGTGTATGCGTGGAACCAAAGGGATTTGATAAAGGATGATATGTGAGAGGTGAGAGAATGGTTTAAGAATAATACCCTGCTGTTTGGGTTGACAGGATGAATAGGGATGCTAATTTGCAAGATAGAAAATACTTGTTTGGGACTAGGTGAGGGCATAAAAGAATAATTCGGTATGTGACACATTCTGTTGAAGATGACTATGTATCACAGCCATCCAAGTGAGAAAGTTCTGTAGGCAGCTGAATAATTGAGCCTTGAAGTTGGAGAATAAATTCGTAAGGAAAATAAATAAAGGAGATTTAGGTTTATCAATCGGTAAATGTATAAGAACGAAGAGAATATAGAGTAATAAGAGGTTGCCAAGACAATTGGGTCTATTTGAATAACAGACTTGTTACCATATTTAGTTTTAGTTATTTTTGAAAAGAGAAACATTTTATTAAAAAAGAATTGTCAGTGTTTTCCTGGAGTCAGGGTTAGTGACATAACAGCTGTCTTAATCATCATTTATCAAAAATCCTTACATAATTCCAACTGGGTACAATGAACATATATTTTAAGAGAATTATGGGTTAAAAAGTTTGATAATTCTCATAATCACTATAGCAACTTGCAGTTTAAGTATTTTCTGCCTATAGACCTTTTTTTCCACCTCTCTCCCTCCCTTCCTTCCATCCATCCATCAAATATTTATATAAGAACTACTACACTTTGAAGATGTGTAAAATGAGTATAAGGACTTCCTCCCTTTAAAGACTTTATAGTCCAAGAGATGTGTAAATTGCTATAATAAAGGAGGATTGACTATGACTCAGAGAAGGCTCTATAGAGATGCTGATCTTTGAAAATAGAAGCTACTTTGAAAATAAGTAGCTGTTTCCTCCATTGATAAAAGAAGTGCACCGGACAAGCTGGAGTAAGCTTTCCATTCACTTACCTCTGCAAAGAAAAACAGCTATGTGTGCTGAGGTTCCCTGCAGTAAATTGCTATGCTATGTCAGCGTCTGAACTGAAGGACTCTATGAAAAAAATCTCTCTCTCTCTTTTTTTTTTATTCCACCTGGGAGGTTGAATAGGAAAGAAGAGGGTAGAACATTAAGGCAACAGCTATACAAGCCTACAGGGCTTCCCTGGTGGCTCAGTGGTAAAGAACTGCATGCCAAGGCAGGAGATGTGGGTTCAATCCCTGGGTTGGAAAGATCCCCTGGAAGAGGGCATATCAACCCACTCCAGTATTCTCGCCTGGGAAATCCCATGGAAAGAAGAGCCTGGCGGGCTACAGTCCATGGGGTCACAAAGAGTTGGACATGACTGAGCACACAGGCATCCACGCCTATATCCCAGAAAGAAGGAGGGAAGGAGAGGAGGAAAAGATGGAGGGAGGAAGAAGGAAGAAGAAAGGAAAAGGAGGGAGGGAAGGAAGGAAAAAGGGGAGAAGAGACGAGAAAGAGGATGAGAAGAGACAAATGTTTAAATGCTGCAACAAGAGCAAAGAGATGAAGGGGCATGGACACCTGTGAGTTATCATAGCACAGGGCACCTAACTGGTGACAAATGGATGTTATGGGAGATCTTCCTTATTCTCTGAGACCTTTCAGTGAACCCAGTTTTCCTCCAGTTACCCTCTGGAAGTTGGATATTTTATAAATACCATAAACTCTTCAAAGCTATCACAGTAATTTTTGATACATTTTCCATAAAAAATGTATCTGTATAAATGATATCTATTTGACTCTAGGTAGTAGCTTTTTTTAAAATCAAAATAGAGAACATTGATAACTATAAACACTGAGTACATTTTAGAAGGGATTATTTATGTAGCAAAAATATCATTTAAAAATAAAGTCATTTACTTTCCCTAAATAATGATTTGATAAATCTCCAGTGAAGTTTCTACCATTTCTTCATTCATCTGGAGAGTGAATCATGCCAAAAGGGATACTACAGTCAATAACATTGGGCACAAAGCTTATACCTAACAGTGACACTCAGCAACCTGCATGGTACAGAAACCAAACCATCCAAATCAACACACCAATAGCACAAAGGATTCTGTTTCCTAAAAAACAATTTGACTGTATTGCTGTGTACTAGCTGAGGATGGAGGAGCCTGGTGGGCTGCAGTCCCTGGGGTCACTAAGAGTCAGACATGACTGAGCGACTTCACTTTCACTTTTCACTGTCATGCATTGGAGAAGGAAATGGCAACCCACTCCAGTATTCTTGCCTGGAGAATCCCAGGGATGGGGGAGCCTGGTGGGCTGCCATCTATGGGGTCGCACAGAGTCGGACACGACTGAAGTGACTTAGCAGCAGCAGCAGCAGCTGAATGAAAGCCCTGATTGTATCTATCAGTCCATATATTAATATAAAAATCAGTTAAGCCATCAATGCTGAAATCATTAAGACTTGTCATACTAAACTAAATATTAGATTTCATTTCGATTCAGACATCAATGAAACTCATGTTGAATCTCATTTTTAGACTACAATAAGAAATCTGGAAGATATTTGATCACTAAAGTCAAATAAAGACAAAATGCAATCGAATTATTATTCATGAGTATCACTGACTTGGAAGCCACACTTCCAAAAGTAACATACGCCAAAATTCAGCATCTCTTAAAAACAGTCACTTTCCATATAAACACATTGTAGGAATGTAATGTTGAAATGAAAATGTTTTGATTAATTTGTACTTGCTGATTCATAAGATTATACTACGAATTGAAAACTCTGTCTACCAAATACTATTTTTCCCTTCAGACTGTTTGAATAGTTCAGGTTTTGAGACTTTATAATTTGAACAATATGATTTTGCTTAATAAGTTGTAATTCATTTTGTGAAAGAATGCTTACTCAAAGGAAGAGCGTTTTAATTCTTGTTACTCTTAAACTTGGCACATTCTTAAACTTGGCACATAAATATTAGTTCAATTATACACATGAACTATAAAATCTTGGACCAAGTTACAACTTCTAGTTGGAAGACTCTTCTATCATCCTTAATGAACCCTAAAATAGATAAGCATACATAGGAAGTAATTGGCCAATAAAATCCTCCTGAGATGACTCACTGGTGGCAGCAATTTTATGATGACTTGAAGGAACAAAAAGAAAACTCTCCATTATCCAGGGAGGTACCTCACGAACAGGTCTAGTGAGTCACCACACACAAGGTCATTGCCCTGTGCTGATAAGAAGACAAGGACGTTAAGAGAATGAAATTTAAGGGTATACTTTTTTTCTCTGTGATAGTAGAACATATTTAGTTACCATGAAAAGTTTACTTATCAGATTGAAAAAAAATTGTGACATCAAAATTGTATTTAAAGATTGTGTATATATGACATAAGTAGGACTGCAGTTACTTGAGGAAAATATTCATAAAACTGTGCCAAGAAACATATCACACATGTATAAAAATGGGAGTTAAACAACAGATTGTACAAATTACAAATTATATATATATATATATGTATCTGTTCTTTTTCATGTACAAGAAATGTCACATTAATGAAAAGCAAATGTGCAGGAGAAGGAAGTGTTCTGTCTAAAATAAGTGAAAATAAGACATGAAACAAGTTATGGACAAATGATCCTTGTTTACATCTAGTGCCAGGACTAAATGCTGACAGTCAGTCTTTCAGTGGAGGGGGCAAAATCATTCATAAATTGGTAATATGGCTCAGCAGTAAAGAATCTGCCTGCAGTGCAGAAGACACAGGAGACACAGGTTCAGTCCCTTGGATTGGGAAGATCCCCTGGAGAAGGGCACAGCAACCCACTCCATTATTCTTGTCTAGGGAATCCCACAGACAGAGGAGCCTGTCAGGCTACAGTCCAGAGGGTCGCAGCGATGGAACTCACACATCAGTAGTTACAACTCATCATTTAAATATATAAATCAATGTCACTATTAACAGAGGCATCTGGCTTACTTTAAATAATTTTGCTCAGTAGATGCCTATGCCCACAATAAGTTTAATTAAACTCTGCCTCTAGATACTATAGTGTGTGCCTCAATGATCCTTTTATGTATTAATAACACATTATCAGAGCAACTAAAAGAACAGAGAATGGAAATTTCATTAAGCAACAGATTTTGGCATGTTCGCACAACTGGCAAATATATAATATGTGTACCAAACCCTTTCTAAGACCTGCCGTAGTATCTAATAGAGATATTTGTTCTTGTTGTTGAACTCACAAAGTTTGAGTCTTTTGTGATCCCATGGACTGTAGCACACCAGGCCCCTCTATCCATGGGATTTCCCAGGCAAGAACACTGAAATGGGTTGCCATTTCCTTCTCCAAGGGATCTTCCCAAACCAGGGATCACACCAGTGTCTCTGGCATTGGCAGGCAGATTCTTTACCACTGCACCTCCAGGGGAGCTCTAATAGTAAAGTTTTATTGCGCTTAGTCGCTCAGATGTGTCTGACTCTTTGCGACCTTCTAGACCATAGTCTACCAGGTTCCTCTGTCCAGGGATTCTCCAGGCAAGAATACTGGAGTGTGTTGCCATGCCCTTCTCCAGGGTTAATGTGTAACAGACACAAATCTTAAAATCCTGATACCTCCAAATAAAGATATAAACCAAACAAGTGTATGCTTATTCTTATCAGTAGTCCTGGACTTCCCTGGTGGTTCAGATGGTAAAGCGTCTGTCTACAATGTGGGAGATCCGGGTTCGATCCCTGGGTCGGGAAGATCCCTTGGAGAAGGAAATGGCAATCCACTCCAGTACTATTGCCTGGAAAATCCCTTGGACAGAGGAGCCTGGTAGGCTACAGTCCATGGGGTCGCAAAGAGTCGGACACGACTGAGTGACTTCAATCAAATCAGTCAAGGTGTATTTGAGTTGAAGAATAGACAGGCAATTTTTAGGTGATTAGATAGATATTAGCCACTATGATAGATAAAAAAAATAGAAATGCTTCAGGCAGTTCTAAAAAAATTTAGGACAACTTTTCTGACTCAAATCTCAGAATTTGGAAAGATAGCTGGTATGGGAGCAACATGCAGGCACATGGGCCAGTTGAGGTATATTATGTAGTAGACCAAGTATTGTGATTATTCCGACAGACCATGAAAAAATTCAGGAATATTAGAAAGAAAGGAGATACACTGCTGGACTTGGTTAAACAATTAGAACTTAGAAGAAATAGCAGAAAACAAGGAAGAGACCTATAGGAAGTATATCTCAAGAGGGTTAAAGCATAAAGCCTAATTATACCCTTCCTCTTAATTAGTAATACTATATGTCAGGAACTCCGAGTCATTTATTCAATATTATTAGATGATGGAATGGCCATTTACAGCCTGGACTAATTGAAAAATTAAAGGAAATAGCTTATTAATTTTTGCATAACAATAGTCATATTCTTTCTCAGTTTATAATCTTACACTGTTATTCACTTTAAAGTGTTCTACAAAGTGTGTTTATCTTAAAGCAGGTTAAGCTGGACATAAGGAAAAATGACTCTTGAGTTGCTGTCCTCAGATTTTTCTGCAATTCTTTCGCGTGACTTTGTTTCTTTGAATGTACTTGATCTGTCAATCCCTTATGTCTTCAAAGAAAACAATACTGCTTCCAAGTTCACAGAATATAGAATAATTGTTTTGATTTAAAGGTCAATGTTATTCCCAAATAACTTAATCCTTTTCAAAAAAGATTAGATATGGTCCCAAATGTCATGCAAACCATCATATAATATGCATACTTCCTTTTTCTGTGAATGTGAAGTGAAATTTTACCTTTTATTTATATACTAAACTCATTAAAAATAATTTCACCAGAAATGTTTAAAAATTTAATTGTAAAATTATATAAATCTGTATGCAGCTCAAGAGAAGCAACATTAGAACTGGACATGGAGCAACAGACTGGTTCCAAAATGGGAAAGGAGTGCATCACCCTGCTTATTTAACTTATATGCAGAGCACATCATGTGAAATACCAGGCTGGATGAAACACAAGCTGGACACAAGATTACTGGGAGAAATGTCAATAAACTCAGATAACCAGATGACACCAATCTTATGGCAGAAAGTAAAGAAGAACTAAAAGCCTCTTGATGAAAGTAAAGAGGAGAGAGAAAAAGTTGGCTTAAAACTCAACATTCAGAAAACTAAGATCATGCCATCTGGTCCCAACACTTCATGGCAAATAGATGGGGAAACAATGGAAACACAGTGAGAGACTTCATTTTGGGGGGCTCCAAAATCACTGCAGATGGTGACTGCAGCCATGAAATTATTTTTTTTTTTATTTACATTCTTTAAAATTTTTTTTATTTTTTAACTTTACAATATTGTATTGGTTTTGCAGCCATGAAATTAAAAGACACTTGCTCCTTGGAAGAAAACTTATGACTAACCTAGACAGCATATTAAAAAGCAGAGACATTACTTTGCCAACAAAGGTCTATCTAGTCAAAGCTATGGTTTTTCTAGTAGTCATGTATGGATGTGAGAGCTGGACTATAAAGAAAGCTGAGCACTGAAGAATTGATGCTTCTGACCTGTGGTGTTGGAGAAGACTCTTGAGAGTCCCTTGGACTGCAAGGAGATCAAACCAGTCAGTCCTAAAGGAAATCAGTCCTGAATATTCATTGGAACCACTGATGCTGAAGCTGAAACTCCAAAACTCTGGCCACCTGATGTGAAGAACTGACTCATCTGAAGACTCTGATGCTGAGAAAGATTAAAGGCAGGAGGAGAAGGGGACAACAGAGGATGAGATGGTTGGATGGCATCACCGACTCAGTGGACATGGATATGAGTAATCTCCGGGAGGTGGTGATGAACAGGCAGGCCTGGTGTGCTGCAGGCCATGGGGTCACAAAGAGCTGGACGTGGCTGAGTGATCAAACTGAACCGAACTGATGCTGCATGCTGTTCACTGAGATAAACAAAATGCTGTGTGTTTGAAACACAGAAAGAAAAATGAAAGCAATAAAAAAGGCCAATAATATATTGATTATCAGCACTCTGTTTCACTTACTGCAACAGCTACAATTTCTTAGTTAAGATGTCCCCTATACTTTATATAATTAACTTCCTGTGAAAGCTATGAGGATCATAACAAATGTGCATATTCAAATAATACTCAAGACTATCTGAATGTTTAATAAATACTTTTGGATGATTTTTAGAAACATATTTTTACATAAATGCCTACAAATCTTAAGGTAAAACCTCAGAAAGACGCTGCTGCTGCTGCTAAGTCGCATCAGTCGTGTCCGACTCTGCGCGACCCCATAGATGGCAGCCCACCAGGCTCCCCCGTCCCTGGGATTCTCCAGGCAAGAACACTGGAGTGGGTTGCCATTTCCTTCTCCAATGCAGGAAAGGGAAAAGTGAAAGTGAAGTCGCTCAGTCATGTCCCACCATGGGACCCCATGGGCTGCAGCCTACCAGGCTCCTCCGTCCATGGGATTCTCCAGGCAAGAGTACTAGGTGTCCACAAAATCAATCGCTCTTAAACCATGCTCGTTAAACTTCACCACTCTGAAGATGCATCATTTCATCTACAAGCAGAATTTTGTTTGTTTTTATCAAACAATGAAAATGTACATTGCCGCTAAAAGACTTTGGCTTCTAAAGCATTTGAAAGTTATTCTAGAAAAGAACTACTAAGTTGGGTACTTGTCCTTAATCCACAGACACCGTATGTCCCTCATCCACACTGAAATCAATTAGCAGGGATTGATAAGAGTGAAAGTTAAACCACAGAACATTGTGTGAGCACCCACTTTTGTGAAGTCAGCTGAAGACCATCCCTGAGGTTTGTGTAGGTCTGTTTAGCTTTAGAACATCATCTTTTGCCTCGCCTGGGTCCTTACAAGAAAAACCATTTCTTTGGGAGTAGTACATGTCACAAATAGAGTAACTAAGGCAATACATTAAAATATGCTGTCATTATGAAGTCAGAGTACTTTCAAATATATAAAAATATCAGTGATATTTCTGTTACTCTCAGAAATTGTTATAAACAATTCAATAACTTTAAATTATGTCTCATCAACAACTCAAACTGTTACCATAAACATTCTTTTAATTTTATTCTGCCTGCAAACATGATACTAGTTTTATACATGTGAGTGCATCACTGAAATGTAAATCATTTGTATGTAAAATAATGATAATTTTCTTTATCTAAGCACCTCCAAAAATAGGGTGTACCATTCACCAAGTTTTTTTTTTTTTTGGCTTCCAATTAATTATCAAAAAGTACTGCTTCACCTATGGTAGATGTCTTCAGTAACTAGCTTGTACGTGTTAGTAATTTTTTTTTCTTAATAAACAATAAAAACTTCTTGACATCATTAGTTATGTCTCCATCTCTTTCTCTTCACTGAGGTGGGTGTAAGCTATATGCATGGACAAAAACACAATTTAGTAATATTTCTGGAGTAAGATGGCTAATTACACCTATCCTACCTTCTATTATAAAAAATACTAATTAATATTTAAACTAATACTCATGATATAGACAACCAAGCGTAAATAACAATTTTGAGTGCAGAAACAGTGTTCGGTTCGGTTCAGTCTCTCAGTTGTGTCCGACTCATTGCGACCCCATGAATCGCAGCATGCCAGGCCTCCCTGTCCATCACCAACTCCCGGAGTTCACTCAGACTCACGTCCATCGAGTCAGTGCTGCCATCCAACCATCTCATCCTCTGTCATCCCCTTCTCCTCCTGCCCCCAATCACTCCCAGAATCAGAGTCTTTTCCAGTGAGTCAACTCTTTGCATGAGGTGGCCAAAGTACTGGAGTTTCAGCTTTAGCATCATTCCTTCCAAAGAAATCCCAGGGCTGATCTCCTTCAGAATGGACTGGTTGGATCTCCTTGCAGTCCAAGGGACTCTCAAGAGTCTTCTCCAACACCACAGTTCAAAAGCATCAAGTCTTTGGCACTCAGCCTTCTTCACAGTCCAACTCTCACATCCATACATGACCACAGGAAAAACCATAGCCTTGACTAGATGGACCTTTGTTGGCAAAGTAATGTCTCTGCTTTTGAATATGCTATCTAGGTTGGTCATAACTTTCCTTCCAAGGAGTAAGTGTCTTTTAATTTCATGGCTGGAGTCACCATCTGCAGTGATTTTGGATTAATGCTTTTTGGAAAAGAGAATTTGTACTAGGAAAATTTATATATTAGCTTGCATCATGTTAAATCACTGTACTGTTTTTTCATGTCAAAACCAAACAAAGAGTGACCATTAGAAAGGTTTTGGTTTGTTATGTGTTGCTGTATATTGTGCCTGCAGTTGATAGAATTTTTGATAGAATTTTTCATATCCCTGATAAGTTGATAGGAATAATTTATAACAATTATACAATATATTTATGTAACATGATGATTTCAAATTATTTTTATCTAGTTTACTACTATGGGTACTCAAAATATTCAGTAAGTTTGGAAAGATAGGTATGATATTTATTTTGAAAACAAGAGGAAGAAAAGATTTATTTATTCAACATGTATTTAACTAGTGGCCATTATATAATATGTACTAACTGAGAACACAGGAAACCCCCCAGGAGGTCACATCCAGTTAGGGAATGTGATAAGCAAAGAAACATATGAATAGGCAAGTTACAGCTTTTCATGAAGGTTCAGAAAACTTCATTCAAATTGTCAGCACATTATAAGTCAATGACATAAACTTTCTGATATTCTGAATTCCTAGATTCTTATTATACTAATATGACACCAATAATTGTAGTGTCCTCTAATTTTTTTCTTTCATATTAAACTTATTTCCCTAATTATTCTGTAAGAATCTGATGACATGGGCCACATATAAGATGTCATTATCTCTCTCAAGCAGCTGGGACAATGCTTGGTATAAAACAGGGACTTGGGTATCATGGATCAATTTTTCCAAAATTATTGAGGAAAGATTTCCAAATTACTTGTATCAACTTGATTAAGTATTTCATCTTGTTTACACTATTAATCCATTCAGGTAATCATTTTACCTTACCTTCCAGCCCACTCCTTATGTCATTACTATAATTTTCGATTAGCAGAGCCCAAATTAAGTAAGGATTTACCTGGTCTCAAAGCAAAAATTATTAAATTCTCAACCAGTGTTTTAATCCAATTTTCTACTTCTCCAAATAAATCACTTTTAGATAATTCCTTTAGAAATATTTATTTTCATTAATGTACAGTTCTTTATTTAGCAAAGTAATTCTATGTTTTAATTTTGTAATGTCTGCCTTATTTTGAATAGAAATATGTCTCAATTTTTGCTTGTTTTTCCTTTCAAAATCTGAAGAAATTACCTTAACTACCTCACATCTGGTTTATCTATGTCAATATTCAAAGTCTTAACATCATGTAATATTATTTTTCAGAAAATTTTGTAAATAAATATGATTGAATTATTAGACTTTTAAGACTTTATTCCTTTTTGGCTGTAACAGTTTTAATTAAGAAGGCACAAGTATAATCCTTATCTGCCAAAAAGATAAGTATAAGTAAAATCAAGTGCAAATGGAATGGGAACTATACAAAATTAACAAACTGTACTTATTATCTATCACTAAGGACTGCAAGGAGACCCAACCAGTCCATTCTGAAGGAGATCAGCCCTGGGATTTCTTTGGAAGGAATGATGCTAAAGCTGAAACTCCAGTACTTTGGCCATCTCATGCAAAGAGTTGACTCATTGGAAAAGACTCTGATGCTGGGAGGGATTGGGGGCAGGAGGAGAAGGGGACGACAGAGGATGAGATGGCTGGATGGCATCACTGACTTGATGGACGTGAGTCTGAGTGAACTCTGGGAGTTGGTGATGGACAGGGAGGCCTGGCGTGCTGTGATTCATGGGGTCGCAAAGAGTCAGACACAACTGAGTGACTGAACTGAACTCAACTGAAGGAATTTTTTTTGCAGTATAATTGTCACACAATATCATATTAGTTTCAGGTGTATAACATAGTGATATGACAACTGTATATATGGAAAATGATCACCACAGTAAATCCAGGGATAATCTATCACCATACAAAGCTAATGCAATATTATTGACTATATTCTCCCTGCTGTACATTATATCTCCATGACTTATTTATTACCGGAAATCCATCCTTATTAATCTCCTTCATCCATTTCTCCCATACTTCATACTTCATCCATTTCCTCCATTCTCTCCCCTGGCAACCGCCAAGCTGTTCTCTGTATCTATCAGTCTGGGTTTTGTTTTTGTTTGCTTATTTTGTTTTCTAAATCCAAATGTCAGTGAAATAATATAGTATTTTTTTGGATCTGACTTCAAAGGCAAGAGTTACAAAAGCAAAAATAAATAAATGGGACTATGTCAAATCAAAAAGCTTTTGCACAGCCAAGGAAACCATCAACCAAACCAAAAGGCAACCTACAGAATGGCAGAAGATATTTGAAAAGCATATATCCAGAAAGGGTTACTATCCAAAATATGGGCTTCCCAGATGGCACTAGTGGCAAAGAATCCTCTTCCCAATGCAGGAAATGTAAAAGACGTTGATTCAATCCCTAGGTGGGGAAGATTCCCTGGAGGAGGGCATGGCAACCCACTCCAGTATTCTTGCCTAGAGAATCCCACGGACAGGGGAGCCTCATGCCTTTAGGTCCAGAGGATTGCAAAGAGTCAGACATGACTGAAGTGACAGCGTGCATGCAAGCATGCAAAGTACATAAAACTCATATAATTCAGTAACAAAAAACCCACTCTGATTAAAAAATGGGCAGAGGATCTGAATAGACATTTTTCCAAAGAAGACACACATATGGCCACCAGGCACAAAAAAAGATGCTCAACATCACCAAACATAATGAAGATGCAAATCAAAACCACCAAGAGATATCTCATACCAACGCCTGTCAGAATGACTGTTATCAAAGCAATAAATGACAAATACTGGTGATGATGTAGGAAAGAGGAAACCCTCATCAACAGTTGATAGAAATGTAAATTGGTACAATCACTATGGAAAACAGTATGGAGTTTCCTCAAAAAATTAAAACTAGGGCTACTATATGATCTGGCAATTCCACTACTGTCTATTTATCTAAAGAAAACAAAAGCACTAGTTTGAAAGATATATGCACACCTATGTTCACTGCAGATTATTTACATAGTTAAGATAAAGAAATAATACGTAAAATGATGGATGAACGAATACAGAAACTTGTGAATTATGTACACACACAACGCAGAGGAATACTACTCAGTCATAAAAAAGGATGAAATTTTGCCATTTGGGATAACAAGAATGGACCTTGAGGGTATTAGGCTAAGTGAAAACTTTTCACATAAATACTTATATTTGGAGAATTCTTTGTTGGCTAATATGTCAGATGTTCAGTTGGGAAAATATGATGATTTAATATTTTAAATCATATAAAAATATGATTAAATCAAATAAAAATAAGGTATAGTTTTAACTACTGAATCAGCCTGATCACTCCACTGTAGGAACTCTGGCTGGTCCATATATATATATTGTTTAAAAACATCTCTTAATTCTGTCACCTAGAAACCAGCAATTTTCCAAGTATTCTTTGAATAGGGTAGGTATATAGTGAACATTACATGTACAGCCAAAAACTGAATCATGCTTTTAGTAACTGTTAGTGGTTTCAGAGCTTATACTCCAATAATTCCTCTATTTGTTATATAATACATGGACTTCAGGGTTTCCCAGGTGGTGCTAGAGGTAAGGACCCACCTGCCAATGCAGATTAGATCTAAGAGACACAGATTTGACCCCAAGGTAGGGAAGATCCCCTGGAGGAGGGCACAGCAACCTACTCCAGTATTCTTGCCTGGAGGATCCCATGGAGACAGCAGTCTGGCAGGCTACAGTCCATAGGGTCGCACAGAGCTGGACACAACTGAAGAGATTTAGCACATGAACTTCTACTGCTGCTGCTGCTAAGTCGCTTCAGTCGTGTTCAACTCTGTGTGACCCCATAGACAGCAGCCCACCAGGCTCCCCCGTCCCTGGGATTCTCCAGGCAAGAAACTGGAGTGGGTTGCCATTTCCTTCTCCAATGCATGAAAGTGAAAAGTGAAAGTGAAGTCGCTCAGTTGTGTCTGACTCCTAGAGACCCCATGGACTGCAGCTCATCTGGCCCCTCCAACCATGGGATTTTCCAGGCAAGAGTACTGGAGTGGGGTGCCATCGCCTTCTACTACATCAATGATATTCCCTCTCTGTGCTTTAACCAGAAGCTGTCTTATCTGAATATAAAATGTTACATTTATTATAATTACTTTTCATCCTATTTAAGTTATGGCAGTCTATTACACTTATGACCCTAGTCCTTCAAGTGTGTATCATCAAAACCAATGATGTAGTTTTTATATCATCACTTTCACAACAATAGAAATTAATAAGGTAACTCTCAATTTGTTAAAATAGGATCTGTTCAATTAGCAATAATTTTCATCAACATATATTGAGATAAATTCATTCAGCTAGTTAAACTCAATTATACATTCCTTGTATCACCATTTTATACATAAAGAATATCAGGAAACAACTTGCCAATTGATTATTTGTGGCATTTCCTCAAAACATATTTTAATTTATAAACTTGTTGCTAACTTTTTAAAGTGTACATGAACATTGCATTTACTAATGTTATCATTAAATAAATAGTGTTCTCCCAATAAATAATGCTGAAGAAGCTAAAGTCCAATGGTTCTATGAAAACCTACAAGAACTTCTAGAACAAACACCAATGTCCTTTCATCATGCGGACTGGAATGAAAAAGTAGGATGTCAAGAGACACTCGGCGTAACAGGCAAATTTGCCCTTGGAGTACAAAATGAAGCAGGGAAAAGGCTAACAGAGTTTGGCCAAGAGAACGCACCAGTCATAGCAAACACCCTCTTCCAACAACAGAAGAGACAACACTACACATGAACATCTCCAGATGATCAATACTGAAATCAGATTGATTATATTTGCAGCCAAAGATGGAGAAGCTCTATACAGTCAGCAAAAAAAAAAAAAATGATCAGGGGCTGACTGTGGCTGAGATGGTGAAATTCTTATTGCAAAATCTAGAATTAAATTGAAGAAAGTAGGGAAAACCACTATAACATTCAGATGTGACCTAAATCAAATCCCTTATGGTTGAATATACAGTGGAAGTGGCAAATATATTCAAGGGATTAGATCTGATAGAGTGCCTGAAGAACTAAGGAAGGAGGTTCGTAACATTCTACAGGAGGTGGTGATCAACCCATTTCCAAGAGGAAGAAATGCAAAAAGGCAAAATGGTTGTCTGAGGAGGCCTTACAAATAGTTGAGAAAACAAGAGAAGCAAAAGGCAAAGGAGAAAAGGAAAGATATATCCATCTGAATGCAGAGTTCCAAAGAATAGAAAAGAGAGATAAGAAAGCCTTCCTCAGTGATCAGTGGAAAAAAATAGAGGCAAACAATAGAATGGGAAAGACAAGCGATCTCTTCAAGAAAATTGTAAATACCAAGGGAATATTTCATGCAAAGATGTGCACAATAAAGGACAGAGATGGTATAGACCTAACAGAAGCAGAAGATACTAAGAAGTGATGGCAAGAATAAACAGAAGGACTACACAAAAAAGATCTTCCCAGATAACAAGGATGGTGTGATCACTCACCTAGAGCCAGACATTATAGAATGTGAAGTCAAGTGGGCCTTAGGAAGTATCACTATGAACAAAGTTAGTGCAGGTGATGGAATTCAAGCTGAGATATTTCCAATCCAAAAAGATGATGCAGTGAAAGCACTGCCCTCAATCTGCCAGCAAATTTGAAAAACTCAGCAGTGGCCACAGGACTGGAAAAGATCAGTTTTCATTCCAATCACAAGGAAAGCTAATGCCAAAGAATGCTCAAACTACAACACAATTGCACTCATCTCACAGGCTAGCAAATTAATGCTCAAAATTCTCCAAGCCAGGCTTCAACAGTATGTGAACCAAGAACTTCCAGATGTTCAAGCTGGATTTAGAAAAGGCAGAGGAACCACAGATCAAATATCCAACATGTGTTGGATCATAGACAAGAGCAAGATAATTTCAGAAAAACTTCTGCTTCATTGACTACGCTAAAGCCTTTGACTGTGTGGATCACAACAAACTGTGGAAAATTCTTAAAGAGATAGGAATACCAGAATACCTTATCTGCCTCATGAGAAATCTGTATGCAGGTCAAGACACAACAGTTAGAACTGGACATGGAAAAACAGACTGGTTAAAAATTGGGAAAGGAGTATGTCAAGGCTGTATACTGTCACGTTGCTTATTTAACTTACATACAGAGAACATCATGCAAAATGCTGTATGGATGAAGCATAAGCTATAATCAAAATTTCAGGGAAAAATATCTATAACCTCAGATATACAGATGACAGCACCATTATGGCAGAAAGAGAAGAGGAACTGATGATCCTCTTGATGAAAGTGAAACAGGAGAGTGAAAAAGCTGGCTTAAAATTCAACATTCAAAAAACAAAGATCTTGGCAGCTGGTTCCATCTCTTCATGGCAAATAGATGGGGAAACAGTATAAACAGTGACAGACTTTATTTTTGGGGGCTCCAAAATCACTTCAGATGGTGAATGCAGCCATGAAATTAAAAGGCGCTTGCTCCTTGGAGGAAAAGTCATGACCAACCTAGACAACATATTAAAAAGCAGAGACATAGAACTTTACAGACAAAGTTCTGTATAGTCAAATCTATGGTTTTTCCAGTGGTCATGTATGGATGTGAGAGTTGAACCATAAATAAAGCTGAGGGCCTAAGAATTGATGCTTTTGAACTGTTGTGCTGGAGAAGACTCTTGAGAATCCCCTGACTGCAAGAGTTTAAACCAGTCAATCCTAAAGGAAATCAGTCCTGAATATTCATTGAAAGGACTGATGCTGAAGCTGAAGCTCCAATAATTTGGCCACCTGCTGGGAAAAACTGACTCATAGGAAAAGACCCTGATGTTGGGAAAGATTGAAGGCAGGAGGAGAAGGGGACGACAGAGGATAAGATGGTTGGATGCCATCACAGACTCAAAGGATATGAGTCTGAGCTAGCTGAAGAAGTTGGTGATGGACCGGGAAGGCTGGTGTGCTGTAGTCCCTGGAGTCGCACAGAGTTGGACATGACTGAACAACTGAAGTGAACAAAAGTATTTTTCTTAGTAGCTCAACCTAGAGTTTCGGTCTGACTTTGGTCTGTTAGTCTACTGATATTTAACAATACATATTAATTGAAAATATTGTTCTGATTTCTTTAGAATTTTGTTGTTCTGTCACTAAGTTGTGTCCAACTCTTTGCAACCCCAAGGACTGTAGCATGCCAGGCTTCCCTGTCCTCCACTGTTTGCCAGAGTTTGCCCAAATTCATGTTCATTGAGTCAATGATGCTAGCTAGCCCATAATTTCTTCAAATTTATATTATTTTTAGATACCTATTATGCTGAAAAGAGGATGATAATGATGTGGTGAGTGACTTATTAGTCATTAGGAAAGTTTTTTAACTTGGTTTATATTGCACTTCAATATTCTTATTAAAAATGAAACAATCTTTTTCAGATGCAAAAACAGACAAATATATCCTGGAAGATATGACAATTTGAGCAATAACCTTAAAGTACATATAATAACAAATACATTCAGTAGTCCATATTAGAACAATTTTCTAAAAAGTTCAAACAATCATATCACTAATTTGTTCAAAAATGATAAAATATTCTGAATTTCATTGTGATGCCATATATTAGATGATACTTCTCATGTGCTTTTTATTTTGTTCTGATTTGTTTTGAGGGGTAGTGAGATATAGATAACTTTGCCTGTCTTCAACAGACTAGAAGCATTCTGAATTCTTTGACACATTTCAGATTTATTTTTCTACCTTCTGAGAAGTGATGTAATGAGCAGAAAATGGATGTGGGTAGTGGGTATAATTCAGATTGTCAGAGTGAACACCCTGGTGTCCAGATCCAGATCACTCAGATATTAACGGCTTATGTTGCTAATCTCCTGCAATCTACTACAGCTCAACAAAATCAGTGGATCCTGGCTTCCTGCTTCCTTACCTCACTAGAATATGCTGACATTATAGACCACTCATCCTACGAACAGACAGCATCAAACCAGATCCTGGACACCAGGTATCTACCGAAAAAAGAGAAGTTACACTTATACACACACACACATACACACATTTGGTAAACAAGAAAAAACACAGCATTGTATCAATTACATAATCCCTAACAGCTAACCTTGGACTACCAATCATTTGTAAATTTAAGAATCAGAAATAAAAATTTTAATAAATATAAAATTTCAGAAATAATGAATGTTCTATGGAGACATTTAACTTAAGATCTCTTACCAAAACCTGCTTTCAGAAGTGCTTCATTTATTGAAGAAGTAGTTTGTGACAATGAGGCTGTATCTTGAAATACATACACATAAAGTGCATGTATACACTTTATATACATAAAAACTATACACATATAGTACATTGGTAAAGTACCAATGTTTGAAGTATTTTATATATGTGAAAGTGAAAGTCACTCAGTCATGTCTGACACCTGTGACCCATCGGTTACAGTCCATGGGTCTGTCCGTGGAATTCTCCAGGTCAGAATACTGGAGTAGGTAGCCATTCCCTTTTCCAGGAAGCTTCCCAATCCAGGGATCAAACCCAAGTCTCCCACATTGCAGGCAGATTCTTTATCAGCTGAGGCACCACAGAAGCCCAAGAATACTGGCGTGGGTAGCCTATCCCTTCTCCAGGGGATCTTCCTGACTCAGGAATCAAACCGGGTCTCCTGAATGGCAGGTGGATTCTTTATCACCTGAGCTATCAGGGAAGCCCTATTTTTTTTTAATTAGCATTAGTATATATATGTATAATACTATTTTAATTCTGTCTTTCAATCTCCTTTTTATGTACTTCTTAAAATGCTAATTAGTTTCAGAACCTGAGCATATTGTATATCTTACATGCAAATTCAAATAAAATTTTGAAAGAATATATAATAAAAATTAATGTGAAGTAATTTTTATCTCTATATTGAAGTGATAAAAGAATCTGGCACATGTGAAAAGATTTTTAAAAATGATATTCTAATAGACTATCACTTTAGTTGTTTTGTTTCTTCATTTATATATCCAAAGGGAAGAGTAGCTGCTTTGATGCTCTGTAAGCTATCTATTTTATTTACATATAGTTTTTTCTGGTTTATAGACGTTTAAAAGACTCTGATGCTGGGAGGGATTGGGGGCTGGAAGAGAAGGGGACGACAGAGAATGAGATGGCTGGATGGCATCACCAACTCGATGGACATGAGTCTGAGTGAATTCCGGGAGTCGGTGATGGACAGGGAGGACTGGAGTGCTGTGATTCATGGGGTCGCAAAGATTCAGACACAACTGAACAACTGAACTGAACTGAAGTACCAAAGATAATTTTAAAAGATAAAGTGGTGTCTTAAATAAACTAGAGATATAGCAAGAAAACATTCCCTTTCAAAATCCTTCCTTGACAATTACACATACTAGGCAGACCCTTGCTGTTCAACTTAATGACTTAAAAATGAAGTTTATGGGGTGTAGGTTTTCTATGCATGTGAGACATTCCAAAAATGACTTAAGACTCCAAAACAAAAGTCTTCCAGATGAACACTGCATAAACCGTCCCTCTGGAAGAATATAAAATCCACCTTACCTTACCACAAGAATCATTAAATATTATTGTACATGATTCTGTATGTTTAGAACTATAAAGGTTTAGAACACAGATTCTTTCTAATGTTTCATTTCAACAAAAGCATTTTAAGTAGTTGTACACTTCAAATGAGGACAAAATAAAGTTGAATATGGTCATGATGTTTCCAAGTTGTCATGGTTACTTGCTTGTCAAATAAGGTTTCTAACTCACACAACCATCTCTGTCAGCAATAGAACAGCATGGTTAAATTCTGAAAGTCACCAATCACCTGAGAAAGCCAAGATAAAAATGTCAAAAATGATGGCCTATATACAGATTTTGGCTGCAATGCGAAACACCACTCTTTCGCCAGAACCCAGAAGCTTCCAGAACTAATGAAAAATGAAATTCTGAGTTGAATGTGATCTCAACAGGAATTGAAATATATCTTTCAGTTTCTTTGGAGGACTACCAACAATATCTCCTTGTATCAGATCTGCTTCCAATTCTTAATCAGGTTCCAGAAAGGAAAAAGGCTAACACCCCACAGGGAGAGAATACAGTGTGTAGCTACCCACTTATTTAATCATTCTTTGTTTGGTTTAGACTGCAGTTTAGTTTGTACTACTTAATAAAAATATTTTGATAAATTTTAATAATAGATGTCACAATAAATGTGCCCAATGTGATAAACAGAAACAAAAATAATGTGGAAATGTTTTTCTGTATTGGCAAATATTTTTACAACTCCTTTGGAATTAATTAGAAATAGAATCTCATCTAATTATTCAGTGTCACCTTTACAAACTAGGATTTTGATATTAAAAATTTCAAATACATATTTGATAACTTTAAAAACAAAATGTTATTATTTATTAAATGCAATGAGTACTTGTGTACCTTCTTTTTCTAATTATGTAGACCAATACTTCCTAAGTGTGTTCTAAAAACCACAGGGTCTTTGACAAGGTCTTGAGTTAAATAAATTTGTGAGAACTACATTAGTGACTATTTATAATTCCTCTTTGCATACTTTGAAAGGCTTTAGCAAAATATAACAATACTAGTTTACTTTATTTCTTTTTTAAAATTTATTTATTTATTTTAATTGGAGGCTAATTACTTTACAATATTGTAGTGACTTTTGCCATACATCAACATGAATCAGCCACGGGTTTATTTCATAACATTCTTTTTCATAACAAACCTTCATCATATGGGCCTGAAAAGTTTAATGTTTCTCTGGAAGAATATGCAAACGTGTCTCTGAGACAAAAAGATGAAACAAGTGTGTCCTTCAGACAAATTTCTCTCCACCAGAGCGCTGCCTATTTTTAAAAAATTTCTCATGAAACTTATGTAAAAACCTATTAATGCAACCATTATGGTAAATTTTGCATGTGGCATATTTAATAAAGGAGAGTATTTAGATCATTAAAAAACATTTGTATTTAGTAAGAGGTCTCGGAAAAAATATCAGTCAGAAATCAGTGTGGGAAAATGGCTGTGGGCAGGAAAGGCAAAGAAGATTTCTTTAGTGATAAGTTTTCCAAATCAAGTTGCTTAAAAGAAAAATCAATATAGCTCTTTGGTCATTAGGATGAAAAAATTAAAGCTATCTTGCTTCAGAGCAATCCCTAGGACAGCTGATCTTAATAAATTTGACAAGAAAAAAAATAATTTTTAGAAGAATAAACAAAAATGTTCTAGTTTAGAGCATACTCATGAAATTCACATTTTCCCCAGATTTATACAGGTATAACTATTGATTGGGCTTCCCTGGTAGCTCAGCTGGTAAAAAAAAATCCACCTGCAATGTGGGAGATCTGGGTTCAATCCCTGGATTGGGAAGATCCCCTGGAGAAGAGCATGGCAACCTACTCCAGTATTCTTGCCTGGAAAATTCTGTGGACGGAGGAGCCTCATAGGCTACAGTCCATGGAGTTGCAAAGAGTCGGACACAACTGAGCGGCTACACTTCAGAAGGAAAAGGCTACCCACTCCAGTATTCTGGCCTGGAGAATTCCATGGACTGTATAGTCCATGGGGTCGCAAACTGACAATTTATAATCATTCATATTTAAGTTAGGCAACTTGATGATTTGATATTGTAACAGAGCAGGATCCTATGAGGCCCTCCCAGAACAGACCCCTGCCCATGTTCTCTGCCTGCCTTTAATCAGAGAAGTCAGAAAATGCAGAAAGAGGAAAACAGCCAATCAAGAAAAAATAATATTTCTTTAGCATTAAACAAAGTCAAGGACCTTTTAGTTCTTCCTTAAGGACTATAGATATTATTCTCAGCCATATCATCTGAGCTGTTTTGCAGATACTGACCCCCACACCAGGTGGAAGAAGTTAAGTGTACGCTGGCCACAAGCATGGAGACCCAGACAGGTTGGAAATAGAAGGTTAATGATGCTGACTCTCAATTACGTGACCACCAACCAATCAGAATGTCTATGAGCTGATTACACCCATGCTTCTAGAACACTGGAGGACTCCTCACTACCCACTCTGGATGAGATACACAGCCTTGAGGCCCTTAGCTCACCGTGGCACCATTTGACTGGCAAAGTAATCAAGCTAATTTCCTTCTAATTCACCTGAAACTCTTTGTCTCTGAGATTTAATCTGGCACCAGTGTACAAAGGCCACATTTTGGCAAAATTACATGTATATACATTGTGATATAATAGCCACAATTGAGCTAATTAACATACCCATCCCCTCACACAGCAACTATCTTCTTTTTCACATTTTTGAGTGAATATATAATGTAGAATATAGGTGGATAATCCCTGTTGTGAGAATGCTTTCCTCTTAAAGGGTATGAGAGATTATTCAGAAATAAACAGTTAAAGAGTCGGACACGACTAAGCAACTGAACAGCAACAGTAAAACACTTCTAAAGTATAAAATATGTTCGAGAAACTGTGTAACCTACAAAGAAACTTACATATTATGCAAACACAGAAGGCATGTACATACAGGGCATACATATATGTAATATTAATGCACTAATCTCAGCAGTGGCCACAGGACTGGAAAAGGTCAGTTTTCATTCCAATCCCAAAGAAAGGCAATGCCAAAGAATGCTCAAACTACCACACAATTGCACTCATCTCACACGCTAGTAAAGTAATGCTCAAAATTCTCCAAGCCAGCTTCAACAGTACGTGAACCATGAACTTCTTGATGTTCAAGCTGGTTTTAGAAAAAGCAGAGGAACCAGAGACCAAATTGCCAACATCTGCTGGATCATGGAAAAAGCAAGAGAGTTCCAGAAAAACATCTATTTCTGCTTTCTTGACTATGCCAAAGCCTTTGACTGTGTGGATCACAATAAACTGTGGAAAATTCTGAAAGAGATGGGAATACCAGACCACCTGATCTGCCTCTTGAGAAATCTGTATGCAGGTCAGCAAGCAACAGTTAGAACTGGACATGGAACAACAAACTGGTTCCAAATAGGAAAAGGAGTACGTCAAGGCTATATATTATCACCCTGCTTATTTATCTTCTATGCAGAGTACATCATCAGAAACGCTGGACTGGAAGAAACACAAGCTGGAATCAAGATTGCCAGGAGAAATATCAATAACCTCAGATATGCAGATGACACCACCCTTATGGCAGAAAGTGAAGAGGAACTAAAAAGCCTCTTGATGAAAGTGAAAGTGGAGAGTGAAAAAGTTGGTTTAAAGCTCAACATTCAGAAAACGAAGATCATGGCATCCGGTCCCATCACTTCATGGGAAATAGATGGGGAAACAGTGGAAACAGTGTCAGACTTTATTTTTGGGGGCTCCAAAATCACTACAGATGGTGACTGCAGCCAGGAAATTAAAAGACACTTACTCCTTGGAAGGAAAGTTATGACCAACCTAGATAGCATATTCAAAAGCAGAGACATTACTTTGCCAACCAAGGTTCGTCTAGTCAAGGCTATGGTTTTTCCTGTGGTCATGTATGGATGTGAGAGTTGGACTGTGAAGAAGACTGAGCGCTGAAGAATTGATGCTTTTGAACTGTGATGTTGGAGAAGACTCTTGAGAGTCCCTTGGACTGCAAGGAGATCCAACCAGTCCATTCTGAAGGAGATCAGCCCTGGGATTTCTTTGGAGGGAATGATGCTAAAGCTGAAACTCCAGTACTTTGGCCACCTCATGTGAAGAGTTGACTCATTGGAAAAGACTCTGATGCTGGGAGGGATTGGGGGCAGGAGGAGAAGGGGATGATAGAGGATGAGATGGCTGGATGGCATCACTGACTTGATGGACGTGAGTCTGAGTGAACTCCGGGAGTTGGTGATGGACAGGGAGGCCTGGCGTGCTGCGATTCATGGGGTCGCAAAGACTCGGACATGACTGAGTGACTGAACTGAACTGAACTGAATGTCATAAAAAATAAGGGAATATCCAGGGCATGAATATCTTAATTTCATTTTCTGTCTCTTTAAACCTCTGTATCCCTTAATTTTATGCCTAATTTCTTCTCACACTGGCAGCTTTAGCTTCTCCCAATCAACCTACACCAGTGCTCCTGGTTACACCTGAAAGCTCTTAAGTCAGGGAATTTTCTCTGTTCACTTGCATTTCCTGGCAGCAAAGAAATCTATCGGCAGAAGGCTGTTTGGAAACAGGTAAGATCCAGTGAAAAATGTCTACACTAGAAGTATATCAAGAAAGTTCTTTTAGCCACAGTATATAAATTCCAAGAATAATACCTACCAGAATGATACTTTAAAATCCAAATGAGAAAACATACAAAATGACTACTACTACTAAGTCGCTTCAGTCGTGTCCGACTCTGTGCAACCCCATAGACAGCAGCCCACCAGGCTCCCCGCCCCTGGGATTCTCCAGGCAAGAACACTGGAGTGGGTTGCCATTTCCTTCTGCAGTGCATAAAAGTGAAAAGTGAAAGTGAAGTCACTCAGTCGTGTCTGACTCTTAGCGACCCCATGGACTGCAGCCCACCAGGCTCCTCCATCCACAAGATTTTCCAGGCAAGAGTACTGGAGTGGGGTGCCATTATCTTCTACAAAATGACACAGGCACTTAATTTGTAAAATGTTCTTTGAAGTGTTTCCAGAATCTTATCAAACTAAAAGGAAAGGTCCAGGGACATATTCTCTACAAATATTAGTAATTCCTCTATATCCTTTTGGAAAACACATCATTCCTTTTATCACACTAGGGAGCTATTTTGGGAAATACTGTTATAATGCAATTCAGAAGGTCTCACAGTACAGAAGAGCTTGTTACTTTGTTGGGAGCCGACCTAACAGCCCCCAGATCATTCCATTAGGTTGCCAACACTGCAAAGCCTTTGCAAGCTGAAGGAGGACTGACAGGTGGCATCATTTAGAACCGAGCGTAGCACATATTTGTTCCATCTCATCTGTGTTTCTTACTGAAGTAAAAATATTATTTTCAGCCAGTAAAAGCGCTTTCATATTTATATTTACTGGTTTCCCATCCCCTTTCCTGAAGAGAGTTCAGAGATTAAAAAATATATATATATGGATATCTTCCGTAATTTTAAAGATGTAGGAAGTTTACAGTTATGCATCTAGATAAATGGCACCACACAAAAATATCTGTAATTTCAATATCAATCAAGCCATTTTGGGGAAAAAATGTCTATGTCTATGTGTACATCAACTATTATAGCAATTTAACTTGAGAGACTGTATACTTGAGAAATAAAATATATCTAGTCTTCCATTTCTAATAAATATTAACCATTTTAATAAGTTTCTTAGTAGCTTGATAAAGAAGCTGTTGGGATTTTTAAAAAGTCACAACTAGCTTTTGTATTTAAAGTACAAACTAAACCCAGACTATATTAATATACATGGAGGTTTGTAGAATCAGATAACAATGGCACTACTTACATGCTAAATTAAAAGCATTTGCGCACAGTAGGGAAATTTCAAAAACGAGGTTTTAAAGTAACTTCTATGAGCAATTGGTGAATAAAAAGTAATAAATCAGGTTTCTACTAAAGCTCTTTGATTTCTTTTCCACTACCTTAGGATTATAAAATATTTGTAACTAGAAATAAAGCAACAGTCATGCTGTTTAGATAATATAAGGTATGGCATAAAGAAACAAAATTCCATACTTGAGAAGGCAAAAAAAAAAAAATTGACACCCCCAACAACAAAGAAAAACTTTTAGTGAATATTTGATACAAGCCCTACGTGGCCATAGACACCATGGAAGATAGGGGAAAACTGCTCAAAAATAAGATGAAAAAGCGCAACACCGCCGGCCCCCATCACAGGAAATACATTCCAAGACCGCCAGTGGATCCTGAAACCGCAGGTAGCACCGAACCCTCCATATATTATGTTTTTTTCCAGCACAGACTTATCTGTGATAAAGTGTAATTTATAAATCAGCCACTTAAGAGACTGACAATAACTAAAAATAAAATCAAACAATTGTAACAATATGCTGTCATAAAAGTTACATGAAGGTGGCCTATCTCAAAAATATCTCATTGTACAAACTTAAGGCTTTTTCCATTGTAACTTAGCACTTACTGAGCTCTGTGCCTGGCACTTCATCCGTCTGAGGTGCGACAGCAAAATTAGAGCAATTTTTTTTCCTCTTTCACAGTTTCACAAAGATCCTGTTTTGCTGTAGATCTTAGCAAACTCAGCATACCGGTTTTGCTTTCTTCCCCATTAAGTCCAGAGATTTCACCTTTTCAGGTAAAGGAAGCACTTTATGGCTTCTGTTCGGCATATTCAAATTGCCAGTGCTTTTGCACTTTGGGGTCATTATTAATTAAAACAAAGGTCCCCTCCACACAGAAGCTGAGGCGGCTCCAGGTGACTATTCTCGGGATACTCGGTGGGGCGGGTGGGGGAGCTGTTCACGTTCCAGGCTAAACCACGCGAGATTTTATCACTACTCTGAACAGCAATTTAACACTTAAATGAGTTGCTTATTTCTGAAATTTTCCACATATTATTTTCAGACCCTGGTTGATTGCAGGTAACTGAACCTGCAGAAGGCAACACTGCAGGTAAAGGGGCATGTTGTAATAAGATGTTTTTCTCAACCAAATGTCAGCAGAATCGTGTAACTGGTCCTGGGTCCGGCTATTTTCTCAAGTACATCCTAAATTTACCCGTGATCTTACTACACTGAACCGTATCTCAGTTCAGTTCAGTTCAGTCACTCAGTCGTGTCCGACTCTTTGCGACCCCATGAATTGCAGCACGCCAGGCCTCCCTGTCCATCACCAACTCCCGGAGTTCACTCAGACTCACGTCCATCGATTCGGTGATGCCGAATGAGATCCAGCCATCTCATCCTCTATCGTCCCCTTCTCCTCCTGCCCCCAATCCCTCCCAGCATCAGAGTCTTTTCCAATGAGTCAGCTCTTCGCATGAGGTGGCCAAAGTACTGGAGTTTCAGCTTTAGCTGAAACTTTTCCTCCAAAGAAATCCCAGGGCTGATCTCCTTCAGAATGGACTGGTTGGATCTCCTTGCAGTCCAAGGGACTCTCAAGAGTCTTCTCCAACATCACAGTTCAAAAGCATCAAGTCTTTGGCGCTCAGCCTTCTTCACAGTCCAACTCTCACATCCATACATGACCACAGGAAAAACCATAGCCCTGACTAGACGGACCTTTGTTGGCAAAGTAATGTCTCTGCTTTTGAGTATGCTATCTAGGTTGGTCATAACTTTCCTTCCTAGGAGTAAGCGTCTTTTAATTTCATGGCTGCAGTCGCCATCTGCAGTGATTTTGGAGCCCAAAAAAATAAAGTCTGACACTGTTTCCACTGTTTCCCCATCTATTTCCCATGAAGTGATGGGACCGGATGCCATGATCTTTGTTTTCTGAATGTTGAGCTTTAAGCCAACTTTTTCACTCTCCACTTTCACTTTCATCAAGAGGCTTTTTAGTTCCTCTTCACTTTCTGCCATAAGGGTGGTGTCATCTGCATATCCGAGGTTATTGATATTTCTCCTGGCAATCTTGATTCCAGCTTGTGTTTCTTACAGTCCAGCGTTTCTCATGATGTACTCTGCATATAAGTTAAATAAGCAGGGTGACAATATACAGCCTTGATGTACTCCTTTTCCTATTTGGAACCAGTCTGTTGTTCCATGTCCAGTTCTAACTGTTGCTTCCTGACCTGCATACAAATTTCTCAAGAGGCAGATCAGGTGGTCTGGTATTCCCATCTCTTTCAGAATTTTCCACAGTTTATTGTGATCCACACAGTCAAACTATATCTAGTACAAGGCAATACTTGGTTGTAGAAGATTACATTTTGTAATCTGTATATAAAATTTAACAAACCTTTCTTCAAAGACAACCAAGTAATTCGGCTTCACATTCTGTAGTTTTATAACTCAGATCCCATTCTGGAAGATGGCACTTTATCTTGATTTTACTTTGTCCATCTAGACATGAGCAAAGTTCCTCTTTTTCTACAGAAAACTGTTCTGGGGAACCAGTCCTTTATACACACGTGTGCCTGTGAGATCAGTCGTGTCTGACTCTTTGGGAACCCCTGGACTATAGCCCGCCAGACTCCTCTGTCCATGGAATTACCCAGGCAGGAATACTAAAGTGGGTTTCCTCCTCCAGGGGACCTTCTCAACTCAGGGTTTGAACCTGTGTCTCTTGCATCTCCTGCATTGCCTGGCAGATTCTTTACCGCTGAGACTTGGGAAGCCCTCAGTCCTATACACATAAGTGTCATTAATCTATATACATAAGTGTCATTAATTTATACTCAGCCCTATATACATGAGTCATTAATCTACACTCACAAGTATGTAAACACATCAGAGGGCTTGGATGAGTGCATATAGCAACTGAAGAATAACTATTTCAAAAGAACAATGCCTAGTCCTTTGTTTATTAACTCTGTTTTCTGAATTAATATCCTGCTAGGTTAATGCAAGGTATCATTATCAGTGTCAGAAAAAGCAATCAAACTCAAAGGATAACTTTCCTTTAAGCAATATCATTTTGGAAGTAGTCACTGCTTTACAAATGGACAGTCTGTACATCAGATTCAGTAGATAAAATATGTCCTGGTCTAATGAGCAGGTACAGCTACTAGCTAATCAGGGTTTCCATTGCCAAATAAATCTCTCGCTGCCTGAATTATCAGCCATAATTTATCAGCTCCACTGTAATCTTAGACCTAATAGCCTATAGTTTTATATAATGCTGCATAGAAAAATTTAAAATAAGCAAAATTTTGAAAATTCCAATAACAAAGTAGCCCCTTTAAACATGAGATATTTTAGCTGACCTACAATTACTCCTTTTTTTCCATTGGAGCTTTAACCAAGTAGAAGGAAAATATATTGAGAGAATCTCAAATATCGATTTTATTACTTATTCAAAGTTTCTCACAAAGTTTAATCAATGAAACTACTGGGCAAAGAGACTTTCCTAGTAATATAACACTAAGATTAGATTATTTGAATTTTCAATTCTTCCATTGGTTCAGACATTTCCTAGTGATCTATTGATCCATGGCAAACACCTCTTTTTATGAATTAACCAACCAAATGCAGACTCTGTCAGTTCTGAAGTGTGTGCTAATAGATCATTAACTTTGCATCCTATCTCTATGTATATAAGGTCCCAGAAACTCAACAGAGCTGAACTGAAGGAAGATTATGTATTTGTAAGTGTGCATTTTCTCCAAGTGTGTGCATTCTGATTATATTTAAAAAGAACAAACAAAATGATTCTTGTTGCCTTTTTCATTTTGTATCATATTTTTTCACATCATTAAAATAATTGAGCATAAAATATGAAATAGTAATGAACCATATTTGTTTGGCCTTGAACACTTCAGGGTGATTTCAGTTTTCGTATCTCATGGTACCCATGGTACACTTCTGTAAGCTTTTAAGGCAGTTATCAATATACTACTTATGACTATTTCCTTTAAATATGAAAGATATATTCATAAAAAGGAACCCCAAAGTGTTGCTCTCTTGAAATCATACAGATAGTAGCAAAGCCAAGACTTCTATTGAAAGTGATTGTCTAATTTTGTACTTGAGATTCAAGAAGATACTGTGCAGTCTTCTTTAGGGACAGATGAGATGAATATCTTCATATTTTCTTCTACCCAATTTTCTTTACTCAGTCTTCTAAGGGACAATGTGATTAGATTGCTGCATCTGAAGTAAGTGTAGCACAGAGCATCCATACCATCTATTGTCTTCATCTTACTAGTTCTCAGAACTAAGTCCACAGTTATGGATGGTTAAGTTAGGAACACTTTAATTCATGAAGGATTAAACACAATTCTCTGAGTAGTATTCTTGAAGCCTCTTGCAATATCATTTTAAAATAAAATTCACCATTTCACTTTCAAATTTTACATAGCTGTTTTATAAACCCAAGCATCTTCTAATAAGAAGGATATCCTTATACCTTTGAAATTTGCAATAGTCTTTTGAAGTGTAAAGATATTCATGTACAGTAGTCACCAACCACAAATGAATTCCATCCCAAAGCACATTTGTAAGTCCAATTTGTTTAGAAGTCCAATAAAGTTAGCCTAAGCACCCAACTAACACAATTAGCTGTATAGTACTGTGCTATAATAAGTTTATAATACTTCTCACACCCAGGCTTTTCCAGGTGGTGCTAGTGGTAAGGAACCCGCCTACCAATGCAGGATACATTAGAGACATGGGTTCAATCTCTGCACTCCAGTATTCTTGCCTGGAGAATCCCATGGACGGAGGAGCCTGACAGGCTGCAGTCCATAAGGTCGCAAAGAGTTGGACACAACCTAAACAACTTAGCACACATATACTTTTCACACAAATAAAAAACGAACACAAAAAATAAAGAAGACATTTTTAGTTTTACACTACGGTACCTTGAAAATTACAGTAGTACAATACAACAGCTAGCATACAGGGGCTGGCATCCAGTGAACAGGCAAAAAGAGTTACTGACTGGAGGAAGTAGAGGAGGTGGGAAATGATAGAGCTGAAGGATTGTCAGCAATAAGAGATGAAGGGCAAGCTGCAATTGAACATCAGGCTTGAGTTAATGGCACAGATTCAAATTCCATGCTAGATTCAATTTTATCTACCCTCTTGAAAAAATGATTCACTGATGTCTGGGTAGTAGCTCTTTTTTTTTTCTTCTTCTTCTTTCTCATGATAGATGTCTTGGGAACACTAGATTGCATTCTGAACAGCTGCTGCAAATTTTGTGCACAGTTCTACGTTAGGGTCTCATTCTTCAAAACCTAATAGTGCCTCCTCAAATAAGGAAAATCCCCTCACCATTTCCTGTGCCATGAGCCTCTTCAGTTTTTTAATTTTTCTTCCTCTTGACTCTCTTCTTCCTTGCTCTGCACCTCCAATTCCATCAGGTCTTCATTACTGAGCTCCTCGTGCTGCACAGCAAGAAGTTCAGTCAAGCTGTCCTCTATCACTGAGTTGCTGAAGACATCTCTGGACTCCTCAACCTCCTCCTCAAGTCCACAAAAATCGTCAGCAAACTGCAGACCGCAGTTCTTCTAAACCCCATTTGTGGTGATGGCCGTAACCTCACACCAAGCAAAGTTAATTATTTTTATGGCTTTGTAGATGTTGTAGTCCTTTCAAAATCATCCCCAGGTAATCCCTGATTTGTCACTCACCTTTACTGCCTGACAAACATTGTGATGTAAAAAATATCTCTTGAAAGTCACTCTAACTCCTTGGTCTATAGGTGGGATGCACCACTTTGATGTTGGGATAAAAGTTGTCCATGAATGGAGGGTGGTCCAGAGCATTGTTGAGCAGCAAAAGAATGTTGAATTGGACATCCTTCTCCAAGCAATATTTCTCTGTCTGGGATAAAGTGATAGAAAAACCAGTCCTGGAAAAAGACCTGTGTAACCCAGGTTTTGGGATTACTCTTCCACACAACAGGAAGAGAGCCCTTGACTGCATTTTTAAGGGCTTTGGGTTCTCTGAATGATAAACTAAGAGAGGTTTTAGTTTCATATCATCAGAAGCATTACCATCAAACCACAAAGTTAGCCTGTCTTTTGCAGCTTTATAGCCTGGCATCAACTTTTCCTCCTCATTGAAGTAATTTTGGTGTGGCATCCTCTTCCAGGACAGTCCCATTGTATCCACATTAAAAAACCTGATAGGGTAATGCATTCATCAATAATTTCTTAAAGTGTTTCCAAGAATTCTCAAGCAGCTACCATATCTGTGCTAGCTTCCTTGCCACTAACTTTTATGATGTGAAGATTGGTTCTAGTCTTGAACTGATGAAACCAGCCATGGCTGGAATTAAAAGATTCTCCACTGTGTTTCTACTTCAGGTCTTCATGAAGGCTTTCAGTTTTCTCCTGAGTCAGCATTAAGCTGAGTGAGACTTGATGCTGATGCTAATCCTGTATCCACACACTGAGAAGTTTCTCTGTCTCCTCCATCACTTTTCCACACCTATTACTGTCAACATCATTGGCACAGATTGAATGATTCATGTTGTAAGAATTAGTGACATCTGCCATCTTTTTACCTTGCTCTACTGTTTCAATTATTCTCACTTTCGTTTCCATCATTATTGCTTGGCACTTCTTAGCTACACCAGCAACATCACCACTGATTTCTGTTCACTTTCAGACATCCTGGACTTGAAATAAAGATACTGTACTGCTGTACTCTGTACAGTTCTATACAGTACACATAGGTGAAGGTGAAGTCGCTCAGTCGTGTCCGACTCTTTGCAACCCCGTGGACTGTAGCCTATCAGGCTCCTCTGTCCATGGGGTTTTCCAGGCAAGAGTGCTGGAGTGGATTGCCATTTCCTTCTCCAGGGGATCTTCCCGACCCAGGAATCGAACCCGGATCTCCCGCATTGCGGGCAGATGCTTTACCGTCTGAGCTACCGGGGAAGCCCTACTGTATATAGAACACAAAGGCACAACCAATTATAGATGATTCATACAGCTGACAATGTACACGAGCTTTGTAAACTAACTCACATGATTGGACATGCAAAAGCACATTCACATCTTTGAAAGTTCTCAACTTGGAGGTTTGTATGTAGGGGGACTTACTGTATAAACAAAACAAATGATGATTGACCAATCAATTAATGGGAATAGTTTGTTATAATGGAAGCAACTCTGTATTTTACATCCTCACTGAAATTTTGAAAAGATTATTTCTTCTGGTTAAACAACCAATAATTTCACTTCCTAATATATTTGGGGAGGGTTTCCTTACTCTCCCAAAGACCTTAGATGGGGTTCCTACTTCTCCCACTGCTTTGCATGGAGGCATAAGACTGTCTAGTTATATTCAGAGAATCCGACTTCTTCATTTTAAGAACAACATTACAGGATTGCTGCTAAGAGATAGCTAGTGGATTTGGGGAAAATATATTGAAAACTGTAAATCGATACATAAACATGATTAAGCGACCTGGAGGGAACTTATGTTTTGGCTAGTGATGTAGACTGAACGGTTTCAAACCTTTCCCGTGATGTTCTGTGACCTTGCATAAGATTTTCACACTTCAATATATCAGTGGGAATAATAACATACTTAGGTTTTGTATAGTTAGGATTGTTTGAGCTAATTTTAAATTTATGTATCTTACATGATAGTAATATGTATGTTTGTTAAATAAACAAAATAAAAATATTCTAGATGTCAAGCTGGAATCAAGATTGCTGGGAGAAATATCAATCACCTCAGATATGCAGATAACACCACCCTTATGGCAGAAAGTGAAGAGGAACTGAAGAGCCTCTTGAAAGTGAAAGAGGAGAATGAAAAAGCTGGCTTAAAATTCAACATTCAAAAAACTAAGATCATGGCATCCGGTCCCATCACTTCATGGCAAATAGATGAGGAAACAATGGAAACAGTGAGAAACTATTTTCTTGGGCTCCAAAACCACTGCAGATGGTGACTGCAGCCGTGAAATTAAAATCTTTTAATTTGCTTGCTCCTTGAAAGAAAAGTTATGACCAATCTAGACAGCATATTAAAAAGCAGAGACACTTTGCCAACAAAGGTCCATATGGTCACCATATGGTCAAAGCTATGATTTTTCCAGTAGTCATGTATGGATGTGAAAGTTGGACCATAAAGAAAACTGAGCATGGAAGAATTGATGCTTTTGAACTGTGGTGTTTGGAGAAGACTCTTGAGAGTCCCTTTGACTGCAAGGAGATCCAACCAGTCAATCCTAAAGGAAATCAGTCCTGAATGTTCATTGGAAGGACTGATGCTGAAACTCCAATAATTTGGCCACCTGATATGAAGAACTGACTCATTTGAAAAGATCCTGATGCCAGGAAAGATTGAAGGCAGGAGGAGAAGTGGATTACAGAGGATGAGATGGTTGGATGGCATCACTGACTCGATGGACATGAGTTCGAGCAAGCTCTAGGACAGGGTGATGGACAGGGAAGCTAGCATGCTGAAGTCCGTGGGGTTGCAAGGAGTCCGACACAACTGAGCAACTGAAATGACTTAGATGTCAATTACATCTCAGTATATATATAGTTTTTGTACTCATCTTGGAAAGCACACAAATTGAATTATAAAGATGATAAAAGTTCAAATGCAGTTTCTGTTTAAAAGCAATTACAATTATTAGCTCCATGATATTTTTAATAGTCTTGATAAAGATGTCTACAATTTATTAAATGTCTGCTAGTGATATTTACTACACTTTTATCTTTATACATCTTTCTGTTTAGCTTCACCATAATCCTTTACACAGAGCTTATTTTTCCATTTAAAAAAATTTAGAAACTAACACCAGTAAATGGTAGAGGTAGGACTCCCATTTAACCAGAGTGCTTTGGGTATATTATTTGTTTGAAAACTGGATGAACTAAATGACATTTAATAATCCCCTGAATTACTTTTTTAATTGGATGTGTGCTCATTTGACTCCCATATATTCATTGCCCCAAATCCACAGACTATTTCCTCCTTTAAATATAATCTTTGTAAGTGGTTCATGACTGTTTGATAAAAAGAGTGAATTACAAAAAGGCTGCCCAGCTTTCCTTGTGATGCAGACAGTGATATTTGAAGTGACAGATTTGCTGGCATGCCATCTAGGAATCATTAAGTACCACTTTCAAGTCTTATTATAGCAGCTCTTCAGCTCGGATTATTATGATCTGAGGCTGTGCACCTGAGTGTCAGACAGCCTAGTCCACTAGAGAGGAATCCCAACCCAACACAGAGGGCTGAAGGGTCATCTCAGCTGCAGAATTTCTCCGGATTATCTGAGGACTGTGTTAACACTGTGTCATAGCACAATCTCTCCTTCTGCCCAAATTTGGCTTCCATCATTCCTTTAAGAAAGTTCGAGAGAACTCTCCAACAATGCCCCTGCCTTCCAAGCTCCATTTCAGAAACTAAGACAATCTGAATGTGGTTGAAGTCCCCCTGAAGAGTGTAGGGGTCAGATCTTGAACACTCAAGTCAAGAAAACTGAGTTCAATTATCAGCTCTTCAGTTATAATCTTTGTGATATTAGGCAATTTCTCAATTAAACAATCAGGGGAATTTGAGTCTCTACCTATAGAGTTGTTGTGAAGATTAAGTAGCTTAATGCATAGGTGTACAACATAGAAAGAGAAAGTGTGAAAGAGTCACTCAGTTGTGTCCAACTCTTTGTGACCCCATGGACTGTATGGACTGTAGCCTGCCAGTCTCCTCTGTCCATAGAATTCTCCAGGCAAGAATACTGGATTAGATTGCCATTTCCTTTTCCAAGAAATCTTCCTGACCCAGGGATTGAACCTGGGTCTCCTGCATTGTAGGCAGATTCTTTATCATCTGAGCTACCAGGGAAGTCCCAAAGTACATGCATTGGCTAGGAATCCTTAATAAATATTGAATATGTAATAACTGTTGGCTGTAGTTGTACTTGTGTTTCTCTAAATCCACATTAAAAAAAAAAGCTACACAGTGGACATTTGTTCTCCTAGATAAACAATTCAAGTTGATTATTGGCACACCCAAAGTTGAAGCATTAAATAGTCAGAATTTACTTTCAAAGGAATTGCATAAGTCCCCTGACATTATTTTACTGACGAAATGTTTGCAATGATCAACAAATTGAACAACTGATATATTGATGACACTATATTTTCCTTTCCATAAATTTTGTTACAATTTAATAAAGGAACCCTTTTTATAGGAGACCAAATATTTTCAGCCAACAAAAGGCCTTTGACATTTAAAGGATCAACTGAACAATGGAAATTATAGATGAGAAAATAAAAGCAAAAATGGCACTAAGAAATCTGCATAGTTATTACATACCAAGTGATAGTAATTCATGAAAATATACTTTAGGCCATATTATAGAATAACAAATCATTTCTGATGGTTTAAGAGCATTCAACTCACTTTTCATTTCTCTGAATACCTTTGATTTTATTATCCTAACCACTAAGATGTTGATGGGACTTGAAATAATGCCAAATCATGCTCATCCCTGTGTTGGCTGCTTTTATTTCAAATATCCCTTAGTCAGCTTCAGAATTTGTGGAACCAGGTAAGTAAGAGATAAAGTAGTGGAAGCTAGAGAGAAACCAGAGCACGAAAGGACTGCTTACAACTACCTTTTATAATGACATTGTTATTAAGACAGGCAACCAGTCTTGTTTCTGCTATGTCCTAAAAATATATACTTGATATCAAAGGATTAAATAAAAATAATCTTTAAGAAATGAAGCCTTCGATTTTAAAATATCATCCATTCCATCCAATGTGTTTTCAGAACAAAGACTACTTTTACTAAATTAATAGTATTTGAGAAAATAGTGATTCTCAAATACTATTAAAAGTTAGATAACCTATATAGATGGCTATCTAATCTATTATCCCACTTTCCCAAATAAGGTGTTAATGTTTACAACTTCATCTTCAGAATCATGGGACAAAAAAAATATTTTTACGTGGAATTTTCAAGACCCTACGAATGCAAAACAATATAAGAGATGATCCTAGCCTTCCAAAATGTAAAGTATTTTGTGTATATCTAAGAAAAAAAAAAAAAAAACATTTCAAGGCAACGTGTATGTGTAAATATGTAGAACAAAACAAGAGAAAACAAAAACTTAAATGCCAAGATCCAAGGAGGTCAAAGCAAGGATCTTGGAGGAAGTCTTCTTGTACAGATTTATGTATTTAAACTCAACCACAGAGGAAGAACTGAAATCTCCATTATCAATTTTTAACACTGATTGGATTAATTTTACAATTTCAAGTTGAACTTCTACAAAGGATATACCTTTGTATTTCAAATGGATCTGAAGCTTTTAAAAATGAAATGAAATATGTTTTTCTGAACTAGAATTTAGAAATATGTGGCTTCCCTCCTGGCACAGTGGTAAAAATCCACCTACCAATGCAGGAGACGTGGGTTGCAATCCTGGGCTGGGAAGAGTCCCCAGAGAAAGAAATGGCAACTCACTCCAGTATTCTTTATTTATGGGAAATTTATGGGAAATCCCATAAACAGAGGAGCCTGGTGGGCTACGGTCCATGGGGTCATGAAAGAGTTGGACACAACTTAGCAACTAAAATACACACGTGTTTTAAAGGTAATTTTCTGGAAAGAAACTGTGAACTCAAGTACAATTGCTTTGCACCTTCAGAGTAGTGGTTTGGGTAACCTCAGCTTTCACAAGCAAAACAGTATTGGCTTCTGGAAGACTGACTAATCCAGAAGTCTTTTAATTCTGACTTGACTTGATGAAATGGTTGCTATTACATCCTGTGGTATTTCTAATTGAAAATTTCTTCATTCGTCATATATTTTTTACTAAAAAATGTATAATTTAGCTCTTTTAACCTTTAGAGGAAAAAAAAATGAACCTCTTTGAATGTATACCCAGAGTGACTGAGATAACAGAATTGGATGTGTAGAGACAGAAGATAGATATGGTAACAGTTAAACAAATGAAGATCGCTCCCATAGTGCTTTCTTTTCATATGAAATTTTTCTATAGCTACAGAATGGCAAGTTATATACTGAGCCAAAAAATGTTCTCTTGTTTTGGTACTGTGCAAAACTCCCAGGAGGTCATATATGAATTGTACCCCTATCTGCTCCATTTATTAAAAATCACTTCAAGATTCCTTCTCTACTTCACTCTTTGTGGGATGGAATTCAAAGCAAATGAGCAATTTCAAATCCATTGGAAACATAAAGTCACATGGTAAGCTATGTCACAGAACAATTGTTGCTGCTTAAGCAAAAGCTTAGTCTGCCATATGTTTACTGGCTACTGTCTTATTTTAAATTCACATTTTCAAATTTTATTTTATTAATCATCAGCACAGCTAGTGACTTGCCACAAGGACATCTGAAACAGAATTGGAGACTTTCCAGTGTGGAGGCTGCTGAGAAGCCCAGAGTTGATATGACGATTATTTTAGCTGAAGACACTTAAAATTCAACAGATGCAGAAAGAACCCTTCTCAGGGCTTCCCTTACTTGACTAAAAACAGCAACTTCTAGAAAATGAGGTTGCCTTAAATTATTCTCAGGAGAGAGACCAAGAGTGAACCGACCATAAATCTCTGGGGGAAAGACCAGTTTGTACTGTTAGTTCTCCTAAAAACCCACTAGGCTTTCCTAAAGAAACCTATTTGTTCCTCATCTAGAAGGCTTTTCTTCCCTTTATCCTACTAAATTAGGTATATAAGCTTTTAACTATAACCATTTATCAAGTTATCTACTACTTTTATTAGCCCTTCCATGCATAAGAATAAGTCTTTTTTTTTTCCTCTGTTAATCGCCTTTTGTCAATTTAATTCACAGGCAAGCATTTACTAAACTAAGAGAGTAGAAGATACATTTTTCTCCCTCCCAGACAATAGCAGTCAAGGCACATAAATAATGTTTTAAGTATCAGATACAATAAAGTGGATTCGTGCATCAGGACCCACAGAATGGAGGCCGCCCCATTGGCTGGGTCCACATCACACATCTCAACCCAAGTCAGCCTGCGTTTATGAAAAACACCTGTCAACGAAACTGAACATATATCAGTTACCATCCTCCAATTCAACTTTGGCTAACTTCTCTTCCTCTTGAAAATAGGACCTTCAGTCCTTGTAAGGAAATCCCTCACCTCCTGGACAATTGTTCCCAGTTTCTGCATGACCTATTTGAAGCTCTAGAAAATCCATTTTTGCCCCAAATTCCTGGGGAGGAGGACAATACTTCTTGTGAGCCAATGTACTCCCTAATCCATGGATTGTTTTCCCTTGAATAAAGAACATCAAATGCAGTACTAGCTTGTTTTAGTTTTGTCATCTCACAATTTTGGTGACAACATGGGACCCGAAGGCAGTTGCTGCAGAGTCCGGGGGTGGCTCCTAGGTGCACATTGTAGTACCTGAAGAGCCATCTTGGTTTGTTGCCTCTTTGGCTTCTCTCCAGAATCTCAGGTAAGCTTTTCTCACATGAAGCGCTGCTTATTTTGTGATCTGAGCTCTTTGAGTTTGTCTTAATCCTCCTGGGGGGCATGGAAACTGAAGTGTGAGAGAGTCTAGGGTTTCTGGGTGAGATTTGGCATTAGTTCAAGTTGTGTGTGTATTCTGTCACGTCTCTTTTCGACCCTATGGACTCTATACCGCCAGGGTCCACTCTCCATGCAACTTTCCAGGCAAGAATACTGGAGAGGATTGCCATTTTCTACTCCAGGGGATCTCCCCAACCCAGGGATCTAACCTGCCTCTCCTGCATCACCTGCTTGGCAGGCAGATCATTTACCACTGCGCCACCTACTGGACTACAACATTTGGGTTTGTGGCTGACGTCATTTACAAAGGAATGCCTCCTGGAGATTCTGAAGGGTCTAAGGAATTGTGTACCTGGCATCAGAAACAGTAAATCTGATTAAATTAGGAAACGTCAACAAGGGAAAAGAAGTAGGTACCCCTCAATATAAGAAGGCAAGAGGGAAGTAGTCAGGGGACTCACAAAGCCTCAGGTAAGTCCACAGCATAAAGCATTGAGGGTCTTGGGCAAAAAGACAGGAAATTCAAACTGTTTTGACCAGTGGCACATCATAATATAAGTAGGCATAAGTGAGACTTTTGAAAACCATTACAGTGTCACCACTATAAAGAAATCTTCTCCTGCAAGGAATAACAAGTCTAAGGCTAATAAGAAGCTCAGAAGCCAAAGCTGTAAAATTGGTGGGCATAGAGGAACACTTAAAAGCTGTTAGAGTGCTTACCATTTTGTCATTTGACAGATATAAGGGATATTAGGAAAGCATAACTTAATTATTAAGAGCAAAAGTCATTCATGAGTTTCACATATTTTGGTATCCTTTAATGAAGATAATTCAATAAAGACGATATACCAAAAACAGTATGGCTTCCAATTTACATGAAATAAAGTCTTATCCATATAATCCTGGGTTCTTTAAATAAAAAAAATAAATAGTGCTCAGAGTAGGGAATATTAGTGACATTTATTTAGTCTTTATTTTCTATATAAATAACTTCAGAAAGATAATATAAGATAGAATACATTGATTTTTAAGCTAAAAATTACAACATTTAAAGCTTAATTTGTTAAAGTTTTAGCAATAATAATAATACTAATAATAATATCATCATTGTATTATGTTTATACCAAGTATATTCTTATATTTTAGGTATGTAAGAAATTTTCTGTACCAGAGCAGTTAAATTTAAAATTTGATTGTATTACTTAATGCATTTAATTGTATTTAACATACAATTTTAATATGGCCCCTATCATTGTCAATGATAAAAAATTTTCAAAAATTCCCCTTTGAAAAGAACATTATTCTACTTCACATGGCATTTTTTGCTATAATTTCCTAATATCAAAAACTTTACTGCACTCACAACATGAGAGTTCCAGCTTAAAGAAAAAAAAAGAAAATTGCATGCTAAGAGTTCTGTCCTTTACTTTTATATACCAATAATCAAAATGTTTTAAGAATTGGCCTAACAGAGAAATTCATAAAAAGATGCTTCTCAAAGGCTTTTTTTCTCAAGAAAATTCATGCTTATAAATAGAAGGGCAGAAATGGTAAAGATGACAGCTGCTTGAGCTTGCTTGAAAAGGCAAGCAACTCCTTACAGAACCCTGATATTCCTGGTTGAGATGGCAAGACTCCTGCTCCAGGAACAACAAAGCTGATGTTTATTCTGGGTTTGGTTTGGCTTCACTTTTGCATGGCTGCCCAGATGAACACAAAAAGCACAGACCAATCAATACCATGGTCCTTGTTTTCTGTGAGCATCAAAGAAGGAACGTGATGGACTTCCCAGGTGGTCCAGTGGTTAAGAATCCACCTGCCAATGCAGAGGACACGCAGGCAATTCCTGGGAAGATTCCACATGCCTCAGGGCAACTTACTCAACGTGCCACAACTACTGAGTGCTCTAGAGCCAGTGAGCTCTGACTACTGTGCCCTAGCCTGTGCTTTGCAACCAGAGAAGCCACTTCAATGAGAAACCCACCCACACACCTGTAGAGTAGCCTCCCCATGGTCACAACTAGAGAAAGCCCCCAACGCAACACAGGGAGACCCAGCACAGACAAAATTTTAAATCACAAAATAAAGAAAGAACGTGAAGTCCAATAACAGGGGAAACCTTAAGAATTTAGTGGACAAAAATGAGTAAAGGGAAATGTAACTATTCTGAATGTATTTTATGAACAGGATAATCGCAACAGAGCAATGATGTTTTTACACTGGTGAACAGCAAGGATATGATTTGCAAGCAGAGAGCTGAAGTGCAGATTATTTTGATGGGTCTTAAAGTTAATAATCTGAAAACTGTGGATGAGTTCACAAAAGGGGACATAAAAGTTAAAATTAATGTATAGGACAATCACAGTGAAGAACACTGGTCATTAAATTTAAGCTTTGATTTCAAGGAAAATATTTCATATTTCAGCAACACAAATATTAATTGAAAGTTTTTAATAGCACTCACATGTTCTTTCATTAACTTGTAAGGTCAATTTCAGCCAATTTTATAGAAAATAAGCATACGGGATACTAAGTGGATATAAAGAAGGCTTTTTGCAGTTGTGTTTCTCTTATACAAGTTATTGCACCTAATCCAGATTTTTACATTAAATTATATTGAAAAGGTAAATATATATATATATATATATATAAACATCAATGTTAAAACATTATTCTTTGACTTTGCTAAGTTTTTAGATCTAGGTAAGCATCATTCTTATGAAAAGCTTAACTGGAGCATGAATACTTATCATCTAAGCATCTCAAATGCCCTGAGTTTCTTAATTCTAAACAATGATACTATATTTTGTTGGGCTGGGTGAACTCAGTTGATACTTTGATTTTGAAAAAGAACTGAGCATCAGAAGAATTAACTTAAATTTCCTGAATGTCAGAGTCCAATGGACAGCACCATATAGATGGTCTCTAAGTATCAACTCTACTTTGATAGAAAATTTAAATTTGACATACGCCATATTGAAGTATCTGATTCTTAAAAAGATAAAACATTTGAAAGCTGGATTTTATTTATAGTAGATAAATGTAAGGGAGGAAGAGAATAAACAAGGAAGGAGGAGAGAAATTACATAGAGAAAACAGAGGAAAAGAAACTCATATAGAAAAATTGCAGAAGGGAGAGAGCTATAAGGAAGAAGGAGACAGAGCATTAGAAGGAAAATATCTGGATATTTATTTGAGAAAATTGCTGAAATAATGTTTCTAGGGTATTTCCTTATCTTTTCAACATGTTAGCATGTTGAAAAAAGGAAAATCTATTTGAGACGTGAAAGACATAAATGACATAGCCCCATCCTGCTTCATTAAGGGGTTAAGTTCTACTCTATGTTTTCCTACTATCAACAATTAATATCAATAAATATCAGGAGTTCCCACATAGAGCAGAAAGAAACAGCTACCATGGGGTTCAATCACCCTCATTAGTACATATTTATCATCTTTGGAACATCCCAAGAACCTGGTCATTATCGGTCATGTTCTATCATAGATGACTCCTTCTGGCCTTAGCTGACCTCCAGAGACTGGATTATTTGTCCATATCTGCCAGATATCTGTGCCTTTACATAGGTTCAGGTCTTAGTCCCTCCTGACTGGCTTGTCACACTGCCACCCATGCCAACTGAAAATATTTTATGAAAGCCAAAATGTTTCCAATACATTTATTTCTTGGCAGGATTTTTCCAAGTCATAAAAAATTTATATCAATGACATCATTCAAGATTGAAGGTGGACCATGTCAAATATTTAAAACTAAATACTGGCATGTGACTTAAAGTTGCAATGAGCATATGTCTTAGAATTACTAATTCTCAAAGTCAAATACTCTGGTCATTCTTCTTAGAAATATGTCTATGCTTAGTGATACAATTGTGGTAACTCTCTTACATCCTACAGAGCTCTAAGCTAATTGATGATATGGATGTGAAAAGTAATACACAGAAATAAAAAGGGAGATAAAAATAAAACAGAAGAGAAACTGCCTAAGGCATAGGAGAAATATATGTTACCAGACATAAGAGATAGGCAGATTCTTATAGTTTTATCTTTGAATTTGGCTTTAGGTGTGCTGCTAGTTAATGTTTTAAAAAAGCGAAGTAAATGGTTTACACAGCTTTCATTTTATTAAATTATGGTAGAAAATTACATTGTTTGGGTCCTCTGGCAGAAAATATTTCACTGCAGACTTATTAAAGACAGAATTGTTATACAAGTTGACATTTTAAAATATAAAATTGCTATAAATGCTGAAAGCATAACAACTTTGAAGATATTCCTACATGTAGGGCTTTTGACAGCTTAGTCTGTATTTTCCTTCTTGGAGATTGAACTGAATATAGACACTAATGTGTTATTTTAATACAGAGAAGTGGATGTCTACCATGCCCATTAGATCATCTCTCAAATATTAAATTTTTTCAAATATCAAATGCCTTTCTTTGACAGGAGCTTGATTATATTCAATTCCTGATTGCATTTAAAAGTGCCCCTAATGTAGATACTCTGTGCTGCTGTATCAAGTAAGAGGTGTGGGCTTTGAATATGAAGGGGAGACCAAAATGCTATTATGCTCTGAAAGTTTAAATGCCAAGCTTATACTCTCATCCTGACACATTGTGATGAAAGTGCCTTACGGGATACAGCAAAATAAACACTGTAAATGTTAGCAGGATGATGGCACTGGTAGTAAAGTACCTGCCTGCCAAAGCAGAGATGTAAGAGATGCAGGTTCAGGCCCTGGGTGGGGAAGATCTCCAGAAGGAGGGCATGGCAACTCACTCCAGTATTCTTGTCTGGAGAATCCCATGGACACAGGAGCCCGCTGAGCTATGGCCAATAGGGTCACAAAGCGTCAGACATGACTGAAGTGATGTAGCGAGCACTCAGGAGTTTGAGGCGGTCCAACACACTGATCGCTGCCCATGAGCCTCAGGGCTGTGTGCTGTGCTGTACTCCGTTGCTTCAGTCACGTCTGACCCTTTGACACCCTATGAACGGTAGCCTGCCAGGCTCCTCTGCCCATGGAGATTTTCCAGGCAAGAATACTGGAGAGGGTTGCCATGCCCTCCTCCAGGGGATCTTCCTGACCCAGAGATCGAACCTGAGTCTCCTGCATTACAGGTGGACTCTTTACACACTGAGCTACCTGGGAAGCTCTAGGCCTCAGGGGGTCTGAGTCAAACCAATCTAAAGAAAGCAATTTCCTTAACCTATCCTTAGTCTTCCAAAGAATGAACACGCACCTAGCAGCCCACCTCTCAGAAGATCTTAATATATTTTAGCAACCTGGTCTTTGTTTGCAAGAGATCTGATGATGATTCCATCTTTCAAAGTGAAATATAGTTTAAGATTAGTACACTGAATAGATAACTTTCAGATTATTATACTGAAAGCATTATATTACATATGTAAATTATTTATAATTACAAAATTAATAAAGTAGATCAAACACTCTTTCTTCTCATATTAAGGCTATTTTTAGAGATAAACATTTAATGGGAATTTTTTAGTAAATCACTTTCAACAATATTATGTCATTTTTTTTTCAGTAAACTCTTAGTTTCAATGTTTGTTTTTTGTTCAAAAACAACTTTTTTTTTAACCTTCACACTGCTGTGATCCATGCTTGAAATACTATCTTGAAGAATTACTGATAATATGTTTTGTAAGTGTGTCTCTGTGGAGATAGCTTATATAATATTAAAGTCATATCCTAATGTCATATTTTTATCATTAAGTATATATTTTGTAAATATAAACTATATTAATCCTTTCCTAAATATTTTTAGTTGTGATTAGTTCATCATTATCACTGTCCCCCTGGCAACAGAATCTGACCTCTGTGAATTTTATTTTTTGAAATTTGTTTTAAATTTCCTTTAATAAGGAAAATTATATAGTGTACATTTTTCTTGTGATAGTTAAAAATTATGTCTGCCCTAATAAAATTAAATCAATATTAATGTATTATGAAAATTAGAACACTTAAATTTTTAAAGTTTCAAAATAACATAAAACCACTGGTTATAAAAATTCTCAATTTATACCTAAGTGGCTTCTGGCAAACTCTAATAACAATTTCGCTTATTCATCTCAGAAAACAGAAGTTGTTTGTCCTCTTAATATAACTGATGAATTGCAAAATATCTTCCATCATGATGCAAGGAATGCAATAAAACTGAGTCTTACTTCATGCTCTATAAACTAAAATTGGTACATTCATTCTGTATAAAGAATTTGGCCTTCCAAATTTTCACTTACTTAATTTGAAGAGAAGGAAAGGGCACTTACAGACTCAATATTTCACCTTAGCTGTTGACATGACAATTTTACCTAAAGAACAATGATCCTGACAATATATACCAGATAAATAAGGAAAACAAAGAAGTAAGCAGAAAGAGCTAGTAGTGTAGAACTGTGTATCCAACAGAAAATACACAGTACTTTCAAAAATGTATGTAATTAAAGGAAATAACAACCTAAACAAACTTCTTACACCAAAATAACTAAAATTTCTGGATGAAAAAGAAAAATTTCTAAATGCATTGCAGAGCTTAAAATAAAACCAAAGATGTTAAAGGCCAAAAAAGTCCATTGAAAAGTGTGTATCTAGTGGTGAGAGGCATTCAAGCAAGGATTCACTTCCTGGCCATATGCCAAAACCTGTAACTTTGAGCCTGCCTTCTGAGTATTGCTGGCTTCCCTGGTGGCTCAGAGGTTAAAGCCTCTGCCTCTAAAGCAGGAGACCTGGGTTCAATCTCTGGGTCGGGAAGATTCCCTGGAGAAGGAAATGGCAACCCACTCCAGTATTCTTGCCTGGAGAATCTTATGGACGGAGGAGCCTGGTAGGCTACAGTCCACGGGGTCACAAAGAGTCAGACACGACTGCACGACTTCACTTTCTTTCTTTCACTTTCTTTGAACACTGCCAGACACAGAAAGAGGACGCAGAACCTAGGTCTCATCCTAGGAGAGAGAACTGAGAGGAGATGTCTGTGGACCAAGGGAATCCCAGATGGTTTCACCACTCTTGTTGTTTTTCTAAGACCTAATACCCAATAATTCATCTTAAATGTTCCCAAGTTATTAGTGCTTCCAAAAACACAGTCTTGATTGAGATGCACAGTCTCAAATAATCCTTTCAGTAAAGCTCTAAAGAACATGTATTCACAATCAAAGGTCACCAAACACAAAATAAGAGATGGAACAAGGAAAATCTGCATTAAAACTACAAGAAATAGTAGATAGCAAAATCAAATCTGTGCAAATATTGAATACTGGGAATATCATGTATGGAATACATATTTGGGGTCTGCCCTGGTGGGGATTTTATATATATAAATAATCTATATTTATTATATACACACATATATAAAATAGATAATTAATTAATTTAAAGATATACATAAGTGTCAGGCCTGAATATGTGAATAAGGAATAAGACGTTATAAAATGACCAAGATTATTTTTAAAAAGACCCAAACAGAACTTCTAGTAATTAAAAAGTAGAGTAATTTAAAGTAGTAATTAGGTAGTTTAAATGGCAATTTGCATACATGAAGAGTTCACAAATTGAGAGCTGAAGTAAGTACCCATGCTGCTTCTCATAGTTAAAGAGAAACATGAAAGAGATGTGAAGATACATGATGATAGACTCAGAACTTCCTACATTCCTAGAAGTTAAATAAAGACAGAATGACATAGGAACAATATGTTAAGGAATAATATTGAAGACTTTTAAAAACTGATGAAAGTAGTAAATCTTCAACTTAAAGAAGTCTAAAGAAATCTCAGACCTAGCCAGGCACACTAAAGTGAAACTAAAAACACAAAGACAAGGAAAATGCATCCCGAGAAATATCATAAGTTATTTACAAAGAACAACAGCTAAACTGGCAGGTGTCTCTTAAGTATGAGCAGCAGAAGCCTGAATTGAATAACATCATGATGTTGTCACTGAGTAACAACATCACTGTAAAAGACAAAAAGTCAACCCAGAATTGTTTATCCAGGAAACATAGTTTTTAAAGAGGAAGATAAAGGAGAGAAAAAAAGGATAATTTTATAAAAGCAAAACAATGATAACTGCCAAACATGAAAAGTGTAAGAAGAAATCATGTTTCCCTGATGTGTTTTTAGAAAAAAATATCAATGTCTTATTTAAAATATAGAGTTCAAGATAGAACCACCATGTGACCCAGCAATTTACTCCTGGGTATATATTTAAAAAACACTTATTTGAAAAGATACATGCACCCCAGTGTTCACAGCAGCACTATTTACAGTTGCCAAGACTTGGAAACAACCTAACTGTTCATCAACAGATGAACAGCTAAAGAAGATGCGGTATATACAGATCATGGGATACCACTCATTCATTAAAAAAGAACAAAATCTTGCCATCTACAGTAACATGGGTAGACTTGAGGGGAATTACCCTAAGGGAAATAATTCTGACAGAGAAAGAGAAACACTGTATGATATCACTTATATGTGAAATCTAAAAAATACAACAACAACAACAAAAATAAATAAATAAAAACTACAACAAACCAGTGAGTATAACAAAAAGATGCAGACTCTCAGATACAGAGAACAAACCAGTGGTTACCAATAAGGAGAAGGAGAGGAGGGGAAACACAGTGGTTAGGGGAGAAAGAGGAACAAATTATTGGGTATAAGGTAGCCTATGAGGATGTATTGTACAACACAGGGGATATAGCCAATATTTTGTATATTTACTTACCATAATTTATTTTATAAATTTGCTTTACAAATTGTTTTTCTTAAAAATGGCACTTTTCATCAAATAAATATTCTGACCGTTTTATTTTAAAATGTTATAGAACATCCATAAATTATCTCAAAGATGAGTACAAACTGTAATGAATAAAAATATGGGGCTTCCCTGCTGGCTCAGTGGTAAAGAATCTGCCTGTCAATGGAGGAGACACAGATAAGACCCCTGGTCAGGGAAGATCCCACGTGCCGCAAGCAACTACCAGGCCCACATGCTGCAACTAGGGAAGCTCGGGTGCCCTAGAGACCATGCTCCACAACGAGAGAAACGCTGCAATGAGAAGCCCGCGTTCCACAACTAACGCGTAGATCCTCCCAGCAACTAGAGGAAAGCCCAGCACAGCCAAAATAAAGAAATAAATACAAATTTAAAATATATATACATATATTGAAGCATCAAAAATGTTATAGAGAATAAAACCAGAGATTTTTTAAATTTCATAATAAATGGATTAGTAAAATAATATATTTGACTAATAATCTAGGAGAACAGGATTTATGAGCTTAGTACATATTTTCATTTTGCAAAGTCAGCTAAAGAAATATTTAATCTGAAAATACTTGAACCATTGGAAATTCATCTCCATAACTCATCCACTCTTAGAAAAATATATATACATTAACACATAAATACATAACAGTGTATATTTTATTTATAAAATGTGTTTTTTAGGTGTTTTTCACTGCTTCATATTGGCTAATGTAGATTTTACATGTTAAAAGAAAGTAGATTCACCCAGTTTGATAGTGTAACTATAGCAGGAACAGCTTTAGATACAGGAAGCCAGAAATGCAAATAAAGTTATGACCAACCTAGATAGCACATTCAAAAGCAGAGACATTACTTTGCCAACAAAGGTCCATCTAGACAAGGCTATGGTTTTTCCTGTGGTTATGTATGGATGTGAGAGTTGGACTGTGAAGAAGGCTGAGTGCTGAATAAGTGATGCTTTTGAACTGTGGTGTTGGAGAAGACTCTTGAGAGTCCCTTGGACTGCAAGGAGATCCAACCAGTCCATCCTAAAGGAGATCAGTCCTGGGTGTTCTTTGGAAGGAATGATGCTAAAGCTGAAACTCCAGTAGTTTGGCCACCTCATGTGAAGAGTTGACTCACTGGAAAAGACTCTGATGCTGGGAGGGATTGGGGGCAGGACGAGAAGGGGATGACAGAGGATGAGATGGCTGGATGGCATCACTGACTCAATGGACGTGAGTCTGGGTGAACTCCGGGAGTTGGTGATGGACAGGGAGGCCTGGCGTGCTGCGATTCATGGGGTTGCAGAGAGTCGGACACAACTGAGCGACTGAACTGAACTGAACTGAACTGATGAGTTCAAAAGTACATATATTTGCAAATCATTATGTATGACTTGAATATGTAAAAATATACACATACATACTATATATAATATAAATTTGTATATAATACTATATATGTGTACATATAGCCATTATTTTAAAGAACCAGCTTATTTAATTAAATATATTTTTAGAATTTATCTTAGAAGTTCACTTCAAAGTTTTGTCAAAATTAATAGAACTTTGAGTATATTCTTTATAAAACAGTGAAACAAGAGCAACTGGTACTTTTTATGATTTCAAATGGCATAATAAAATTGATTTTCTTTATGTTTTTATACTAGCAATGATTAAAAACTGATACACATTACAAAAATTGAATTAATTTTTGAAACTTAGGATTTAAAATATATTTTAGTTTAAGAGTTCTATTGCTTCTCAACACATATAATTCTATGAATAAAATTCTATTAAGTTCTAAAAACTGAAATATACAACTGAATTATTAAACTTTCAGCTAACAAAAAAGGCATTTTGATTTTTTTCTGTATCCATTATGTTTATGGTTCAATTTCCTACATATAGTACCTTTTTATTGAAAATGTTCTCATTTATTTCATATTCACCATGCTGCAAAATACTTCCTTATGGTGCATCAGCTGTTTTAGAAAAATGAACTGAAACAGATATGACAAATACCTGGATAGTTCACAAGTCCTCTGGCTGAGCCAGAGGAGACATTACTAAGGAAGCACTGCAGTCTCTCCCAGGAGCCCAGCACTGCTGCGGCTGGTACTTCTCAGTCTATGCTTCAGCCCTGGCAAAGCCAGACCAAAGCAACGGAGACAGTCAGTCAGAGCTCCCAGCCCACACAGAGATCTCATTCACTAGCTCAAGAGCCTTTTCAGGTACTTCATTCCAGGATTCCTGAGTTCTATCGCAACCTAGGATGCTCTTTTCCAGTTAGGATCCTATTCCAGCAAACACTAAGGACTAAAGAGGTTACGCCTGCTCCAGGTCCAGGGCACCCTTGGCAGAATAATGACCAGCTGGAATCCTGCACCGAAGGCTTGATTTGTACTCTAAGGATCACTAAAGCCAACTCTAAGCCTGATATGTACAGAAGTAAAACTTTTAAACTAGCTAGAACTGCTAAGTACCTACCTGACTGCCAATATCCTCTTCAAACCATAGTTGGGATTAATATACCTCAGCATATAATGCTTTCTGAAACAGTGATTTCCAAAGTTATGAATCTTACAGACCACCACCATCACACACGGACATACACATACACCCATGTCCCTAAGCAAATTTAATAAGTTAATAAAATGGAGGAGACTTTTGTGATGTAAGGATGGTTAAACAAAATTAAATAAAACTAATCAAGCAACAAAAGTGATCACTGTGGCTTCATAAAATGAATGATACTTTAACAAATACAGAATAAGAGAATGACATCATTTCAGAATACTGAACTACTGCAGATTAATACTGCCCTGGGTAAACATTCATCTGGCTAAGAGCCGGTGAAAATTCATCCACAGTCTGCAGATATATTTGACGTGAAAACAAAGGAAATCCCAGGTAAGAATAATGCAAATAAGGGAAGCAGCTTCGGGGACTTCAACCTCTTTGTGTGCTTCTCTCCTGATTTCCTCTCGACTCTACCTTCCACCCCACTTTGTCACAATTAAAAGAACTAAAGCCATATTCTTTATCACTTTATATACACGTGTGCCTGTGAGATCAGTCGTGTCTGACTCTTTGGGAACCCCTGGACTATAGCCACTCCTACCTAGTTTAACAAAATAGTTATAAACGGGGTAATCCTTTTATTGAATCATTTATTTCACTGGTTAGGGAAACAGCACAATATATAATCAAAGGAATGAATTCAATTAGGCAGTTGTTCACAGGTTTTATTTATGTTTATATGAATATGTGCTTAAGATCCATTCTTAAATGGGAAAAAAATCTTCCCTTTTAACCTATTAATTCTACCTTATGATACTTATGATAACCAAAATGTCAGAGTGCCATAGCCACCCAGGCTCTTGGGATTCATCCTAGACAAGCCAAAAAGCCTGGAAGATGCAACTGAGCAGGATCTTCTGAGGCCTTCCCAGGATAGACACCCATGCATGTCTTCCACCTGCCTTTTGTCTGTACGAAAGCTTTAGTCAGAGAATACATTTAATCAGAGTACTCAGAAAATGCAGAAAGGACAACAGTCAAGAAAGACAATACTACTTTATCCATTCAACAAAGTCAAGTATCTTTAGTTCTTCCTCAAGGCCTAGAGATAATATCCTCAGCCATGTCCTTTGAGCTGTTTTGCAGACACTGAAACTCCCCCCTCTAGGTGGAAGAACTGTATGCTGCCCACAAGCATGTAGACCCCAGAAGGGTTGGAACCAGGAGGTTGGTGACACTGACTCCCAATTGCATAATCATCAACCAATCAGAAGAATGTCCACGAGCTGATCACGCTGTGCTCCTGGAACACTGTAAAACTCCTCGCTATCCCTGCCAGGGTGGGACACACAGTCTTGAGAGCATTAGCCTGCTGTGGCCCCTTTTGCCTGGTAAAGCAATAAAGCTATTTCTTTCTACTTCACCCAAAACTCGGTCTCTAAAAATGTGATCCGGCACCAGTGTACACTGCTGGGTTTTGACATCCCAGAGACATCCCAAGATTTCATAAACTAGAAAGTAGTAATCTGTAACATATCACTATAGGGACAATAAAATAACACACCTTCACTTTCCACCACCTGAAATCTTTGCCATCTTACTTAAAGTATTATGCAGCACATAAAATATCAACATGTCCTCAGATTTGAAGACCAGCAGTCTAAATAGTCTTATTTATACAATAAGTTCATTTCATGATTAGATGTTCTATTTATGCCCTCAAAGATATACGAATAGGCAGCAAAGAATGTATATCTTAATATCATTAGTAATGTTCAGAGTTTTCCTACCTAAAATATATGTACTAAAAGAAAAAAACCTTGGACTCCTAGGTCAAAGCGTGTAATTTAAAGTGGGGTAGGCTAATGATTTACATGGTTTCCCAGGTGGCTCAGCAGGAAAGAAGCCCTCTGCCAACCAGGAGAGAGGGATTTGATCCCTATGTCGGGAAGATCCCCTGGAGAGGGAAATGGCAATCCCCACCCAGTATTCTTGCCTGGGAAATCCCACAGACAGAGGAGCCTGGTGGGCTACAGTCCATGGGATCATAAGAGCTGGATTCGACTTAGCAACTAAACCTCCGCCACCATGTATAAAACAGATAAAACAACAATGATTTACACATATAAATAAGAGGATAAAATATTATAATAAATTTATAAAAGCAGTCTGTTAAATGTTGGGAGAGGTCAATAAGGCAGGAAGCCTGGAGCCAAAAGTAACAGATAAGTATATTGGACTATTTATGAATAAAATGTATATATTTATAGATAAACCCAAGTCACCAAAAATGAAGTCAGAAGAGGAACCACAGAATAGAGGGAGAGATTTACAACATATATGAACAAAACAGATACTACAGTGTTAGCAAAAAAAAAAAAAAAAAGAAAAAGGGGGGCACCTACAAATTCATAAGAAAAAAGACATTCTGATAGAAAAAAAATATATAAAAATATAACTTTTGGAAGAGAATAAAAATCTCCAAAAAACATATAAATAGATGTATAATCTGTTTACTATGTAGTAAAATGTAAATTGCATGCATGCTCAGTTGCTCCATCGTGTCTGACTCCTTGCAGCCCCGTGGACTATTCAGCCTACCAGGCTCCTCTGTCCATGGTATCTTCCAGGCAAGAATACTGGAGTGGGTTGCTATTTTCTTCTCCAGGGGATCTTCCCAACCCAGGGATTAAACCAGCACCTTCTGTGTCTCCTGCATTGACAGGTGGATTCTTTATCACTTTGCCACCTGGGAAGCCCAAAATGCTAATTAAGGTGACAAAAAAAATACCTTTTTTCCTATCATATAAGCAAAATTTACGAAGAGAGTTAGCAACAAGAGTTGGTAAGGCAGCTGGAAATTGAACACTTTTAAACATACAGAAGTGTAAAATATTAATATCACTTTAGAAAATAAAATGTGATATAGCTTTCACATATTTAAAAAATGTAGATTTTTACCTAGCAATACCATCTTTAGGAAGCTATTCTACAAATATGAAAATAACAGTGTGAAAGCATCTCTATCTATGGAAACTTATTACAATTTTACTTATGGTGGCAAAAATAGAAAGCCATCTGAATATTTATCTAGACAAAATCAAACAAATGCATTAATGGTACAAGCTCAGTATGAAATAGTATGCAGATATTTTAAAAATGCTCTTTAAAATTTTATTTGTATTATTAAGAGGAAAATAAATACATTGGCAAAGTACCATGTATAATGTTTCTACTTTTCTAACAGCTACTAAAACTTCAACATAATGTGTAGGAAATTATGGGATATGGAATAAAGCTTGTTCTAGTCGCTCATAAATCTGTCTGCTGTCACCCTGTTTAATTTAATCTATATGCTGAGCACATCATGAGAAATGTTGGGCTGGATGAGTTACAAGCTGGAATCAAGATAAGCGGGAGAAATATCAACAACCTCAGATATGCAGATGATACCACTCTAATGGCAGAAAGCGAAGAGGAACTAAAGGGCCTCTTGATGAGGTTGAAGGAGGAGAGTGCAAGAATTGGTTTAAAACTAAATATTAAAAAAAAACTAAGATCATGGCATCTGGCCCCAATACTTCATGGCAAATAGATGGGGAAGCAATGGAAATAGTGACAGACTTTATTTTGGGGGCTCTGAAATCACTGCAAATGGTGACTGTAGCCATGAAATCAGAAGACATTTACTTCTTGGTGGGAAAGCTATGACACACCTAGACAGTGTGTTGAAAAGCAAAGACGTTACTCTGCCAACAAAGGTCTGTATAGTCAAGGTTATAGTCTTCCCGGTGGTCATGTACTGTTGTGAGAGCTAGACTGTAAAGAAGGAGGAGTGCTGAAGAACGCATGACTTTGAACTGTGGTGCTGGAGAAGACTCTTGAGAGTCCCTTGGACAGCAAGGAGATCAAACCAGTCAATCTTAAGGGAAATCAACCCTGAACACTCACTGGAAGGACTGATGCTGAGGCTGAAACTCCAGTATTTTGGTTGTCTGATGCGAACAGCTGACTCACTGGAAAAGTTCCGAATGTGTGAAAGATTGAGGGCCGAAGGAGAAGAGGGTGTCAGAGGATGAGATGGCCAGGTTGCATCACCAATGCAATGGACATGAACTTGGGCAAACTTTTGGAGATGGTGATGGAGAGAGAGGCCTGGCATGCTGCAATCCATACTCACAAAGAGTCAGACACAACTGGGCAACTGAACAACAACAAAACCTTATGTATATACTAAATATAATAACTATATAAGGTAAAGTAGTTCAAATTTTTTAAAGTAAAAATGGAAAATTCAAAATGCATGAGTCCAGTGGGATAGTTACATAACTTCACTACACGTATGTTATCATACAATATTGGAGCTTGCTAATGAAAATTGGTTAAAAGCCTTGCAATGGGTCCAGAATATCATTAGGAATCTCCAGCAGGAGACATAATCTTGAAGCTGGGCTGTTTCCATAGAACCCTCTCAGGCTAATGAGGATTGTCTGGGTCCTAGGTCTGATCCTGTACCTCAAGTGTACTTTAACCCTACTCTGTCCCTGCAGAGACAAGGACCCTTCTCCATCGCAGAGCTTATGTTCAACTGAGAGAGATATATAACATCTGAATGTCAATGTACTCATTTAAAACAGTTCCAATCAGGATAAAATTCAAACCTTAATGTATTTACTTATCATGAGAAATGACAGTAACATTGATTAGAGAAATTGAAATGTGGGCTGATATAAATGGGAAGTCAAAGAATAATCAAAAGACTGCTCAACACCTAAGTGTTCAGATATTTAAGGCCAGTTAAATTACCAAATATTTCATGAACTTATTTGCAAAGCATAAATAGAGACACAGATGTAGAGAATAAACATACGGATACTGGAAAAGGGTGGGGGAGATGAGGTGGGATGATTGGGTGATTCAGATTAATATATATACACTGCTGCTGCTGCTGCTAAGTGACTTCAGTCATGTCCAACTCTGTGTGACCCCATAGACGGCAGCCACCAGGCTCCCCCATCCCTGGGACTCTCCAGGCAAGAACACCAGAGTGGGTTGCCATTTCCTTCTCCAATGCAGGAAAGTGAAAAGTGAAAGTGAAGTCGCTCAGTCGTGTCCGACTCTTCACGACCCCATGGACTGCAGCCTACCAGGCTCCTCCGTCCATGGGATTTTTCCAGGCAAGAGTACTGGAGTGGGGCGCCATTGCCTTCTCCGATACACTACTATGTATAAAATAAAACTGGGACTTCCCCAGTGGCTCAGTCGGTAAAGAAAAAGCCTGCAATGCAGGAGACTTGGGTTCAATTCCTGTGTTGCCAAGATTCCTTAGAGAAGGAAATGGCAACCCATTCCAGCATTCTTGCCTGGGAAATCCCATAGACAGAGAAGCTTGGTGGGCTACAGTCCATGAGGTTGCAAGAGTTGGACTTGACTTAGCAACTAAACCACCACTACCATGTATAAAATAGAAAACTAACAAGAACTAACAGGAACTCAACTCAATGCTCTGTGGTGACCTAAATGGAAAGGAAATCCAAAAAAGAGGGGATATATGTATACATACACTGATTCACTTTGCGGTACAGTAGAAACACAGTATAGTAAAAGAACTATACTCCAATAAAAATTGATTTAAAAAATACTTTGAAAATGCAAAAAAGCAATCCATCAATCAAGGTAAGACTGTCCATTGGTGAAAGTGCCTTCTGTTTGACAGCATTTGAATGAGCCAATTTTCCCTCTGAAATATTTTCCCCATGTCTCCCCAGTCAACAAACTCTTTCTCAACTACATTTTCCCCTTTGGATATACTATTACATTTATTCACATTATAGTCCCAATATCACTATGGTAAAACAATTTTGTCTCTTTTAGGTGATTCCATACCTACACATTGATTCATTGAGCATTTATCCTGCAGTTAAAAGAAAAGTCATCTTACATTCCTCATTTTTCTGTTCTTAGAGGTACTTTATTGCAGTTCCCCAGATACTGACAATAGGCTATATTACTACTCTTCAGAGAGTGTTGCTCAACATATGCACCCATATTTTCAGATTGATTGCTGAATCATGCCAGTCTTATTCAGACACATTCAGCCCTTATATCTTCTAACTGTGAAAAATAAAACATTATTTACAATGAAGAATCGTTATAATGCAGTAATATTTCACTAGTATTCACAGAATATACAAAAAGTGATTCACAACATTGCATTCAAAATACTTGTACTGTTCCCTTGACTCACTAAATCTAGACTATTTAAGTGTCAGCAAAGGATCCATTTTCAAAGATATAAAACAGAGCCTCTGAATGAAGATGCAAGCAACATTCTTAAAATGTGGCTATATTCTTTGAAGAAGTGAAATATAATTACTTTATTCTTCCATTTTAAACATGTAACAACCAGGATGTGGAGTGAAACAGGGTTCGTTGCTCCTAAACTGTCAAACAAGGTTAAAAAAAAAAAAAACAAAACAAGAAAACACCGCGAAGTACCTCACAGCCTAAGTCAAGCCTCTGACACTTAGAACGAGCAGATTGTTGAGTCCTTGGAAGCATATTGACTCATGGAGCTTGCTGGGTCCAAGCAAGAATTAACTAACCCTTTCTTAACCTCTTTCTCTTCATTGCAAATGGAAAGGAAAAGCCAATGCATTTCCTGCTGCACCAAGAATTTGAGATTCTGATGCAACTCTTGTCACACCTCTTCATTCTGATCAACTGTGGTTGTTCAGTTGCTCCGTTGTGTCTGACTCTTTGTGACCCCATGTACCATAGCGTGCCAGGCTTTCCTGTCCTTCACCATCTCCCAGAGTTTAGACTAGAAAACGTGGAGCCTACAGGCTGAATGTAGCTGACTCCCACCTCTTTTAAGTTGTAGAGGATGCTGCCAGTTTTGGCAGCTCTCTTAAGCACATTTTAGTCCTTTGCTTTAGAAACTAGTTGGCAATCTGGTGTTAATAAGATAAGCCCTATTCCCGTATCAGTTCAGTTCAGTTCAGTTCAGTCACTCAGTCGTGTCTGACTCTTTGCGAGCCCATGGACTGCAGCACGCCAGGCCTCCCTGTCTATCACTCATGTCCATTGAGTCAGTGATGCCATCCAGCCATCTCATCCTCTGTCGTCCCCTTCTCCTCCTGCCTTCGATCTTTCCCAGCATCAGGGTCTTTTCAAATGAGTCAGTTCTTCACATTAGGTAGCCACAGTATTGAGATTTCAGCTTCAGCATCAGTCCTTCCAATGAATATGCAGGACTGATTTCCTTTAGGATGGACTGGTTGGATCTCCATGCAGTCCAAGGGACTCTCAAGAGTCTTCTCCAACACCACAGTTCAAAAGTATCAATTCCCGTATAACAAACTGTATTAGTCTTACGAGTCCTCTAAGTCACAAAGTACATCACTACACAAATCAATGATTCTGTGTCACCAGGTAGTCATGAATAGGAAGCGGGTAACAGGAAACCACTGTCCTTTCTGTTCACAACAGTCATGTGTTCAGTTACATCTGACTGTTTGCAACCCCTTGGACTGTAGCCCATCAGGCTCCTCTGTCCATGGAATTTTCAAGCAAGAATACTGAAGTGGGTTGCCATTTCCTACTCTTGGGGATCTTCCTGACCCAGGGATCGAACCCACATCTCCTGCATCTTCTGCATTGGCAGGTGGATTCTTTACCACCTGTGCCAGCTGGGAAGCCCATATTCAAAACAGTCAACACAAAAATAAAACTGTGATCAGATTTTCTGAACAATAAAAATATAACATGGTCTGCCAGTAGGGGTGTTATTTTGATAACAATGGACTGTACTCAAATGTGAGTGTACTCAAGAATTTTCTTTGCTCATTTACCCTGGAAATGAACATTAGGCAGTTATGTTACATCACCTTAATGAAAGAGAACAGGTACAAGACGCAGATAAAATACCACAGAACCTGGTTTACTAGTAAAACAATAGTCCAATAGATTATACTAGTTAATAAGGGTAAATGGTTGCCCAAATTATATGAAAAATATACCCTTGTATTTGCATATATAAAATTATATATATACTTATGTGTGTCCATATTATATTTTTAGACATGAAAATCAAGTTACATGAGCTGCATACTCAAAATTCCTGTTAGGCAGCCCACAGTACATGTTATCATCCATATAAGATGTAACCATCAATCTTTTGAACCATATAAACCCATTTCTCCCCCATTTCTATCCTGTGAAAATTCGTACAAGAGAGAGGTACCTATTAGAGTAAGATATGAATAAGGAAACCACATGACGATGAGGAGGTTACAATAAGAGCTGACACTTAAAGGTCACATTGTAGACAGTGGCCAGAGAAATCATTCTGGTACATTTGGAAGCTGAATTTATGGAGAAGGACAAGTTATAACAAGACATATTCTGATGCAAGAAAAAGATATACAGATCAAATCTGCATTATAATCTCCCCATTTCCTCTATAGCCTGTGCCAGAAGGTAATTTTTCCTGATTAATTCTCTCACATCCTATGCAAGACTCATAGTAGGTATTCAGTGATAATTATAAGGCTGTATACTCCATTACTCTAAGCCCTCTGTGCTTGGCAGTCATTCTAAGAAATATCACAGAGTTGGTTGCATTTCAAAGACTAGCAATAAAGGCAGTTCACTGCTGGTTCAAGATTACTTTCACGTTGCTTTACCATTGGATGAAAAGCAAACAGAGCAAAACACATCAATATTCCTTTCACAGTGAGTATGTGTGGATCTCTGAAGCCTCCCTAGGTTGTCCCAGTGGTCAGAATAGTCCGGACAGAATGCAGACTAGAAAGTTGGAGAAGTTAAGAACCAGCGGATGCTGCTAGTCTAGGGATGGCCACATCTATTCATCACCTAACAATAGTATTATAATTCGTGTTCCACTTCCAGCTGCTCCACGGCCAATCTCAGCAGGACAGTTTCTGTGCACATGAGCATGTTCTTTCATGTTAGTGTTCCGGCATTTCCACCTGTGTAATTGGGTTCTCTATCTAAGTTATGAAGTGCCACGCAGGGCTCAAATCTTTATCTCTTGTACTCCGCTGGGTGTCTGACACCATGCCTGTATACACATCCAGGCTTCAAATACATTATTGCATAGCAGGGTTGGACCCACGTGGTGCTTAAATCAGAAGATTTATTAGAAATATGATTTGCTGCCTCTTACTATATTGAGTTCAGAAACATAACCTGAGCTTTGAGAATATGAAAGAAAACAAAAACCTCTATTTCCCCTTATCCCTCCTACCTCAAAACAATTAACCCCAGCTACATCAAAGCTGAATCCAGTTTTGAATAGGAACACTCCCATCTGAGAGTGTTGGTAGGCGTGAGTGTTTGAGGAAAGACAAATTGCTCCTACCACAAGGAAGAGGGGTGATAGAAAGCACAAAAGTAAAATATCTTGGAAGCTGTTCAAGTTCCTTAATGGACCATTAACCAACACTTAGTGAGGCAGAGCTCTGGATTTGGGTGGATGGCACTGCTTTCCCCAGAGATTGAAACTGAAGAGTGGGATTGATTCAGACATCACTATACCCCAGAGCACACTGATTAGACCTTCTGAATTTATTTGTTCGTTTACAACTGTTCTTGTCCTGACATGGACAGCCCCTGGGAGATTTTAAAATCTTCAGATCTCTGATCCTTTTAAAAAGGTGCTTTTCTACTGTAAAATAAGTATGATGGGAGGGTGGAGGGGGGCAGCATGAATCCACATTGCTCTGTATAACTAGACTGGATATAAAAATTTTATGCTTATGTTAGTAAAGGCATAATCCCTCTTCAATGCAAATAATCAGTTTTCAGAGGTGAGCAAGAGGAAATATCATTAGACATTTTATTCACTGTGTTTAATCCATTATAGATGTCACTTGGAAGAAAAGCATTAAATACGATGCCACCTCACAAAGATCCTGTAATTTTAATGTGTTAGGCATCAGGGCATCTCATTCAGCATAACTCTGACTATAAACACGGCATTAATAAACCATTTGATTTGCCTTGTAGGTAGCTATGGAGGAACAAGAATTTCTTTACAAAATTTATCAGATTGTATTTTAAAACCTGATGACATGAATTGATCCAGTTATTTTTCTACCCTCTCCACTAAACCTGTATTCACAATAGCAAAGGCTTTTTAAATTTTTTCTTACTGTGATAAAAATGACATAATATAAAACATACTATTTTCACCATATTCGACTTTACAGTTCAGTGGCGCTAAGTACATTCACATCGCTGTGCAACTCTCACCATCATCCATCTCCAGAATTTTTCACTTTCCTAAACTGAAACTCTGTCCCCATTAAACACTAAGTTCCCATTCCCCTTCTCGCCCTGACCCACACTCAGGTCCCTGGCATCTATCAATGTACTTTCTGACTCTATGAATTTAACTATTCTAGATACCTCATATAAGTGGAACTAGAGTTCACTAGTGAAGTAAGTCAGGAAGAGAAAAACAAATATCCTACATTAATGTCTATATGTGGAATCTAGAAAAAATAGTACAGATAAACCTATCTGCAAAGCAAAAATAGATACACACAAAAATAGATACATAGAGAATAAATGCATAGACACCAGTGGGGAAAGACGGGAATAAATTGGGAGACTAGGATTGACATATAAACACTATTATGTATAAAACAGATAACAAATGATAACTTACTGTATAGTATAGGAGGGTGAAAAGATACAATCTGTTTGTAGGACATATATTAACCTCAAAAATGTATTCCAATATACAGGTGTGTGTGTGTGCTCAGTCGTGTCTGACTCTGTGACTCCATGAATTGTAGCCCACCAGGCTCCTTTGTCCATGGGATTTTCCAGACAAGAACACTAGAGAGGGTTGCCATTTCCTACTCCACAAATACACAGGAGGTGCGGACAAATACTGTTTGATTCCACTTATATAAGGTACCTAGCAACGGCTTTTTAAAACAATATTGTAAAGTTTAAAAATAAAATAAAATTTTTTAAAAAAAGGCATTTTTGTGCTGTTTGAAGAAAGCAAGGCTTCTCAGACTGTTCCACTGTGGGAGAGAGGAAGGCACTGTCATAGGATTTGGGGGTTATAGATTTACAGAGGACAGCCCAGACATTGTCCCCTTTTCTAGAAGAAGAATGGTTGTATTTATTCTCTCACCAAGGATAACCCTAGGACTGATCAAGATTTAAATTGCTGAGTGAAGAAAATGTACAAAACTATCTTATTTAATATTTCCTAGTTGGTTGAGATAGAAGCTGTAAAAGGACTTTGCATTCTGAAAAAAGAAAAAAATGAGGACAATTGATTTTTCTTCCTCCCTAATAAACTGGCGAAGGGAAATTTAAAATGAAAGAGGCCACCTAACTCCTAAAATTCACTCATAGCACTAAGAAAGAAATGAACAGATTATTACATCTGTTTTAATAGAAAGATATTTTGGGACGATTGTCCTAAAGCTCATCCCTCTCATCTTTAAAAATAAAAAGACAAGAAAAAAAAAGTGTTATTCCCTAGCTATTATTACTCTTCTTCCCTTCATATGCAAGCATTTTCAAAGCAAGCCCTAAACTTGAAGTCTTGACTTTCTCACATCTCATTTATTCCATAACCTACTTCACATGATTTTCATTTTTCCTTCTTAATGAAACTGTTCCCACTAAGATGATTAACAGCTTCTTGGTTTGCAAACTCAATGGATGCATTCACAGGTTAGTTCGATCATCTGTAACATTTCACTAAGTCAGCCCTTCTCTCCCACTAGAACCCCTTCCTCTTCTGACTTCCACATTCACTGCATACTACTTGCATTTAGTTATTTTACTTCTTTCTGCACATTCCTTCTTTCATGCAGTCCAGTCTTCCTTTCTCCAACCTGCCCTTCAAAACTGGGATTTCTCAGGTTTTGTCTTCATTTGTGTTTCTCTTGTTCTCTTTTCTCCTTATTTTCCCCAGGTGATCTTATGTACAGAGATATCCACAAACATCTCTCACATATACTGACAACTCACTGCATCCAAAATACATTCAACTTATTTATACAGAAACCTACACTGCCTCAGAGTTTGATTTCTCAAGTTTCCAACCAGAACCCCAAAATAAACCTGAAAAAAAATACAAAATTAGTATATGTATTTAAAATATTTCAGAATAGAGGCTAGGTTTTCACATTTATCTTTAAACTGTGAGAGGATGGCAGTACACAAAATAACTTTTAAAAAATTTATCCTCTGTCCATGGAATTTTCCGTACAAGGATACCAGAGTGGGTTGCCATTTCCTTCTCCAGGGTACCTTCCTGACTCAGAGATAGAACCTGAGTCTCCTGCATTGCAGGAGGAGTCTTTATGATCTAGGCCACCAGCTAAATCTCCCAATAAATAAATAATAACTGTAAATGAAATTAATAACCGTGATGAGATATTTTCACTTTTAAGGAAGAAGTTACTGACTAGATTCTACTGGGAAAAGTCACAGCGAGAAATACTGCTTTATTTTGAAGCTTAGACTATAGTATGCAAATTGAATAAAAAGAATGGATCATTAGCGTTGAAATAGGTACCTATTTCTTTAAAAAGAAGACTTCAATATATAGACCACAAATTATTGTGTAAAAAAAGATTGATTTCACTACACATGAATGATTTGTCTAGAGTATGAAGATTTATTATCATAAGAAGTTATTATTTCAGGAAACTAAAGATAAAATCAATACTTTGGAGATCACTAAATCTTGGCATGAATTGAGTACCAAAGGCAGGAATATTTTACTGGAGCGTTGGGGAATTTATATTTTAGGGACTCTGGAGGTCATTTTGCTGACATTCTTCATTTCATTTCCGTCTAAAACAAAGGAAAACAAATTACCTCTTCAAGTTGTCTCTGCCGAAATGTTTTAAGGTGTGCTACTTTATATTTGATTTCAAAGTTTTGTTTTGCTCTATAACTGTGATCAATAAAACCAAGGCAGATGAGAAATGAAGTAATAAAGGTTTATAGTCAATGTAGTAATTCTAGAACAAAAAGTATTTTAACCAAAGGAAGTATAAAAGAGTTCGGCAAAAGATGGAAAATTAAAATAATTCATGTTTAAAACCAACATTGTTGTTAAGGTAAATAAAAGTGAGATATTTTATCTTCTAGTGTAACAGTAAATGAAACCACCGAGCCATTTCTTTCTTAGAGTCTGTTTTTCTCAAATACAGTACCTTGCTCCCTATTAAAAGCTTTCAAATCAGATTTCAGTAAATCAGGATCTAGATGATTCTAAACCATTCCTGAAATATTGAAGCTATGTTCTCTCTGGGAGTAGTCTATTCTCTTCTGCAAGATGAATTCCATCTTCTGGAACAGTCAATAAATGAATGACCACTCTTAGAATTCTGCAGAGAAGGTGAAAAATGGGCCAGAAGATTTTTTATAGAAATTGATAAATAGAAACAGACCAAAAGAAAAAGTTCTGTTTTGCAAAATATATATGTGATTTCCTTCTTTTCTCCCTCCCTCTCTCTTCTTTTTTCTCCTCTCTCCTTTCTTCAGAAGTAGAAAAAGGCCAAGGGTTAAACATGTAACAACCACTGTTAGCATAATCTTTTGATTAGCAATCATCTCTGGTGAAAACAATATTGGATATGTGTAGTGGGTTTGTGTTTTCAACTTGATAGTAGAACAGTATTTTTAGTTAGGCTGTCAGCAATAAAACTATAATTCTGTGAAAATTTCTAGAGACACATTCGAGGAAGAATATAATTTGAGAAATGAACAATAATAAAACAAGCAATAAATGAAAGTTGGATACATGAGGATATGTAGCTGAAATAATTTAAAATTAAATCTGTACTATTAATAATATGGAGAAGGCAACGGCAACCCACTCCAGTACTCTTGCCTGGAAAATCCCATGGACAAAGGAGCCTGGTAGGCTGCAGTCCATGGGGTCGCTAGGAGTCGGACACAACTGAGTGACTTCACTTTCATTTTTCATTTTCATGCATTGGAGAAGGAAATGGCAACCCACTCCAGTGCTCTTGCCTGGAGAATCCCAGGGACAGAGGAGCCTAGTGGGCTGCCATCTATGGGTTCGCACAGAGTGGGACACGACTGAAGCGATTTAGCAGGAGTAGCAGCTGAAATAATTTAAAATTAAATCTGTACTATTAATAATATGATATAATAAAGTTGAGTTAGATGTATTTTAATAAAGAGGCAAGAAAAAAATTAAACAGTTGAGTTTACAATAAATGAAACTCTTAAATTTAAATGGCAAGGGTAAACATTAATGAATACTCTGGACTAAAGTCAAAAGGTCCAAAAGTAGATGCAGATAAGTTAAATTTGCTGCTGCTGCTGCTAAGTCACTCCAGTTGTGTCTGACTCTGTGCGATCCCATAGACGGCAGCCCACCAGGCTCCCCCGTCCCTGGGATTCTCCAGGCAAGAACACTGGAGTGGGTTGCCATTTCCTTCTCCAATGCATGACAGTGAAAAGTGAAAGTGAAGTCACTCAGTCATGTCCAACTCCTAGCGACCCGATGGACTGCAGCCCACCAGCCTCCTTCGTCCATGGGATTTTCCAGGCAAGAGTACTGGAGTGGGGAGTTAAATTTAGAGAGTAAGAAATGATAGTACATATATAAACGAACACTGTTTCTTCTAGCATCAATTTTCTGGAGAAAATCAGATGAATTACTGAATTTGTTTTTCAACCTGAGTGTTATTATATTAGAGAGGACATTATTTAAACAATGGTCTGAGCATCTTAAAGAATAACACCTATCAGAGAAGTTGAACTAAACATTTCCTTTTTATAGTTATACCTCAATCATATTTGTTGTGCCAAATAAAATATATAAATTATTAATATTATGTAAAATGCATACAAAATAAAGGAATAATTGTACAAATTTAGCATTATATTAGGCACTTTAAAAATATATTTTATTGAATAGCTTATATCACATAAATAAGATTTCTAGAAAGTGAATTCAAATACCTATGATGCATATCCAATTCACTGTCTTAAGAAAGAGAATAAAAAGAGGATATTTTTTACATCCTAGCTATAATAAACTAATCTTAAATACTGCTATGAAATTATATGGTGAGATATTAGATGTATTTACTACAAGATAATTTGCAAATATGGCCCTAACATGTCAAGTCTTATCTGATACTAGTGAATTTATAGAAGTTTAAATATTGTTATGTTGACATTATAGCAATTTAACATAAAAAATCACAATTAATCACTGCAAACTCTACAACTAAGTGATAAAGTGCAGTTTGGAATGGTCATTGAAGACATAGTCACAGGCTTTAAAAAATAGCAAACCCTCCAAACATAGAGTTTATTTCAAGAATACGGTATATGTTCAACTTTGGTATACATGTGTATAGCACAACTTCTCAGTTACATTACCAGTATGTTGTCAAATTCATAATTTAGTCATGGACAGCAAATGAAGAGAATCTATTAATACCTCTTTTTTAAATGAACGTTTCAAATTAGTTCTAGAAAAAGTCACTTTTATTTCAAACAAGCAACTTTTGTTTACCTAGTGGGCATTGTTAAACATCTGATGGACTTGCCTATTTAATTGATGTATTCATTTAATATATTTAACTAACATATTTTCATTGTTTTTATTCTTTTTTTACTCTATGTGCTTTGTACATCTTGAGTTAAATAATGTTTTGTGTTCATATCTTATCTAAAATACAAGGAATAAATATTCTAAAACTTACACAGTAACATTTGATTTTATTTTTTCTATATAGAAGTTATTACTAAGCATAATCTGAATTAGTTTCAGTTATTTCACCAAGATCATAAAAGGTACAGGCACAGTTTTGCTCATGGGTCAAGCATCATCACTCTGGCTTTGTTTATTTTAAAAGCACTTTGAAGTTATATGTATAGCGTTGATGAATTTACCTTAATTTTTTTTCACTTTTTAATCTTCATCCTGTAGCAACCAATAGAATGTGCAATAATGCTTAGCTAGTAGAAAGAGTCAGACACAACTTAGCAACTAGACAGCAATGGAGAACTCTGACCAGGCTGAAGTAGATTTCAGGGGCACATGGGAGGCAGTTTCTATAACTTTGGTTTCATTAAAATGAGGTTCTAAATAGGTACAAAAAATGACAAGAATACTAATTTTCCTTAAACTCTGAATTTTCAAAGTGCTTAATATTACCCAGGAAATTCTTCCCAGCAAAACTCTTTGGAGAAAAGATCTCACACAAAGTGTTCTACACATATTACTCTCTGCCCAAAACCCTCATGAAAAAAGATAGGTCCTTAGAGACAACCTTCCCTGATAGCTCAGTTGGTAAAGAATCCAGCTGTAAGGCAGGAGACCCTGGTCTGATTCCTGGGCTGGGAAGATCCCCTGGAGAAGGGATAGGCTACCCATTCCAGTATTCGTGGGCTTCTCTTGTAATTGAAATCAACATTGCAAAATTCTAGGCCAGGCCTCAAATAAAAGTAAATATGAGAATTTTTGTATTTCATAGCTGGTATCTAATTGAGACAGAGAAAAACTTTTATACAAAATGCATAGCATAAAATTATGAAATTTGATGAAATTTGATGAAAAATTTGATGAAATTAGAGATAATTGGTTAATATAAAACTCATCATGCAACTAAATTCAGATTTCATTGCTCTACCTTTTAGGAAGAGTAAAGAATTTTACCATTTGTCAGTTTTGGTGAGTTGTCATTATTTTTTAATTGAGAGCATTTTTTCATCAAAAAAGATAAAATTGGTTCTGTGTACATACACACACACACACACACACACGTGCATATATATGTGCCCTAACATGGAGAAAAAGTAAACCTGGAACTTCATATAATGTAAAGTCAGACTATGCTATGGTTTTATGGTTAAACTATGCTTTTATGGTTAAATTAATTTGAAGGACTTGGGAAAAATTACTTCTTAAGCTCCAAGAAGACTTATCTCCACATAAAATTGAACTTGATTACAATTATCATTAAGTAAATTTTGTAAATACGTATAATTTTATCTTTCTTATGCAAATAACCATATAAATATGGAAACAGATGGTGATATTGTTCAGTAAAATGAATATGTATTATTATATGCATCCAAATTTATTTGATGAACATAAATTTTCATCTTCTTTTTAAATTTAATGGTTAACATAAAACTTTAGTGGTAAAATAAACATATTTGGAATATGCTGCAGTATGTATGTGGAAAATTTATATCTATGTACATTATTTAGATGTATTTTTTATGGAAACTGTGGAAAATATATTAAGCTTTCCATTTCTAATCACTTGGTTTTACAGTGGATTTTCAAAAACAGATTATTTTGGCATTGAAATATTTTTATATTTAATATACATGTTTAGCACCAAAACCTGAATTTACAAACTATTCACATATTATGTAGTGAGATAAAACTACCTTGGCTTCTATAGTTTGCTTGAAGGACACTGTTAAAATTTCTTATGTACATGATGTCTGGATACATTTTTAAAGCTATTTAGGGATCTGTAGTCTTCAGAGTAATTGTTTTGTCCTTTATTTCTAATGGTAACTTTATAAATTCAATTTAATATATTTGGGATACATATATACATATTGAAATTTACATATTATAATTATAAATTTACATATTATAAATTCAAGTACTCGTGTTGGATGCTGTATGTAGAAATGCACATGAAACAAAGTTCAACAAATGCTAGTTTTTGCTGCCTGGAAGCCCAAGAGGCCATATGTGATGTACCTTGATTCAATAATAGATAAAGAGCCTTACAGAAAATCTTATGTGAGAATCTGAGCCTCTGAAATAAATTTACCAAAATACTTTCAACTACTGAGTGAATCCTACAGTCTTTAAAGAAAATAAACAATAACACGTTAAAAGTCATAAAACTGAGTTTAGTTTATCACATGCTCAGGTATATATTAGCTCATTACTCATGAAACAATACTTTCATTTTGCATCATGATGATAAGAATCAGTAGGAGTCCTTTGGTCTATTTTATTTGAAATTTTGTGTTCTTTTGCTTTTTATATTAAAAAAAAAGGAACAGTAATTTATTTTATATTTTTATAAGGAGAATTTGAAAAGGAACCAAAAATTTTACTCCTAGCTTTCACTCAAGAGAAATAGAAATAAATATCCATAAAAAACTGCTGGTAAGAACACCTTAACCGTAGCTTTATAGATGATACCCAAAAACTGGGACAAATCAACTGTTGTTGGTGAATCAATACAATGGTATATTTAGCAATAAAATATATGATATTGATATAGGAGGTAATATGAATAAAGTAAGAAAACATAAAGCTGAATAAAGACTTTCACAAGAATATACACTGTATGATGTCATTTACATGAAGTTCTAGTAGTGACTAATCTAATCCACTGGTGGGAAAAAACAAAAACAAAAAATATGGTAATTGCCCATGAGCACTGACTGGGAAGAGACATAAGATTTATATCTTGATAGTGATTTGAGTTAGAGTTTGTGTGCATTTGCATAAACTCAGAACATTTACACTTGTGATTTGTGCATTTTATTGTATGTAAATTTTATCTCAAAAGCATAAAATATAAACAATATTGAACTCTATTATGCACCTGCCAAAATATATAGGAGGAAGCACATTGATTTCTACAGCTTATTTTGAAATGCATAAAAATCCCACAGTTGTTTGCAGGAATAGAAAGATGAGCAGATGGATACTTGAGTGTAAGACACTAACAAAGTGTTAATTTTAAAATGGAGGTGTTAGATATATAGGTTCACTGTAAAATCTCTTTAATCTTTCTATAGATTTGAAAATTGTCTAATATGTGTGAACAAAATTAAAAGGATATCAAGCATTCCTACTATGTATGTGGAACAAATGTTTTCTTCACTGTGGTTTGCACAAATTAATGCTAACTTGCTGTATAAATACAGCTGTCAACTATACATTAATAGATTGCAAAGACTTTTTTTTTCCACAGCAGCAATCCTTAGGTTTGATTCTGACTCAAAAGAGGAGTTGAACTTTTGGGCTTCCCTGGAGGAGAATCCGCCTGCAATGAGGGAGGCCTGGGTTTGATCCCTGGGTTGGGAAAATCCCCTGGAGGAAAATAAGGCAACCCACTCCAGTACTCTTGCCTGGAGAATCCCCATGGACAGAGGAGCCTGGCGGGCTACAGTCCATGGGGTTGCAAAGAGTCGGACTTGACTGAGTGACTAAGTACAGTGCAGTAGTCTGCAATGACTTTTTTCCCACAGCAATAAAACCAAAATGTAACAGCAGAAAGTTATAAGTGCTTTAGAGGTTCTAATGATATGCGATGTTTTTCACCTAAAGGCCCATAGACATGATATTTCATTGGGAAATCATTATATAGATAGTGATACAATGGAGGTGCAACTGAATGCAGGCTACGTATTCATAATTCCTTTATAACTGATGATAATATTGTTTGCTTTGCTTGGTTGGCTGATCAGTATATTGATTTTGGTGCACTAGGAGTGAGACAGGAAAAAAGAGGCAAAATTAGCGGATGACAAATTTTCAAAGAAAGACTCAAAATGAGAGATCAAACTTGAAGTATTGCCCCAAATGAATGAGTAAATCCAATGTTGCCTGTGATATATGTACCATAATCTTTTTCTTAATAATATATGATGCTTGTTTTTAAAAGAATGAAAAAGAAATGAATAAATAATTTAGCCATATCTAGTGTAAAATGCCTATTAAAAAAAATCTGACATCCATATTTTGGCTTTTGGGTTGTTTTGTTTAATATCTATCCACAGCAGCTCTAAGCACTCTCCTTGAACACTTAAATTCATTACTGTATATACATGGTCAAGAGGAAAACATGGGTCCATTTAGAACAACTCTTCCTAAGTGGCTTTTAAAGATTCTATGTGATTATTCACTTTTTAATTCTACTGGTTGGTATTTCATTTATTTTATATTCTGCCTGGCTGTATTTGAAAATAATCTTTACTCCAAATAAAAAAAAGAGTCACTACCTTGTTTTTAGAAAAGGAGAGTAGAGAAAAAATGCAGGAAGCAAGTAATTAGCTTGTCCAGATCTTACAGCATGCCCTGAAGGAAATGCCAGTTTTAACTCATTACTGTGGAATTAAGCAACCCATCAAAAGTTTTACAAAAGCCTCTCATTACAGAGGTCAGGCACCCATTTCAACAGCTTTTAGTTTTCTTTGCTGCCAAATCAATCACACACCCAATAAAGGAGTAGAGATTGTTCAGATTACAAAGGTAAGGAACAAAATACATGTGCAAAACCTATACGTAGTGAACATTTTTTCAAATTTTTTTTTTAAGAAATCAACTTACGTATCAGTAAATGACAATTTTTACCAGAGCTTTTTGAGGGAAGAAGACAGTACTTTTTTTGTATAAGTCACAACAACATGGACATGACCTACGGATCAGTTGCTATTATTATACAATTATAATAAAATGTATTAATTCTAATAAAATTCCATGATTTGTGTGGCTTGATCATTATATTTCTATCATGGGTTAAAACAGCATGGAACACAAATTACTTCCCCCATTTCTCTTTGATAGTGTTGGGGATTGTACTGAGGGAGAACTTCTGATAGCAGGCACTGACATCTAAGATGCAATGATTCTAAGAAATTGTTGGCAGTCAAATTTTTATATACTCTCTGTTTAACTCCACCACAAGCAACTGAAGAACATAATCTTTATTTTATATTTTGAACAGCTTCATTTTGTTGTTGTTGTTTTTTTCCCTGAGCAGCTGCAATAATCACATTTCTGGGTAGAAATTGTGCAGACCCAGAAATGTGAGGAAAATTAATCCATCCCTGTGTTAGAAGTTTGTATATTACCAAGACATTAATTTGAAATAGTCAAATCATAATGCAATACTTCATGTAATTAATCAGAGCCCATAAATTCTGAACCACTTCTGAACTCCGAAGTAAACAGCCAAAGAAGCCTATTTATATAGCATCAAGGGATAGTTGTTATGGTCTACTATGTCAATCAAAGGTTTTAATGATAATATTTTCACACCCTGCAAGTGGTTTAGTACTATGAAATGCAGAAATACATGGCCATTTACAGTAGAATTGTAACCATTAAGAAAAAAATGAAGAATATCATCTTCCTATTTCAAGGAAATGGTGAAGACATGCATGCACACAAACACTCAAGCAGAAATTGCAGAGCCAATTCCGTATTTTGACAAAGAGTAGAGTGCATTGTTGTCTCTCCATGGATGTCCTTTTATGCACTTACCACTTTAACTGTAAGTTCTTTGGCAGCATAATCTGAATCATTGCTTAACTGATGCCTGAAGTGCACTGAATCATGCCTTCTATTCTGTAAGTACTTTTTGTCTACAAATGAGCTGAAACAATCTGTTGACCTTTCATCTTCCATAATATTCCTTTAATAAAGATTTTTATCTGCTGATAAATCTCTCCCAACCCTAAGTACCAGCCTAGATTCAAAGGGACTACCTACTGGCCAGTTATTGACTATAGGAAGAGTGAACTTCTCTGAAACATTTTGGAAAACCCTTGTTGGCTTCTAGATTCATATGAAGTCACAGCTGACTTCAAAGGAACAAAATGTTTATTTACAAATGTAATCATAGGAGCAGCTAGAGCATGGAGAAAAGAATCTCACAAGGAGTAAAAGTAGGTGGGCAGTACAAGACTGCCCAATGCAGAACATGGAAGCGGGCTCTCAGCGTGTACGGAAAGAAGGACCCGAACCTCTCCCTTGTCACAATCATAAGGGAGTAAGTCAATCTATTTTGTAATTCATTTGGGCTTCTTAATACTTTCCTTATCCTTTCTTGTAGGGAATTTATTATATCATTCTTTATCTCATTGCTTGTTTCCCTTTCCAATTAAACCTGTAAACCTTAAGATCAGGTAATAAGCATTCAATAAACGTAGGGCAGAAAGAAGGACAGGGAAAAGGGCAAAGAAGAAACAAGGTTTATTCCTTTGCTTCCTGCAACATCCAGTGTGTTGCTGAATTCCCTAAATGGTGTTTGAATTATGATGTCTATCAGTTCTGATTTATTTTCCCCAGTCTGGCTTCCCCTCAAGGGATTAGAGTTTCTTATATAGATAATAGTTTTTTTAATTTTATTATTTAATATATTGTACTATGAGATTAAGACATACTGCCTAAAATGTTAATAACCATTGCTCTTCCTAACAAGAAATACTAAAAAAAAAAAAAATGGATCAAGGTCATCACACATATGTCTCTACAATTTATGAGCTATCATGCACACAGAAAGATGAATTAGTGTTCTATTTTTATTTATAGATATAATAAATATCATACAAGTTTCTCAAATACTAATTTAAAAAATACCTAACTTGATCTTCCAACACACTGAGAATCTCCTAACCTCCACATAAGTTTTCATCCCTGACCTGCTGAAGAATGGGAGGGACTTAGAGAACCCTAACTTTTCATGTGCCACCAATAAAGTAACTGTTGTTGTTCTTTAGTCGCTAAGTTGTGTCCCACTCTTTGTGATCCCATGGACTGTGGACCGCCAGGCTCCGCTGTCCATGGGATTTCCCAGGCAAGAACACTGGAGTGGGTTGCCATTTCCTTCCCCAGAGGACCTGCCTGGCCCAGGGATCTAATCCATGTCTCCTGCATTACAGGTGAATTCTTTACCACTGAGTTAACTCACACTGTATGCCCCACTTAAAAATACACAGCATTATCCAGCTTGAATATTTATCAGTGTCCCTGTTCTTTATTAGTAAAGGGTAAAAATATTTTCTAATTTGAAAATATGGAAAATTCATTTTGGTATGTTTGACTTAGTAATTGAATAAGAATAGCAACACAATCACTAGTCATCTAAGTAAATGCTAAATCAATTGGATTTCATGGGAAAGGCTGGCACAAAGATAATTGTTTAAACAGTATATTTAAACATAGTTGGACTATTCCTCAAATGATGTTTGCACTTGGGCAAGTGTCCTACATAAAGAAATTCGCCAGAGATAAGATAAGCAGAACAAGAGAGTTTGAATAATTTCTGCTATCTATTGTGAGAACAGTTTGTTCTTTTCCATTGCAGACATGAAAAAAAGAAAATCCATATAAAATGTCACTGGCAATAGGGGATTAGGCCTGTTCTAGTAAAAAGTAGGTCTCCTCAGGGCTTGCTCGAGGCAAAATTGTGAAATAGGAAGAAAAACAAGTTAAGAGAGTGAGAAGAATTCATGGACTGAAAGTTTGATTTTTGCATTTCTTAAATTTTTGAACTACATGGCAATGTAAGTTTTTCCAAGTCTCTTAATTTATCTCTTATTTTGATGACATTAAAAAAAAAATCTCTTCAGTTCAGTTCGGTTCCGTTCAGTCTCTCAGTCGTGTCCGACTCTTTGAGACCCCATGAACTGCAACACACCAGGCCTGCCTGTCCATCACCCAAACCCCGGAGTTCACTCAAACTCATGTCCATTGAGTCGGTGATGCCATCCGGCCATCTCATCCTCTGTCGTCCTCTTCTCCTCCTGCCCCCAATCCCTCCCAGCATGAGTCTTTTCCAATGAGTCAACTCTTCGCATGAGGTAGCCAAAGTATTGGAGTTTCAGCTTTAGCATCAGTCCTTCGAAAGAACACCCAGGACTGATCTCCTTCAGAATGGACTGGGTTGATCTCCTTGCAGTCCGAAGGACTCTCAAGAGTCTTCTCCAACACCACAGTTCAAAAGCATCAATTCTTCGGTGCTCAGCTTTCTTCACAGTCCAACTCTCACATCCATACATGACCACTGGAAAAACCATAGCCTTGACTAGACGGACCTTTGTTGGCAAAGTAATGTCTCTGCTTTTGAATATGCTATCTAGGTTGGTCATAACTTTCCTTCCAAGGAGTAAGCATCTTTTAATTTCATGGCTGCAATCACCATCTGCAGTGATTTTGGAGCCCCAAAAAATAAAGTCTGACACTGTTTCCACTGTTTCCCCATCTATTTCCCATGAAGTGATGGGACCAGATGCCATGATCTTGGTTTTCTGAATGTTGAACTTCAAGCCAACTTTTTCACTCTCCTCTTTCACTTTCATCAAGAGGCTTTTTAGTTCCTCTTCACTTTCTGCCATAAGGGTGGTGTCATCTGCATATCTGAGGTTATTGATATTTCTCCCGGCAATCTTGATTCCAGCTTGTGCTTCTTCCAGCCCAGCATTTCTCATGATGTACTCTGCATAGAAGTTAAATAAGCAGGGTGACAATATACAGCCTTGACGTACTCCTTTTCCTATTTGGAACCAGTCTGTTGTTCCTTGTCCAGTTCTAACTTTTGCTTCCTGACCTGCATATAGGTTTCTCAAGAGGCAGGTCAGGTAGTCTGGTATTCCCATTTCTTTCAGAATTTTCCACAGTTTCTTGTGATCCACACAGTCAAAAATTTTGGCATAGTCAATAAAGCAGAAATAGATGTTTTCTGGAACTCTCTTCCTTTTTATATGATCCAGAGGATGTTGGCAATTTGACCTCTGGTTCCTCTGCCTTTCCCAAAACCAGCTTGAACATCTGGAATTTCACAGTTCACGTATTGCTGAAGCCTGGCTTGGAGAATTTTGAGCATTGCTTTACTAGCCTGTGAGATGAGTGCAATTGTGCAGTAGTTTGAGCATTTTTGGTATTGCCTTTCTTGGGATTGGAATGAAAACTGACCTTTTCCAATCCTGTGGTCACTGCTGAGTTTTCCAAATTTGCTGGCATATTGAGTGCAACACTTTCACAGCGTCATCTTTCAGGATTTGAAATAGCTCAACTGAAATTCCATCACCTCCACTAGCTTTGTTCGTAGTGATGCTTTCTAAGGCCCACTTGACTTCACCTACATGACTTCCAGGATGTCTGGCTCTAAGTGAGTGATCACACCATCATGATTATCTTGGTCCTGAAGATCTTTTTTGTACAGTGCGCCAGCTGCGACCACTGCATGGCAGAAGCGTGCCAGCTGCGACGGACCGCGCAGGAGCGTGGCGGAGAGGAGCTACCCTTCACCCAAGTTCAGGGGCGGCGGCCAAGTGGAGCTACCCTAGGCAGAGGTCACGGGCGGCTGCTGGGAGGACCTACCCCAGCCCAAGGTCAGGGGCAGTGGCCAGGAGGAGCTACCCCACATCCAAGGAGCGTTGGCTGCGTGGGCGGGCGTAGGAGGGCGGAGAGGAGCTACTCTACTTTCAAGGTCAGGAGGGGCGGCTGGGAGGAGATACCCCTCGTCAAAGGTAAGGAGCAGGGGCTGCGCTCTGCTGGAGCAGCCATGAAGAGATACCCCACGTCCAAGGTAAGAGAAACCCAAGTAAGATGGTAGGTGTTGCAAGAGGGCATCAGAGGGCAGACACATTGAAACCATACTCACAGAAAACTAGTCAATCTAATCACATGGACCACAGCCTTGTCTACCTCAATGAAACTAAGCCATGCCATGTGGGGCCACCCAAGACGGACGGGTCATGGTGGAGAGGTCTGACAGAATGTGGTCCACTGGAGAAGGGAATGGCAAACCACTTCAGTATTCTTGCCTTGAGAACCCCATGAACAGTAGGAAAAGGCAAAATGATAGGATACTGAAAGAGAAACTCCCCAGGTCAGTACCTGCCCAATATGCTACTGGAGATCAGTGGAGAAATAACTCCAGAAAGAATGAAGGGATGGAGCCAAAGCAAAAACAGTACCCAGTTGTGGATGTGACTGTTGATAGAAGCAAGGTCCAGTGCTGTAAAGAGCAATATTGCATAGGAACCTGGAATGTCAGGTCCATGAATCAAGGCAAATTGGAAATGGTCAAACAGGATATGTCAGAGTGAACGTCGACATTCTGGGAATCAGCGAACTAAAATGGACTGGAATGGGTGAATTTAACTCAGATGAGCATTATATCTACTACTGCGGACAGGAATCCCTTAGAAGAAATGGAATAGCCATCATGGTCAACAAAAGAGTCCAAAATGCAGTACTTGGATGCAATCTCAGAAATGACAGAATGATCTCTGTTCGTTTCCAAGGCAAACCATTCAATATCACAGTAGTCCAAGCCTATGCCCCAACCAGTAATGCTGAAGAAGCTGAAGTTGAACCATTCTATGAAGACCTTTTAGAACCAACACCCCCAAAAAAATCTCTTATTTTCCTTATAATTAGAAAAGCCAGTAATTACAACTCTGTCTTCTTTGAATTCCATCATACCCACATACCTCTTTCTCCTACGTGCTACAAGCAGAACCTCCTTTCTCATCTCCAGTTACCAGCCTCCATGCTGTTTTACTGCCTAATGGCTACTCAGAATTGCTTGCTATAGCATGCAATTCATAATTCTAGGATGCTTCATATTCTGGCATTGCTCTGAAGACATTTTTTCACTTGATATTCCTTCACTCAACCCAAAGCCCAGAAATTTGTGTTAATTAAAATCATATTAATACTTATGGGAAAATGAAAAATTAAGCAGATAGGCCTATCACAGTATAAGTACTCAATAAATATCTATTGTACTCAATAAATATCTATTGAATTGGTGAATTAGTTGAGTCACTCAGTCATGTCCAACTCTTTGCAACCCCATGAACCACAGCACACCATGCCTCCCTATCCATCACCAACTTCTGGAGTTTACTCAAACTCATGTCCATTGAGTCGGTGATGCCATCCGGCCATCTCATCCTCTGTCGTCCCCTTCTTCTCCTGCCCTCAATCTTTCCCAGCATCAGGGTCTTTTCAAATGAGTCAACTCTTTGCATCAGTGGCCAAAGCATTGGGGTTTCAGCTTCAACATCAGTCCTTCCAATGAAAACTAAGGACTGATCTCCTTTAGGATGGACTGGTTGGATCTCCTTGCAGTCCAACGGACTCTCAAGAGTCTTCTCCAACACCATAGTTCAAAAGCATCAATTCTTCAGTGCTCAGCCTTCTTTGTAGTCCAACTCTCACATCCATACATGACCACTGGAAAAACCATAGCCTTCACTAGATGGACCTTTGTTGGCAAAGTAATGTCTCTGCTTTTTAATATGCTGTCTAGGTTGGTCATAACTTTCCTTCCAAGGAGTAAGTGTCTTTTAATTTCATGGCGCAGTCACCATCTGCAGTGATTTTGGAGCCCCCCAAAATAAAGTCTGACACTGTTTCCACTGTTTCCCCATCTATTTCCCATGAAGTGATGGGACCAGATGCCATGATCTTAGTTTTCTGAATGTTGAGCTTTAAGCCAACTTTTTCACTCTCCTCTTTCACTTTCATCAAGAGGCTCTTTAGTTCTTCCTCACTTTCTGCCATAAGGGTGGTATCATCTGCATATCTGGGGTTATTGATATTTCTCCTGGCAATCTTGATTCCAGCTTGTGCTTCTTCCAGCCCAGCATTTCTCATGATGTACTCTGCATAGAAGTTAAATAAGCAGGGTGACAATATACAGCCTTGACATACTCCTTTTCCTATTTGGAACCAGTCTGTTGTTCCATGTCCAGTTCTAACTGTTGCTTCCTGAACTGCATACAGGTTTCTCAAGAGGCAGGTCAGGTGGTCTGGGATTCCCCTCTTTCAGAATTTTCCACAGTTTATTGTGATCCACACAGTCAAAAACTTTGGCATAGTCAATAAAGCAGAAATAGATGTTTCTCTGGAACTCTCTTGCTTTTTCAATGATCCAGCAGATGTTGGCAATTTGATCTCTGGTTCCTCTGCCTTTTCTAAATCCAGCTTAAACATCTGGAAGTTCATGGTTCACGTATTGCTGAAGCCTGGCTTGGAGAATTTTGAGCATTACTTTACTAGTGTGTGAGATGAGTGTAATTGTGCGGTAGTTTGAGCTTATTTTGGCATTGCCTTTCTTTGGGATTGGAATGAAAACTGACCTTTTCCAGTCCTGTGGCCACTGCTGAGTTTTCCAAACTTGCTGGCATATTGAGTGCTGCACTTTCACACCATCATCTTTTAGGATTTGAAGTAGCTCAGTTGGAATTCCATCACCTCCACTAGCTTTGTTCGTAGTGATGCTTCCTAAGGCCCACTTGACTTCACATTCCAGGATATCTTGCTCTAAGTGAATGATCACACCATCATAATTATCTGGGTACTTGTATGCATTTAACAAATAGAAGAATACTGGCAAATTGGTAAAAATTCCCCAAACTGGGAGCTACCCAATAAGGTATACAATCGTTTTCTAATTTTCAAAATAGTATTTGTTTGGAGTTCAAGCTAACTCAAGGAAACTAACTGCTAATTGTTCGAATTTAAGGAAATATAGGGGAAATACTTGCAAGCAATTAATTCATTGCAGCCTTTCTCAAACTTTACTATTTAAGACACTGTTCATTCCTCTACAGCAGGAATAGCTCATTGCAGTCTTTCAGTTTTATACTTTCTTTTGAATTTATTCATTTCTTCCCAGTGCTTTCTTAAGTCAAAATTCTCATCCATCCTTTTTTTTTTTAACCCAGAAAAGAAAAATTTTTCTAAGTTGTTCAATAGAGTTCCTAAAATGACAGCAAATGAATCCTATAAAGGTTACAAGAGTAAATGAAACCTTTCCCCTTTATATCCTATGTGAAATTTACAGGAATAAATAAATTCACCTTATAAGCCATGTGTTGAAGAAACAGAATAAGCTATATGTGTCTGTAAGTTGAAAGCTTTGATTTAATGGACATTCCACCAGCTTCTTCCATCCTGTGATTCTGGTACCATCATATCTGCTTTGTCACCTGATCAAGTCTTTCTTCCCTGACTTGGCATGATCATGCTGATTGTGCAACATTCCAACACAAAACACTTTATTCCATTACAGAGGAGACAGATAAATCACATTATGAGACATGTGACCAAGATGACGCCTTGACACACAACTTTATTTCTTATTCCCCATTGAGATGACTCAACATATACAGAGAAAACCTTTCCTGCCATTAAAAATCAGAAAGATGCTCTGTGTGTGTGTGTGTGTGTTATTTGCTCAGTTGTGTCCAAATTTTTGCTCTACCTAGACCTTTTTAGTTTCATGTTTCTGTGGAGATGGTGTTTTTATTTAGGTTCCCTGAAAAACAGACCCTGAGATAGAAATTTTCATGTAGGAATTTTAGGATCAAAACTTGTAGGAAGTACAGGGAACAGAATTGGGTAGAAGGAGGACTTTAACTTAGCCGGTCCCACAGGGTGCTCTGGAGTTGGGATGGCTCTGAAGCATTGTCCTAAACTAAATATGGAGGATGGTTCTGTATAAGCCTGCTTTGAGTGGTTATTGGATGTGGGCTGCCCCCAGGAATAGTGGCTCCCCTTAGTCCAGAAATTCTCAGGGAAGAAGTCAGCTAGGAACTGTCAGCATCTGACATTCCCACCTAGAGGAATGAGTGGGATCCTGAAGAGGGCATCTGGGGGTGTGCCACAGCACCCACTACTGACGAGCATGTAAAAGTGAGGTAGAAAGCTGTGCCAGCTCTACCATCGCCACTGCTCAGCGTCCCTCAAATTGTATGAAGCTCATAAACACCAAGAGCCTCAACTCCCTGCAGTTGCTCAGGGAGTTAGCTCTAATCCACCCAAAAGGAGAATCAGTGAACTCACCCCTGCTCACTAATTCAAGGTAATTATTTTATATGATGCTAAAAGTCACATAACTGGTTTACGGAAAGTGGCGAGATAACACTGGGTTAGGATGATCTATAAATTCAAGGGAGGATCCACTGAGGACAATTATCCAAGCCACAATTCTCAGAATTTAAGATGAAGCCACAATTCAAGATATCAGCAGTTGACTTGACTATGAATTTAACTCATTTGGAATCTCTTCCTCAATGGCACCCTCATATCTGGCCCATTGACTCTAGCCACTCAGTTTTCTAGAGTAAAATCACCAGAGCCACACACCATTTTGGATTGGGGTTAGAGAAGCACACACTTGAAAAAAATGACAAGTAAGTTGAAAATAAAAGTAGGACAAAATAACTGATTTTGAAAATTTAAAAAAAAAAAAACAGAGAGAGAGGAAATACAGATAACGATAGATAATTCTTATTTAAAATGTAGAATTTTAGGCCAGAATATTAAAGAAATACAAGCCAGAAATTATGATAATCACAAAATTTTATGCACCTAGCAAATGTATTATAACATAAAAGAAAATAAAAAGTTAGCAATACAGGGAGGAATTTAATGATGCCTCTTTTATAATCAACAGATTATGCAGAGCAGAAATGATATGGAGATTTTGAATAATATAACCAATGATTTTTTTGGTTATCTGTATTAATGTCAAAATCTCTATTTATAATATTTTACTTCTAAAACAGTGAATTAATACAACTGTCTAAGGCTCATAGAATAGTTATATAAAAATTCATCATATACAAGGCATAATTTCAAACTTGATAAATTATAAAATTAGACAGTTTTCAAGGTATGACCTCAAACTACAGAAAATCTAATAATAATCTTAAATTAAATTTTTGGAATTAAAAGAAAAAAAGAAAATTGTTGCTTCATAATTTGTAGATCAAAGAAGAAACAAAAAGTAAAATGGTAGACTTCTTAAATTAGAAAAGGTATAGAATATTGCCTAATGAGCACTCAAAAAATTGTTTTAAGTCTTTGAGCCATCAAGTAAGTTATTAAAAAAATGAACTTAAGAAGATTGGAAAAAACGAACAAGAGACACTTGAAAAACTGTAAGAAAGGCTTTAAACCATAAAGTAAATAAATAATTAGAAAACAAAAATACAAGGAAAAACAGATAACCATGAATATAGACAAAGCTAGGGCGAGAATGTCTTCTAGAAAACAGAAGTGTAAGGAGGATTGGGAAATCGATTTCCAGTATCAGAGACAAGAAAAAGAAATAAACAATCAGATCAAGAGGAGATGATAGTTTCTTAAATTATAAAAAGAGATTCATCATAAATAATCTGCATTCAACTATATATTTTTATTTTGCAACAAAGAAAAATATTCTATTTTATTCTACCATATAATCTATAATTAAAACAAAGAGCATTTTCTTTGTTGCAAAATAAAAATATACAGTTGAATGGAGATTATTTATAATGAATCTCTTGTTTTTTGTTTTTTACTTAGCCTATCATATCCTCTTGATCTGATTGTTAATTTCCCTCTTCTTATCTCTGGTCTGGAATTCCATTTCCCAATCCTCCTTACTCTTCTCTTTCCTAGAAGACATTCTCACTCTGCTGCTAAGTCGCGTCAGTCGTGTCTGACTCTGTGCGACCCCATAAACAGTAGCCCACCAGGCTCCACCATCCCTAGGATTCTCCAGGCAAGAACACTGGAGTGGGTTGCCATTTCCTTCTCCAATATTCTCACTCTAGCTTTGTCTATATTTATGGTTATCTGCTCTTCCTTACATTTTTGTTTTCTAATTTATTTATTTATTTTGTGCTTTAAAGTCTTTCTTATAGTTTTTCAGGTGTCTCTCCTTTTTCCAATCTTGAGTTCATTATTTTAATAACTTAATGGCACAATGGAGTATTACTCAGCCATTAAAAAGAATACATTTGAATCAGTTCTAATGAGGTGGATGAAACTGGAGACTATTATACAGAGTGAAGTAAGCCAGAAGGAAAAACATAAATACAGTATACTAACGCATGTATATGGAATTTAGAAAGATGGTAACGATAACCCTGTGTACGAGACAGCAAAAGAGACACTGATGTATAGAACAGTCTTATGGACTCTGTGGGAGAGGGTGGGAAGATTTGGGAGGATGTCATTGAAACATGTGAAATGTCATGTATGAAACGAGATGCCAGTCCAGGTTCAGTGCACGATGCTGGATGCTTGGGGCTGGTGCGCTGGGAAGGCCCAGGGGATGGTATGGGGAGGTTGGGAGGAGGAGGGTTAAAAAAAAAAAAAATTAAGAAAAAAAAAAAAAACAAGAAAAAAAAAAAATAAAAGTTACCAAAAAAAAAAAAAATAATAATAACTTAATGGCAAAAAGACTAGAACTATATACACAAATTGTTAACAATGATTAATGCTAGGGGAGTATAAGATTATAAAGGACTTGTGAACTATTAATTTTTACAAAGTCAAGTATTAATTACAGGATATCAAAAAAGTATTCCAATTTCAAAGGAAAACAAAATACATTAAAACATCCTTTTAATAATACCATAGTTATGTTTCTATTTATGAATGTAATAAATAATATTATCATTGATTTACTTCTGTGAAAGTACCAAATTCAAAACGAATACAATTATGTAAAGTTTAAAAATAAAATAAAATTAAAAAAAAAAATATAAGACCCTAAAAAAAATTTTTTTTAAATGTAACATGATATTAATGTGCATGCACCTTCTCTAAATAGGCCTGGGGCTATTTGCTATAAGTAAATATCATAGAAGAGACATACTGCCCAACCTCTAGAAGGGTAGGGAACTCAGCTTTATTTCAATAGAATATTCAAAGCAAAGAGAATGAATGACAAGGAGATATAAGAAAGCTATGAGTTGAGTTTAAACTGTAGCTGGAGTCAAAATTGAATGAAGGCATAGTTGAATTTTGTGAAAGAAGTATAGAAAAAAAAAAGTAGTGGATTAAAAAAAAAAGTCCTCATTCACTTCTTTTCTGCCAGTTTTGTCCTTATTCAGTCATTACACAATTATTACAATTTTCACATATCCCAAGCACTGTGCTGACTCCAGGAGTACAAAGCTTAGAGCCAGTCTTTCACTTTACATCACGCATGGTCTTGTAAGGAGTGGCATGAGCAAACTGCAAAGTCCCTACCCTACAGCACACTGTGTCACAGAGTGGCACTTTTTAAACCTTCCTGCATTCAAATCACCTGGAACACTGATCAGAACGCAGGTCTCCTGTGGCATCCAAGGTCTGGCATTCCTACCCGACATAACCAGCCTTTGACTAGAGCTTGAGGTGCAAATTATTGAGCCTCTCCCCTGTGCTCTGCCTCCAGTCTACCTACACAAGGCGCACACGTGGCTTCTCATTTTCCATCCACTCTTTTCCTATTTTTAGCTTCATTTTCTTCACTCAGCCTTTATTTCTCCTGAGATCATCCATACCTCTGTCTCTGTAAGCCTCCTTGAGCTGCAGTCCCTCCTACCCCACTGTCTGACATCAATTTCTGTATCTGCATCAGATTTTGTTTCCATGTGCTTGTGCTTAGTCTCTCAGTCATGTCCAGTTCTTGCGACACACTGTACTGTAGCCCGCCAGGCTCCTCTGTCCATGGAATTCTCCAGGCAAGAATACTGGAGTGGGTTGCCATTTCCTCCTCCTGGGATCTTCCCGACCGAGGAATCAAACCCAAGTTGTCTGCATTGCAGGCAGACTCTTAACTGACTGAGCTATGAGGGAAGCCCTGTTGTATACATACCCCATCTCAAACTCAACATGTCTAAAGACAAAATCAGTGTACATGTCCAGCTCTAACCAATCAGAAAATACTGGCCATTTTGAGTATCTGATATCTCAGTGAATAAAGCATCATTTATCAAGTCATGCAAACTCCAAATCTTAAGACTCTCCACTTAATCCAGACCACACCAAGCCTATTGAACCTCTTAATTTTATTTCTAATCCATTCATCCTCCCCTTTCCCCCTCTATTAGCAGCAGGCTGGTTCAAAATCCATTCATCTCTCACCTGGATGATAATAATGGCCTAAACTGACTATGAGTTTCCACTTCTTCCCACCCAACCAACTCTCCATATTGCAATGACACTCTAAACAAAGGCTTGCCTTGTTTTTTACAATAAGAAAGCCCTGGTCTTCATTTCTTTTTTAGGGTCTCCTTCTATGACCATCACTCTCCTCTGCTGCACCTCCACAGACAAGTTGGCCTTCTTTTGATTTACTCACAACATTCCTTCTTACACTCCTGCGTACCTTCTCTCTCTTTTACCTAGAACGTTCTCCTCTTCTTTTTCCTTAATTAATTTCTATTGGTTTTTCCTATCTCAGCTTAATCATCAAAGGTTCATATAGGCAGAGCTATGGTCGGACATGACTGAGCAACTGATCTGATCTGATCTGATGATTTTTCCAGTGGTCTTGTATGCATGTGAGAATTGGACCATAAAGAAGGCTGGACTATAAAGAATTGATGCTTTTGAACTGTGGTGTTGGAAAAGACTCTTGAGAGTCCCTTGGACAGCAAGGAGATCAAACCAGCCCATCCTAAAGGAAATCAACCCTGAATATTCACTGGAGGGACTCATCCTGAAGCTGAAGCTCCAGTGCTTTGGCCATCTGATACAAAGAGCCGACTCACTGGAAAAGACCCTAATGTTGGGGAAAATTGAGGGCAAGAAGAGAAGAGGGTGACAGAGGATGAGATAGTTGGAAGGTATCAATGTCTCAATCAATGGACATGAATTTGAGCAAACTCTGGGTGATAGTAAAGGAAAGGGAAGCTTGGCGTGCTGCAGTCCACTGGGTGGCAAAGAGTCAGACATGACTTGGCAACTGAACAATGACAACAGTAGTTTTTTCTCTTGTTTGGGACAGTTATCATAACTGAGTTTCTCCTCCTGCTTTATATGATTATTTGATTGATATATATAAACTCCATAGGAAAAAAACAGTGCTTGATTTTGTCATTTATTTCCAGGCACTAGCAAAACATTTGAACAAAGTAAATATTTAAGAAATAATTGGAATAAAATGTTAGTTTCAAGTTCAGTTCAGTTCAGGCTCTCAGTAGTGTCCGACTCTTTGCGACCCCATGAATTGCAGCACGCCAGGCCTCCCTGTCCATCACAAACTCCCGGAGTTCACTCAGACTCACGTCCATCAAGTCAGTGATGCCATCCAGTCATCTCATCCTCTGTCGTCCCCTTCTCCTCCTGCCCCCAATCCCTCCCAGCATCAGAGTCTTTTCCAATGAGTCAACTCTTTGCATGAGATGGCCAAAGTACTCATGGCTGCAGTCACCATCTGCAGTGATTTTGGAGCCCAAAAAAATAAAGTCTGCCACTGTTTCCACTGTTTCCCCATCTATTTCCCATGAAGTGATGGGACCAGATGCCATGATCTTCATTTTCTGAACGTTGAGCTTTAAGCCAACTTTTTCACTCTCCACTTCACTTTCATCAAGAGGCTCTTTAGTTCCTCTTCGCTTTCTGCCATAAGGGTGGTGTCATCTGCGTATCTGAGGTTATTGATATTTCTCCCTGTGCCTAAATCTCCATACCTACAACCAGATAATCGCATGACCTAGAATAGCAACACAGTTCCACACCACAACCAGTCACTCCTATTATACAGCTTTCCACCTGGAAACTATTTTCAAATATAAAGTGTCCAGTAAGCATTTGTTTGAATTAAGTAAACAGGTGATGCTATGTACCCAGTACAGAATTTAATTCAACATGAATTTATTGAGCCCAATCTGGGTATGGCTATATAAAAAGCATAAGAATAAAATGTAACAATTTTGGTGTCTCATCAGATTGGTTAAAGTGAATGTGTGACTCTAGTTTAGTGATTGAATTACTATCAGAATTCACACTCCATATGGCTCTTTCATTTGATTTATTCAAGCAATTTGTGGTATCGCATCTTGATACCATCAAACATATAGTATACGACACAATTGCAGTTACTATTATGATTTTTGTGGCAGATTGATTAAAATCACTTGAATAGATCAGCTGGGAACATTTAGAACCTCAGCATTTTATGTAGGCTTACTAACTTAGATTTATAGAGCATATAGAGTGGAAAAAGAAGAATGTAGAAAATGTAGGATCTATCAGGATTGTCTCTAAACCAAAGATATCTCCAAACAGATCAGTTTAGTTAACATTTTATTATTTTTTATCATATAGCATATTCTAGATTAAGATGTTATAAAATATTGCATTGCATCCTCTTAGGATATTAAAAGTCTAATAGGCAAGGCTCCCCTGGTGGCTCAGATGGTAAAGAATCTGCCTGCAGTGCAGGAGATATGGATAACTAAAATCAAGGGGCTCAGGGCTACAGAAGATGTTTGTACAGATGGTTGCTCAAACACAAAGAAAAGTGGAATATAAACAGTTAAGGAAGGTCTACTGGTATGGGGAAAACGTTCAAATACGGCTGCCTTGAGAAAATGATTCAATAAGAGTATTGAAAGGCTAGAAGAATATATCTTCTTGGTTGTGGTGTTTGGGAAGGCAATCTGGGCAGAGGAAACATTTTGTGATTTTATTTGTCTATATACTGTTGGTAATAATTAGAGGCTAAGGCTTTCAAATTTTATGACATTCCAAATAAACTCTTTTAATGACCTGGATGACTTTTCACTTGGACTTTGTTTCTCTTGAAATTCATATTTTCCTGTGCAGATAACAGATGGAATTGTGAAGTGCAGAATAATATTTCTTTCAACAATACAGCCTACTTTAGAATTATGAAAATATTTAAGTAATCCTGCTTCTAATACTACGGTATTTTTTGGCAAGTGTGACTGGACTAGGAAAGAAATAAAGCTATTGAGAAACTATGACCCAATTAACACAACACTCTTACATCCGCTAAAATTAGATTCTGTGCCCTCTTTTGAATAGAGACATTGGCTTGTATTTGTGGTTTAAAATCCAATGAAATTCCACTTACATGTGAAATCTTTAAAAAAATATGGTACAAATCAACCTATTTATAAAACAGAAAGAGACTCACAGACTTAGAAAAGGAACTTATTACCAGAGGGGAGGGGTAGGGGGGCGGATAGTAAGGGAATTTGGGAAAATGTACACACTGCTATATTTGAAATGGATAACCAAGAAGGACCTACTGTATAGCACAGATAATTCTGCTCAATATTATGTAACAACATCAATGGGAAAAGAATTTGAAAAAAAATAGATACACATATATGCATAACTGAATCCCTTTGCTGTACACCTGCAATGAACACACCATTGTTATCAACTATACTCCAATATAAATATCAATAAAAAGTTAAAAAAACTGTTTCTCCCACAATTTCCAACATATGTTTGTTATTAAGACACACTATCAAATTTGGATCTTTATGAGATTTTACATTTCTAGATCACTGCAGTACTTTGACACCCTGTCCTGTCTCCCAGCACACTGAAACATGAACTTCCAGCATTATTTAAAACTATATTGAGTTGTAATTGACATAAACAGTATCTGGAGTACATAATTTGGTAAGTTTTGGCATATGTGAGCAACCACAACAGTATCATCCCAATATAGATATATAGACAATGATCATACTCATCACTCTAAAATATTTCCTTTGTCACTTTGTAATACCTCTCTCTTTTAATAATCCTTGTCTCCAATCAACCTCCAATATACTTTAAGACACTGTAAATATGTGTACTTATTTTTTTAGTTTTACATAAGTGGAATTGTACAGAATGTACCTTTTCTTTAGCTATTTTGAAGACTTCTAGTCATTGGACTATGATTGATCTTGACTCTATTATCTGTCTATTCTGCAATTTATTCAGATTGTTAATATCTTTGTGATTCAATACTCTAGTTCACTAAGTAAGTTTCACTTTGCTTGCTGCAAATTTATAATTTGTTATAAAAATCAAATAAAGTGAATATTAATATACAAATAGCTTAAAAATATGACATCATCTAGAATTAAATCAGGACATTTCTTTCTGATTAAAAGAGCTGTGACCTTTGCCTGGGCTTGACAAAACTTAAGAAGACAAGCTTCTTCTTAACTCTAAGCCCTTGACCTGCCTATTCCTAAAGCATTTACACTAGAAAACTTGTAATTCTCCATTATTTTTATTCTTTTTATTTTAGGAAAAGGAAAGGAAAGGAAAGTGAAGTCACTCAGTCGTGTTGGACTCTTTGCGACCCCATGGACTGTAGCTAACCAGGCTACTCTGTCCATGGAATTTTCCAGGCAATAGTATTGGAAAATTGCCATTTCCTTCTCCAGCGGATCTTCCCAACCCAGGGATGGAACCCAGGTCTCCCGCATTGTAGACAGACGCTTTACCGTCTGAGCCAAGTGATGACAGCAAAAGTTTTGTTTCATTCAAGACTCAAGGTAATAGATATTAGAAATGTAAATATATAACCTAATCTTTAAAATTTTAAATAATTTAAATAGATTTTTATTATTATTTTACCGTTTATTCATTCTTTCTTCACCCCTGTGAGCTATAAAGCATTTTAAAAATCTCTTGCCTGTTAGTTATATATTACCTTTATCAAGGACCTGGGAGCCACCTCACTGAAATAAAGCTTAAAAGTCCAAATCTAGATTCCTTTATATCAGAATCTCTCTTGCAGAGAGTTAGTGCTCCTGTTTCCCAGTCTCTCTGGGAAGATAAGAGCCTAACCATGCAGGTGTAGAACTACTAGAGAATGCTTACTTTTCCTGTGTGTGTGTGTGTGTGTGTGTGTGTGTGTGTGCGTGCGTGCGCATGCGCCTGCTCAGTCATGTCCACATCTTTGTGACCACATAGACTGTAGTCCGCCATGCACCTCTGTCCATGGGATTCTCCATGCAAGAATACTGGAGTGGGTTGCCATTCCCTACTCCATGCTTTTCTTCTGGGTAAAGCCAATTAGCAAACAAAGATGGTCTGTGTTCTTCTCACCTGAGGGCGCATACATGCAAAAGTGGGTGCACGCGCACACACACACACACACACCATTCACTAGCATTCCACCACTACCTTCTGTTTCAGCAGCGTTGATCTTAGACTCAGTTCTGATCTCTCTCCATTATTGCAATTACTTTGAATGAAGTCTCTCGCCTGTTTGACTTCAGCTATGCAATATTTGCTTTGGCATCACCTTAATGAATGTGCTTTCTTCTCTGATGTAAAGGAATCTAGGCTTGGACTTTTAAGCTTTGGCAGCCAAGGCAGCTCATTTTCCAGGAAGTCAGCATCAATCACATAATCATAAAAGCCCAGTGGTTTGGAAGATGGAATTAACTCTGGATTCTCCTGCTAGATCTTCTTCTGACCTTGAAAAAGTTGCTGATACTTTGGTAAAGGATTTTCTCTTCTGCAACAGGAGAGGATTGCATGAGGAGTTCTATTAATTTGTCTTTGAATTCAGAGTCTCTTTGATTCTATTCTTGCTGGAGACTTTTTGGTTATTTAGGCTAACTCAGCGCATCCTTGCTGTTAATCACTTAATTTACATCAGCTTTATGTACATAAGAGACTACACTTTTTTAAGTTTAATGAACATTTTCACATTTATAACAGGAAATGAATTAAACACGTATATTCCCTGAGGGTGAAAATGAGGTACAATTTCCCTCTACCTATAAAGCAGCTGCTATCACTGTTTGCTGACTTGCAAATCATTACTGAATGCTTCAGCACATCTTTTTACTTGTTGACACTGTGCAAAGTCAGCTCTTGAACTGCCTATAATTGTCAGACTCATGATTTGTTTTTTTTTTTTATTTCAATGTAGAAAAGGATGTGATTAATTGTTTAAGTTGCATAATGCATTTTTATGGGTATTTTTTAAAGTGTTTATAATTTAAGTTCTCACCTTAAACAGAAAAACAGAAATGCTGTTTTATATGGTATCTGATGTAATATCACAACATATTAGGGAAATAAAAATTAGCATGTGATGCCTTTGCTACCACAGCTTTCATCAAAAGCACACCTGAAGTAGGGAGAGTTAGCCTTAGGAGCATTTATTAGGTGCCAGGTCAGTGATTCTTATTCCTGTCTACTTTATTATTGTTAAAATTTTATTTGGAGGATGACTGCTTTACAATGTTGTGTTGTCTTCTGCCATACAACATTGCAAAACAATTATAACTCTCTCTATATAGCGTCTCCCTCTTGAGCCTCCCAACACCCCCACCTGTCTAGGTCATCACAGAGTATCAGGCTGGGCTCCCTGTGTTATATAGCAGCTTCCCATGAGTTTCTGTTTAACACATGGTAGTGCATATATGATAATACTGTTCTCTTAGTTTGTCCTATCCGCCCCTTCTAGATTACTTACATCTCCTGGCTACTGTAAATACTACTGCAGTGAACATTGGGGTACATGAGTCTTTTTGAACTGTGTTTTTTCTCAGGGTATAGAATTGTGTGTATGTGTGTGCACACTCAGTCAGTCAGTCATTTCTGACTTTTTGTGGCCCCCATGGACTGTAGCCCAGCAGTCTCCTCTGTCCATTGGATTTTCCAGGCAAGAATACTGGAGTGGGTTGCCATTACCTCCTCCAGGGGCCTTTCCTAACCCTGGAATTGAATTCACGTCTACTGCATTGGCAGGTGGATTCTTTACCACTGTGCCATCTGGTAATTGCAGATCTTTAAAAAAACTCCAAAGCTCAGGCCACACCCGAGGCCAATTAATTCACAATATCTGAAGGTAAAAGGCAGCCTCAATCTTTTTCAAGGTGCCCCAGGTTTTCCAAAGTGCAGACAATCACTGAACTGGGCTCTGCGCTCAGTACATTACATGCATGATTCCATGGTGATTGTCACAACCACTCCATGGGGTACACATCCTGTAGCCCATAATACTAGAAACTGTAGTCCATAATACTAGAATTTAAAAAGTACTTGGAAACAAAGTTACTTTTGGCAAATTCACTGGGCTGAAAAATGAGGTAATGTGAGGAGGGAATGAATGACATGACTTCAGCAATCTAGGTGGCCCAGTGACTGGACATTTGAAATAACCAGCCTTCTGAAGTAGGAAAAAGATTTCAGGCTATCTCTGTTATGTGTCTAAGATCCAGGTCATGGCAATGTTCAAAAAGAGACAATACCAAAGGATCACAGCCTGATTTAAAGGGGAATTGGTCAGCAATGATCAGTCAAACCTAGAGGGAAAATCCAGGTTTAGTTCTTATCAGAAGTGTAGCTGCACCAAATAATACAGATAGACAATGATCTGATGCATATATAAGCTCCCATGCTAAGGAGTCTGGGTTCTTCCCTCAATGAGGAGGGGTGACATTTTTTTGGACTTTGTTTGTTTTTACCCTGTAGGATTGTTTCCACTGGATTCTATTTTAACACGGGATTTTCAGCTTGTATTGAGAGATGCTTGTAGTAACTTCGTGATCTAATACAGAACTCAGTGGATGTTTCAAGGATAATCCACAGGAGCTACTTCTCCCCACTTCTGGGGTAGGGAAATGCTGTGCTTTCCCAAAGGAGATGGTGTTTTCATATAACCCACAATATAATTTTTGTAATTCTACTTCTCTGTGTGGTTTGACCATGAACCCGGAACCAAATGTGTTCCCCTGATTCATAATCAAAAAGTCTTGATGTACGAAATTTTACACACTAATGTTCCCTCTGAAATAATATTGCTGCCTTTCATTACCTTTACCATACCTGATTTCATATTGTTAACTCATTGTGTGTGTTTCATAAGCTCCCTTATATTATCCTTCATATAATACGTTATAGTTACAGATATTTATTCATCTAACCCCTGCAACATGACTGCCTCTAGCGGTGAAATTTCTGATACCACCACCTAAGATCAAAAACACATTTTCACTTATAGCAGTGTTACTCTCAAGTTAGCAGGAAAATTCTTGAAGCATCAGTGAAGGAAGTAGAATAGATATATGGTGCAAAAACATGACAAAGACGAAAAGCTTATACCAGCATTACCCATTGTAATCTTGAGATAAATATTAATCTTACTCTAAAACTCATGAATTATAGAACACTTGCAATGCTTCCACTTGCATGATACATCTCTGAGTGCTAAGAATCAAAAAAGTATAGCTAGGCCAAGTTCAGCACCTGACTGACCATGTGCAGTGTGCTATGATCTTGAAATAATTTGCTCTGAAATTTGGGTGAAGTATAATATGACATTTAAAATTAGAAGTACCTAAAATTATTTGTAGTTGTCACTTCTCTGTGAGCAATGCACATCAAACAGGTATACACCAAAAGTACACATGAGCCTACAAGTATTCGCCCTAGAGGAAACTGAGAGCATTCTGTTGTTGTTGTTGTAACCTCTTTTCACAGCTATCATTCATTCATCTAAGAGTTTCTCATACTCTGATGCAGAACACGGGTGAGCGTGTTCTGCTCGACTGAACTCACGGAGGGCAGCTGTTAAGTCTTCTTTACAATTGAGCCCCCACCTCCAGGCCCCCAGATCTCTTTAAGGATGAGGAACTCTGTGCCTTGCTAACTGTCCTGTCACCAGAACACAGAACCGGGCTGGGTAGAAAAGAAGTGCTAAAAAAACATTTGCTGAATGACTAATGAGGGAATCCTCACACTCAGCACTGAACAGCTCTTTAATAGTTACTTTATATGCTAATGAATATTCACTTTATCACCAGATCTAAGCGATACCGTTTTATCATTTTCCATAACTGCAGCAGCATCCTTTTTCATCCATATCATGATGCAGTTTTTTTAAATTTTACCACTGAGAACTTACTGTGTGCCAGGCACATTGTAAAGTACTTTACATGTTAGCTTATGGTAAAGGCTGCCATTAAACTTAAAGATGTTATCATTTACTTTTAAAATATAGGAAAATCAAAACTTGGAGATATGGAAAAAAAATTGCTTGAAGTATATAAACAGGGGGCCAAGTTCAGCCCTAAGGCTTGAAGTTTTCTAGTCTTGGAAAACCAAAAATCTTTCTAATTATTGAGTCACATTTTTCAAGTAATATTAAACATATTATAAACTAATTATCAGCTTTCAAAATCAGGAAAAATTATGTGATGAACGTGTACATATACATATAAGTATATATGTAATAATTATTTTTTCAAAACTATAAATTTTCTTACTTTTCTTTACAAATTGGGGATTATTTTACACTACAAGCTTTCCTCCTAAGTGTTAATATACTATTTCTAGCACTTATGCTTCCCTTTCTCAGCTATCTTTAGATGAATTCTACTATCTTTCCAAATGCTGTCTCAACTCTATTTTTTAAGAAATTTTACTTTAGTTTTTAAACATTATTTTATATACTTTATGTCTGCTTTCCTTTGATGTCTTTTACTCTAAACATATCAGGGTGACATTTGCTTAATTTTATATACCAGATTTTACCATCACTTAACTTTCATTAGGTTTTTCTACCTGCAGCTCAACTTTCTGTAGACCTGCCTTCATATCCATTTCCTCTCCTTTCTATGCCATCAAGCACTTTTCCTTAATAAAGTCTTTATGAGACATCTACTATTTCCTTAACACAAAGAGAGGCCAATAAATTGATTACCCATTTCCTGCTATCAATGGGTTTATTATTTTCTTATAGAGATAAGGCTTAAGTACAGAACAATATTCAAAAGCATGAAAATTCTAAGTCCCTAATTTGAAATATAATCAAAGGTGTTGATCTGGGTGACCTCAAAAATGAATTTCAGCAAGGATTTATTCTTGTCATAACAATAGTAAGTGTGTGTGACCATAACACATACAAACACACACATGTGCACACATTTAATTCCAATTGATAAATACTTCATAATTTTTAACTTTCATTTTCAAAGTATTTATATTCAATTATTTGTATCTATAATTCAGAAGCGAGGATCCAGAAAATCTGTAGCCATTAAAAATTAAATAATCTACAAAGATGGGAAAGAAACATGCCAAATGCTTACATAATCCCTTTGGAGTGTCAAAGGGACGTGCCTTTTTATGTCTCTTCTACAGTTGTTCAGTGCTACTTTTATAATGCTAACTGCTTACCTCATTATTTCCCCTGAGAAAATTTCACTTAAAAAAGTGAATGAGGCAAACCTTGGGCGTAGACTGCATTTTAGATGTTTGCTAAGTATACTTCAATCAAAGGCACCATTATCAATATCAGTCCCTACAGTTCAAATCCATCAGAGGGATGGTATGGGGAGGGAGGAGGGAGGAGGGTTCAGGATGGGGAACACATGTATACCTGTGGAGGATTCATTTCGATGTTTGGCAAAACCAATACAATATTGTAAAGTTTAAAAAAAATAAATAAATAAATCAACTAACATCTACACTGAATAAGTTCTTCATTTACTTTTTCCTGAACGTGCTGGGCTGATTATTAGGATATGAATAGAAAGTGATAGCTTTGGGTAGGTGCTAATGGATCATCCTTAAAATGAAAAAAAAAAAGTGGTTCAACCATCCGTTTTGCCTTTTCCACTTCCACTAATCTGTTGTTTTATTTTTTTATCTCACTGTGTTGAATACTAGTATATTTGTACAATGTTTTAAAAGTATAACAATTATGGGGATTCCCTGACTGTCCAGTAGTTAAGACTCCATGCTTCCAACGCAGGGGGTTGTGGGGTTAATTCCTGGTTAGGGAACTAGGAACTCACATGCCATGTGGGAAAATAAAAATAAACATTAAAAAAATGAAATTGTAACAATCATCTTTGAAATAATTATCTTAAATATCCCTCATAACAAACTTAACAAATATGTTCAGTTCAGTTGCTCAGTCGTGTCTGACTCTTTGCAACCCCATGGACTGCAGCATGCCAGGCCTCCCTGTCCATCGCCAATAAACAGCATATTAAAAAGTAGAGACATTACTTTACCAACAAAGGTCCATCTAGTTAAGGCTATGGTTTTTCCAGTAGTCATGTGTGGATGTGAGAATGGACTATAAAGAAAGCTGAGTGCCAAAGAATTGATGCTTTTGAACTGTGGTGTTGGAGAAGACTCTTGAGAGTCCCTTGGACTGCAAGGAGATTCAGCCAGTCCATCCTAAAGGAAATCAGTCCTGATTATTCATTGGAAGGACTGATGTTGAAGCCGAGACTCCAATACTTTGGCCACCTGATGCAAAGAACTGACTCACTGGAAAAGACCCTGATGGTGGGAAAGATTGAAGGCAGGAGGAGAAGGGGATGGCAGAGGATGAGATGGTTGGATGGCATCACCGACTCAATAGACATGAGTTTGAGTAAGTTACCAACAGTGAAATCAACATTCAGAGAAATATAATCATGGAAATCAGTAAGTGCCCAGAGGCCAAGCAAGGCTTGGTCTTTCTGACAGCTCAGCACGGCCCAGTGACAGCATCCTTTTCTGTGGACTCAGGCACATGAGTTATAGGACACTGTCCCACTGGCTGTAAAGGAAATTTCTTGGTATGGTTGTGCTCTTTCTTCCACATTAAGGAAAGTGAGTGCATCAAATCTGCCCATGTGAATATGAAGAATAGCAGAGGAAAGCAGAGTAAAAAGTAGAAAGGAAACTACTTTTCATTGATTACAGAGCCTGGGAAACCCAGAATATTGACATGAAACCAGACATGTTCTCCTACCTTTATGCCACTATATTTTGAGGGTTTAATTTTTATTATAAGATCTGTATATTTTCTTTAATTAGCATTGAAATATCAATTTATCCATCTATCATCATCCATGCATGCATTCTCTATACATTCTCTCATCCTTAGTCTGTTTTCCCTCAAAATTCTACACCTCCTCCCCACCATACCTCATTCCTTGACGTTGTGGATGGCTATAATAGCATTCCCGTTGCTCATAAACTCTCCTTGACACAATTCACTAAACATAAGACTGCCATACTAAATCTTACTTACATGGGGCTTGTATAAAATCGTTTCCTTGCTCACAATCACTATCAATTCTTATGTGCTTTGGAATAAAGTATCTTCTCTTAGCCTTTTGCTGAAAGCCCTTCCAACATGATCTCATCATACCTCATTATTACTGAGATTACCTCTTAGCCACTCAATTCAAACCCCAACTCTTCTACCAAATCTTGCCCAATTAAATTAGCCCTCAATTAATTGGCTTTTTAATCTTGCATACTTCTCATTATCATCAGAATACATTTCAATACCATTATTTTTCTTTCCATCTGTATTAGAATGCTGTCAGAATGAAAGGAGCACAATTTAGATTTCTTTTATACCCTCTCCCTTGACTCACAGAGGGAAAAAACCCAGTTGGTAAAAGTTTGGCACTTACTAAAACAAATGGAGTGAATTCTGTAGGCTTCCTATGTGAAAAAGCAAGAAGGGTGGGCACATGCCTTCTTAAGGATAATCCTCAGCATTAAATTGCCTTAACTTCTCAAGCAATGCATTACAAACTCGATTGGAATAATTTCCTTTTATACATTCTTGTATCTAAACTGACATCCTGGTGAGTTTTTGTTTAGATGATCCAAAACCTTGAAAGTTCCAATTTACTACAGGCAATACAGATGACTCTATGAAAAGCATATGCATAAGTATACATAGAAGAAAACATATGACAACTATTCCTAATAAGCTGTACTTAGAAGCCTTAGTGAATTAAGACCTACCATTCATTCATTTTTTTAAGACTTTTAATGTAGACCATTATTAAAGTCTTTATTGGATTTATTACAATGTTGCTTCTGCTTCTTGTTTTATTTTTGGCTGCAAGACAATGCGGGATCTTAGTTCCCTGACCAGGGATCGAACCTGCACTCCCTTGCATTGGAAGGCAAAGTCTCAACCACTGGACCACCAAGGAAGTACCCCTACCACTTATTTTAATTGTAAGTGGAAACACAAAAGCCATATCAAGTATATTTTCTAGTCAAGAAAAAAAAAAAAAGCATTTCAGCATCTCAGAAGGGAGGAGTATCAGATGAAAATACAAAGACTGAAATGAATCGTGTTACTAGACATGAGAGCTGATGATTACTGTCTCGTGACTGAAGGCCAAAACCACCATTAGTTCATACAGTGCCAAGTGCATGTACTTTGAAGGTAGGTCAGGTCAGTTCAGTTCAGTCACTCAGTCGTGTCTGACTCTTTGTGACCCCATGGACTGCAGCACGCCAGGCTTCCCTGTCCATCACCAACTCCCAGAGCTTGCTCAAACTCATGTCCATCGAGTTGGTAATGCCATCCAACTCATTCTCTGTCATCCCCTTCTCCTCCTGCCTTCAATCTTTCCCAGCATCAGGGTCTTTTCCAAAAAGTCAGTTCTTTGCATGAGATGGCCAAAGTATTGGAATTTCAGCTTCAGCATCAGTCCTTCCAATGAATATTCAGGACTGATTTCCTTTAGGAAGGTAGGTCAAGTTGGGCTTAAATATCTCCTTCATATTTTACTGGTTGTGTGATTTTAAGCCAGTTGTTAAAGTTCACTGAGCCTCAGTCTCATCATACAGAAAAATAAAATGGCACCTTTCTCAGAAGATTACAATTGAGAGTATCGTGTAATAATTATTGTTAAAATGTGGGGGGTGCAATAGGTGCAGATTAGTTACTTGTTTCTCATGCCTTCTTGAGATACCTGGGTAATAAAATTATCCAAATGTCTTTGGAGTACTTTGGCTACCTCATATGAAGAGTTGACTCATTGGAAAAGACTCTGATGCTGGGAGGGATTGGGGGCAGGAGGAGAAGGGGACGACAGAGGATGAGATGGCTGGACGGCATCACTGACTCGATGGACGTGAGTCTGTGTGAACTCCGGGAGTTGGTGATGGACAGGGAGGCCTGGCGTGCTGCGATTCATGGGGTCACGAAGGGTCAGACACGACTGAGCGACTGATCTGAACTGAACTGATTGATACTACCGTTCATGTATAAAGAGTCCATCATTTACAAGCTGGATGTTGTCGGGCAAGTTTCACTGTCTTCTAACTCCTCTTGCCTCCTCTGTTCAATAAGGACAATATTTCCTACCCCATTTGGCTGCTGTGAGCATAAACCAACTTGACATATGCAGTGTTAAGTACTGTGATCCTTAAATTGTAAGTGCTCAAGTTAACACTTTGCAATAGAGAAACTAAATTACAGAAATTTGTATCTTTATTTTTCAAATTCAAGATAAGACTTTGGGAGGGGGTGATGCTAATAAAAACAGTATAAAAATTATCTTCCTTCATGAATGTCCTACCACTGAAAGCAAAAACTACCAGTCAACCTTTCAATATTTATTTAGCATCTATTATGCGTTGTCCTACTTCGTGTCATATATCTAGGTACGGAGTTTCTGGAGTCAGATGACAGAGTGTGTTTCCCAATGCAGCCACCTACTAGCTATTTGAATCTGAATGATTCCTTTGATTCTACACCTTTATTTCCTTGTCTGTAAAACTTCATGATGAAAATACTTAGTTTACTGTGTTGTTGTGAGGATTAAATGGGTTAATATACACTCATAATAAATTTACAGCATAGTAAGAGCTATGTAAGAGCGTGTGTACATGCTAAGTCATTTCAGTCATGTCCAACTCTTTGCGACTCTATGGACTGACTGTAGCCCACCAGGCTCCTCTGTGCGTGGGATTCTTCAGGCACAAATACGGGAGTGGGTTGCCATGCCCTTCTCCAAGGGATCTTCCCAAGCTAGGGATCAACCCGCATCTCTGTGTCTCCTGAATTGGCAGGCGGGTTCTTTAGCACTAATGCCACCTGGGAAGCCTGTTATGTAAGTAACAGAGCTTATTCCATTATATTAGGAGCTTTCACAATGTATTAAATTCCATAATACTCCATGGAGGTGGGCACATATTATCATTTTTATAGAAGAGGAAATTCGAGCTTGGAAGGCTCAATGACTTCCCTAATTAGACAAGTAGCATATGAAAGCATCAGACCCTGGTTTTCCCATCATCTAAGCTCACCTGTATTTTAGTAAACCAAAATAAATCTCAAAGTATACTCCATATCCATTATATCTTACCCTGGAGGAGGGCATGGTGACCCACTCCAGTATTCTTGCCTGAAGAATCCCATGGACAGAGGAGCCTGGGAGGCTACAGTCCATGGGGTCACAAAGAGTCTGACACGACTGAAGTGACTTAGCAAGCACGTATTATATCTTAACGGTGTTCTGCTTCTTTACTTTTTGTTGGAGTATAGATTTACAAAATTGTGTTAGTTTCAGATCTGCAGTAAAATTATTCAGTTATATACATACTATACATGTATTCATTCATTTTTTAGACTCTTTTCCCATGTAGATTATTACGGAATACTGAAATGAGTTTTCTGTGCTATACAGTAGGTTCTTGTTGATGATTTTATATATAGTAGTGTGTGTATATTAATTGCAAACTCCTAATTTATCCCTCCCTTCTCCCCTTTGCCCTTTGGAAACCATACACTTATTTTCTATGCAAGACTGTTTCTGTTTTGCAAATAGGTTCATTTCCATTTTTGATTTTGATAAATCATAAAATATCCCCTGGAGAAGGAAATGGCAACCCACTCCAGTATTCTTGCCTGGAGAATCCCATGGACAGAGGAGCCTGGTGGGCTACAGTCCCCGTGGTCACAAAGAGTCAGACATGACTGAGCGACTTAACTTCAACTAACTAACTTCAATATATCCTGAAGTATAATCCATATCTATTACATGCATATACTCCTCTATTTCTTTATATATTCAACTATATAAAATTATATATTATTATACATGTACCACAAACTCTGATTATCTCAGGTTTTACAGACCTATGCCACACCAGTACTGAACATTATAAAGGTCTACCAGAATGGAGTGCTATTTGAATATTTAGTTTAATGTCGATGGAATTCTCATAAAAAATTATCTTCAAAAACTCTTCTACAATGGAAAATCCCATCATATACATAAACAGAGAGAAGAGTATAATGGACCCCTTACATATAATTGTCAACTCATGAACTCATGGCCGATTTTGTATCATCCATACATCCAGCCCTCTTAAATTATTCTGAAGCAATTTCCAGAGAGCATAGCATTTGGTCTGTAACTATTTCAGTATGAAATAATGGCACTTTGACAAAACACAAATACAATTCCATTATCATCCATAAAACAGTTAAAATTGCATTGTATAAGCAAATCACCAGCATTTGCATTTCCCTAAGATTTTTTTTAAATGTTTGTTTTAAGCCAAAGTCCACATTTAAAGATTATCTTTAGCATATCTTAATTCTCCTTTAATCTACAGACTTTTCCCCCATCATTTCTCTTTCTTGGGCATTTTTGGGTAAGAAAACAGGCTTTGGCATGCTCTCACACCCTGTTTGATGTGTGAGAAGGCATACTGCCAGGCCTCTCTAGGAACGGAGAAAGGACAGTATTGTTGCTTTTCCTACACTCAAATAACACAACATGAAGTCATCTTATCTCAGGCCATTTTCTGCCATAGGACATAGCAAATGGGGCTAAAAATTTATGAGAAAACTAGGGCTAAAATGTCCAGAGATTTAGAGCTTGACCTCAGTGCCTTGAATTACAATTCAAAGTAAACAGAAGGCAGTTCAGAATGCAGGATGTGTGTTTAATGCATTTTATTCAGTTCACTGCCAGAAATGAATTGTTGTATTGTGTACAAGTCAAAGCATCCAGGAGTGATTCAAGGGTGGGCTCAGGCAGAGGACATCCCAGTTGCCCATTTAGATATCAGAAAACAAAGCAGGCTATATCTGAAAGAACAGGTAGCTGAAAAACATCTCAAGAAATACCAGTGAAAGTTTACATTTACTTATTGAACATTCAGAACTATTATTATTATTTTAGGACTAGAATTTTACGGGATAATAAAGCCTTAAGTCAAATAGCAAATGCCTTGTTTTCAAAGGAAATAAATGTAGAAGAAAAGAAAGAAAAACTTTAAGATGTTTGGTCTTTGGTGAGGGATCCAGTTACAATAAAATACTGAAACAAGTAGATGTGGTTTTATTGAATTAGAAACCACTTGCATTAAATAAAAAAATTTAGAATTATGGACAATTTACTAATTCCATATTAGCAAACTGTGGTAAATCAATAAGTATTAAATATAGTGAATTGACAAATATAAGTATTGTTGACACTCTTTTAGTAAATTGCAAAAAATATATTTTATTGTGTCATGTACTCCAAATATCTATAAAAATACCATTGTTAAATTAGAGGCTATTAGTGAAAACATCCAGTACTGTCAACATTGACTAAGTAAATTACTTTGAAACTGTTAGTTATTACCTTCAAATTGTTAGCAGGAACTGAGCAAATCTTAAGTGATTTGCTCTTGATTAATTATTTGATCCTAGGTAAATTAAATTTTCCTGCTGAATATGTAAAATTTTGGAATAGTGATTTACTGATTAATTTTCTATATTTTCCAATTATACATTTAGGCTAAGTGCCATATCATCTAAAGTTTTTAAATTTTATGCAACTTTTTAATTTTATCTTAGAGACTGTCAGCCTGAAATCTAGCCGGAGAAAAGATGTTAAATGCTAAACACTCTGTCTGACCTGATTCTTCACCATGTAAGATTAAGCTGCAGAAGCCCAAGGCAAATTTTCATGACCTACCAATTTAATAATAAAAGTCTAAGTAGTCTATTTGAGTTTTTCATAAATTCCCATATTATTTTAAATGTGGGATCATGAATTAAAATTCTGTTATCATGGTCCAGTACAAGATGAAGTATAAAAGGTTTTAAAAAACATAATTGTGGGAAATACTAAAATATGAGACTATAAATGGTAGACTGATACACTTAAATTGAAGATTCACAATGTAATAATTTTCCTAAAATGAGATTAAGTGAGTTTTAGATATTATGTCTTAATGTCTATAGGTCAAGTTTAAGTCTTCTGTTCCACACAGGTAATACATTAAAGATGAAAAATTATTAAAAGTTATTGGTTAGAAAGCTGTGAATTACAGTGTTTCTATGATTTCTTAAGTTATTTGTCCAGGTACTTACAGATGATCATCTAAAAACAAGGATTTTTCCTTATAGATAAAAATTAACCTCCAATTAAAATAAATAAATTTATATTAAAAAAAAAGAAATATATAACTATGAGGTCATGTTGTAACCAGAAACTGAAAAAAATAAAAATAAAAGATGATATACTGTGGCATTGACTCAAAATACTGAAAATTTCAAAACTAAATTTCCCTAAGAAATGAAGTATTGAAAGAAGAAATGAAATGACTTCAATTATCAGAACACCTTTGTTAAAGACAGAAAAATAATGTGTCCTTTACATATCCCACTTATAGTATGTGATATATTTTACAGAAGAATTTTTCAACATTTCTGCCAGTAATTGGCATGCACAGGGTAATCTGAACATGTTCCTGCTACAAAATTTTGTACTCATTGTATTTAAAAGATATTTTAATGGCTGTTAGTTTTTTAACTCTTAACTTTGTATAGAAATCCCACTGGTGACTTCACTTATTAATCCATTTTCATCTCACTTACATACCCAGGCATCTCTCTCCAAAATATAGTAAATATACTCCAAGAATATTTGTGGAGAATATCATTTGATCATAGGTATCTTAAGTGGGAGAAACATACCTACATTATTAATGATCAAAATGTAATTAAGTCAAAACCATTTACACTTTTAATTTGAAGTTGTATTGCTTCATAATTAACCCAAATAGAGAATAAGGTAATTAATTTTCAGGGAATGATTTCACTGCATAAAGTTAAATATCAATTAATATGTGTATTAAATTGCCAGTAGTGTTTTGAAAAATTAATTTGCTTCCAAACTTTCAGAGCAGCAGAAATTTTGTCAGTGTCATCTCAAAGTCAAGTAATTCACAAGTAAAACACAGAGCGAATTTAATTACAATAATCACTAAGAATGTAATTATGGTTCTATTTAACTTTTCCTATGAGCTTTCCATCTTAATTTTTATGGTGTTACCCAAGAGACCCCCCACATACCACTATTTTTTCTTTTTGGTATAAAATACAGTAAGTTCCCTACATATGAATGAATTCTGTTCTGAGAGTGTGTTCTTAATTCCAATTTATTTGTAAGTCCAGCGAATTTAGTGTAGGTACCCAACTAACACAATCAACTATAGAGTACCTTACTGTGATAGGTTTATAATACTTTTCACATATATAAAAAACAAACAAAAACAAAAAAAAGGAAACGTTTTTAATCTTACAGTATAGTACCTTGAAAAGTACAGTAGTAAATTACATCGGCTGGCATACAAGGGCTAACACACACATTCGCATCTTTGAAAGTTCCCATCTTGAAAATTTGTATGTATACAGAACACACTCCAGTGATTTTCAGTGTATCATTTTGGGGATACGTGAAAACATCTCATTCCTTAAAAAATACAGACTCTGTGGTATCTGAAGAATATAACTAGCTTATCTAGTAATATTAATAAAAATCAACTACATGTGAATTTTAACTTAAATATCCCATCCTCTAAAAACGTCCTAAGAATAAAAGATGGCCTTGCTAACAAAGTCACCATATTCCACATGATATGATATGATATGCTTTCTGTAGGCAATACGTGATTACATATAGCTGACAGCTTCTACGCTCTTAAGAGTTCCTGTGGAAAGCTATATTTACACTAGTCATCTTGAAAAGCTTGATTTTCCTATATTATAAGATTCATTATTAACCTAAATACAGATCAAAAATAGTTTTCTTGAAACTGTGATTCAGAATTGAATGCAATTCAAATCTTCTTATAGTTTTAATGTATCTGATGAATCTGTGTTCTTTTTTTTTTAACATTTTCAATGCAGTAGGACAAAAATAAAACAAAATCTATTATTGTAATAGTTGACCATAGTGCCAAAACATGAACTATATGTATAAAAACACACATCAATAGAAATATTTCACTGTGAAAATAGCACACTTTGGGTTAAGAAATAAATGTGTGGCTCTTGTTTTTTTCTTAAGAAATGGAGAGGAAAAATATTTTGGGAATATGACCAGATAAGTTTTTAATCTTTATTTATTCCTGGATATGCAAAGTTGCCATGTGGCCCACTGCTAATTGAATCAGTGCCATTGGTGGGGAAGGTGATCATGAAGGCTAGAAAAATTAAAATTTGTTCAATTTGAGTTTCAAAAAATTATTTTGTTATTTCAGGCTCTTAAGGAAAAAAAAACTTTCATGGGACTCTCTCTGAGCATGGAGTTTTATTAAGAACTCAGGGCACGGGGTTTATACTCTGCAAGTAGGTAGGAGAGTAAAACTCCTTGGGTTTATCCCAACAGGAGTTCCAAGGGTAGTGGTCAGAGCAATGGAAATCTAGTTCAATTTAGGAGATTCCCAGCCTAGAAGATCTGTAGCCTGAATAACAAATGATAACTTGACATACCGTAAAACTAGAAGGGAATGCAAATCCAAAATGGCTTTTGAGTGGTACTTTCACAATAACTAAGGAAGCTGCATGAAAGGAGCTGCATGAAAGCCCCCACCAAGGGGGCCTACATCAGTGTCCTGTGCTCCCCAATAGGGTGTAGGAAAAAGACAGGTTTCTTGTGTCTCAGGAGAAGTATGGAGTTGAGTAGGCAGAGTCCACAGAGAAGAAGAGACCTCAACAATTCTGTTCACTAAGAAAGCATGGATCCCATGAAAATCTCGATCTCTTGGAGGAAAACCTTAAACAGAACACATATTAATCCAGAATAACCTAGTAATCCTCCACTGTCAAGGTTATATTTTCTGTCATCAGTAGAAGCGAGCACTCCTTAGTCAAGTAGAAATAGAAAAAAAGGGGAAAAAATTAGAATTTCATTGTTTTCATGCCCTCTGCTTATTAGAAAAAAACAACCATGTGTATTACAAAAATAAGGTAATCTGGACTTCTGGATAAACAGCTAAAGAGAAGAGAGTTGGAGGCTGAGTGGCAGAGGGTTGAGAGAAGTACCATGATGTGGGAGCAGGTTCCTTCTATGTAGAAGGATGGCAGGTGGGAAGTCCCTGGAGATAGGAAGCATTGCTGCTGCTGCTGCTAAGTCACTTCAGTCATGTCTGACTCTGTGCGACCTCATAGACGGAAGCCCACAAGGCTCCCCCGTCCCTGGGATTCTCCAGGCAAGAACACTGGTGTGGGTTGCCATTTCCAGGCACTATCAATAACATGTATGTGCATGGTCAGTCACTTCAGTCTTGTCCAACTCTTTGCAACCCAATGGACTGTAGCCTGCCAGGCTCCTCTGCCCATGGGATTCTCCAGACATGGTGAAGTGGGTCACCATGCCCTCCTGCAGGGAATCTTCCAAAACCCAGGATCAAACCCACCTCTCCCTCATCTTCTGCATTGCAGGCAAATTCTTTACCGCTAAGCCACTAGGGAAGACCCGTCAATAACATAGTCGTTTATATTTTACCATTAAGCCGTTTCATTTTTTATTTACTGATGACCACCAACACCCTCACCTCTCAGCTCCAAAATCTTCAGTCAAATGTTGCTCCCAACATAGTCATCTCTTTTGGTACTCTAAAGAGATCAAGGCCGCAGCAATTTACACAATGTGCGTTACAAAAACAGAGCACCATGCTTGGTGTGGAAGATCAGAGTATAAACTGAAAATTTAGTGGGATTCAGAGCAAGAGGTGACCTCAAAGAATAGCCCACACCCACCACCTCATATAAAAAGTCTCTTGAGATACAGAGGCAGTTAGAAGTGTGATCCAAATTTATTTAAATCTCAAAGGACTTAGGAACTCTCCACCCAACTCAGCATATGATTTAGAGGCATCTAGGAAGCTGAAAGTGGGTTATATTCAAACATAATTCTTTGCTCTAACATTGTCCACATAGTCTCATTTTTTAACTTGGAAAATATAGAAGACCATTAAAAAACTGATGAATTTAAACCACATACAATTATACCACCTCAAAATATTAAGATTGTAGAAAGCAAAAGGTTATTATTTATCATTTCTTTTACTGCTTTACATCCTGTATGCATAGTTTTCAGACTAAAGACAATCATTCCTTTGTTCTGCCAGGATTCATTATTCTCATTTCTTCTAACAATTAGTGTGTGTTTCCATGTGCTCAGTCATGTCTGACTCTTTCCAACCCTATGGACTGTAGCCCATCAGGACCCTCTGTCCATGGGATTTCCCAGGCAAGAATACTGGATTGGGTTGCCATTTCCTTGTCCAGGAAATCTTCCTGACCCAGGGACCAAATCTGCTGTCTCTTATATCTCCTGCATTGGCAGGTGGATTCTTTACCAGCTGAGCTACAAGGGAAGCTCATAATTAAACAGGCTACCTAGTAATAGGTACTCTGCTAGTCAAAATATGATACAAGAACCAGCAGTAGTATTATCACCAGGAGGTTAGTTGAAATGTAGAATATCAGACTCACTTCTGACTTTTTTTTTTCTTCTAATTTTATTTTATTTTTAAACTTTACATAATTGTATTAGTTTTGCCAAATATCAAAATGAATCCACCACAGGTATACATGTGTTCCTCCTGACTTTTTATAGCAGAATCTGCACTATAACAAAATCTGTAAGTGATTTATATGAGCATTAAAGTTTGAGAGACCCTGAATTAGGAGACTGTCGTCTGATTCTTTGCAATCCCATGGACTGCAGCATGCCAGGCTTCCCAAATTCCACAGCCTCAAGCAATTCTTACCTTCAGCTCAGCTCCCGTCCTTTGTGTCAACTGGCCACTTGATGCTTTCATTCAATTCAGTTTGGTTCAGTTCAGCCACTCAGTTGTGTCCAACTCTTTGGGACCCCATGAATCGAAGCACGCCAGGCCTCCCTGTCCATCACCAACTCCCAGAGTTTACTCAAACTCATGTCCATTGAGTCGGTGACACCATCCAGCCATCTCATCCTCTGTCGTCCCCTTCTCCTCCTGCCCCCAATCCCTCCCAGCATCAAAGTCTTTTCCAATGAGTCAGTTCTCATCAAGTGGCCAAAGTGTTGGAGTTTCAGCTTCAGCATCAGTCCTTCCAATGAATATTCAGGACTGATTTCCTTTAGGATGGACTGGTTGGATCTCCTTGCTGTCCAAGGGACTCTCAAGAGTCTTCTCTTCAAAAGCATCAGGGCTTCAGTGCTCAGTTTTGTTTATAGTCCAACTCTCACATCCATACATGACTACTCGAAAAACCAAAGCTTTGACATATGGACCTTTGTTGGCAAAAGGTGCTTTCCTTGGGTGTCACCAAAGCACTTCAGCCCAATATAGCCACAGCTAACTCATGAATTTCTGCCCCCCAAATCTGGCCTTCTTCTAGAGCTCCTTAGGATGCTTCAAGGAAACATAAAATCTATTCTATACCTATCTTCTATGTCCAATCTACTCTTAAATCTTATAAAATAGCTCTTGAATTCATCTGCTTCTTCCTATCTGCCCTCTTACTCAAAATATTATTACAAACCCTGATTGATATGTTGCCAACAGTTTCACAAAATTCAAAGCTGATCAAGGGAACTCCCTGGTGGTCCAGGGTCTGGGACTCCACACTCCCAACGCAGAGGCCTTAGGTTCAATCCCTGGTCAGGGAACTGGATTCCATATGCAATAGCTAAAAAGTCCCACGTGGTGCAATGGAGATAGATGATCCCACTTACCTAGCTAGGACCTAATGTAGCTAAATAAATATTAAAGTAAATAGAGGAGGGAACTAATCCTCTTTAAAAAAGCTGATTGTCACATATCCCACTTATAAGATTTTTTCTTTGTGCTTCAGGTTAAATACCCATATTATGAGATTTTTCATGATCTGATATATACCTGCCACTCTAGCCTAATCTCACACTGACCTCATGTTCATTATTTGTAAGTGGTAGGTCTCTTCTACCGCAGGTCCTTTGTTTATTTCTTACCTTTGCAAAAATTCTCCTCATTTTCATCTTTCAGTCACCTGGTCATACATTCAAGAAATATTTATTAACCATTAACTATGTGTGCACAAGCCAAATACTATTCTAGGAATGATGACTTAGCAGCAAAATAATAGATGGAAGTCTCTGGTGGAAATAACACATGAAAATGATGGCGCTTATATTCCAGTCATATGGAGACAGACATAAATAAGCAAATATTCCCAGGATGGTGAGGAGTGCTATGAAGAAAAATACAGGAAAAAAAAAAAAAATATGGGAAATACTTGGACCAAAGAGGGTATATGCTCACAATTTCATAGAGAACAGCTGGAAAAATGCTCAGTGAGAAAGGATAATTTGAGCAAAGACCTGAAATGGGGAGAGGCATTCTAGGCAGTGGGGTAAATAATGGCCCATGAGAAACATCTGGATGAAGAATCTGGACAGCAGGTTTGATTGGAGCCAGCCATCTGGTGTACCTGTAGAAGCCTGGTGGGCTACAGTCCAAAAGGGTCACAAAGAGTCAGATATGACTGAGCAATTAAGCAACGCCCCTGTCTCTCTATGCTTTAGAAAGTTCATCTTGGGCTCTTCATGGAGGATGGAGGAGAAGTTTCAGAGGCAAGAGACAGGCAGTAAACTACCAAGGGGACACTGCAACGGTGCACAAGCCAGATGATGACCACCTGATCAAAGACGGAGACAGAATGGAGAGGGAGGACGAGAGGAAGTGGGAAAGATTAAGAAGTGGCTTTTGGAGATGATTCATAGGGGATGAGGGGCTTCCCAAGTGGTGCTAGTGGTAAGAATCCACTTGCCAATGCAATACATGTAAGAGATATGGGTTCAATCCCTAGGATGGGAAGATCCCCTGGAGGAGGGCATGGAAACCCACTGCAGTATTCTTGCCTGGAGAATCTCATGAACAGAGAAGTCTGGTGGGCTATGGTCCATAGAGCTGCAAAGTGTCAGGCATAAGGGAGGAGGACAAAGATAAGGAATTTTCTAAGATGGTTCCAGGTCTGTTTCGCGTGGTTGAAAGGATGCTTTTGTTATGGCATTAACTGTGAGAAAGTCCCAGGAGATGAAGAGCTATTTAGAAAGCATGTGTGTGAGGTCAGTTGCCAGTAGGTTAATTTTGGGATACATCCAAGTGGGAAACAGAGAAGGCACTGGCAACCCACTCCAGTACTGTTGCCTGGAAAATCCCATGGACAGAGGAGCCTGGGAGGCTGCAGTCTGTGGGGTTGCTAAGAGTCGGACACAACTGAGCGACTTCACTTTCACTTTTCACTTTCATGCATTGGAAAAGGAAATGGCAACCCCCTCCAGTGTTCTTGCCTGGAGAATCCCAGGGACGGGGGAGTCCGGTGGGCTGCCGTATATGGGGTCGCACAGAGTTGGACACGACTGAAGTGACTTAGCAGCAGCAGCAGCAGCAACTGGGAAATGATCTTTGTCTATGTTATCTATATCATAAAGCACCAGCAACTGTTCTGGCAACTGTAGCCACCACTGAGTGGCAATTCAGTGAAGAGACAAGAGCGTACTTGGAGCTCACTCACCTCAGGCCATTCCTTGTGTGTTAGTTGCTCAGTCATGTTTGACTCTTTCCAACCCCATGGACTGTAACCTGCCAGGCTCCTCTGTCAATGGGATTCTCCAGGCAAGAATACTGAAGTGGGTAGCCATTTCCTTCTCCAGGGATCTTCCCAACTCAGGGATAGAAACCACATCTTCTGCATTGCAGGCAGATTCTTTTTACCATCTGAGCTACTAGGGAAGCCCTCAGGCCATTCCTTAAATTCAGTTTCTTCATATTCAAATGGTATAATAATAATATATTATGGAAAAACTACATTATGAATCTCATAGTTTATTATGAAAATTAAATAACACATATGTAAATTATTTTATAAATTGTATACATTATACAAAATATCAGGTATCAATATTACTACTAAAATCTACTCTGATATATCTAATGATCATAGAAATCTCCATAGACAATAGTCTAAGACTTTCACGGTTACATTATATGCTTGAATTGTATCCCTTTAGTTTTTAAAGATGCTAGCAACATTTACTTATTTATTTTCATGACAGTGGTCATTTCTAAGAAGTAATAATTTACATTAAAAAATTAAGATTCTTAAGACAGAATCCACTTAAAAATTACCAGAAAGCATATCTCCTTAAACATGCATTTAGATGACTGGGGGCTTCCCTAGTAGCTCAGCTAGAAAAGAATCTGCCTGCAATAAGGGAGATGAGGGTTCAATCCCTAGGTTGAGAAGATCCTCTGGAGAAGAGAACAGCTACCTACGTCTTTATTCTGGCCTGGAGAATTCCAGGTCAGAGGAGTCTGGCCGGCTACAGTCCATGGGGTCGCAAAGTGTTAGACACGACTCAGTGACTTGCACAACCATAGGAGGATTGCCTAGAAAGAAAGTTCTGGTAACAGCCTGGTGATGGTTCCCACAGTGCTGTCATAGAAAGTGAGATGAAGGAAATAAGAACTAATTCTAAAATTATAACTGAGAAGCTCTATATCCACCTGGCTTTTTCTCAAAGTTATAACTACAGTTAGAAAAGTACATCAAAGGAATTCCAGAGATCGTCTGGATTTCCTCCCAACCCTTGTCATCCACGACCACACAGTGACACTCAGACTAGGAAACTCTGTGTCAACAGTAATTTCCCCAGGTGCTTCTCTTACACATGGTAAGCATTCCAAACTTAGCTCCTTGGCACCCCTGATGAGACTGGCATTTCTGGCCTGGCTTCTAAAATGTAGTCATTATACAGTGTATCCCCACTAATACAGGAGATACATGCTCAACAGCCCATAATTACTGCTCTAAGTCCAGTATGCCTTTAATGAAAATACTTAAAATACTGCTATCAACCAAGAGGTGCTGTTTTCTGTTCTTTTTTTTTTTTTTTTTTTAATGGGTAGGGTATTAAATTTTTAAAAAATGAAAGGGATGTTGAGGGTTGTCTCTTTCCTTGAGATACTGATATCTTTCTTAGCTTTCCTTTCAGAATTTATTTTCTCTTTGTGATATTTAAGGCTGAGCATTTATGGTTAAATATTTCTTTATTTTCTTTCTCCACATTCACACAACCATCCAGTTTCTTCTTCTCAGTATTATATTCATATAATGTCATCCATTGTACACATTTATTAAGCTAATAATATTTGATTCTAGGAACTTCCTTTAAAATTATTAGGATTTTAATCAATGATAAAATGCTTCCTGATACATTCTTCTGTGGATAATTCTAGCAGATGACTGAAAATATCACCCATCATATACTTTTATGGCAAAACACATATTATACCATCTAAAAAAAAATCCTATGATGCAGTCAGGAAAATCCTACTTGTACAATTTCTGTAAATAAGCTGCATATTTCTGTGAGTGAATTAATTGTTAATAAAGATTAAAGCAAAAATATTTTAGCATGCACATCTTTTTATCAAAATAAAATTTATTCAAAGATCATATAATCCAGCTGCAATGCTTCAGTTGAAAGTTAACTAGCTGTTTGTAATATGTGATGATATTAATCAGAAGTATCAGCTTTCCATTATTTTCTGAACCACTAAAATGGTTCAGAAAATATAACAATGGCATTGTTATATTTAAAATTTGTGCTATTATAAGTAGGATTAGTCATGTCCCTGCTTTCAACATATGAAGTAAAGTAATATAACTTTCCAACCATACTTTTCACTTTTGTCAGAAACATTTAGAAGCTTCAGGTAAGAAATAAAACATGTACTAAGATACTGTGTCTTTTCCAACAAGTAATGGAAAATAGTGGAGCTAGAGCAAAACCATCAATACTTGTAGGCCCAGAAGCACTAACCTACAAAAGGAAAAAAGTAAACAACTGTACATAAATATTTTTTCCCCAACTCCTCAGAAAAAACAATGAAAACACCGTTTAGAATAGAACAAGCCTGTTTAACTCAGACTAGGGCATCTTTCTCATGAAAAATGCAAATATTCCTTGGTAGAAAGGAATATCTGAATAAACTCCTGGGTTATACTTTATAAGCTTTCCAGTGAGAAAACGATATGACTATACATGTATTCAGTACCTAAGCGGCAGGCTTTTAATAGCAAAGATGATGACAGATAGCATGCCATCATTAATTACTTGCATTTAGTGCTTTGGAATATAAATTCCAATTAAATTCATTAAGGAGTTAACTTTTTCATTAAGAATCAATCCTGCTTGCCGGTCAGAATGGAAGACTCATCTTGACTTCTCTTGTGGCCTTAAAATAGCTTTAATTTGCCATTACAAATCTCAATAGCAACAACCAGGAATGACACTCGATATAAATCTCTGGGTATCATGTCTGACTCTTTGGGACCCAATGGACTGTAGCCCACCAGGCTCCTCTGTCCATGGGGATTCTTTAGGCATGAATACTGGAGTAGGTTGCTATGGTCTCCCCTCCAGGGGATCTTCCCAACCCAGGGATCAAACCCAGGTCTCCTGCATTGCAGGCAGGAGATTCTTTACTGTCTGAGTCACCAGGGATGCCCATAAATCTCTATCTGAGGGCAGTTATTAATGGCAGAGTCTTGCCTTATTTGCAATTTTTATAAAATAGGGATACGGTTGCAGCAGCATGTTGAATGTACTTTTTTGCTGTGATTCAACACAAGACTACAATATGATGATTTTTTTTAATTATGCTAAAAACTACTCTAAATGTATCCACATCATCATAGCTTTTAATATTGGCTATTGAGCCAAAGTGGTTCATGACAGAACTCAAACAACTTATTGAATTTGTTTTACTATAGGATTATTATTATTATTACTTACTACTAATATTACTACACTACTTAACTACTAATTATTTACTTATTACCAATTATTAATTATTATATTATAGTATTAATAGTATATTGTTATTATCAACATAATCATTATATAATATTATTAATATATTATTAATTATTATTAATAATTGGCAATTACAATAATATTTAAATTAAATATCAAATGTAATTGTTTATTAAATAATAAAAATAATAAATATAACAATAAATATAGTAACATGTTATTGATTATTATTAATATATTATTAATTATAACATTATATTATTATAGTAATTATTATTACTGTTTAATAATTATTATTAATTATTACTTATTTCTAATTATTACTAATATTGCTAATTACTAATTACTTACTACAATTATTATTATTATTACTTACTACCAAGTAAGATGGTAGGTGTTGCAAGAGGGCATCAGAGGGCAGACACACTGAAACCATACTCACAGAAAACTAGTCAATCTAATCACACTAGGACCACAGCCTTGTCTAACTCAATGAAACTAAGCCATGCCATGTGGGGCAACCAAAGATGGGTGGGTCATGGTGGAGAGATCTGACAGAATGTGGTCCACTGGAGAAGGGAATGGCAAACCACTTCAGTATTCTTGCCTTGAGAACCCCATGAACAGTAGGAAAAGGCAAAATGATAGGATACTGAAAGAGAAACTCCCCAGGTCAGTACCTGCCCAATATGCTACTGGAGATCAGTGGAGAAATAACTCCAGAAAGAATGAAGGGATGGAGCCAAAGCAAAAAGAACACTCAGCTGTGGATGTGACTGGTGATAGAAGCAAGGTCTGATGCTGTAAAGAGCAATATTGCATAGGAACCTGGAATGTCAGGTCCATTAATCAAGGCAAATTGGAAGTGGTCAAACAAGAGATGGCAAGAGTGAACGTTGACATTCTAGGAATCAACAAACTAAAATAGACTGGAATGGGTGAATTTAACTCAGATGACCATTGTATCTACTACTGAGGGCAGGAATCCCTCAGAAGAAATGGAGTGGCCATCATGGTCAACAAAAGAGTCTGAAATGCAGTACTTGGATGCAATCTCAAAAATGACAGAATGATCTCTGTTCGTTTCCAAGACAAACCATTCAATATCACAGTAATCCAAGTCTATGCCCCAACCAGTAACGCTGAAGAAGCTGAGGTTGAATGGTTCTATGAAGGCCTACAAGACCTTTTAGAACTAACACCCAAAAAGATGTCCTTTTCATTATATGGGACTGGAATGCAAAAGTAGGAAGTCAAGAAACACCTGGAGTAACAGGCAAATTTGGCCTTGGAGTACAGAATGAAAGAGGGCAAAGGCTAATAGAGTTTTCCCAAGAAAATGCACTGGTCATAGCAAACACCCTCTTCCAACAACACAAGTGAAGACTATACATGGACATCACCAGATAGTCAACATTGAAATCAGATTGATTATATTCTTTGCAGCCAAAGATGGAGAAGCTCTATACAGTCAACAAAAACAAGACCAGGAGCTGACTGTGGCTCAGAACATGAACTCCTTAACACCAAATTCAGACTTAAATTGAAGAAAGTAGGGGAAACCACTAGACCATTCAGGTATGACCTAAATCAAATCCCTTATGATTATACAGTGGAAGTGAGAAATAGATTTAAGGGGCTAGATCTGATAGATAGAGTGCCTGATGAACAATGGAATGAGGTTCATGACATTGTACAGGAGACAGGGATTAAGACCATCCCCATGGAAAAGAAATGCAAAAAAGCAAAATGGCTGTCTGGGGAGGCCTTACAAATAGCTGTGAAAAGAAGAGAAGTGAAAAGCAAAGGAGAAAAGTAAAGATATAAGCATCTGAATGCAGAGTTCCAAAGAATAGCAAGAAGAGATAAGAAAGCCTTCCTCAGTGATCAATGCAAAGAAATAGAGGAAAACAACAGAATGGGAAAGACTAGAGAGCTCTTCAAGAAAATTAGAGATACCAAGGGAACATTTCATGCAAAGATGGGCTCAATAAAGGACAGAAATGGTATGAACCAAATAGAAGCAGAAGATACTAAGAAGAGGTGGCAAGAATACACAGAACAACTGTACAAAAAAGATCTTCATGACCCAGATAATCATGATGGTGTGATCAATGACCTAGAGCCAGACCTCCTGGAATGTGAAGTCAAGTGGGCCTTAGAAAGCATCACTAAGAACAAAGCTAGTGGAGGTGATGGAATTCCAGTTGAGCTATTCCAAATCCTGAAAGATGATGCTGTGAAAGTGCTGTACTCAACATGCCAGCAAATTTGGAAAACTCAGCAGTGGCCACAGGACTGGAAAAGGTCAGTTTTCATTCCAATCCCAAAGAAAGGCAATGCCAAAGAATGATCAAACTACTGAACAATTGCACTCATCTCACATGCTAGTAAAGTAATGCTCAAAATTCTCCAAGCCAGGCTTCAGCAATATGTAAACTGTGAACTTCCTGATGTTCAAGCTGGTTTTAGAAAAGGCAGAGGAACCAGAGATCAAATTGCCAACATCTGCTGGATCATGGAAAAAGCAAGAGAGTTCCAGAAAAACATCTCTTTCTGCTTTGTTGACTATGCCAAAGCCTTTGACTGTGTGGATCACAATAAACTGTGGAAAATTCTGAAAGAGATGGGAATACCAGACCACCTGACCTGCCTCTTGAGAAATCTGTTTGCAGGTCAGGAAGCAACAGCTGGAACTGGACATGGAACAACAGACTGGTTCCAAATAGGAAAAGGAGTACGTCAAGGCTGTATATTGTCACCCTGCTTATTTAACTTACATGCAGAGTACATCATGAGAAATGCTGGACAGGAAGAAACACAAGCTGGAATCAAGATTGCCAGGAGAAATATCAATAACCTCAGATACGCAGATGACACCACCCTTATGGCAGAAAGTGAAGAGGAACTCAAAAGCCTCTTGATGAAAGTGAAAGTGGAGAGTGAAAAAGTTGGCTTGAAGCTCAACATTCAGAAAACGAAGATCATGGCATCTGGTCCCATCACTTCATGGGAAATAAATGGGGAAACAGTGGAAACAGTGTCAGATTTTATTTTATTTTATTTTTTTGGGGGCTCCAAAATCACTGCAGATGGTGACTGCAGCCATGAAATTAAAAGACGCTTACTCCTTGGAAGGAAAGTTATCCAACCTAGATAGCATATTCAAAAGCAGAGACATTACTTTGCCAACAAAGGTTCGTCTAGTCAAGGCTATGGTTTTTCCTGTGGTCATGTATGGATGTGAGAGTTGGACTGTGAAGAAGGCTGAGCACCGAAGAATTGATGCTTTTGAACTGTGGTTTTGGAGAAGACTCTTGAGAGTCCCTTGGACTGCAAGGAGATCCAACCAGTCTATTCTAAAGGAGATCAGCCCTGGGATTTCTTTGGAAGGAACGATGCTAAAGCTGAAACTCCAGTACTTTGGCCACCTCATGTGAAGAGTTGACTCATTGGAAAAGACTCTGATGCTGGGAGGGATTGGGGGCAGGAGGAGAAGGGGACGACAGAGGATGAGATGGCTGGATGGCATCACGGACTTGATGGATGTGAGTCTGAGTGAACTCTGGGAGTTGGTGATGGACAGGGAGGCCTGGCATGCTGCGATTCATGGGGTCGCAAAGAGTCGGACATGACTGAGCGACTGAACTGAACTGAACTGATAGGATTATTAGCAGGAATTTAGCCACGTCTGTAATTTTGGGTATACCTGGGTTGGATGTCACTTGAATGGTCTTACCCAAACTTGAATATTTATTATTATCCACCATATTTTTAGTCTGTGTGATGGTTGACTGATACATTTGGTGGACAACAGTAATTTACCTAATAATTTACCTAATGTTTTACTGCTTCTGATTGTTTTTATTTTTTGTTACAGAAACAAAGTATGAATATCACCATGTAACCACACATAGGAGCGAGCTGAAACCATCACTTACCAAATGCATAAAGATTGTGTTAAGTGTGAAACATCTTGGTTGGATGAAATAAGATCAATCCATTCTTGGAGATACCAATAAATAAGCTAGCTAATAGCCAGAATGCATGCTAATACTACCTGAGATAGATGCTAACTCCTGCACATAGGAGGCCACAGTGAGGAAAAAGAAACCAGGAAAGCTACCTGGAAAAGGTGAAATGTGAGTTGAAATTTGAAAGTGAGAAAAAGCTAAGAGAAGAGAAAGCACTCCTCATCAAGGAGAGATGGCAAGATGGTAAAGAATCTGCCTCCAAAGCAGGAGACGCAGGTTCAAACCCTAGGTCTGGAAGATCCCCTGGAGGAGGAAATGGCAACCCATTCCAGTATTCTTGTCTGAAAAATCCCATGGACAGAGGAGCCTGGTGGGTTACAGTCCATGGGGTCACAAAGAGTAGACATGACTGAGTGACCGAGCGCACACACAAAGAAGGAAAAGCAATAGACAATGACACAGAGGGTGCTCAAGTGCTTATATGGGTCAGAGTGAAGGGGAAATGGTGAGAAAAGGGCTTGGAGTATCAGGTGGAGGCTGGATGAGTGCTTGCAAATTTGCTCTATGCACTAGTTTGGCACACTCCTGCCTTTGGCCATCTTAGTCTATTTGGGCTGCCTTAACAAAAATATCATAGCCTGAGTGGCTTACACATTTGTTTCTCACAGTTCTGGAGGCTGGGAGGTCCAAGATCAAGGTACCTACAGATTAATGTCTGGGGAGGGCAGCTTCTGACTATAGACGGCTGTCTTCTTGCTGTGTCTCACATGGAAGAAGCGGCATGGAGCTCTGCAGGATCTCTCTTACAAAAGCACTAACCCTGTTCATGAAGGTTCTCTGCTTATGGTCTAAGGGCCTTCCAAAGGCCCCACCTCCTAATGCTCTCACGTTAAGGTGACATAATCACTTGTTGATAACAGTATCTTTCCTCACAGTCCAACAAGCCTCAGTGCAGCAATCCTGGCAGTCTCAATTAATTTCATAAAAGAGGCTACCAGGGCTAGGTAATGTATGCTGTACAAAGTCACACAGATTTCTCTGGAAGACAAGAGAGAAGCAGTGAAATATTCAGCACAGATGAATATTCTTCAGGACAGAAGTATGAACAATGCATTAGAAGGTGGCTAGGGCTGGCTGGGTGCCGCGGTGGTAAGAAATCACCTGCCAGTGTAGAAGACACAAGAAAAGTGCGTTGGATCTCTGGGTGAGGAAGATCCCTTAGAGGAGGAAATGGCAACCCACTCCAGTATTCTTGCCCAGGAAATCCCATGGACAGAAGACCCTGGTGGGCTACAGTCCATGGAGTCTCAAGAGTCCAATAAGGCTGAATGACTGAGCACCCACAGGCTATACAGCAGTAGTATATGGTGGTATGGGCTGAATGCCCTCTGTCCCATCCTGATTTTATATACTGAAGCTGAGAGCCCTAGTACTTCAAAATGTGACTGTATTTGAAGATAAAGCATTTAAAGGGATAATGAAAGTTAAATGAAGTCATAGGGGTCTTATCTAATTCCATTTGGTTTGAGTCCTCTGAAGGGGAAATTTGGACATACAGAGTGCCTCTAAGGGCACGCACACAACGGGAAGATCATTTAAAGAGGTAGCAAGAAGATGGGCACCGCATGCCAAAAAGAGAGGTCTAGAGGAAGCCAACGACACCCTGATCTTGGACTTCCAGACTCCAGAACCATGAGAAAATACATTTCTGTTGATTAATCCACCAGTCTCTGGGATTTTGTTATGACAACTCTAGCAAACCCATACAAGAGGGTAAAGCCAATCAGGAATCGATGTTTGAAGGTTGTTTCTGCATCACAGGGGAGAAGAAATGAAGAGCCAAACTGAGGTCCTGGCAAGAGGGACTGAAAGGACTGAGTGATGCAGCAGGACTAGCTCAGTGACAGAAGAGCAGCTCGCTTCTTAGGACTCAAGTTCAAGACCAAAGATAAAGGGAATAAAACGGTTCTCTGAGTTTAAGGTGAAATAATTTCAGAAATAAGTTGGCATACAATTTGACAAGATGGAGAATGGTTTGTCAATGGAAGGATGAGCCACATCATCACATTTCTAAGATAAGATATTTAAGACTAAGAACACCAAGCCCCATCTCCCCAACTCTTCCTGTCTCTAGCGTTAGTCGCTCAGTTGTGTCTGACTCTTTGTGACCCCATGGGCTGTAGCCCACCAGGCTCCTCAGTCCATGGGATTCTCCAGCTGATTCATCAAGTGCTGTCTTTGCTGGATGGGGTGGGGGAGTTTGGTTTTTTGAAAAGTTATGCAAATTCACCAGGATTTTTAAAGATTTTTATCACAAGGAATCTGAATCATGTACTTGTTAGTGTGAACTAAAGAGCTGAGGTTAATAATGATAATATTTATCAAGCATGTCTATTGAATATATATTATTATCTACATTTTATATACAAAGAAAGTAAGACAGAGAGAAGCTAAAACCTCCTCCCTGGTTGCATGGTTCGTAAGTGGTAAGACTGAATTTCACACCCGGCAGTGTGGTTCCTGAGTGTTCAACCTTTGGAAAGTTCAATATAGAGTGAAGGGAGCTTAGGAACTCCGAGTGGCTGTGGCAAACAGACAACAAAAGGGAAAAAACAAAAATAAGTTTCGCCCTTCTTGAAAACTGTTGCATAGACTTTCCCTTGAATGGCAGTCAAACGTGCTTAGAAATGAATGGCAAGACACATAAGATGTAAATCACAGAACAGAATAACCACAAACGTTACTGACAATGTACAAGTCAGCTATTAAAAACTCACCAGTATTTAGTCAATAAAAAATTTAGTGCACTGATATTTGATTTTATGAAAAGAAAGCTAAAAGGTAATTATTTAACCATTTAAATTAATGTTTTAAAAAGATATCATTCTAAAGCCATGTGTAGAATACAAATTGCATGGTTGTTCTCCTCTAAGGACATAAGATATAATAAGAATTCAATAGCATAGTACCTTTTATCTGATTGATGAGGATCAGGGGGCCTCTTCATTCTATATAAGGAGAAGAGCTGTCAGACTCATTTCTGGGAACGTGTGTGGCTGTGTCATTACTCTCGATATGGAAACCCAGGAGGATCATGGTGGAAATTCACACGTTGTTGAAGGTTGCGTGAGGCACAATAAAAATTGAACTGAGAAGACAGCCTGACTACAGCAGCAAACAAAAACCTGACAAGGATACATGCGCTCATCCCATCACCTTTCTAAGCTTTCTCCAAAGAAACTCTACTTTTTCCACTTCTCCATCTTAAATCCACCCAGATCTTTAAAAGACAGCCATGACCACAACAGGAAGTGATGCTTTCCTGCATCTACAGATACACTTTTTGTATCTCAGAAGGATTATCATGCAAAACCAGATAGACATGTGTCACCCCTTTTATTTGAGGCATTGATGACCTTTCACAGAAATGACTGAGGGCTAAACACAGCATTTTACAAGCACACTCGAAGCTATACGGATACAAAACTGATAAGTTGTTGCTGTCATAAGTTATTTGCTTGCAGCACTACAGAGTAAGTTAGTAAAACCAAACAATAAAAAGTGGAAAATGGAACGGTTTGCCCCAAATGAATAGAGCCAAGTGCATCAATGGAATATCGAATAGAACACTGTGAAAAAAAAAATAAGTTTTTACATCACTCATTAGCTTTTGGAAGACTGGGCTATTTTATCTAATACTTGTATGTTTATGACGTTTACATACAGATTTTTTATACAGTAAAGAATCTACATATAAATAATCTATATATGTATGAAGATTCGTGGTCTTGATATAAATTAGATATCTACCTATATGTATATATTCCAGTGAGAATGAGAAGTCAAGATTTATGAACCAAGCCTCAACTTCCAGAGAGGTTACAGAGGATTCATTTTCTTTTCCAAGAGTGTAATGCCTTCAGACCCAGACCCAACAGGTATTATCTCTGGTGCCTATCCCACAAGTGGAGCTGACGATGACAACTTTAACAGTAATTGCTCTCAATATAGAAACCCTAATTGGGATCAAGTCATGTGGAAGGCAGTGAACATGTAATATGTCTCATGCTCCCCAACCAGTTCTCAAATATGCATTACAAAGGGGGAAGTGAAGTGCTGACAAGATAGTGAATGGTAAAGTTGGATCCAAAAACAGAACGTCTGACTCCAAACACTGGTTTACAACAGGGATTCCCAAGAGATGTTCAGAAAGAACCTAAGATTCCTAGAATGTATCTTTATGGACAGTTGAAATACAGACTCTCACTACTACCTTACTCCGAGTTCTGATCCAGAATTTCTGAAGTGATATTAGTGAATATGCACTTCTACATAAGCTCCCACATAGGGCCGTATGCATGCAGTCAGGCTAAGAACTGTGGTTCTATCCTGTGCTTTTCTCTCTAGATACATTTAGACAGCGTTCTAGATGTCACAGCATTCCAAGGGGCTAAGAAGCATCCTACCTTTTAGTAAGTTACCCATGGTGGGACCATTTACATGATTTTTATAAATAGAAGTAGAGTCTCTAGTTTTGATAGGCACAGTTCTTCTCTTAATGATGATACCATTATAATGAAGATTCCAAATTTCAAGTAGCTTCTGATGTTTACAGATAATTCTGAGATAATATGCCTAGTCATTCATATTTTTAAGTAAAAGAGAGAGAGTCCTTTATATTTCACAACCTTCTAATTCACTCTAAATCCATGTCATTACACAACCGAAGAATCTCTGAATACACCAGAGAAATCTATACAGGTATTATATTTCCTAAAGCCCTGAGTTATCACCTAGTGAGCTATAGTACAACCACTAAATTTTAATTAATACTGTGCAATTTATTTTTTCTACTATGGAGGAACTGGCCATGCATGGTATAAAGTTGCCAGGGGCAATTTATGGTTAGCAAAAGGCAGGAATCTTGGACAAGACCAAGAGAACACTAAAGAAAGATACAATGTTCACTGGAACATTCCATGAGTTTGCAGTATGATAGAAGTAACAGGCTCTGACAAACCTAGACAGTGTATTAAAAAGCAGAGACATCATTTTGCCTACAAAGACCCAAGTAGTCAAAGCTATGTTTTTCCAGTAGCCATGCATGAATGTGAGAGTTGGACCACAAAGAAGGCTGAGTGCCCAAGAATTGATGCTTTCAAACTGTGGTGCTAGAAAAGAGTCTTGAGAGTCCCTTGGACAGCAAGAAGGTCAAACCAGTCAATCCTAAAGGAAATCAACCCTGAATATTCATTGGAAGGACTGATGTTGAAGTTGAAGCTCCAGTACTTTGGCCACCTGATGCAAACAGCTGACTCACTGGAAAAGACCCTGTTGCTGGGAAAGATTGAGGGCAGGAGGAGAAGGGGATGGCAGAGGATGAGATGGTTGGATGGCATCACAGACTCAATGGATGTGCATCTGAGCAAACTCTAGGAGACAGGGAAGCCTGGCATGCTGCAGTCCATGGGTTACAAACAGTCAGACACGACTGAGTGACTGAACAACAATAGGCAGTGAAGAGTTCCAGTCAAACAGAGACATAGTTCTGAAGGGCTGCAAATGAATAACAGGAGGCCTTTACAGACAATGCGAACCCTTGCTATATGTTCTGGGGACTAAAGTTACTTATGGACTTCTTTAACATTATTTTTGGAGTGCTCTGCCATATTGTGGAATTTTTTGACATTAAAACCAGTTTCATTGGTATCCCCCTACTTTTCACCACAATACATAAATTGAAAATACAAAAGTAAAGTAATGTGTGATATCATTCTGTTGTTAATGTAAGCTGTGCTAACACACACACAGCATGAACATCATCAATCACCAAATAAATTAAACAGAACCAAATACTTAAAATTCTGAGATTTATTATCAGAGGAGTATCTAATAGTTCAGGTTTGATGGAAGAATTCCCCATTCCATTGTATGTTATGCATGGCAATTAAAATAAAATAGCACAGCAGTTATTCCCAGGATTCTGAAATGTCATATTACAATGAAGCATTCAAACCTTATAAGGTCAGAACTATTTTATTTTAGGAGACCAATGTCAGCATAATAAGGACTAGTTGAATCATTTGATAATAAGGTTAAATATCAGCTAAGTTCAATTTGCTTCCTATGAAGTTTTTAAGTTAATGTGATAAATGAAGTCATATTTTCAGGGTGAATCATTTAGAGAGGCCACAGGAAAAATTAGGGGCTCTGGGGACACAATGTGTGGGGTTGAAGCCTAGATTCTCTGCTTAGTAGCTGTGTGACCTTGAGGAGAGCTGCTTAACCTCAACTGCAAATGGTTGTGCGAGCTCAGTCGCTTCAGTCGTGTCTGACTCTTTGTGACCCCATGGACTGTAGCCCACCAGTCTCCGTTGTCCACGAGACAATTCTGACAAGAACACTGGAGTGGGGGGTCATTTCCTCCTCCAAGGGATCTTTCTGATCCAGGGATCAAACCCACGACTCCTGCATTGACAGGCAGCTTCTTTTACCACTGAATTACTGGGGAAGCCCATAAATGGTTGTAGAGAAAATTGCAATAATATAAGTTAATTAAAACATTGCTCAGCAGGTATTAAAGGCTCAATAATACTAATAGATGTCATTGCTATTTCATATTAACCAGTATCTGGCAACACTGAAAAAGTCATTGGTATTGAAATAGAACATGAAGTGGTAAAAATTCAGCTAACCAATGGTATGATTTATAGAAAGCAAATAATGATGATTTGACATCCAAAATTGAAAAACACTCTGTTAAGCAACTCAGAAAGTTTGATTTTCATTTGAAAATTATGAGTCCATTGATGTTAAGGGAAAACACAGTTAGGCCTTGGAAGAAAAGATAAGTGGTGAATAACAATTTTCAGATTGTGCAAAAGTCCTCAAAATGACAAGAGCTAGTGAGTTTACATTCAAGAATACAGAAAATCATAGAACTCATGTTAGGATTTATAGTGCTAATGCTCTACCTTTGGTGGGCTGTGTCAAAAGGTTAATTAGTCACTGACAAATTTTTTGTAATGAGATTGTATTTTAATCCAAAAAATATTTTCATAGGTAAATTGTAAAAATCTAGCCTGAAATTTTCAATCCACACTTCACAAGACTGCAAATGATGGAAATTACATTCAGGGAATTTTAAATGTGCCTCTTTAGACATTTCTATAATGCAAAGAAAGCGAGCAGAAATGTTGACTTTTGCACATGAAAATATCAAGGAGCAAAATGCTGTGTCCTGCATTTAAAGGAAAAATCATTATTTTGTAAAGAAAGGAAATAATAACTCTTGAAAATCACTTAAGAGGGAAAGTATAGTATGCTAGGTTAGCACTTTGGCTGGTACATTTAATTGTTGCAACAACATTAGTACTGAAATTCAAGGGCTAAGTGAAAACATTCAGCTCTCCATACACAAGCAATTAGCTTTTCCAAGGGAAAAAATACATAATGGCATCCCACTCCAGTACTCTTGCCTGGAAAATCCCATGGGCAGAGGAGCCTGGTAGGCTGCAGTCCATGGCGTCGCTAAGAGTCAGACACGACTGAGGGACTTCAGTTTCACTTTTCACTTTCATGCATTGGAGAAGGAAATGGCAACCAACTCCAGTGTTCTTGCCTGGAGAATCCCAGGGACGGCGGAGCCTGGTAGACTGCCGTCTATGGGGTCGCACAGAGTCGGACACGACTGAAGCGACTTAGAAGCAGCAGCAGTAGCAAAGGACAGTAATAGAAAAACAAAATAGCAATGTAATATTTGGTAGTTAATTACAATATAAAAATGCTCTTACCATGAGTATTTCCAACCTCAAATAGAGAAGTGTATTTAAATAAGGCATCAGTTGTCTTCATTTTTGTATGTCAGATTTTGATATTATGTTACAAATAAACTGTACAGAATATAGAAAGTGAGACAAAGGGAATAAGAACTGACTCTAATAACTGAGAGCCTCTATACCCACCCAGCATTTTCTCAGAGGGATAGCTACAGTTGGAAAAGCATATCAGAGGAACTCCAGAGATGTTCTGGGTCTTCTCCCAAGGTCCTTGTCATCCAAGTCCATCACGTGACTCTCAAGCTTGGAAATGCTCTGTACAAAACAATCATTTGCACCAGTATCGGACTTCTCAGGTGGCTCAGTAGTAAAGAATATGCCTGCCAGGCAGGAGAGACTGGTTTGATCCCTGGGTCAGAAAGGCCCTGGAGAAGGAAATGGCAACCCACTCCAGTAGTCTTGCCTGGGAAATCCCATGGACAGAGGAGTCTGGCGGGCTACAGACCATAAGGTCACAAAAGAATTGAAAGACTAAGCAACTACACAACAGCAGACAACCACTTCATATACAACAACCACTTCCTGTATATGATAATTATCGAAAACTTAGCTCTTTGGCAAACTTGAGAGGTACTGAAGCTTCTTCCCTGATTCTAGATCACTTTCTAAAATTTGGTCATTATATAATGTTTTATCTATTATACAGATGTTTTATCTACTGATGAATCATAACATAATTAAGCCAGGATTACTGTTTCTACTATATTTTTTAATTTCAAAAACGCAATCTTATCTGTTTGCTTTTCCTTTGATTTTTATAGATTCTTATGCATTCAAGACAGTAATAGTCATGTAAAAATAGACATAGCTTAAATATGTTTGAAAAAAATTTTCATTCATCCTTATGTGTTCAAAGCAGCTTAACTGATTATACATTTTTAAATTGAATATTAGGATTGGGATTATTAACCATACTCTTTATCTTTAGAAACATAAAAGGTAACAATTTGCCACTGCAGAATTCATTAGGAAAAATCCTCATGATTTTGTTTGTATATTTGTTAAAACAATTCAAGTGATGCTTTTCTAACTACTCAAATGAAAAATCCAAATAAAATAGCTAAATGTGGATTTCTCCTTTATGCATATTTTAATAAAATGTAAGAAATGATCTAAATTTGTTCAATAAATATTCAACATAACTTCATTCGTAATAGCATATTAAGGATCATCAATTGAAAATTATATTTATCTTTTATTATGATAACTGAAATTCTATATACTAGATTTTAATAAATTCCAAACTGTCTCAATTTTGAATTAATTTTTCTGTTACATCCTCATAATGTCTAACTGATGATAAATATTTTTACCAAAGAAAATTGTATAGCTGTCAAACTTCATGTCATCTACTCTGCTAAAAACAAAATTATGTCTCTCTTTAAATATCATTTAATGGTATTTCTGCAAATTATTTATCATTGCATGAAATTATCACCATGAATATCCACTGTACATGAAATGCAATAATGTCAATTGTATTGATGCTGATTTAAAATTTCCAAAATTATGAGTGCATGTATACTATAAATTTGTTCTTTTTTCATTTAACTACAGTGATTAACAGTAGAAATTTATTATCTAGTCTGGGCATAAATTACCAAGCAATTATATCAAAACAGGGAGATCTCAATTAGTAGGTCACATTTGCATGTATTTTTGAACCTACATATAGAATTCTCTGTGTATCTACCCTCTCATATTATCAAAGACACTATTAAAATTCATCCTCATCCATAGAAATGGATTAATTGGATGGGTTGAGATTTTTCCAGTGATACCCTGCATATACATTTTATTCTCTACTTACTTATTAACACAACAGCTGACAGTATAAATTAAATATTTATTTTTTATCACTGCTCAGAATTTTCTTTCCAGTGATTTTTTTTCTATTCATTTTTAAGGCCAGAAGAAGGTATTTTGTTTTGTTTTCTCATGCACTGGTAAGTGACCAAACCACATTTAAAATATTAAAATTTATCTCACTCTTAGGCTTGTATTTCGAAAAGCTGTCCTGCAAAAATGGCGTCTGATGCCAACTTCTAATGGTAAATAAGTGGACCTTTCAGTTAAGCTCTGTTCAGTCGCCCAGTCATGTCTGATTCTGCGACCCCATGGACTGCAGCAAGTCAGGCTTTCCTGTCCATCACCAACTCCCAGAGATCTCTCAAACTAATGTCCATCGAGTTGGTGATGCCATTCAATCATCTCATCCTCTGTCATCCTCTTCTCCTGCCTTCAATCTTTCCCAGCATCAGGGTCATTTCAAATGAGTCAGTGCTTTGTATCAGGTGGCCAAAGTATTGGAGTTTCAACTTCAGCATCAGTCCTTCCAATGAATATTCAGGACTGACTTCCTTTAGGATTGACTGGTTGGATCTCCTTGAAGTCTAAAGGACCCTCAAGAGTCTTCTCCAACACCACGGTTGAAAAGCATCAATTTTTTGGTGCTCAGCTTTCTTTCTGGTCCAGCTCTCACATCCATACATGACTACTGGAAAAACCATAGCTTTGACTAGATGGAACTTTGTTAGCAAAGTAATGTCCCTGCTTTTAAATATGCTGTCTAGGTTGGTCACAGCTCTTCTTCCAAGGAGCAAGCGTCTTTTAATTTCATGGCTATAGTCACCATCTGCAGTGATTTTTCAGTTCAGTCACTCAGTCATGTCTGACACTGAGACCCCATAAACTGTAGCACGCCAGGCCTCCCTGTCCATCACCAACTCCCGGAGTTTACCCAAATTTGTGTCTACTGACTTGGTGATGCCATCCAACCATCTCATCCTCTGTTGTCCCCTTCTCCTCCTGCTTTCAATCTTTCCCAGCATCACAGTCTTTTCAAATAAGTCAACTCTTCGCATCAGGTGGCCATAGGCTGGAAAAACCATAGCCTTGACTAGACAGACCTTTGTTAACAAAGTAATGTCTCTGTTTTTTAAAATGTTGTCTGCTGCTGCTGCTGCTAAGTCACTTCAGTCGTGTCCTACTCTGTGCAACCCCATAGACGGCAGCCCATCAGGCTCCACTGTCCCTGGGATTCTCCAGGCAAGAACACTGGAGTGGGTTGCCATTTCCTTCTCCAGTGCATGAAAGTGAAAAGTGAAAGTGAAGTCACTCAGTCATGTCCGACTCTGCAAACCCACGGACTGCAGCCTATCAGGCTCCTTCACCCATGGGATTTTCCAGGCAAGAGTACTAGAGTGGGTTGCCATTGCCTTCTCCAAATATGCTGTCTAGGTTGGTCATAACTTTCCTTCCAAGGAGTAAGCATCTTTTAATTTCATGGCTACAATCACCATCTGCAGTAATTTTGGAATTCCCCAAATATAAAATCTCTCCCTGTTTCCCCATCTATTTGCCATGAAGTGATGGGACATGATGCCATGATCTTAGTTTTTTGAATGCTGAGCTTTAAGCCAACTTTTTCACTCTCCACTTTCACTTTTATCAAGAGGTTCTTTGGTTCTTCTTCACTTTCTGCCATAAGGGTGGTGTAATCTGCGTATCTGAGGTTACTGATATTTCTCCCTGCAAGCTTGATTCCAGCTTGTGCTTCTTCCAGCCCAGCGTTTCTCATGATGTACTCTACATATAAGTTAAATAAGCAGGGTGACAATATACAGCCTTGATATATTCCTTTCCTGATTTAGAACCAGTCTTTTGTTCCATGTATAATTCTAACTGTTACTTCTTGACCTGCATACAGTTTTCTTAGGAGGCAGGTAAGGTGATCTGGTATTCCCATTTCTTTAAGAATTTTCCACAGTTTGTTGTGATCCACACAGTCAAAGGCTTTGGCGTAGTCAACAAGGCAGAAGTAGATGTTTCTCTGGAACGCTTTTGCTTTTTCGGTGATCCAACAGATGTTGGCACTTTGATCTCTGGTTCCTCTACCTTTTCTAAATCCAGCTTAAATATCTGGAAGTTCACGGTTCACATACTGTTGAAGCTTGGCTTGGAGAATTTTGAGCATTACATTGCTAGAGTGTGAGATGAGTGCAATTGTACTGCACTTAGAGCATTTTTGGCATTGCCTTTCTTTGGGATTGGAATGAAAACTGACCTTTTCCAGTCCTGTGGCCACTGCTGAGTTTTCCAAATTTGCTGGCATATTGAGTTCAACATTCTCACAGTATCATATTTTAGGATTTTTCAATAGCTCAACTGGAATTCCATCACCTCCACTAGCTTTGTTCATAGTGATGCTTCCTAAGGCCCACTTTACTTCACATTCCAGAATGTCTGGCTCTAGCTGAATGATCACACCATCGTGGTTATCTGGGTCATGAAGATCTTCTTTGTACAGTTCTTCTGTGTATTCTTGCCACCTCTTCTTAATATTTTCTTCTTGTGTTAGGTCCATACCATTTCTGTCCTTTATTGCGCCCATCCTTGCATGAAATATTCCCTTGGTATTTCTAATTTTCTTGAAGAGATCTCTAGTCTTTCCCCTTCTATTATTTTCCTCCATTTCTTTGCATTGATCACCGAGGAAGGCTTTTTCACCTCTCCTTGCTCTTCTGTGGAACTCTGCATTCAAATGGGTATATCTTTCCTTTTCTCCTTTGCCTTTACCTTCTGTTCTTTTCTCAGCTATTTGTAAGGTCTCCTCAGACAACCATTTTGCCCCTTTTTGCATTTCTTTTTCTTAGGCATGGTCTTGATCACTGCCTCCTGTACAACATCATGAACCTCTGTCCATAGTTCTTCAGGCACTCTATCAGATCTAATCCCTTGAATCTGTTTGTCACTTCCACTGTGTAATCTTAAGGGATTTGATTTAGGTCATATCTGAATGGTCTAGTGGTTTTCCCTACTTTCTTCAAGTTAATTCTGAATTTGGAAATAAGGAGTTCATGATCTGAGCCACAGTCAGCTCCCGGTCTTGTTTTTGCTCACTGTGTAGAACTTCTCCATCTTTGTCTGCAAATAATACAATCAATGATTTTGGAATTGACTATCTGGTGATGTCCATGCGTAGAGTCTTCTCTTGTATTGTTGGAAATGGGTGTTTGCTATGACCAGTGTGTTCTTTTGGTAAAACTCTGTTAGCCTTTGCCCTGCTTCGTTTTGTACTCCAAGGCCAAATTTGCCTGTTACTCCAGGTATCTCTTGACTTCCTACTTTTGCATTCCAGTCCCCTATAATGAAGAGGACATCAGTTTTGGGTGTTAGTTCTAGAAGGTCTTGTAAGTCTTCATAGAACATTACACTTCAACTTCTTCAGCATTACTGTTTGGGGCATAGACTTGGATTACTCTGAAATTGAATGATTAGCCTTGGAAATGAACAGAGATCATTCTTTCATTTTTGAGATTGCATCCAAGTACTGCATTTGGGACTCTTTTGTTAACTATGAGGACTAATCCATTTCTTCTAAGGGATTCTTGCTCACAGTAGTAGATATAATGGTCATTTGAGTTAAATTCACCCATTCTGGTCCATTTTAGTTCACTGATTCCTAAAATGTTGATGTTCACTCTTGCCTTCTCCTGTTTGACCACTTCCAATTTGCCTTTATTCATTGACCTAATATTCCAAGTTCCTTGGCAATATTATTCTTTACAGCATCAGACTCTACTTCCATCAAAAGTCACATCCACAACTGGGTGTTGTTTTTGCTTTGGCTCCATCTCTTCATCCTTTCTGGAGTTATTTCTCCACTGTTCTCCAGTAGCATATTGTATACCTACAGACATGGGGAGTTCATCTTTCAGGGTCCTATCTTTTTGCCTTTTCATACTGTTCATGGGGTTCTCAAGGCAAGAATACTGAAGTGGTTTGCCATTCCCTTCTCCAGTGGACCACATTTTGTAAGAACTCTCCACCATGACCCATCCATCTTGGTGGCCCTAACAAGGTATGGCTGGTAGTTTCATTGAGTTAGACATGGCTATGGTCCATGTCATCAGTTTAATTTTTTTTTTTTTTTTCTGTGATTGTGGTTTTCAGTCTGTCTGTCCTCTGAGGGATAAGGATAAGAGGCTTATGGAAGCTTGCTGATGGGAGAGACTAACTGAGGGGGAAACTGGGTCTTGTTCTGATGGGTGGGCCATGTTCAGTAAACCTTTAATCCAATTTTCTGTTGATTGCTGGGGCTGTGTTTCCTCCCTGTTGTTCGACCTGAGGCCAAACTATGGTGGAGCCAATGAAGATAATGGCAACCTCCTTCAAAAGGTCCCATGCACACATTGCTACATTCCATGCTCCGGACCCTGCAGCAGGCCACCCCTGACCCACGCCTCCACTGGAGACTCCTGGACACTCATGGGCAAGTCTGGGTCAGTCTCTCTTGTGGGGGTCACTTCTCCTTTCTCCTGGGTACTGGTGTGCACAAGGTTCTGTCTGTGCCCTTCAAGAGTCTGTTTCCCCAGTCCTGTATAAGTTCTGGGGGCTCTATGGTGGGGTTAATGGAGCCTTCCTCCAAGAGGGCTTATGCCATACCCAGGTCTGCTGCATCCAGAGCCCCTGCCCTTGCAGGGCTGACCCGTACCTCCACAGGAGACACTCAAACACTCAAAGGCAGGTCTGGCTCAGTCTCTGTAGGTTCTCCTGGTGCACACAAGGTTTTGTTTGAGCCCTCCAAGCATCTCCGGTGGGTATGGGGTTTGATTCTAAACACACTTTCGCCCCTCGTATCATCTTTTTGGGGCTTCTACTTTGCCCTTGGAAGTGGGGTACATTTTTTTGGTGAGATCCAACATTCTCCTGTCGACAGCTGTTCAGGAGTGAGTTGTAATTTTGGCGTTCTCACAGGAGAAGATGAGCACACGTCCTTCTACTCCACCGTCTTAAGCACAGTAAGATTTGGTTAGCAGGGGACATACACTTTTTTCCTTAAAGTGGATCTTTAAGGAATGGAATTATGGTAAAAATCTTAAAATGATATCTACTGTGATTAAAGAAAAATGTGTATATCACATGACGACTCATTCAGTGAAAATATAGTAGACTTATCTCTCTTACTTGATTATTTGATGCACAGATATATACCCCTGTTCTAAAGTGAAAATCTCTATGGATTGGATTGTCTCAATACATTTCTCTTTGGTTATAATGAAATAAAATTCTTAGGTATGAACCCTTATGAGCAAGCCAGCAGATTGAAAATAAAATGATCTGAATAATGGAATCATAAAGTTGTTATGGATGATACAAGCTTCTTTGAGCATGTATTTTCCAACACAAATTGAAGTGAGGATTATTTAATCGTTCCCTTACCATCTACAATATAAAGGAATGCATGTGTGTATGCTTAATCACGACCAACTCTGCAACCCCATGGATTTTAGCCTGCCAGGCTTCTATGTCCATGGAGTTTTCCAGACAAGAATACTGCAATGGGTTACCATTTCCTCTTCTAGGGGATCCTTCCCACCGAGGCACTGAACCCACATTTCCTGTGTCTTCTGCATTGACAGGCAGATTCTTTACCCCTGAGCCACCTGGGTAGCCCCCGTACAAAGGAATATGTAACTTCAAATAGTTCCTCCAAGTGTACTTAGAATAAAATCATTTCATAATGTATATTTCCTTTTCTTGCCTATTTCCTTCCTTCTTTCTCTTTTTCCTTTACTCCTTCTGTCTCCTCCTTCCTTCCCTTCTTTCTTTTCTTCCATTTTTTTTCCTTTCTTGTTTGATTCTTTGATTTTTCTATCAGATCAGTTGCTCAGTCGTGTCCGACTCTTTGCGACCCCATGAATCACAGCATGCCAGGCCTCCCTGTCCCTCACCAACTCCCAGAGTTCATAGTAATCTTTTAAGATAATTAATGCAGAGAAAGGAAAAAAGAACTCAGTATGAGAAGCAGCGTGATGTTGTAGAAAAAATTCAGAATTAGAACAGGCAGAACTGGTTTCAAATTTTGACTCTACCACTGACCAGCTCTTTGCATTTGAACCAATTACTTAACCTTTCTGGTATTCAGTTTTTCTCATTGCAGAGTTGTTTTGAGGATAAGAAGTAATATGCAAAAGGCACCTGTTCTATATTATATGCTTAATAGTCCCTTGGGCAGCAAGGAGATCAAACCAGTCAATCCTAAAGTAAATCAGTCCTGAATATTCATTGGAAGGACTGATGCTGACGCTGAAGCTCCAATACTTTGGCCACCTGATGTGAAGAGCTGACTCTTTGGAAAAGACTCTGATACTAGGAAAGACTGAGGACAGGAGGAGAAGGGGGCGACAGAGGATGAGATGGTTGGATGGCATCAGCAACTCAATGAACATGAATCTGAAAAAAATCAGGGAGATAGTGAAGGACAGGGAAGCCTGGCAAACTGTAGTCTGTGGGGTCGCAAAGAGTCAGACAGGACTTGGAGACTAAACAACAACAACAATGTATACAATATATTTTAAAAGTTAAACTGACAAAACATAAAGTAACAGATAAGACATGTTTAGGATATATAGAGAAGAAAGAGTTTGCTTCTCTTAAGCATAGACACTTAAGCCACACACTTTCCTAGTTAAACGATATTCATGTTACTGATGCCTGTTATCCACCATCAAGGTGGGATGACCAGAAGCAGAACCTAAAATGAAGTCCTGTTTGGGAGCTGGATCTGAGATGGTTCAAAATCTACTCAGTTGCTCAGGGCTAGTGAGGATAATAAAAGCCATTTGTTTGTTCAAACATCTCCCTTCTGAAATGAGAAAGGGTAAACAGGCCTAGGGTGAGTGGTCTCAAGAAACACTTCAAAGATATACAGAAAACAAACCAGAGGTACTGTAGCATTTATGGAGGCAGCTGGGAATCCACCAGTTAACACGACCTGCTGGCATGCAGCTGTCAATAAAGAAATGGCCCAGCCATTCTGTACACAGACCAATACCATGGAGGCCAAAGGATAGGCATGGTATCAGGTCCCCAGGGCATCGATATTGGGCAATAATCACACTGGCTTTGTACATGGCCAGAGGTGCAGTTTACAGAGATTTTACCCACTTTCTTAGAGATGGCATCTTCATTTGTATGATTCTCTGTAGGTGAACACTGTGTCTTATTCATCTCTTCCTGGAGCACTTAACAAATACTTGAAATCTCTGCTTATTGCTGAGAAAGTTTCAACAGAGCTGTTCTAATTGGCCTCAGCTCTGACACATTTCTACCTAAGAAACATGAGGCTCTGGTCATCAGCCACCTGTCCCTATGGTCATAGCATTTGGCTCCTGAGCACAAACAAGTCGTTCTTTTCCCTAAAACAGCCCATCTGATGTGGGTTCTATATGGTCAGCCTTTCAGTTCATATTAATCACCAAAACTAGAGGTGGTTCCATGACCAAGTGTCCTCCAAACCTTATAAAAAAATTGGTTTCTTCAGAGCAGAGGAAGCATCGTGACAGCCTCACAGTTCTGTCCGGACACTCACAGCTCTAAATGAGAGAGCTGTTCAGATCCGTTAGCTACAGAGCCAGGAATTTCAGGCAGAAGTAAATAAGCCCAAGCAGCCTTCCGTAAGAACTACCCTGTTTATTATGGACCTCAGCAATTCTGGACTAGAATAAAATATTTATAGTAAAACTTTGAGATTTTATCTATGTCAATCAACAAACGTAGACAATAAATGGACTATTTGAGAATATCTGAATGAATACTATGAAATAAAACTCAGTACAATTTGTTTTATTGCCATGTGAAACATAAGGAAATGAAACAAGCAATAAGTATTAAACAATGTGGTTCTGATATCAGCTTCCAATTTCTCCTGCCTCCGTTTTTCTGGTGGTTCTGACAAAATGCCATAGGCTGGGTGCCTTATAAACAATAGGAATGTGTTTCTCACGGTTTTGGAGCCTGGAAGTCTGAGATCAGGGTGCCCTCATGGTCTGGCGATGGTGCTTTTCCAGGTGGCAAACTTCTTGTGTCCTCACGTGCTGGAAAGGGCTAAAGAGCTCGGCAGGGGCTCTTTTATAAGAGCACTGATTTCATTCGTGAGTTCTCCACCTTCATCACCTACCGTGTGCGTTCATTTAGTCGTGTCTGACTCTTTGCAGCCTCATGGCCTGTAGCCCACCAGGCTCCTCTGCCCAAGGAATTTTGCAGACAAGAATACTGGAGTGGGGTGCCATTCCCTTCTCCAGAGGATTTTCCTGTCCCAGGGATTGAAGCCGAGTCTCTCATGTCCTCTGCATGGGCAGGTGGATTCTTTACCGCTATCACCATCTGGGAAGACCATCACCTGACCACCTCCCAAAGGCTCTACTTTCTAACACCATAAGTGTTAGGATTCCAACACATGATTTGAGGATGCAGATGTTCAAACCATAGCACCTATCTTCTCATAATGTATTAAAATTTTTATTTATTTGTGACATTGATCTCTTTTTTGATGGTCTTAACCTGATTTTCTGCTGCTGCTTTTCCTTCCTCATCTCCTTTTTCTTCTTCCTTCCATTTTTTTTTTTTTTTTTTCTGGTGTGCTGGGACTAACATTATTGGCAACAATTCTCTGTATCTCCAGTTGCTAGAAATTTACATTCACTTCACAGCCTTTACTGCTTAAGAAAAAAAAAAAAACAAAACTACCATCCTCCATTATATTTGCAAGTTAATAAACAAACAAAAACAAGTAAGATTTATGGGTCTCATTATCCCCCACAGTGAATCCAGAGACTCTATCCTTCCAGAGTTTCCCCTAAATACTTCTGGGATTCCTCTGGGCTGTGCCTTCCCTGGGCTCACACACTCCCCATGCTGCTGGATTCACTGCTTACCCGTGGCTCCTGCACACTCAGCAGCTCTGCCAGTGGTGGCTGCTGATGTAATGGGCAGGTAGGTGGAAAAATGAGACACATTAACTGTTCTACTGGGGGGATTACAGGGTGGTGGTGATGATGGGTGGGTTGGGAGATGCTGGAAGATGGCTTTCTCCCCCTCCATAACACACTCTGTTGGTATGATCACAAGGCAGTGTGACATGAGTAAAAGAAAGAAGAGATGGGGAGGAAATAGGAGAAAGAATCGGGTCACTTCTTTCACGGGTTTTGTTTCAAGGAGACACTATTATGACAGCTCCTCTTTCTATACCAAGAATCCTCCAGGGCTTTGGACTGGATCAAAAACACTGTGCCTCACACATGGCCTCACAGACCCTTTCCTAGCACCCTTGAAAATGGTCTTGAGAAATAATATGTTAAAAATCAATTTCTAAATGCAAGCCTAGATTTGCATCATGACACGGAAATGTTCATTGCGTGATGAGGGTTTTCATCTCTCTGAGATTCAGTTGCCTCATTATTAAGTAAGGGTAATAGTTATTCCTACACCAGAGGATTTTTGCATAAGATTCAGTAAGACAGTACGTGCAAAGAGCTGAGTGGGCTCCCAGACGTACAGTCAAGAAAAGATGTGGCTCCTGTTATCATAGTTATGCACCAGCTCACGGGATGGGTATAGAGCAACGCCTCATTCAATTTGGACATGGGTTGAGCTGTTTTCTCAACATGCCCCTCAGCTCCATGTAAATTTTTGAAAACCCCATTATTCTGGTTGATAGGCACACCTGAATCTCAGACGTTGACACAGTCCGAGTTCAAACGGATATTTGCACAACACTTAAAGATTTTATCCCTCTCCAGAGACCCTGAGCAAGCTGCTTGGGCTCCACTAGTTTAACTGGAAACTGCATTTGTTTTTCATCAATGCTCTCCTGTCTATGAAACTCAAAACTTTATGAGAAGAATTCTGTTTACTAGACTGATGTTGAAATGCCCTTGGACAGCTCAGCACAAGTCAATCACATCAGTTCTACTCTCCCATCTCAGACTCCCCAGCACAAAGAAGACATCCTTCAGAGGTATGAGAACTATTTTATCCTACACACTCATACTTACACATTCAGCACATGATCTTAAGCTTTCATTATATCACAGACACTGTTCTAGGCTCAGCGATATCTTCACTATCATAAAAAGGACAGAGAGCTTGGGACTTCCCTGCTGGTCTAGTGGCTAAGGCTCCACACTCTCAATGCAGGGGGCCTGGGATCAATTCCTGGTCAGTGAACTAGATTCCACATGCCACAGTAAAAAAAAAAATTCCACAAGCAAATATTTTTTAAAAAATTAAATTGTATAAAAAAAGATCAGAAAGCTTATTTTTAGGTGGGAGGAGGGAAATAAGCAAGATTGAATGGGTGAAGGAATAAATGGAAGCAAATGAATAAGAAAGTCAGGGAGGAAGGTGTTACTAAGCTGATCGGAAATGACCATGCAGCTCTTTTTCCCGGTGGGTCACCAGGATATGGCACTCAGAGGAGGTATTTAAACTGAGATCTGAATAAGAGAAGGGAACCAGCTACAAAAAGATCAGGTACAAGGTAGTTAGGTAGAGAAGAGAGTTGGTGCAAAGGCCCTAAGATAAGGACATTTTGTTGCACCTGAAGAATTAAAAGAAGACCAGTGTACTAAAATCTGATAGTAATAGTAAGAGAAGGTAAGAGAAGAGACAAGGACGAAGATATATAGAGGTTACCATGTCACTTAAAGGAGTTCGGAAACCACTGAGGGATTTTAAACCGAACTGTGATTTGATGAGATAGATGGCACTGGGATAAAAGCATGGAAGTTGGTAGGGATGGTACAATATGTAGCCATCAGAGTTTTCCAGGTGCAGAGACATGGAGGAGTTCAGGATATGTTTTGAAGAGAAGGTGCTCCCTGGTGGGTTAGAAGAGGAGGAAAACTTGATCTGGGCAGATCAGGGCAAAAAGGAGGAGTAGAGGATATTGCTAATTTGCAGCTTGTGCACCTGAGCAGTTCAGGCCTCTGACCATGACAGGGTATATTAGAGGACCCTGTTCTCCCACAGATGCACATTTCCAAATGGGGTACCCTCTCTTGAGTGGAGGACACTCTTGAGGAGTGGCAGCTGGACTTATATGACTGGCAAATTTGAAAGAAGAAGCGAAGCAATGCAGTCATCCCCCTCCATTCTGCTTGTCCTGGTTGCTTGGCTTTGGAAGGCATACATTATCTGCTTCTCCAGCTTGAATGCTTTAGGCAGGCCATGAGGATGATTATGCCAGCTCTGTCTAGGAGCAGGTGTGTTCATAGGGATCTCACTGTGGCTCTGCTGCTAACCCTGTCCTCCAAACCAGCTTTGCTCACTAACAAATCTGGTATTTGTCACTCTATCTTTGTGATTCAAGTATCTATTAATTGACTTAGACCTCAGGATGCTCTGAGGACATATTGGAAGGGTAGCATATTCACATGAATTATGAAGCAAGAGATACACTTGGGACGAAGACCTGAAAAGCAGATATGTGGCTATTTCAAGACGAGTCATGAAGATTAGCTTCAAATCGAGGGAGAGGTCAGAGGTGGAGACATAGAGTCCTGTGAAAAGGCATATATTACTGTGTGTAGTATTCACAATGGGCAGGACATGGAAGCAGCCTGAATGTCCATCAACAGAGAAATGGATAAAGAGGATGTGGTATATATATATATATGTATACAATGGGATATTACTCAGCCATAAAAAGGAAGAAATTGGGTCATTTGTAAAGACATGGATGGACCTAGAGATTGTCATACAGAGTGAAGTAAGTCAGAAAGAAAAAGACAAATATCGTATATTAACACATATATGTGGAATCTAGAAAAATAGCATAGATTATCTTTTTTCATTAATTTTTAAAATTCACTAATTTATCTTAATTGGAGGCTAATTACAGTATTGTGGTGTTTTCTGCCATACACTGACATGAATCAGTCACGGGTGTACATGTGTCCCCCATCCCATCCCTCTGGGTTATCCCAGTGCACCGGCTTTGAGTGCCCTGTTTCATGCATCAAACTTGGACTGGTAATCTATTTCACAGATGGTAATATACATGTTTCAATGCTATTCTCTCAAATCATCCCACCCTTGCCTTCTCCCACAGAGTCCAAAAGTCTGTTCTTTACATCTGTGTCTCTTTTGCTATTTTGCATATAGGGTCGTCATTACCATCTTTCTGAATTCCATATATATGCATTAGTGTACTCTATTGGTGTTTTTCATTGACTTACTTCACTCTGTATAATAGACTTCAGTTTCATCCATCTCATTAGAGCTGACTCAAATGTGTCCTTTTTATAGCTGAGTAATATTCCACTGTGTATATGTATCACAGCTTTCTTATCCATTCATCTGCTGATAGGCATCTAGGTTGCTTCCACATCCTAGCTATTGTAAACAGTGCTGCGATGAATATTGGGGTACACGTGTCTCTTTCAATTCTGGTTTTTCTGGTTTTCTCAGCGTGTTTGCCCAGCAGTGGGATGACTGGGATATTTCCAGTTTTTTAAGGAATCTCCACACTGTTCTCCACAGTGGCTGTACTAGTTTGCCTTCCCACCAGCTCTCCCACCAGTGTAAGAAGGTTCCCTTTTCTCCACACTCTCTCCAGCATTCATTGTGTGTAGACTTTTTGATGGCAGCCACTCTGACCAGCATGAGATGGTACCTCATTGTAGTTTTGATTTGCATTTCTTTGACAATGAGTGATGTTGAGCATCTTTTCATGTGTTAGCCATCTATGTGTCTTCTGTGGAGAAATATCTGTTTAGCCCATTTTTTGATTGGGTCATTTATTTTTCTGGTGTTGAGCTGCATGAGCTGCTTATATACTTTGGAGATTAATTCTTTGTCAGTTGTTTCATTTGCTATTATTTTCTCCCATTCTGAAGGCTGCCTTTTCACCTTGCTTATACTTTCCTTCGTTGTGCAAAAGTTTTTGAGTTTAATTAGGTCCCATTTGTTTATTTTTGCTTTTATTTCTATTACTCTGGGAGGTAGGACACAGAGGATCTTGCTGAGATTTATGTCAGAGAGTGTTCTGCCTATGTTTTCCTCTAGGAGTTTTATAGTTTCTGGTCTTACATTTAGATCTTTAATCCATTTTGAGTTTATTTTTGTGTATGGGGTTAGAAAGTGTTCTAATTTCATTCTTTTACACATGGTTGAGCAGTTTTCCCGCACCACTTGTTAAATAGATTGTCTTTTTCTCCAATGTATATTTTTGCCTCCTTTGTCAAATATAAGGTGTCCATAGGTGTGTGGATTCATCTCTGGGCCTTCTATTTTGTTCCACTGATCTATATTCCTGTCTTTGTGCCAGTAGAAAAATGGCACAGATGATCTTATTTGCAAAGCAGAAACAGAGACACAGACATGGAGAACAAGCAAGATGGGAAAAGACACCAACAGGTGAAAGGGGGTGGTGCGAACTGGGAGACTGGGATTGACACCTACACACGATCGATGCTATGTATAAAACAGACAACTAATGAGAACCTACTATATATCTCAGGGAACTCTACTCTGTGCTCTGTGGTGACCTGAATGGGAAGGAAATCCAAACAAGAGGGCATATATGTATACATATAGTTGATTCACTTTGCAATAGAAAATAATACAACACTGTAAAGCAAGTATAATACAATATTTTGGTCACCTGATGGCAAGAGCAAACTCATTGGAAGAGACCCTGATGCTGGGAAAGATTGAGGGCAGGAGGGAAAGCGGTGAGAGAGGATGAGATGGTTGGATGGCATCACCGACTCAATGGACACGAGTTTGAGCAAGCTCCGAGAGATAGTGAAGGACAGGGAAGCCTGGTGTGCTGCACTCCATGGGGTTTCAAAGAGTCAGATTCAGCTTAGCGACTGAACAACAACAAAAGCAATTATATTCTTATGTGCTTAGTTGCTCAGTTTTGTCCAGGTCTTTGCGATCCCATGGACTGTAGCCTGCCAGGCTCCTCTGTCCATGGGGATTCTCCAGGCATGAATACTGGAGTGGGTTGCCCTGCCCTCCTACAAGGGATCTTCCCAAGCCAGGGATCAAACCCATGTCTCCCACATTACAGGCAGATTCTTTACTGTCTGAGCCACCAGGGAAGCCCTATATTCTAATAAAAATTATTTTTTAAGTGCTATAATTTTTTTTAAAAGGCATATATGATTGCCTTGACAACTTGCCATTAAACAAATATAGTCAAATAGGAACCAAAGTGGGTTCTAGCTGCAAACATCAATGTCAGTGTACTTTTTAGAAGAGATCAGTCTCCTTGAACCAGATTGGGTATCATCATGCTATCGAATGAGGGGATTATGTCTGCTGAGTCACGCTATCCTGGAAGGCCCTCCAAGTATACTCCTCATACATCAAACATCTGCAGTGTATCCTTGACTGACTCAGTGTAAATGATTTGATGCAATTCAAATTCAATTAAAACTCCTACACACTTCACCTCTGACTCATCCAAGGTGCACACTGCCTTAGTAACTGGAGATTTCTGTGGCACTGAACAGTACAGGAACAGGCTCGTGCAGCTGAATCTCCCACGCTGATTAAGTGGTTATCTCACTTAGAATTGAGGTCAGGATGAAGGCTGGAGACAGAGGCATGTATATGTGAGGAGATGCTCTCATGCACATTGTCAAGGCTTCTAGCTCTTACTATTATTCTTGATGAAAATATATCCACTGTCAGTCCAACACCAAAAAACAGTAACTTTAACTTTTGAAGTTATCTCAATTAAATACACAATTCTATTATGGTGGGTGAATGGGCAATATAAAATATTACTGACATTGTCAATAATCAGCAGGACGGATTACAATTTACCTTAACTACAAAATACTTTTCATTATGGTCAGCAGTCCAGGTATCAAGTTCCTAGCTAATATATCTTAATAAACAAAGAAAAGTCATTAATATCACAGTGCTTACTTAAAAGATTCAAGCTTGCTCTCTCTATAAATGTTTTTTTCCTCAGGTAGTCTTACTACAAACAAACACCTCAATATTTGTACCATTTTTGAAGTAAATTTTAAAATTCACCTAAAAGTAATCATTTCAGTGAATTTGAGAAAAAAGCACCTACATTTTTAAAATGTTTGGTTTCTTGAAATCAAATCATAGCCTAAGCACTCAGAATTATTGCATTTTTTTCTTTTCCAAAAGACCTTTGAAAATACTTAAATCCATCAATGTTTCAAGATTTGGCTAAAGAGATGTAATATATGCATGAACCTTTGCCAGTGTTTCAACCCAGAAAGTTCGTCTACATAAAATGCTTTGGATTTAAATGTTAGTGGAATGAATAAAATAGTTCAACAGTAGAAGTGGTTTTGTTTTGAAAGTTGGTCATGTTAAAAATGGGCTTCCCTTGTGACTCAGCTGGTAAAGAATCCACCTGCAATGCGGGAGACCTGGGTTCAATCCCTGGGTTGGGAAGATCTGCTGGAGAAGGGAAAGGCTACCCACTCCAGTATTCTGGCCTGGAGAATTCCATAGACTGTATAGTCCATGGGGTTGCAAAGAGTCAGACACAATTGAGAGACTTTCACTTTCATTCTCATGTTAAAAATGGTATTAAATTAAAACACTGCTATGCTTGTATGCTTGAAAGATTTAGAATTGATATCATATTCTTAAGTAGAGGAAAAAAGCAAAATACTGCAATTTGTGTTTTGTTACAAATTAATTTGATTAGATCTGTAAAGGATCAAGAATTCAAACCTCTTGGCATTATCTACTGGACAAAATATTGCCTCAAATCTCCTGAATGCCAGACAAGCTGGTAGATACATAGAAGGAAGGCATGTTCAGACTTGCTTTAAGAACCTCAATCACTGCACAAAGATCAGAATCTCCTGGCTTAGCTGAGGTTGTACATCCTTCTGACTTCCAATTTATAAGTCAAAAAGGGAATTAACAAGACCCACTCTCTTCAGAGAAAGTGGCTAGAAATTGAGATCTCTCAACCAATCTGCTGAAAATTTCTTACACAGGGACTTAGGAGGAGAAAGAAACTAACAGATTGCCAAGAACACCACCCATTCTCCATGTGATTTGAACTGTTAATGCGCGTCTGGCTTCCTACTAGAAGACTTCCAATTCTCCTCTGATTAGGATTTGTCTCCATGCCGTCCTTTAATTGCCAAAGGCTTCCAACATCTTTATGTCATTGTTGTTGGAACTTGCAAATGAGTATTGCTGCCTCTAACTGATTACCTACATCTTGACCTCTGCCTGGAAAGCCCCCTATGATTCTTTAGGATTATGGAAACATTACTCACTCTCTCTCAAAACAAATTCACATGTAGCTTTTCCAAGAAACATACTGATGATCCCATGTTATAGAAATAAAGTAATAACATGAAATCATAATCTTGTATGCAAACTGTTTTTCATATTTTGATCTTAATAATACCATGAACTGGCCCTGAGGGTGCTGTACTTGCATTCATAACAAGACAGGCTATAAAATGTTCAAGTGAACTGATCAAGGCAACACTGGCAATTCCAAATTCTACTATTAGTCATTGTCAGGAAATGAGGCCTCCAATACCAAAGATTACTAGAACTGCCTTATATATACTTTAATTTTGTTCAAAAATATATAATAAAATTGTTAGACTTTCTTTATTATGTGATGGGATAAGTGAATGTTTCAATCAGTAAAACCTACTGTTTTCATGGCAAAATGTTAAGAGATTTAGATGGAATCATTTTTCAATAACAATAGAACAAAATTTCACCTATACTGATGAAACAGGATTAGTATACTGAATAACACAATTCCAGCAGGCTGAAAGATAGAAATAACAATTATAATAACATTCATTGATATAGCTATTAGTATTTTAGCAGTTGCCAAGTACTCCTGCCTGGAGAATCCTGTGGACGGAGGAGCCTGGAAGTCTGTGGTCGATGGGGTCGCTGAGGGTCGGACACGACTGAGCGACTTTACTTTCACTTTACACTTTCCTGCATTGGAGAAGGAAATGGCAACCGACTCCAGTGTTCTTGCCTGGAGAGTCCCAGGGACAGGGGAGCCTGGTGGGCTGCCGTCTATCAGGTTGCACAGAGTCGGACACGACTGAAGTGACTTAGCAGCAGCAAGTACTTAATGTATGTTATATTAATTCACATTCCAACAGTCTATGAAAAAGAAATTTCATGAATGAAGGTGAAGCTTTGGAGAGTTTAAGGAACTTAAGGTTCACGGCCAGCACACAAGAAGAAAAAAACAACTGCTTCTCCAGGCGGATAGGAATTGTCAGCACTGCACTAAGTGGTCCTAGACTACGGTGCACATCTCCTTCACCCTTTGTCTGATTATTCAGTCAGCTATCAACTCTTCCAGCTGTCCGAGAACAATAACAGCTATTTCTTCCTACTGCCAGCTGTCATCATCTGTTTCTAGTCTATGAGCTGGAAAACCAGATGATCAAGCTTGCTGAACACTGGACACATCGGGGGGGAAAAGCATCTTCTATGAAGTCAAACAAGTTCTTGGCTTTGGGGCACAAGTGGCAGACCAACTATTACAGCACCTCATGGGCTTCCTCCAGCAGCTTCTTGGTTTGTGACTAGGTCTTGGAAGGGAGGACCTACCACTGAGCCTCCTCACTAGGCAGAGGAAGTGTGACTATGTTTATATTCTGCCCTCAGGTGGGAGACAAAAACATGCCGACAGCTGTGCCTTCTTGCCTTCACACCTGCCTCTTCTGCCTGGACTCCTCTTAGTTCCGGGATGCTAAGATGGGCAATTAACAGACACTCAGTGTGTGGCTGCCCAAGCCACTCAAAGTGCAGGCCTCAATCTATGCCACGGTCTGGTCTGTTTGTTACAATTCAAAAAAATAAGCAAAGAAATTAAGAGCAAGCATTTAGAAGTTTACAGCAAAATTGATGCAACAATTTTATCATATTTTTAAAACACTGGTATGCAACAGATTGGAAGTTTGTTGCTTTTATTCTTTTCTTTTTATGGCCCCATGCCATAATGAATTTGAGAAGCATACACTTTGCCCAAAACTGAAGTACTAAATAATAGACAAAAAGCTTATGTGAGACTCTCACCCGGCCTGTGAGCCTGTCATAATATGAAACACTAACTAGTCTCCCCTTTTCTAAACACTGACTTGACTTGCTTTCCCACTTCGTTTAGTTTTCCAGCACTAGGAAAAAGTCGCACAATCTGTTTTGATAAGATCACTGACCCCCAGGTTACATAGAGGCTTATAGAGACTTGAATACAGAATCAGGGATGAATCATGTCTAAGCTATTATTAATGCACAAGAATATTGGAAATAGAGCAATTAAAATTTCAATTTCAACATTATTCTTCAATTTCTGGGGCTTTCATATGTCCAACAATATTGGATATGCAATTCACAAAGTACTTTTTAGCATATTAGTATATTTTGGACATATTTGAAAAAGATTTCAACTATGGGACTTTGCAGATAACCAGGTATCACAAACAAAGAAATATCTGATAAATTCTGCTTTTGATGGTGCTAAATATGATGGTAACAAAATAATAACAAATTTGAGTGAAATCGAGGCTTTCTTTTACTTACACAAACTGGAAATGAAAATAACCATTGCAATTGTTTAGAGAGGTATGACTTTGAAGAGACATTTCTGAGACATAGATTTTCATTGTACAAGTATTTACTATGGCATTTTTTAGATGCTTTGGATGAATCTGTAATAAGATGGACAAAATTCCCTGGCTCCATGGAGTTAATGTCTAGCACGAGAAGAGGTGAAGACAGTAAATAAAAGCCATTAAATAATTAGTTCATAAAGGATATAAGAAGGCGAGAGCTACAGGTAAAAGACAAGAAGAGCAGGATAAACCGAGACCAGGTTCTCAGGGTAGGAAGCAGTAAAATCAGGATGATCATGCAAGTCTCTGAAACATGATTATCAAGTAAAAGTGGAGTGAAAATTCAAGCCAAAGTTTTAACTAGACAGTAACTTAGAAGAATACTATCTAGAGTTAATGGAATACTTAAAAGAAACACATTTTAATGACTATATTTGGCAATGGCACCCTACTCCAGTACTCTTGCCTGGAAAATCCCATGGAAGGAGGAGCCTGGTAGGCTGCAGTCCATGGGGTCGCAAACAGTCGGACATGACTGAGTGCCTTCACTTTCACTTTTCACTTTCATGCATTGGAGAAGGAAATGGCAACCCACTCCAGTGTTCTTGCCTGAAGAATCCCAGGGACGGGGGAGCCTGGGATTCTTCAGGTGGACTGCCTGAAGGGGTCACATAGAGTTGGACACGACTGAAGTGACTTAGCAGCAGCAGCATAATATTATTGGACTAAGTTTATTAGAATAAAATGGAATCCATGATTTCATTGGAATCCATGCTCTAAGACATTTGAGCTTCAAAATCAAAAAGTGTATGAACAAGTTGAAAAAAATAATGTGAGCTTCATGTGTGCACATGACCGAGAGGGTCAATCGTACCCTCTACACATTTCTCTCCATCCTTCAAGAGAGAAATAATATATTTTTTTCTCATCGAGCCAAGGGAGACACATGAGTTTCAGGTTGTCATCCTGAAGACACATAATTGGATCTTTGCCTCTTTTCTTCTTTCTGCTACAGTTTCAAAGGGCAGAAAAGCCTGGGAAATAAAACCTTTCCTCCTCAGGCAGTTTTTCTTGGGCTAGGTGAGAGGTGGAGAGCTGAAAAGATGATGAAAGAGAGTATAGGAAACCAGATTGAGAAAAAAAAGCAGGTAGTGGTCAAAGGCTTTTAGTTTGAGATCCCATTTTTCTGAGTATCCACTAGAGATCCGATGATAACCCAACACCTGACATTCCAGAGCTGCTAATAAACCATGTAAGATCTTATAAACAGCCAAGAGTTTATTTAGGTTTTAGGTTTAAAGCCACATTTTAATTTGATATGGAGAAAATAATAGTTTGGGAACATTTTTGAATATTTAACTTTAGAAATTAGTGAGAAAAGCATTTGTCTCTTTAAATCTTACTCCTATAAAGTTATACATAGAAAGTAATTCCAACCGGTAATGTTTAGAAATGTTTATAAGAAATTACTTAATATATGCTTTTATACGCTAATCTTTTTGATTGGCATATGTAAAAGCTACCTTGGTTACCATGGAAGCATACTATCACAGAGTATGGTGTATCACAAGTTGGAATCAAGATTGCCCAGAAAAATATCAACAACCTCAGATATGAAGATGATACCAATCTAGTGGCAGAAAGTGAAGAGGAACTAAAGAGTCTCTTGATGAGGGTGAAAAAGCTAACTTAAAACTCAACATTCAAAAAACTAAGCTCATGGCATCTTGTCCCATCACTTCATGGCAAATAAGTAGGGAAAAAGTGGAAGCAGTGACAGATTTTATTTTCTTGGGCTCCAAAATCACTGTGGACAATGACTGCAGCCATGAAATTAAAAGACACTCTTTGGAAGGAAAGCTAAAGCTATGACAAATCAAGAAAGCATATTAAAAATCAAAAACTTCACTTTGCTGACAAAGTTCTGTATAGGCAAAGCTAAGTTTTTTTTTTTTCAGTAGTCATGTATGGATGTAAGAGTTGGACCATAAAGAAGGCTGAGCACTAAAGAATTGATGCCTTCAAATTGTGGTGCTAGAGAAGACTCTTGAGAGTCCCTTGGACTGCAAGGAGATCAATCCTAAAGGAAATCAATCCTGTATATTCATCGGAAGTGCTGAAGCTCCAATACTTTGGCTACCTGATGTGAAGAACTGACTCGTTGGCAAAGATCCGGATGCTGGGAAATATTGAAGGCAAATGAAGAAGAGGGTGGCAGAGAATGAAATGGTTAGACAATGGCACTGACTCAAATCACATGAATCTGAGCAAACTCTGAGGGATAGTTAAGGACAGGGAAGCCCAGTGTGCTGCAGTCCATGGGTGGCAAAGAGTCAAGTTGGACACGACTTAGTGACTGAATAACAAGAACAATAGTGTATTTAGCTTCAAAATTTGTCTCTTCAAAGGTAATTCTAAAAGCTTAAATAAATAAAATTAAAATATCAAAGGTCATATGCACTTACTTTGTAGACTATCCTTTAAAGCAACATTGTCCAGTTGTTAAGCATCAATGGTACTCCAACAGGGCTCATATAAAGAATCTAAATTTTTAATGTTTCTATCAAAGTCTAATTAGAATGACCAAAATTTGCCTCCCGGTTCATTCAAAAAGGGGTGGGGGATTGCCACACTACCTGCTTTTTTTTTTTTTCCTTTTAACATTGCAAAAACTAGTTTGTCTCTTTTCTAAAAGAAAATACCTAAGATGAGAGCAAGACATGATTTCTGAATGTTCTCCAATTTTCTGTTTATTTTCAAGCACTGACATTTTCTGGGTGAAGGAAGAATCCTAATTTTTCAATCATCCTCAGGGGATTTTGTCATGACTGTGTAGTGGGTTTTTCTGGAAACAAAAGGAACACAAATCACAGATTAAGAGAAAAAATTGTAGACCAAAAGTTTGCTATTGTGTCTCAAAGTAAGGCATGAAGACGTTCAAACAAAAGTAGAGTGATTCTCATTTATATATATTGTCAAAGGCAGATCCCAGCTGTGTGCATACCACTAGAGCTCAGTGCACAGCTGTGACATTATAAAAGGGACTCGATTGCCAATCAGAGCTTGGCTGGAGCAATGTACTGTCCAAGCCATTCCCTAATAAAGCTTCTGGAACTCATCTGCTTTAGTTATTGTCTCCATGAACCACCCTGCGTTACACAACTGAAGGCATTGCAGAATTTCTCCCTTAGCTATTTCTTGTAAGGAACTCTAGCTTTGAAATACAGTTCAATAGAGGATTTCCCTTACCACTTTATAATTCTCTTTTCTGAGGAGACACATGAAGTAGAATATAGAGAACTATGACAAGTTACTCAGAAATCAGCAGGCTTATTGAGGGTTATTATACCCTTTTAATTCGCTGGGTTGGGAAGATTCCCTGGAAAAGGTCATGGCAACCCACTCCAGTATTTTTGCCTGGAGAATCTCATGGACAGAGGAGACTGGTGGGCTACAGTCGACAGGGTCGCAAAGAGTCAGACACGACTGAAGCAACTCAGCATCACGCGCATGTGCACATATCCTTTTAACCCTCTTTGAGAATGGTTTCAAAGGGCAAAGGTGGCACCACTGACAGACTCACAAAAAAGCATAATTGCTATCCTTATTGCTTTGCACCTAAAATCAAGTCTCTGCTGCCTCGTATGGACAGTATACCACCACGATGACAGCTTCCTCAAATTACTGTGTCTCTATGAAACCCTAGCTGCATATTTTTGTATTTGCCTTGCTGCCCCAAAGAGATCTTTTAACAAACAACCTTTTGATCCGTACCTTATGGAATAATAATGTTCCCTGACTTTTAAAGATTCCAGGAAGTCCTAGAATAAAAACTAATATATATTTTCTTTGTTTAGTGTAGGACTGTTTCCCTATAGAACCGTCCTCCCTAATTCTAGTCAGCAGCCCAATGCTTTATGTAACACAAATGGGAAAGTTATTTTAGGGACTGTAGATTTAAAAAGAATCCTTTGTTATAATCAAAATTTGTCTTTGATCAAATAAATCAAGGAATACTTTCAGAGAAGCTACCATATAATGTTATGTTACCAAGAGATTTTGATTTTTTATGGAATAAATTGCGTTGAGCTTGACATATTCTGAGTAAAATTCTGCCTTTCAAGAATACTTGTAGGTAAATATCTTATCTTCTAATTATACACAATAATATTTATATGTAAAGATGCAGAGAAGTTACATAAAAGAAAGCAGAATTACATTAATAAATCTGAAGGTTCTGCAAGAGATAGTTGCTGTTTTAGATAGACTGAATATAAGATGGTTTTTTCAAATTTAAAAATGTATTAAATTCCTTGTCCTTATCAAGTTAGCATCCCTTGTTTTATATACTAGCTATAATTTGTGATCATAATCCTTAAAGAAAGAGAAGGGGACGGGTAACAGTACTACTTCATAATTTTATTGAAAATACACTCATTTAGCTTAGTCTGTGTCTAACAGTATTCTAAGCACATAATATCTATTAACATTTACTCTACAACAAACCTAGGAGGTATGAATTGTTTTTACCTCCATGTTAAAGTGAAATAATAAAGGCACAGTTAGATAAAGAATCTTGATCCAGGACACACAGCTAGTAAATAAAGCATAAAGGCACTCAGACTCTAGCCACTACTCAATGCTACCTAACAGTTTTTCTCTACTTCTAGAGATTGTCAGATGTTACTACAACTGTCCCTTGATTGGTCAAACAAGAAGAATTTGAATCATAACTATAAGAAAAATTAATTCTATCAGAATTGAGAATGAGGCTCCCCTAAATAGTTTTTTTTCCCCCCATCTTTTGGACTCTAGCAATTCCATAGCCTTCATGAAGGTTAGAAAGTCATCAATGTTCTCGGCTTCTTTCTGAAGTCGTTATTAGTAGAAGTCAGATTCATAAAAGACACATTTTCCAATAAACTTGCTTGTTGCTTCCTCGGTGCCTTCAGTCATGTTGATTCAAGTGGATAAAATATAAATCCTGTAAATAATGTTAAGTATATCGATCTCAGAGGTGACTCTTTTACAAATAGCTTCAGTTGTCCTTCCCTGGATGCAAGGAATAGGTACTTTTATTTATGCGATTAGAAAAGGCATATCTAAACCAAAGACTGGATTTTTCACCCTCATACATTTCTCAACCAAAATCATGTACTTTCATGGCACTTAAGGGTCTGTAGATCCTCCAAATTCTGTTCATTTAGAATATATTCAAGAAAATGTAAAGATCAGGTTGCAAGCATGTTCATAATTCAAGTTTTCTGAATCAGTATAAATGTGCAGAGAAAAACATTCTCCTGTATTCTGATGAACTAAAAGTCACCATATACATGAGGCATAACTGTTACAACACATTGCTTAAGCAGAGATGATTGGAAGACACAGTGATTAACATCCTAAATTAGATAATTTTATGGGACAAATTTTGACTTGTAGATATTCTATTAATGTATATAATACCTATACTAACAAAACTAAATGTAAACCATATTATAATACAAAGGAAAAATCACTGTGTTTTGGCATCCTACTTTAATAATTTTGAAGATTCTGATAATGTGCTGTAGAAAACTGGAGTTCAAGCATTTCAGAATTTGCATTTGAACAGTGGGATTTTATTTATGGGAACAAAACCTATGCCCATATGTGCATGTATTTAGGACAATATTACATAATATTGCATTTAGGCCATATTTCAAGTATATGCAATGTTCTTCTTATCTATGAAATTTTTACTGGATATCCTGGGGGTGGGAGGGGGCAGGGGGTGTGCATAGATGGGGTAAAGAAGCTGAAAGATAAAACAAATCGGGCTTTCAAAATTGTATCAAAGAACCTTAGTATGACAACTGCAATTTTGAAACAATTCCCCAGTGAATAGTTAAAAAGAATATACATCCTTTTTTTCCTTTTACTCATGAGAAGAAAATGTTATTTGAGGATTTAAAGACCAATCCAGAAATCCCTTGTCCTTTGCAGAATAAGAAAAAATCCTGAATCCCATTTTTGTTTCCCTACAAGTTTATCAATTTTTGATTATGCTTTCTCTGTTTCAGGAGCTGAGTTTCAAGCCAAAGCTTTTATAATCTATTTCAACACAGGAAAGCTATCATGATGCTTTCTGAAAATAATGGCTTCCATGAAATGGTGATAATAGATCATCCTGAATTAGAAATTCTTTATGTAGTCTCTCTCAAAGCAAGCAAGTGATCTGTGGTGGAATAAGTACCTCTTCATTCCACTGTGCCACACATTCTCCATTCAACAAAAGTTTTCCAAGCACCTGCTCTATGACAGGTCCTGTTTCACTGCAAGGAACAAAAAAATGAAAGCTAACTTCAGACGGCATACACTTTTGTTATGGTAATGGACACGGGAAAGAATTAAACCCACACAAAATCTTGTACATGGAGGTTGATAGCCGCTTTATTCAGAATCACCAAAACCAAAAGAACCAATATGTCCTTTAGTAGGTCAGTGGATAAACTGTGGTTCAGTTCAGTTCAGTTGCTTAGTCCTGTCTGACTCTTTGCCACCCCATGGACTACAGCATGCCAGGCTTCCCTGTCCATCACCAACTCCTAGAGTTTGCTCCAAGTCATGTCCATCGAGCAGGTGATGCCATCCAACCATCTCATCCTCTGTCTCCCCCTTCTCCTCCTGCCTTCAAACTTTCCCAGCATCAGTGTCTTTTCTAATGAGTCAGTTTTTCAATCAGGTGGCCAAAGTATTGGAGTTTCAGCTTCAGTATCAGTTCTTCCCATGAATATTCAGGACTGATTTCCCCTAGGATTGACTGGTTCAATTTCCTTGCAGTCCAAGGGACTCTCAAGAGTCATCTCCAACACTACAGTTCAAAAGCATCAATTCTTCGGCTCTCAGCCTTCTTTATGGTTGAAATCTCACATCCATACATGATTACTGGAAAAATCATAGCTTTGACTAGACAGACCTCTGTTGGCAAAGTAATGTCTCTGCTTTTTATTGCACTGTCTACATTTGTTTCTTCCAAGGTGCAAGCGTCTTTTAATTTCATGGCGGCAGTCACAATCTGCAGCAATTTTGGAGCCCAAGAAAATAAAATCTGTAACTGTTTCCATTGTTTCCCCATCTATTTGCCATGAAGTGATGGGGCCGGATGCCATGATCCTAGTTTTTAAATGTTGAGTTTTAAGCAAGCTTTTTCACTCTCCTCTTTCCCTTTCATCAAGAGGATTTTTAGTTCCTCTTTGCTTTCTGCCATAAGGGTGGTATTATCTGCAGATCTGAGGTTATTGATATTTCTCCCTGTAATCTTGATTCCAGTTTGTGCTTCATCCAGTCTGGCATTTCACATGATGTACTCTGCATATAAGTTAAATAAGTAAGGTGACAATATACATATCTTGGCAAAAAGATGTGACACTCAAAGATGAACTCCCCCAGTCAGTAGGTGCCCAATATGTTACTGGAGAAGAGTGGAAAAATAGCTCCAGAAAGAAAGAAGAGGCTGAACCAGCATGAAAATAACCCCCAGTTATGGATGTGACTAGTGTTGGAAGTAGAGTCTGATGCTGTAAAGAACTAAATTGCACAGAAACCTGGAATATTAGGTCCATGAATCAAGGTGAATTGGAAGTGGTCAAACAGGAGATGGCAAGAGTGAACAACAATATTTTAGGAATCTGTGAACTAAAATGGACCAGAATGGGTGAATTTGATTCAGATGACCATTGTATCTACTAATGCAGGCAAGGATCCCTTAGAAGAAATGGAATAGCCCTCATAGTCAACAAATCCCCTAAATGCAGTTCTTGGGTACAGTCTGAAAAATGACAGAATGATCTCTGTCCATTTCTGAGGCAAACCATTCAATATCACAGTAATCCAAGTCTATGCCAAAACCACCAATGCCAAAAAAACTGAAGTTAAAGGGTTCTATGAAGACCAACAAAACCTTCTATAACTAACACCAAAAAAAGATGTCCTTTCTATTATAGGGGACTGGAATGAAAAGTAAGATGTCAAGAGATACCTGGAATAACAGGCAAGTTTGGCCTTGGAGTACAAAATGAAGCAGGGCAAAGGCTAACAGAGTTTTGCCAAGAGAACACACTGGTCATAGCAAACACCCTCTTCCAACAACACAAGAGAAGACTCTACACATGGACATCACCAGATGGTCAACACTGAAATCAGATTGAGTGTATTCTTTGCAGCCAAAGATGGAGAAGCTCTATACAGTCAGCAAAAACAAGACTGGGAGCTGACTGTGGCTCAGATCATGAGCTCCTTATTGCCAAATTCAGACTTAAATTGAAGAAACTAGGGGAAACCACTCGACCATTCAGGTATTACTTAAGTCAAATCCATTACAATTATACAGTGGAATAGAATCAAGGGATTAGATCTGATAGACAGGGTGCCAGGTTCATAACACTGTACAGGAGGTGGTGAATAAAATCATCTCCAAGAAGAAAAAAATGCAACAAGGCAAAATGGCTGTCTGACGAGACTTTAAAATAGCTGAGAAAAGAAGAAAAACAAAAAGCAAAAGAGAAAAAAAAAGACATATCCATCTGAATCCAGAGTCCCAAAGAATAGCAAGGAGAGATAAGAAAGCATTCCTAAGTGATTAATGCAAAGAAATAGGGGAAAACAATGGTTCAGACAGTAACGCATCTGCCTACAATGAGGGAGACTTGGGTTCAATCCCTGCTTTCAGAAGATTTCCTGGAGAAGGAAATGGCAACTCACTCCAATATTCTTGCCTGGAAAATCCCATAGACGGAGGAACCTGGTAGGCTATAGTCCATGGGGTCGCAAAGAGTTGGACACGAGTGAGTGACTTCATTTTCACTTTCAAATAGGGGAAAACAATACAATGGGAAAGACTAGAGATCTCTTCAAGAAAATTAGAGATACCAAGGGAACATTTCATGCAAAGATGGACACAATAAAGGACAGAAATGGTATGAACCTAACAGAAGCAGAAGATATTAAGAGGTGACAAGAATATACAGAACTATACAAAAAAAAAAAAAAAGATCTTAATGACCCAGATAACCACAATGGTGTGATCACTCACCTTGAGCCAGACATGGGGAGTGGTAAGTCAGGTGGGACTTAAAAAGCATTATTACAAACTAAGCTACTGAAGGTGATGGAATTCCAGTTGAGCTATTTCAAATCCTAAAAGATGGTGTCAAAGCACTGCACTCAATATGCCAGCAAATTCGGAAAACTCAGCAGTGGCCACAGGACTGGAAACTGGTACCTCCAGACAACAGAATATTATTAGGCACTAAAAATAAATTAGTTAGAAAGCCATAAAAATACCTAAAGGAACCTTGGGCTGTGCTTAGTCACTCAGTCACGTGCAATTCTTTGCAACCCCATGGACTATAGCCCACCAGTCTCCTCTGCCCATGGGGATTCTCCAGGCAAGAATACTGGAGTGGGTTGTCATGCTCTCCTCTAGGGGATCTTCCCAACCCAGGGATCGAACTCAGGTTTCCCACATTGCAGGTGGATTCTTTACCACCTGAGCCACCAGGGAAACCCAAGAATACTAGGAGTTTGTAGCCTATCCCTTTTCCAGAGGATCTTCAAAACTCAGGGATCAAACCAAGATCCCAGGCAGATTCTTTACCAGCTGAGCTACCAGGGAAGCCCTTAAATAGTTATTATTAAGTGAATGAAGCCAATCTTAAAAGGCTATTCAGTGTATAATTTTAATAGTATTATCTGCTGGAAAAAGTAAAACTATGGAGAGAATAAAAAGATTAGCAATTGCTAGGGGTTGGGGGAAGGAAGGGATGAACAGGTAGAGCATAAAGGATTTTGGGGCTTCCCTGGTGCCTCAGATGGTAAAGAATCTGCCTGCAACGTAGAAGACCTGGGTTCAATCCTTGGCTCAGGAAGATCCCCTGGAAAAGGGAATGGCAACCCACTCTAGCATTCTTGCCTGGAGAAATCCATGGACAGAGGAGCCTGGCAGTCTTCAGTCCATGTGGTCACAGAGATCAGACACAATGGAGTGACCAAAAATAAAGGATTTTCAGGGCAGCGACACTATTTTGTAGATACAATAATGCTGGATACATGTCATTACACATTTGTCCAAACACACAGAATGCATAATACTAAGAGTGTGCTTAAAGCAAACTATGGGCTCTGGGTGATAACGATGTCATATAGATTCATCAATTTCAGCAAATGTATCAGTGTGGAGGGGATGTTAATAATGGAGTAGGCTAAGGATTGGGATACACTGGAAATCTCTACACATTTTTCTCAAATTTGCTGTGAACCTAAACTTCTCTAAAAAATAAAATGTATTAAAAATAATAATTATAGTAGACAAAAGTGCATGCAGTTTTAGCAATGGGTACAGACTTGGAAGCAGCACAGAAATTGGAAAGAATCGCCACATATGGTACAGACGAGAACCTGCACTAAAAATGGTGTCTAAGAAGGGTTGTGAAGAAAATAAAAGTTTTCTTAACACTGATGACATTACTTTTCCTATAACTAGGATTTAATTTCTTTCTGTAACAGTGTTTCCATACCAGAATGGAAACAAGAGAAAGGTTTAATTGAAAAGTTATAATATATCCTTTGAATAGTAAAATAAAGAGTTTTTACAATGATGTGATAATGTTAGCCTTGTGATAAAGAGTTCATATTTTCAGGGTAACATCTGAGAAAGTTTTAGGACACATTTGTGCCTAAAGTAGGATATGCTTGCTGTCCAAAGCACTTGGAGGAGCTGGAAGAAATAATGAGAAGTGATGTAAAGTCTGAGCAAAAATGTGAAGGATTTGTACCATCTGACTTAGATAAAGTCACTAGAACTTCATTAAGTGAATTTATATTGCCCACAAGGGACCATTCCAGGCTCCTAGTATATAGAGATGAAAGCAATTTTCTTTCATCAGAGAGTCCACAATGTGGTTAAAGAGAAAGCTTTTCAAGTGATGATTACATGATTAAAGACCATGGCAGAGGTGGTCTACAAATTACTTGGAGGGACAGTAACAAAGAAAAGGTTACCTTAAGAAAGAGTTATTATGGCTACTTGAAAGAAATTGGGACTTGCAGTTTAAGTGAAAGAAAAAACCCTTTGATGCTGCAATGCAGATAAGACTCATTGCAATTTTGGAGAACATAATATGTGGAGACAAATTTTCTGGAAGAGACCTTCAGGAATGAAATTCATATTTTATTTTAGATCATTATGCTACATTTCACTTGCATGTGTGGGAATTATCACATTTAAAAAGAACAAACAGAAAGGTACATCATAAAGCCAACCTGTAAGAAAGTACCCTTATTCCAAATGGAATGCTGTGTCTTTTTTCTTAGTATATAAACTTATTCATTAAAAAAAAGGTCTTCACAATCAATAGTCAGACAAAAAAAAAAAAGATAATTATAACTGAAAGCCATAATGGAAACATAATTAACCTAACAATATAAAATAATTACATACAATTTGGGGCATTAAGTAGAGTGATGAGGTAACTGGAAGTGCATACAGATAAACATCTTTTACTATTGTGATTATGTAACTATTATTCCTTTTAATACTGTTGTATCATGATTGATCAACAGAAAATAATAGAACTGTATATCACTAAAACCACCATTTAATTGAAAAACTTGTAATCACTTTTTAAAATCCATATGCACATTAGAATTATCTTGGAATTTTTTGGAAAAGTACAAATACCCAGGTACTGTTTTTTTCTCCAAACCTACAGATGCGATTCTAATGAGCAGTCGTGTTTAAAACAACTGTACTATATGATCGTTTTTTACTTTTATATAGTTTGTTTCACTTTCTATTTCCTATTCAGTGCTCCCATTTTATTTAATGTCTTCCAATTCCTCCATCTCTTTTTTGTTGTTGTTCTTGTTGTACACTTGTTGTACACTTCTGTTGAAGTGTAGCAGAAAAGCCTTTGTAATCATATACATATATGAATATGAGGTATAATATATATGTATTTTAGAAAACTTACAAATTTTTGTTCAGAAAAAAAAATATGACATTTTTGTTCCACTTCTTTGACTAAGTAGGAATAGAATGTTAGATTTCTAATTTATATTCACTCAAAATTTTGATATAATTCCATCTATGCTGGCATCTAGTATTACTGCTATATGTCTAGAAAGCTTATTATTTTAATGATTTTTTTAAAAAATGAATGAAGCTTGAAACTTCTAATCCAATTTTGAGAATATAAAGAAATATTATGTTGTAAAAATGGGAAATTAACATGCTACACAGTATTGTTATCATACAGATTTTGTCCAAATTTCACAAAATTTTATGCTGGTGTCCATTATCTGTTTTCACACCTTACTCAAGATTCCACATTGTATTTAGTTGCCTTGAGCAGCTTTAGCTCCATGCAACAAATTCTGATAAATCCTCTTTTCATTTTCACTGTTACAACTATTTTCGAATTTTCTTTGTTACGGTTTCTTAGCTACACCCATCATTAAAAAGTGGACATTTCATTTCCAAAAATATAGAATTTTTAAATACCTTTGATGTTACTTTATCATTTTGATATTCATTTCTGATTTGCATGCTTTCTTTTCTGCAATCACCCTCTGTGTTTTTTCCATCTAACTTTATTGAGGCTTTCAATGGCTAAGTCAAATATCTCTCTTGGTAAATGTCACATTTCACTTGAAAATATATGGGCTATTTTCAAATATCTTTTGATATTTATTTCTAACTTAATTTCACAGTGATAAGAGAACAGACTCTGTATGACTTCAATTCCTTTAGACCATGACACTTTTGTACCTTATTTTATGCCCCTGGATATTGTCCAGTGTCTCCTGGTTTATAGTCTATAGGAACTTGAATAGAATTTGTAAATTGCTGATGTGTGAAAATTATGTAAATCCTAATTATGTTGAATCAGTTCATAGTGCTTTTCAGGTCTACCCTATCCTTCTACTTTTATATTTATTCATTGTATTAATTTTGGAGAATTTGATATTAAAACTCCAATTAAAAATCTTAATTCATCTACTTAAAAATAATTGTAATATACAGTAGAAATGCATACAACTTTGTACTGTATTTTCAAAGCCTCCTGTGAATGTTTTATCACACTTTCATAATTTGAAAAATAAAAGAAAGAAGGAAAAAAATGTCTTATCACCCCGGATGGCCAAATAAGTTCACTACTACAAGCAAAACTCATTTATTTCTTAGATATTTGGTTGGGGCATTGGGGTAAGGATCCTAAAGCCTTGTCTAGTCCTGGACATAAAGAGTGCCATGTTTGATTAGTGGTGCCTGCCACACATTAGGAAGTAAGGACACTTAAATTTCCACCTAATCCCTTAAGAAGCTATTTATCTGCATTAGGCTAAGATCTGTGAAACAAAATCCATAATATCAATGATAGTTAACGTTTATTAAGCACTTACAAAGTGCTTTCCACCACTGACGAAGTTTTCAGGTATTAATTCATTTAACCCTCACAACAACCATATGAGGTAGAAACTAACGTCCAAGAAAGTCAAGGAAGGTGCACAAGATTCGTATCTAGAGATTTCCAGCCCTCGTAGTGAACTCTAGCAGGAATGGTCTTGCCAGCTTCACAGAAAGTCTCCCTGTCAACCATCTATGCTCAATTACTCATAGAATAATGTCAGATACATCAGCCATGCCCAAAGTAGTTCAGTTCAGTTCAGTCACTCAGTCGTGTCCAACTCTTTCCTACCTCATGAATTGCAGCACGCCAGGCCACCCTGTCCATCACCAACTCCCGGAGTTCACTCAGACTCATGTCCATCAAGTCAGTGATGCCATCCAGCCACCTCATCCTCTGTCGTCCCCTTCTCCTCCTGCCCCTAATCCCTCCCAGCATCAGAGTCTTTTCCAATGAGTCAACTCTTCGCATGAGGTGGCCAAAGTACTGGAGTTTCAGCTTTAACATCATTCCTTCCAAAGAAATCCCAGGGCTGATCTCTTTCAGAATGGACTGGTTGGATCTCCTTGCAGTCCAAGGGACTCTCAAGAGTCTTCTCCAACACCACAGTTCAAAAGCATCAATTCTTTGGCACTCAGCTTTCTTCACAGTCCAACTCTCACATCCATACATGACCACAGGAAAAACCATAGCCTTGACTAGACTTTACACACATTCAAATACCAATCATACAAACAGTGAATCATGCAGGCATAGCAGCTTCTCTGAACATCTCTCCGTTGGAGTCTGCCACAGCAGTGTTCAATCCTTCAATCCTCGAAATGGGTTTCATTTTGACACACACTAAATGTGGGAGAGGGAAAACAGTGTGATTGGGAGTTTCACAGACTCAAAGATTTGTTTTGCACAAATAACCTCTCTGAGCTTCAGGGTCATCATGCCTAAAATGGAAATATATAAGTGAAAGTTGCAATCCTATGGACTATACAGTTCATGGAATTCTTCAGACTAGAATACTGGAGTGGGTAGCCTTTCCCTTCTCCAGAGGATCTTCCCAACCCAAGGATCGAACCCAGGTCTCCTGTGTTACAGGCAGATTCTTTACCAGTTAAGCCACAAGGGAAGCCCAAGAATACTGGAGTGGGTAACCTATCCCTTCTCTATGAATCTTCCCAACCCAGAAAATCGAGCCGGGGTCTCCTGCATTGCAGGTGGATTCTTTACCAACTGAGCTATCAGGGAAAGTTTTCCTAGTCAAGGTAAAATGAGGTGACATACTGTAGCATACATGCTGGATATTAAGCTTTTTGATTGTAGCATGAGTGCCTGACTTAGAGTGTATGACTGCTGAAGCATCCACTTTAGACATCCATCACTTCTTATACAGGTTATTACAGATACTAACCCAACACTGTAACTATACTCTAATAACTTTTTTTAAAAAAATCATTATTTTTTTAATAAAGGTAACCAATTTAGAATCAAAAAATAAAATATTTTACACTAAAGCTAAAAAAAAAAAAAAGAGACATCCATCTCACTACTAGTCTCATGACTAGCAGAACAACTAATAAGGAACCAGACTGACCCCACCCATGAAGTTCCCCTTTTAAAAAGCACTGGGGATGACCTAGAAGCATGACCTGTTGTGGGACCTCATCGTTTCCCTCCCATGACCCATTCCCCACTTCTGTGTTTTCAACTAACCAAACAGAGTGAACCTTTGAAACTCTGGGCACCCCACCTCCAACCCTAATAAAGGCAGAGTACTTCTGCAACATCTCTCCCTTTCTCTCTCTCTCTTTCCCTCTCTTTGTAGTCCTCAGGCTTGAAGCATGCCCTTCAGAAACTTTGCTTAACAAATCTTGTCCTTAAGTACCCTAATAGTTTTCTTGAAGTGCATCTGGCAATTATAACAAAATCCACAGGGGCTATTTCAGCCACAAAATTGTCCCTGGTTGTGCTGGGAGGGATGTCTGTGGGTTAAGCACAAAGTCACTTCAGTCACATCCAACTCTTTGCTATCCTATGGACCATAGCCTCCTCTGTCCATGGGATTCTCCAGACAAGACTACTGGAGTGGGTTGCCACGCACTCCTCCAGGGGATCATCCCAACCCAGGGATCAAATTCACATCTCTTGTGCCTTCTGCACCGGGAGGCAGGTTCTTTACCACTTCTTTACCTCCACCTGGGAAGCCTTGTCTATGGGGTTAGCTAAGAGTAAATAGCCTCAGACAGTTCCAAGTCCAGAACATCACTATAAGTAGGCTGGGACCAAGACAACACAAACCGATACTAAGCTCAATGCCTAACATACAGTTTATCTTCCAAAAGTTTATTTTCTATTGCTTCTTCTTATACATCACTGCATATGTATAAACAGGATAGTGCATGCCTTTTAGAAAACGAACAGGAAACAGAAATCAAATTGCCAACATCCGCTGGATCATCAAAAATTAAGAGAGTTCCATAAAAACATCTATTCATGCTTTATTGACTATGCCAAAGACTTTGACTGTGTGGATCACCACAAACTTTGGAAAATTCTAAAAGAGATGGGAATACCAAAACACCTGGCCTGCCTCTTGAGAAATCTGTATGCAGGTCGGAAGCAACAGTTAGAACTAGACATGGAACAACACATTGGTTCCAAATATGAAAAGGAGTATGTCAAGGCTGTATATTGTCACCCTGCTTATTTAACTTATATGCAGAGTACATCATGAGAAATGCTGGGCTGGATGAGGCACAAGCTAGAATGAAGATTGCTATGAGAAATATCAATAACCTCGGATATGCAGATGACACCACCCTTATGGCAGAAAGCGAAGAAGAATTAAAGATCCTCTTGATGAAAGTGAGAGAGGAGAGAGAAAAAGCTGGCTTAAAGCTCAACATTCAGAAAACTAATATCATGGCATCCAGTCCCATCACTCCATGGCAAATAGATGTGGAAACAGTGTCAGACTTTATTTTCTTGGGCTTCAAAATCACTGCAGTTGGTGACTGCAGCCACAAAATTAAAAGACCCTTACTCCTTGGAAGGAAAGTTATGACCAACCTAGACAGCATATTAAAAAGCGGAGACATACTTTGCCAACAAAAGTCCATCTAGTCAAGGCTATAGTTTTTTTCAGTAGTCATGTATGGATGTGAGAGTTGGACTGTGAAGAAAGCTGAGCGCCAAAGAATTGATGCTTTTGAACTGTGGTGTTGGAGAAGACTCTTGAGAGCCCCTTGGACTGCAAGGAGATCCAACCAGTCCATCCTAAAGGAAATCAGTCCTGAATGTTCATTGGAAGGAGTGATATTGAAGCTGAAACTCCAATACTTTGGCCACCTGATGCAAAGAACTGACTCATTTGAAAAGACAGTGATGCTGGGAATTATTGAAGGTGGGAGGAGAAGGGGATGACAGAGGATGAGATGGTTGGATGGCATCACTAAGTCAATGGACACAAGTTTGAGCATGCTCCGGGAGTTGGTGATGGACAGGGAAACCTGGTGTGCTGCCGTCCATGGGGTCGCAAAGTTTGTACATGACTGAGCAACTGATCTGATGGTCTTAAATGCCAATTTTTTATTTTTAATTATTTGAATATGAAAGGATTTCATCTGTGCTTATTACTCTCCAATGAATTAGGTAGAGTTTCCATTTGTAATACATTCCTTTGATGTTATATTTTGCAGGAAATGTGAAGTTTGAATAAACAGAAATTTTAAAAGATATTGAATATATGTGGTATTTTTCAGAAGAGAGCCAAGTGAATCCTATAGTTCTATAATGGCTTTTAAAAATAGCTTATTGTAATAGTTTCAGGAAGATTTTATGTTTTCTAGATCTGACGCTTTTACACTGACAATAGTGTGTTTATGCAAATTTTATTGCGCGTGTTGGGTGGTAATTACGCTCTGTTATAGACTGCTATTAGATACATAGTTAATGGACCACATGAGTTTTAACAGGTATTTTGTTACCTAATAAAAATACAATCCATATTAATAACTATGGGTCAGACCATAAGCCATTTGTTTATATATTCAGATGCAGAGAATCTTTGCTATCATTTCTTTAGCTGCATTTTGTTTCTTACTAGTTTAACAAAGTTTTCCTAGAACACTGAAAAAAAAAAAAAAGACCGTTTTTCCATGCTATCTTTTTGTTTAATGAAACTATGGCTCATTCCTGTGAGTAAAATCACAAAGAACTCATTAAGAGCAAAATATGTTTTTTCTTAAATACTCATATGGATTATGGGCTTGCATTCTGTATAAATCCTTCATTTATTAAATATTATTGAGATTTAGGCAATTTTCTAAGATGTGCTCATTCAAAATCATTTCTATAAAAATACATTGATTAACTGACATAATCCTCCAGCGTAATTTCATTTTAGCAGGCTTCTTGATTACAGAAACTATCTTAAGGTATTAGATTTGTGTTTATGATATGGCTCTCTTATCATCATTATAATCATGAGCTATGTTCACTAACGTTAGTTTCTTCATCTGTGGCAAGTCATTAAGAATGTAGTGGGCTTAGGAACAGAAAGTTTGTCTCTACAGTGTCTTACCAGCTGTGTGATTTGCCAGTATCGTACTCTGATCAGAGAAGGGTTTTGTGCTATCTAGTATTCAATATTTCAGCAAAGAAAAAATACCCATTATATATTGTTCAAAGTAGGATTTTCAGTGACTTCATAGGTTTTTCTCTTTTTTTAATTTTAAAAAGACTTTGTACACTTTTTAAAGGTTACTTTCCTTTTACAGTTATTAACAAAATATTGGCTATATCCTCAAGTTGTACTAAACTTCTTTGAGCCTATCTCACACCCAGTATTTAGCACCTTTCACTCCCCCACCTCTATAATTCCCCCTCCTCTCTCACCAGTGATAACCTCTAGTTCATTCTCTATATCTGAATCTGCTTCTTTCTTGTTACTTTCAGTAGTTTGTTGTATTTTTTTTTTTAGATTCCACATATCAGTGATATCATACAGAGGTTGTTTTTCTCTGACTTACTTCACTTAGCATAATGCCCTCTATGTCCATATTTGCAGATGCAAATGGCAAAATTTCATTCCTTTTTATGGCTAAGCAGTCTTCTATTATATATATACACATACATATGTGTATATACATATATGTATATATACATACATATATATATATACACAACTTTATCCATTTATTCCTTGATGGGCATTTGGGTTTCTTCCCTGTCTTGACAATTATAAATAAAATGTCTGGGTGTTTTTCCAGATATATACAAAGGACTGGAATTACTGGGTCATATGGTAGTTCTATATTGAGTTTTTTGAGAAGCCTCCATAGTATTTTCCACAGTTGCCGCACCAATTTACATTTCTACCAATAAACAGTGTACACGGATTTTCTTTTCTCCACATCCTCACCAACATTTATTATTTCTGTTCTTTTCAATGACAGTCATCTGTCAGGTGTGAGGTGATACCTCATTGTGGCTTTGATTTGCTTTTCCCTGATAATTAATGACATTGAGCATCTTTGCAGGTACTGTTGGGCATCTACATTTCCTTTTTGGAACTCCTTCAGTTCTTCAGTCCATTTATAATTGATCTAAATGATATTTATAATTTTTCACATGCTATAAAGTTTTTAATAAAAGACCAAATGAAGGCATAAAGTTTTTCCATTTTCTACATTAAGCGATAATCTATATATTCTTTGTAAAAATTTTTGATTTTTACAGAAAATCTATTTCTTCAGAATACACTACTCAGATTGAAATTTTTCAATGTGTGCAGTTTCTTTGAGAATTTTGATGTATCTTAGCACCTTGCCTCCAAAAAAGGGTAGCAACACCAGCAGTACAGTAGAACCTATTTCCCTGAAGTCTATTTCAGCTGAATATAAGTTATTAGAAAAGACAATAAAGTGACACATACTTTATTTATCTAGCTAAGTGGATAGAACCTACTGTATTTGTGCTCAGTCATATCTGACTCTTTGAGGCCCCATGGACTGTAGGCCGCCAGGCTCCTCTGTCCATGGAATTTTCCAGGCAAGAATATTGGATTGAGTTGCAGCTTTCTTCTCCAGGGGATCCCCCTGACTCAGGAATTCACCCAATGTCTTTTGTGTCTCCTGCATTGCCATGCAGATTCTTTAAGACTAATCCACCTGGGAAGTCCAACTGTATTTGGCTTTTATTTAGATACTAATGGTTCTAAGAAAACAACAATTTCATTTCTTTTTACCACATTCTTCCTTTTTCTTTCCTCCATGCTAATGGCATAGTCAGTTCAGTTCAGTTGCTCAGTAGTGTCCAGCTCTTTGTGAACCTGTGGACCGCAGCACACCAGGCCTCCCTGTCCACCACCAACTCCCGGAGCTTGCTCAAACTCGTGTCCATTGAGTCGGTGATGCCATTCAACCATCTAATCCTCTTGTCCTCTTCTCCTCCTGCCTTCAATCTTTTCCAGCATCAGGGTCTTCTCTAATGACTCAATTCTTCTCATCAGGTAGCCAAAGTATTGGAGCTTCAGCTTAAGCATCAGTCCTTCCAATGAATATTCAGGACTGATTTCCTTTAGGATGGACTGGTTGGATCTTCTTGCAGTCCAAGGGACTCTCAAGAGTCTTCTTCAACACCACAGTTCAAAAGCATCAATTCTTCAGCCCTCAGCTTTCTCTGTAGTCCAACTCTCATATACATACATGATTACTGGAAAAACAACAGCTTTGACTAGACAGACATTTGTCAGCAAAGTAGTGTCTCTGCTTTTTAATACGCTGTCTAGGTTGGTCACAGCTTTTCTTCCAAGGAGCAAGTATCCTTTAGTTTCAGAGTCTTTTAATGGCATCAGTTCAGTTCAGTTCAGTTCAGTCACTCACTCGTGTCCGACTCTTTCCTACCCCATGAATCGCAGCACACCAGGCCTCCCTGTCCATCACCAACTCCCGGAATTCACTCAGACTCACGTCCATCGAGTCAGTGATGCCATCCAGCCATCTCATCCTCTGTCGTCCCCTTCTCCTCCTGCCCCCAATCCCTCCCAGCATCAGAGTCTTTTCCAATGAGTCAACTCTTCACATGAGGTGGCCAAAGTACTGGAGTTTCAGCTTTAACATCATTCCTTCCAAAGAAATCTCAGGGCTGATCTCCTTCAGAATGGACTGGTTGGATCTCCTTGCAGTCCAAGGGACTCTCAAGAGTCTTCTCCAACACCACAGTTCAAAGGCATCAATTCTTCGGTGCTCAGCCTTCTTCACAGTCCAACTCTCATATCCATACACGACCACAGGAAAAACCATAGCCTTGACTAGACGGACCTTTGTTGGCAAAGTAATATCTCTGCTTTTGAATATGCTATCCAGATTGGTCATAACTTTCCTTCTAAGGAGTAAGCGTCTTTTAATTTCATGGCTGCAGTCACCATCTGCAGTGATTTTGGAGCCCCAAAAAATAAAGTCTGACACTGTTTCCACTGCTTCCCCATCTATTTCCCATGAAGTGATGGGACCAGATGCCATGATTTTCATTTTCTGAATGTTGAGCTTTAAGCCAACTTTTTCACTCTCCACTTTCACTTTCACTTTCATCAAGAGGCTTTTGAGTTCCTCTTCACTTTCTGCCATAAGGGTGGTGTCATCTGCATATCTGAGGTGATTGATATTTCTCCCAGCAAGCTTGATTCCAGCTTGTGCTTCTTCCAGTCCGGCGTTTCTCATGATGTACTCTGCATATAAGTTAAATAAGCAGGATGACAATATACAGCCTTGATGTACTCCCTTTCCTATTTGGAACCAGTCTGTTGTTTCATGTCCAGTTCTAACTGTTGCTTCCTGACCTGCATACAGATTTCTCAAGAGGCAGATCAGGTGGTCTGGTATTCCCATCTCTTGAAGAATTTTCCACAGTTTATTGTGATCCACACAGTCAAAGGCTTTGGCATAGTCAATAAAGCAGAAATAGATGTTTCTCTGGAACTCTAGGGGTATATTATACATGCTAATGAACTAGCCTGAAGCCTCCTACATTTTTTTTCTTTGTTTAAGTAATTTCGTTTCCAAGTAAAACAGTATGATTTCATTTAGTTTATCATAATGCTTTATTTTAAATAAACTATTTCTTCATGGCAATCTTTTTAATGAAAAGATGTATCAGTTCCAGTCTCAAAAAAGATTCTCAGGAAAGATCACCAAACTAGGGTGAGCTGCTGTTTCAAGATATAAAAAGATTTTTGTTTTGTTTTTAAGTTTCTATACCTACCAAAGTCAGACTAAAGTGATAAAATTGCAAACATAAATTTTGTTAGAAATTGTATTGCCCAGCTATATAACTTCAATTCAAGTATATTGCTGGAAATAATTTTTATGAAAATCATTTATACTTAATTTCTCTCCAGAATTGAAATATATGAAGTGATTAAAGTTATTAAGTTGAAACATATTTTCTAAATATGAAATATATAAAATATAGCCTCTGACTACTATTCATAATAAGTATGAGGCAGCTTACATTATAGAAATCTTAGAAATTATATTTATTTTTTAGTAAAGAATTCAGTTAAATCAATTTAAGATTTCTGATCTAACATCATAAGAAGGAAGCCTTTAAATTCATAGAATCGGATTAAAGTTTTTAGGTAAGATCACGATATTTATGAATATTTGGGTGTCAGTTTTTAAAATGTAATTTCTTAAAAACTAATTTTAAAATTATTGTTATAATTGTATTGGTTATATATTTCCAATATAATTTAGAGAATTTTTTGTAATTGCATTATAATTTAAATCACAAGATAAAATGTGCTTTAAAGTATATATACATATTTAGAATACTTATTAGTTGTCTTGTCAACATATATGTGCTCAGTCGCTTCAGTCTGACTCTTTGTGACCCTATGGACCATAACCCACCTGACTCCTCTGTCTGTGGGGATTTTCCAGGCAAGAATACTGGAGAGGGTTGCCATGCCCTCCTCCAGGGGGTCTTCACCACCCAGGGATCTAACCCACATCTCTATGTCTCCTGCACTGGCAGCTGAATTGTTTACCACAGGCTCCACCCGGGAAGCCCCTATCAGCACGTAAGTACTATAACTTCAGATAAAGCTGAATATACCTTACACAATAATAATCATATGATTTATATAATTATCTTTATTTGGCTATGTATACAGAGTTAAGGAGAAGGCAATGGCACCCCACTCTGGTACTCTTGCCTGGAAAATCCCATGGATGGAGGAGCCTGGTAGGATGCAGTCCATGGGGTCGCTAGGAGTCCAACACGACTGAGCGACTTCACTTTCATGCATTGGAGAAGGAAATGGCAACCCACTCCAGTGTTCTTGCCTAGAGAATCCCAGGGACGGGGGAGCCTGGTGGGCTGCCGTCTATGGGGTCACACAGAGTCGGACACGACTGAAGCGACTTGGCAGCAGCAGCAGCATACATAGTTAAAGCACATATGAAATGGAGCAACCAAATAATCATAAAAAGCAATCCCTAGTCAGGTTTTGAATAAGCGTTTGCATATAAATTCATATTTGACTTTACTGCATTTAATAATTTTGTTATCAAAAATAAGAAGCATGTGGTAGTGTATACACGTCAATGCCATTCTCTGGATTCATTCCACCCTCTCCTTCCCTCACTATGTCCACAAGCCCTTTATGTCTGTTTTGAGGGCAGGGATGGGAGGGTGGGGTGGGAGAGAGGAGATATAAGTATACTTATAGCTGATTCACAGAGTTGTACAGCAGAAACCAACATAACATTGTAAGGCAATTATCATTTAATTAAAAATTTACAAAAGACTTAGAGAAGAAGGTGAGGAAAAAAACGATGATGAATGAATAATAAATAAAATGAAGCTAATTATGTAATATTATACCTCCAGCTCTTCAAAAAGGGCACAACAAGCCAAAAAAAGTTTGTGAAACCCTGAAAACTATGTATATTTCTTGGTTTCATAGTGTACATGAGCATTGCAAAAGCTCTGAGAAGACCAGGAATAAGTACCCTGTTTGACTTTTTACCGAAAAAAGAAACAGTGGCAAAGGATGGGAAGAACGGATAGTCAGGGAGTTCGGGATGGTCATGTGCACACTGCTGTATTTAAAATGGATTACCAACAAGGACCTACTGTATAACACAGGGAACTCTGCCCAATACTCTGTGCAGTGTGGATGTGTGGGGTGTTTGAGCGAGAATGAATTCACATATATGTATTTGTTGAGTCCCTTTGCTGTCCACCTGAAACTATCACAATATTGTTAATAGGTGATAATCCAAAATAAATTAAAAAGTTAAAACAATAAGAAATGAATCAATTTATTGTGACATCCAAGTATGCACACAAATACACAAATACCTTTTCATGGGGAGACTTTTGAATCCATACATGGGGAACAAATGGACTTCTGCAATTATACACCAATGAAATGTACAAGCTAGACATTTGAAATCCAAAAACACAGAACATATTGACTTACTATCCAAAAAAGACCAAATCATTAATCAGTTTATAATATATTCTTTTGATATTTAGATCTGGCCCCAATGCCTTCAATTTCCTTCTCGTTCATGAAACTAATTCTGAAATACAGTGTAACACTGAATATAAGAACAAGGGAAAGGTTAAAGAATGTGAAGGAAAATAATTAGTATGTATGCTCCAGCTTATTTTTGACTACTTTTTTTTTTGCTGGGTTTTGAGGGAAAGGTTCATTCTTGTGGGAAATGTCATTTGTGTTCATAATAAAATGATGAAGATGTTGTCTTTATCAGAAATATCCTGGTGCTAAGGTGATGAAAAACTTTTCAAAAACAGACCTCAGTTTACCTACAGAAAAGCCACACACGTTCAAACCAACTTCTGCTTCTCTAGTCAGCCCCACCAATGGATCAGAAAGAAGTTAAAGTGCAGGTGTCAGTCTTTGTGAGGGAAGCATCTCTGCTGGGGTCCACAGCCCTCTTGGCCGCTCCCAGGCACTTCCCTGTCGTGCTGCACATTTCTGATGGAGTAAGCAAGGTTTTAAATCAGAACACAGCTTGGGGAGCTGCCAAGTCTGTGGCAGCCCCACAAGGTAATGTACCCCCACTGCGTCACAAAATAACTCACTTCTGAATAGCTCATTATATTTCCTCTAAATTAGAAAGATTTAAAGGTGACCTAACACAAACTAACAAGTATGTCCTTTGGAAATAATATACCAAATTCACAACTGGAGTATTACCTGACGAGGGTTAACATAATGCCTCTTTTCAACAGTTTTTTCCTTATTGAAAGTCTGAATATTCCTACCATTGAATCAAATAATTATTTGGTATGAAGCTCTTGGTGCACATGTCTAAATATACACATATTTATAAATTCTTAAGAAATACTATATGTAATAAATGCTGTCGGTATTTACTGCACATTTTCCCTCCCCATATCAAACAAGAACATGCATAGTTTTTGCTCATTCAAACTTAGGTCTCCCAAGTGAGAAAAAGGGAGGAAATGTAACTTTGTTTTACACAGGGGCATACAGCACCCATGGAGTTTCCCAGGTTTACTAGTGGTAAATAATCCGTCTGCCAATCCAGGACACAAAAGAGACACAGGTTCCATCCCTGGGTTGGGAAGATCCCCTGGAGGAGGACATGGCAACCCACTCCAGTATTCTTGTCTGGAGAATCCTATGGACAGAAGAGCCTGTTGGGCTACGGTCCATAGGGTCACAAAGAGTTGGACATGACTGAACTGACTTATAAAAAATTGACTGTACAAAAAAGATCTTCATGACCCAGATAATCACGATGGTGTGATCACTCACCTAGAGCCAGACATCCTGGAATGAAGTAAAGTGGGTCTTAGGAAGCATCACTATGAACAAAACTAGTGGAGGTGATGGAATTCCAGTTGAGCTATTTCAAATCCTGAAAGATGATGTTGTGAAAGTGCTGCACTCAATATGCCGGCAAATTTGGAAAACTCAGCAGTGGCCACAGGACTGGAAAAGGTCATTTTTCATCCCTTTCTTTCATCCCAAAGAAAGGCAATGCCAAAGAATGCTGAAACTACCACACAATTGCACACATCTCACACGCTAGTAAAGTAATGCTCAAAATTCTCCAAGCCAGGCTTCAGCAATATGTGAACCGTGAACTTCCAGATGCTCAAGCTGGATGTAGGAAAGACAGAGGAACCAGAGACCAAATTGCCAACATTAGCAAGTTCATCAAAAAAGCAAGAGAATTCCAGAAAAACATCTCTTTCTGCTTTGTTGACTATGCCAAAGCCTTTGACTGTGTGGATCACAATAAACTGTGGAAAATTCTGAAAGAGATGGGAATACCAGACCACCTGATCTGCCTCTTGAGAAACCTGTATGCAGGTCAGGAAGCAACAGTTAGAACTGGAAATGGAACAACAGACTGGTTCCAAATAGGAAAAGGAGTATGTCAAGCTGTATATTGTCACCCTGCTTATTTAACTTATATGCAGAATACATCATGAGAAACACTGGGCTGGAGGAAGCACAAGCTGGAATCAAGATTGCCAGGAGAAATATCAATAACCTCAGATATGCAGATGACACCACCCTATGGCAGAAAGTGAAGAAGAACTAAAGAGCCTGTTGATGAAAGTAAAAGAAGAGAATGAAAAAGTTGGCTTAAAGCTCAACATTCAGAAAACTAAGATCATGGCTTCTGGTCCCATCACTTCATGGGAAATAGATGGGGAAACAGTGGAAACAGTGTCAAACGTTATTTTGGGGGGCTCAAAAATCACTGCAGATTATGATTGCAGCCATGAAATTATAAGACACTTACTCCTTGGAAGGAAAGTTATGACCAACCTAGATAGTATATTGAAAAGCAGAGATATTACTTTGCCAACAAAGGTCTGTCTAATCAAGGCTATGGTTTTTCCAGTAGTCATGTATGGATGTGAGAGTTGGACAATAAAGAAAGCTGGGTGCCGAAGAATTGATACTTTTGAACTGTGGTGTTGGAGAAGACTCTTGAGAGTCCCTTGGACCGCAAAGAGATCCAATCAGTCTGTCCTAAAGGAGATCAGTCTTGGGTGTTCATTGGTAGGACTGATGTTGAAGCTGAAATTCCAATACTTTGGCCATCTGATGCGAAGAGCTGACTTATTTGAAAAGACCTTGATGCTGGGAAAGATTGAAGGCAGGAGGAGAAGGGGACTACAGAGGATGAGATGCTGGATGGGATCACCGACTCAATAGACATGGGTTTGGGTGGACTCCGGGGGAGTTGTTCATGGACAGGGAGGCCTGACGTGCTGTGGTTCATGGGGTTGCAAAGAGCCGGACACGACTGAGAGACTGAACTGAACTGAATTGACTTACATGCATATGGTGCCTGTAGCATGAGTTCTTCAACTGCGGTGCCCTCTACTTCAATAACTGGGGTTATTAGCCGTTCCACAAAAGGCATATTAGAACTTCCTGACTAGATGCTTTGTTATTTTTGCTCATTTACTTGATCACTTAACCCTTAGCTGCAGAACAACGCTGTCATGGTAACGTACTCTGTCTAGAATGTGCACGGACTGTTTTACCATAGCTTCTGCAACCTCTAATTGGGAGTCTTAAGAATTCATTATATTAAAGAAGACAAGGATATTGTTTTGATTTCAGTTTTTAAGTCAGTAAATAAAATAACATTTTCCCCCCTCTTTTAGAAAAACAGTGTAAAAGCTTCATTCTCAAGAAAGTTAGAAAACTCAGTCACACAGTTGGCTCGATGGTGGCTAACTTTCTTGGTAATTTTGACCCTAATATCATATTTAATTGTTTTATTTTTTAGTTAAATGTATGCTAATAATGGTATAAATGTATACTGGTCCATTCTGGATGGCCCATCACATCAAATAACAGAGAAGTTTCTTTAGAATATATACTGAAATAAATCATGCTTTTAAAAAATATACTTAACTCTAGATAAATGAAACAGCACAGAGTTCTCTGCTCCATGTGGAAAGCAGTTTGAAAGCCATTGGCAACCATCCTCCCCTTCAATGCAGACCATTCCAGACAACCTCTGCCCCCCTCCACCCACTCTTTCCTACAAATTGAAGCTCAATTGCCATCCAATTGTACTTGCATATGTACTTGGATGTTGATTCATTTATGGATACAGCTTTGATTCTCAGTAAACTTATCCCCAATTAATATTTTATGTATAAAATATACATTATATATTACATAGAAGTATATCTTGTTAATGTATGTGTGTATATATATATATGTTTCATATATAATATGTAGAGTGTCCATGCTATATTGCATAAGCCTAAATATCATGGGCTACAAAACCAAACACTCAACTCCAAATTATTTTTTGCTTGCCACATGTCCATTTGGCAGGAGTGCACTGTTAAATTTGGTTCTCCATCAATTAAACCCTCTAGTTCTGCCCACTCTTATTAAGTCAATTAGAAAAATTCATTTTACATTTGGGTTCATTAACTTATTAATTGCCCCACTGGGAAAGTTGAAACTCTTTGGCAGGCATCTAACAGGTATCCTGTATGCAGTTTTCTGCAGGACTCTTAATAGCATCTGACATTGCTTTTTTGTGAAAATATTTTACTTTGGAGTAAAAGAAATAATCTTTCCCCAAAAATACATATAGAAGCAGAAAGAACTATTTAAAAACATAGGAAAATTTCAGAGATTTCCAAAAATCTACAATGAATAAAAGTTTTTAAATTATGATAGAGTTTAGGACATTTCAATACTCATGTTTGTGTTCAATTTGAAAAGTGTTAATTGAGATTTGCTAGATGAAAATTACTCATTTGGTGCTGTGAGAATGGCAAAAACCATGAGATTAGGATTGATTAGGAGTTAATTAGTCTTCATAGGATCTGGTGAGGATTGGATAATGTCAGGAAAACTTACCTCTCACCACAAACACAAGTAGAACAAACATAAGAAATGCTGTAGGTAGTTTTGTAAAGGTGATTTTAAAGTATTTCCTCACAGCAAATAATAATGGCTCTAATAGTGTGCATACAGAATGATGTAATAGAAAAGCATAATAATTTTGTTGATTTGTACACATTTAGACTACAGAAAGTAAAGCTCAACAAAATCTCCTTGACCTATAGTTGTTAGATTTATATAGGACATTGGGTGTGCATTTTGGATATTAGATACAGAGCTCTTGTCTACAGGAAATGTCATGAGTTTTTATATTTCTCTACTGACAAGATGAATAAACACTGTACTTGGGTTAATAAGCAGTATAAAATGCCTAACTAGTGGAAAGAAATTCACACAGAAAGGAATGGTTACCGTTTGAGGCAGACCATTAAATATTATTTTAGAGAAATCAACAAACACTAGAAGAGACAAGGAATAATATAGAGAATATAGAGCAGTCAGAGACCCTTTATAAAGTTAAGGTCCATTGAGCTGGGCCTTAAATGATAGGTAAATTCAGAATGAGTAAAAGTGGCTTTGACTTTTGGGTATCTCCTATGGGAAGGAAAAAAAAAAATATTCTACAGACAGGGACAAGGACAAATATATATGGCTTTCTCCCTGAGACCTGATTTAAAACATGTTTATATATGCATAGTTTAAATCAGTAATGTCAAATTTTTTTTTTTTTTTTTTTTTTGAGGAGGTGGGGACTGAGCTACAGTATTTGGAGTTTAAGACTGAGATGAGTTAGCAGGACAGTGTTGAAAAGTAATGCTGAGGTGTCACGTTTGCACTTATCACTTATCATTAATAATTTATGCTTGCAAAGCACTTTTGTTTATGTTTGCATCCCTTTCTTACAGATAAAGAACAAATGTGACTGCTTTGATCCATACCTCGGTGCTCTGTGACTCTGACAAAACAGATATCTGATCAGAGTTGAAGGCTCCTTCCATCAGCCAGATTGATTGTAAGTGACATTTGACAAAGTGGCTAATCAGAGCGGTAGTCAGTTCTCTTCAGTGCAGACACTGTCCAATCAGACAGACCCTCGCTGGCTAAGAGGAGACCAAATTAGAAGAAAGAACCAGGAACATTCTCTACCACACTGTTTAATGAGATGAACTAACATCTCAATACTGGTCAATAGATTTTTTTCCCTCAAATATACATTTCAATATGACTGCAGAAGACTGCCATAGTCTTTAAGATCTATTCACATACGAATACCATACAGATCACATTCTGTTAAATTGTGTTGTTAGCACACTTATTTACATTGAATACTACCTATTTTGGCTACTTGTGTTTGTACTGATTTTTATCCTTTAGTGAGAGGCATTTTATTATAATTTAATGCACCTATTTAAAAAAACTAAAGCAGTGGAAATTTACCCTCCTATTAAAGAAGTCTACCATCTTTCATGCTTAATACTTTAAAAAATTATAAAATTGATAAACAATAAGGTCCTACAGTATATTACAGGGAACTAGATTCAATATCTTGTAGTAACCTATAGTGAAAGAGACTATTAAAATATATATTTTTTATATTTTTGCTATATCCTGAAAACTAATACAACATTCTAAATCAAGTATACTTCAATAGAAAAGTAAATTAAAATTAAGCTCAATACTTTTCACACATACCATGTATCACTGAAGAATGTGTAAGTGCAAGATAAACAAGTATTCAAGTTATTAATAAAATAAGTATATTAGGTGAAAAGTAAGTCAAACATCAAGCTAAGGGGCACTAAAATTAATTTTTAACCTTTTTTTATTTTTGTTGTTGTTCAGTTGCTCAGTCGTGTCTGACTCTGAGACCCAATGAAATGCAGCACACCAGGCTTCCCTGTCCTTAATTATCCCCCAGAGTTTGTTCAAATCCATGTCCATTGAATCGATGGTGTCATCCAACCATCTTATCCTCTGTCATCCCCTTCTTCTGCCTTCAATCTGTTCCAGAATCAGGGTCTTTTCCAATGAGTCAGCTCTTTGCATCAGGTGGCCAAAATATTGCAGCTTCAGACTCAGCATCAGTCCTTCCAATGAATATTCAAGGTTGATTTCCTCTAGGATTGACTAGCTTGCTCTCCTTGCATTCCAAGGGACTCTCAAGAGTCCTATCCAGCACCACAGTTCAAGAGCATCAATTCTATGGTGGTCAGCCTTTATCATCTAACTTTTACATCCATGCATGACTACTGGAAGAACCAGAGCTTTGAATATACGGACCTTTGTTACGTATATCAGTATGAACTCATGGACTCTCATTCAGTGAGTTATAATCTATTATCAGTATTATGTATTTTGATGCTAAAGTTGTCCCAGGTTTGGTGAGTGAAGCCTCATCAAGTTTTCTCCACCTCTTTCGATATGAACCTCTTACTGGGATTGAGTATCATCTGTAACATGTTGCAAAAGTTTAAAAATGTGATATGTTTTTAGTACATCAACTCATTGAAAGTCAGCTAAGACGTTTTCAAACTTGGCAGTCTAATAGGTTTGATAGTCTTATCAATGATTTATTCTGAGACCAGACTGCTGACAGCTGTTTCCTTCTCCTTTAAACCCTCCTTCACCTGAGGGGACTCAAAGACCTCTTCCAATGCATCCAAGCAAAAAATGAATGATTTACCATCTAGGTCAAAAGTCTAGAAAAAGAGGTGGAGAGGCGCAAAAATGGGGAAGGGACTTTGGGAGGATAGCTAAAGAGGAAAAGAATATATATTGTCAATATATTTGGCTTCTTTCACTCAACATGAGATTTATCCTTGTTTTCATTTACCTATAATTTGTTCCTTTTGTTGTACAATGTGTGCGTGCATGCTAAGTTGTTTGAGTTGTGTAATTGTTGTACCGTATGAACACCAAAAATTTTAATTAGCCATCTTCTGCTTATAGACTTGTAGGTTATTTCAATTTGGGGCCTATTATGAATAATGAATAATGATGCTACAGTCAGTCCTATAGGCCTGTTTTGGTGGGCATAAACACTTTCTCTTCAACACCTAACTAGGATTGGAACTGTTGGGTGGTAGGGTAGTTGTATGTTCAGCTTTAGGAGATAATCACAAACAGCTTTCCAAAATAATAGTACTAATTCTAAAAACCAAACAACAACAACAGCAAAAAACAAAAAAAGCACAGTAATGGTACTAGTGATATGTGAGAGTTTTTTGATCTGTAGTCATACTTGTTACTGTCATTTCAATTTTAGCTATCATAACTCATTGAGGGTTCAATTTTTGTACCTTAATGGAATTAGTATTTTTAAAAAGCTCCTCAGGTGATTTAATGTGCATCCAGGCTTGAAACCACTGTCAAACACCTGGGTGTTGAAAAATTGCCCTTGGATGTATGGCCCAGCACGTGGGCTGGAAGGATACAAGTATTAAGAATCCGGGAGGAGGTAGGCTAGTTTAGATTTACTTTGAAACTGGGATGCTGGGAGAAAGAAGAAGGGCTCACTAGAGATGAGGCTGTCAAGAAATAGAGGCCAGGATGGATGTGTCCATGGAAGTCATTAATGTTAGTGTCAAAATGTGGATGGTGATAGGAACAATCTAACCATCATTTAGAGTGTTCAGTGTTGAGAAAGGGATCATTAGAGCTGGGCTGTTTGTCCTTAGGAGGTCATCAAGTTTCCTCATGAGGAGGAAAGACCAAGAGTAACATGTTTGAACAAAATGAGAAGAAATGATCATTTGGAGCAGTGACACTGATTCTAACCTTCCCTGACTTCGGTAGGAGAGAAGGTAAAGAAAAACCCTCCATTCATGGGGACTTCATGGAGAACAGAAAACCTGGTTTCAGTGAAATGAGACTAGAAAGAGGTGATGGGGCATTTGCTGAAAGCGGGCTAGACTTGCTTCCCATGTGGCAGTAGGAAGCAAGTCAGGGAAGGGCGGTGGGTGGGTTGAGTCATATTAAGGGTACACAGACAACGTGGGTTCTGCATGTTCTGGTAATGGGACATTACATTAGGGCTTGTACATCTGGTGGTGCCCACACCTTTGGGATTGCTTCTAACGGTCCTTCCTTGAAATCAAAAAAGGGCTCCAGTATTTTGTTTCCAGAACTTTTCCTCACCATGTCAAGTTGCTCCCTAAAAGCTTGTGGGAGATATAACATAGATGCTGGGCAGGGTTTCTCTGGAAGTTACAAAAAAAAAAAAACATGATTTTTTTTTCCAAATAAATATATTTTTGAAATGCTATTTCCTCCCTACCAAATTTAACTCTTAAACAGTCAATGAGAAGGAGTGTGCTTAAAAAAAAAAATGCCCAATTTTAATCTTGCTTAACCAGTGTTTCCCAAGATATTTGAATAGAGAGTTTGTTAAGGAATAATGATGTCTAACATATGAAAACCATTGTCTTAAAATATTTACTCTTGGTGTCAAGAAATAGCCTACTCGGTACAGTTTTCCACATCACTCTAAACTCCATCTATTGACACCTCTGAATGCTCACTTCTTGCAACTCCAGCAGAGACAAATCAAAGGAACCCTCCTTCAGAATCCAACCTGCTTCAGTGGTAAGCCTTAGTCTATAGTCTAACCCAGGTTCAATAACTGAGCTTCTCTCGCATCTGTGACTGTGCTTAATTTACAAAATTATAAGTGTCCTCTCTTCCCTCCTTGAGCCTTTGCTTTGACAGGTCTTGTATTTCAGCCCTCTTATTTCAGCAGGCCAATAAAAGTAATTAAGGTAAACTGCTTTAATACCATTTTGAGTATTCAGCCTAAGGCTAAGATAAGACCTTGCATGTTCTTGCCAGTCATTCTGGAAACTGAAGTCACAAAATCCACAAGCATGATGGAAGCATTGTCTTTCCTGCTGCTTCTCTCATAATTGTGAACTCCTCTAGAGTTTTTTTTCTGACAAAATAGTGACTTATTCATCTTTTATAGGATAAAGAATCTGCATTCTTTTCAACAGATCTTTCCACCTGTTTGAGTTTTCTCTCATCCTCTAAAGTTGGTTTCACATAAGCACTTGCTTCCATGGTATAGATGTCTGATCTATAATATCTCCTGTGCTGACGTGCACCTCTGGTCCTTAGCATCTAGATGGAAATGTAGCCCACTATTTATCTCCATCAGTAGAGCCACCAATAATTAAGAGGAGGCCAATAAGAGTAATGAGCTTCCCAAGGGACTCTAGTGGGAAAGAATCTGCCTGCCAATGACAGAGACATAAGAGACACGGGTTTGATCCCTGGAGGAGGGCGTGGCAACCCACTCCAGTATTCTTGCCTGGAGAATTCCATTCACAAAGAAGCCTGGTGGGCTACAGTCTATGGGGTCACAAAGAGTCAGACACAACTGAAAGGACTTAGCATGCAGTAAGAGAAATTAAGGGGAACTGGTTTAATACCATTTTAAATTTAATGAAGTTCTTTAACCATAGAAAAGAAAGTTACTGTAGTAAGTTTGATTTTGCTCTTCTATTATTTCCTCTTTCTCTCTTTGCTTTTTTTTCTTTTGATCAGTGAAAATGTCAGAGAGCTCATTTCTTGAGAAAAGTGACCGTCACATAGGTTTTTCTTCTCATTGATATTTAACTGGATTACCTTCATTTGGTTTCGATATTTTTGAGCAGAGATTCTGAAGAAAGCATTCTCACCAATTTATATATATGCTTATTATGAGTTTGACATAAAATGGCATGTCACACTGCTCCGTGAATGTCAGAATTCTAACACTCAGACCCAAAAGTTCCCATTGTTAAATCATGACTGCCTTATCTTCCTTGACAAAAATGAAAGCAAGAAACAAATTTCGCACCTAAGGTATGAAATTAACATGACATATTTGACCTTTGCAAAGCAGATATGATATGAAGAGACTAACATTTAGCAATGCTTCAGAATTATCTAATACCTTGACTGTAGCTAAGCAAAATGATATCATCTGTACATTCTCTGGATGTTGATAAGGGTCTCTCTACAAATGAATATTTAACTATTGTTCATATTGAAACTATATATAGATACTAAACAGTGGTAGCAATTTATTTATAAAATCATCTCATCCTTAATGAAAATATTTAAAAAAATAGTCATCCAACTTTTTCTCTCTCCCTAGTTCCTTTCTGATATGAATTCATATGGGTCAGTTTAGCTCAGTGGGTCAGGAAGATCCCCTAGAAAAGGGAATGGCTACCCACTCCAGTATTCTTGTCTGGGAAATCTCATGGACAAAGAAGCTTGGCAGGCTACAGTCCATGGGGCCACAAAGAGTGGGACACGACTGAGTGATGAACACTTTCAGCATTACTCATGTGCTCCTCAATTTCCATTCAAATATATGATGGCCCCCCATTCTTAGGCAGAATGCACCTTAGAGGCTATATGCAGCTTTTATGCCAGTGCCAATCCAATTCCCACCTCCACCCTGCAAAGGTGAAATAGCCAGAAATGACTAGCCCCTGGAATGCTGCAGTACAGGACACTAGCTTTCTCCTCGACAGGAAGACTCACCTGCCTGTGGGATCCACATCGTCCACTTTGTCTTGGGTAGAAAGAGAAAAAAATGTTCTAACCCATAGGCCCTGTGTTTATACTTGAATATGTTAGGTCTTCTGTTTCCTAGGTATGTAACCTTTGTAAAATTATATAAATTCTCTAAGACTCAATTCACAAAGGCTGACCAGGTCCCTTCTTTGCTTATATTCCTTGAGCAGTTCCTTATCACTTGCAGGATGAAGTCTAGCCCTTGATGTAGATCACGCAGGGCTCTTCATAATATGGGTCTCACCTTTCCAACCCACACTCAATCTTCAGTTAGCCCTAACTATTACAATTGATTTGCTGTGCAACTTTGGATAAATTCCTGGCCTCTCTGTGCTCCAGTTTCTATCTCCTAGAATAAATATTTTAATAATATATATTTCATATGGATATTATACTCAAAACAATGTCTGACATATAAATTTTCAAGAAATGTTTGTTGTTTAGTCACTATTATTCAGTTTTAAACCTGTTTAGGAAATGTACTTAAGTATTGCTTTGTCTCTGGACTATTCAGTTTCTCTCTGAAGGCCTTGGTCCAGAACAGCCTACCTCTAAAATATCCCTCCTTGCCCCTTGTCCCTGGCTCCAGATCAAGTACTGCTGTTTATAATCTCAAGGACTCCTTCCTTCCAGACCCTTGGAAGTATCCTTTGGAGCTTTCAGAGGCAAACAAGAAACTGTTCTCATCCTTTTGTTTGCTTTCATGGGATAATGTAAACAGATCTGAGAGGAATATGTTTTCCTGTTCTATTGTGAACATTAATTAGAAAAGAAAAAAAGATATCTCTTTTCCTTACGCCTCCTATTATATTTTCTGTTACTTGAAAACAGGAACTCTTATTTTGGCATGCAAAAGCAATGCCAGGTCCATTGTAAGAAGGACAAAAGACTCATTATTTAATGAGTAAATGGATGAATAAATGAATGGATGGATGCTGTTTCTGGAAGGCTTCTTTGTCTTAATGTATATGAAAAAATAAACATTAAATATAATATGATAGTGTCTAAATCCAGATATCACTTGCCTACATTTTCTTCAGTTATATTTCATCTTGACTTAAACATTTTTTTCCTCTCCTAAATAAAGTTCTCTGTCATATTCACAGCTGGCTGTGGGAGATTTTGCAAAACTCAGTGTATATGCAGGTTTCATGGGGAGCTAAGTTGTCAATATCCATATTGCTCCACTTCATTAAATCCACTTTCCTAGTGACTTGGACTGAGAAAAATTTATTTCTTTAAAAGTCCCCAAATTGTGCCCACGTCAGCAAGGCAGCACCTGTTAGTCATAAACAGACCCAGTTCACCTCTGGAAGCTATTGCTCAGCATTCTGACAGGCGAGGTTTATGACAGGCAAGCTGAAGGTGAAGGGAAAGGATGTGTAAACAGCGAGTACAGTGGACCACCGACCTCTGCCAGATTGCCTGTGCGGGGCTCCGAGGGTGCGAGGTCATGCTGCCAACAGGCACGATGGCAAGGCGGGCTGCAGTGCCCTTAATTGGGTGCACATGCTTTGGCATCCCGGCGCTCTGATTAGCACCGCGTGGGCCGATCTGCAAGAGGCTGGAGTGTAGCACTTTGCGGGAAAAGCATATGGGAAGTGCAGATGTTCAAGGGCGGCTTGCCCCTCTTACAGCCAGAAGCCCTCCTTGAAGGGTGATCGCATCCGTCTTGAGCCAGTGCAGGCAGGAAGGATCTGCATCAGAGTGCTGTCTGGGAAAGAGGCTGATCATTTCCTGTTCGGAGCCTCCCCCCTTGGTTTTCCATTAGGTACCATGACTTAACACTGTATCCTTGATACACACAAACACTCCCTCTGTCTTCCTCTGACTGAAAGGAAAGAGATCAAGAGTATCCTATACCACGAAAATCAAAGACTCTTCCAGGGCAGGTAAAATGAAAGCTTTTCAAATGTTACCAGATCACCTAATTTATCAATACATGTGACTGGAGTCTTCATTATTTATTCATTTATTAATTAAGCAAGTTTATGCTGAGACACCAGAAATGCTGAAAGGATAATGGACTTAGGCATGCAGAAAAATGAAGGTCAGAAAAAAGGAATTCATTTACTTACAAAGGACTCATGGTGAAATATAGATTAGATGACAGCTAAGGAATTAACCCCAATTCTAATAATTAGCTGTGCTCTCTGGGACTCAGTTTTCACACTAAGGCTAATCATATTCAACTAAATGGTTACAAATGCCCCTTCTATATCTAAAATGTTATGAATTTTATGATATGAATGTATCCTTTATCTTCTTTATCATGTGGTTAGCTTATTCATTAATGTTTTCATCTATTCACGAATCTCAGAGTCTAATCTGTTCCAGGCATAGTTCTAGGTGGTGGATATAATCTGACCATAAGACACCCGAGCCTGCATTCTGACTGTGGCAAGACACAGTTTAACATGCAAATAAGTGCATAAAATAACACCCTATCCAGAAGTCATCACAATTATGGAGAAAAGTAAAACAAGGACATAAAATAGAGAGCAGCAAGTGATGCATTAAAAGACACTTGCTCCTTGGAAGATAAGCTATTACAAACCTAGAAAGAACACTAAAAAGCAGACACATCACTTTGCCAACAAACATCCATAGAGTCAAAGCTGTGGTTTTTCCAGTACTCATGTAGAGATGTGAGAGTTGGACCATAAAGAAAGCTGAGCACTGAAGAATTGATGCATTTTAACTGTAGTGCTGGAGAATACTCTTGACAGTCCCTTGGACAGCAAGGAGATCAAACCAGTCAATCCTAAAGGAAATCAACCCATATTCACTGAAGGAACTGATGCTGAAGCTGAAGCTCCAATACTTGGCCACGTAATGCAAATAGCTGATTCACTGGAAAAAACTCTGATGCTAGAAAATATTTAGGACTGGAGAGGAAGGGGGTGACAGAGGATGAGATGGTTGGATGATATCACTGACTCGATGGACATGACTTTGAGCAAACTTTGGGAGATAGTGAAGGACACGAAACCTTGGTTTGCTGCAGTTCATGGGATTGCAAAGAGTTGGACATGATTTAGCAACTGAACAACAAGGTGAAGCCTTTAGTTAGGATGGTCAAAGTAGATGCTTTTATCACATTTTAGTGGGAGGATACCAACAATAAACAAGGGTGCTAATCAATCAACGAGATACCTTTAGACTGATGATTTCTATTTAAAAAAAGGCATATTATTTCAAGTGAAAGGAGTGAGGCTACAGGTCGTATGCAACTTTGAGATCATCTTAGGGGAATTAAGGTTATAATTTCAGGTTCAATGGGAATGCTTTTACATCAGGGATTGACATGACAACTTTACATCACAGGAAGCATGTGCTGGCTGTTACACTTCGAGAAAAAGTGAAAGCAAAAGTTTCTCAGTTGTGTCTGACTCTTTGCAACCCCATGGACTATACAGTCCATGGAATTCTCCAGGCCAGAATACTGGAGTGGGTAGCCTTTTCTTTCTCCAGGGGATTTTCCAAACCCAGGGATCAAACCCAGGTCTCTCACATCGCAGGTGGATTCTTTACCAGCTGAGCCAGAGGGAAAGCCACTTCGAGAATGGACTGTCAAATGGGTAAAAGGCAAGAAGCAGGAGCATCATGGGTGGTATTCAGAAAGCCAGGGAAAAGACAGCAGCGGCTTCCGATGGAGTGAAAATGATGGAAATGAAGCAAAGTGGGTAAGTCTCAATGGATGGGACACGAGGACAGAGAAAAACAGAAATTAGATTAACTCCTAAAGTTCACTTGCATGCCAAAGAGGAATGAGATAGTATTTGGCAAATTGGAGAAGACCTGGGGAGATTGAAATCTGTGTAGTAGGATCTCAGGAGACTGAAATGAGGAAAAGAAGCAGGAAATAGACTGACTAGGGAGGGGCAGGAGGGAAAGCAGAAGAGTACGGGCCATCCGCATGTGCCATGGGCAGTGTAAAATGCCAGGCAGCACTGAAAGCCTATTTATGATTTTTGGTTTTAAGATTTAATTTTCAATACTTAATTAAAAGGGAAATGAATCAGTAGAACTGTGGGAATTTTTTTTTTTTTTTTTTTAGTAGCTCGCAGGCACTCAGAAGCCATTCTGCAGTAGCACAGCTGAAGAATTCACCCAGGACTGTGACTTCACCTGATGAGCAGGACAAAGGCAAACAACACGGGGCAGAGCACATTTGTCAGGAAGTGGTCGTAACGACGAAGCATTGGCGGTCGTCCTCAGACGGCCACGGGTCGGGCCCACATTCAGACACTGTCATGCAGCAGAAGCTTTCTCCTAGGCGAGTCCTGCCCCACGGAGCACGGCCTGCTTGGGTACTGTGTCAAAGAGGGCAGTAAAGCGGTGGAATCATAAAACAACTTAAACTGTATAAGAAAGGAGCAAGGATGTTTAAAGGAGAGTAAGTAACAGTGTCAATAAATTTGAGGGCTCCATGTGGTTGCAGAACTTAGGGGGTGAGGTACTAGAATCAAAGAGCAGAAAGAGTAAAAAGCTGGTTGTGAAACAGTGAAATGGCTGGAATAGTGGAGTGAATATTTCAGAGATTTTAAGACTATTGGCTCGTCTCTGTCTCTCACCCCTCTCGCATTCCTTCTCTCTCTCTCAACTCTCTTTCTCTCTTTTATCTCACTCTTTCTTTCAATCCCTCTTTCTGTCTCTCAGACTGAGGGAGCTGCTGAAAAGCTATGCCCACCCCTCCCTCATCTGAGAAGTTTCTCATGTTCACACCTCCCCACGTTAGATATTAAGATTCACTTCCCCAGCTTCCTTGGAGCATTCTGACCTGGGATCCATCAATGAGACTTTCTGACGGAGTTTAACCTAGAAGCTGGTGGCCAGGAGGGGCATGCACCCTAAAAATATCCATTCAGAAAATGTGACGGCACCCTTGTCTAGCTCCCAGAGGCCATGGTTGCAGAGTCAGAACCTGCGCCCAGGGCCGTACAGGCTGTCATGGTGTCCTGGGAGCAGGAAGAGCAGTGGAGTTTCTACTGGAACCATCCTAGGGAGAAATCTGGATGTTTCTGCAGACTGCAAAGCCTCCAGTCCTGGTTCTTGGGCCTATGTAAAGATTTTGTGTGCTATCAAATATTCTTTGATAAATTCATTTTCTGCTGACACTAATGGTATCTGACCTAATCAGAGATGGTACAGTCCCTGGCTATGACAAGGTCTAGCAGTAGATCACAGCAATGGGGCTGTCAAGAAATGGACAGACTTAGATATTGAATGAATTGAAAACTTTCTAAATGACTCACTAGGAAAGTCTAGCAATGCTTGATACCAAAGTTGAATGCATATAAACATTTACATGGACATCCAAGCAAAATTCTCAAGAGTGCCTAGTGGATCACTGTCCAGCGTCATGTTTATCATTCAACATAAGCCACCGCTGTGAAGGGTATCTAAGGTCCTGGTACAACTTCTTAGGAGACAGTACCATAAAGACCCAAAGGATGTCCGTGTTTTCCAGTCCTTTCTAGCCCAGGGGTTTTAACACAGTGTATATATATACACACAGGGTGAAAAGTGAGTGTTAGTCGTTCGGTCATGTCCGACTCTTTGTGACCCCGTGGACTGTAGTCCATCAGGCACCTCTGTCCACAGAGTTCACCAGGCAAGAATACTGGAGTGGGTTGTCATGCCCATCTCCAGTGGATCTTCCCAACCAAGGGATCCAACCTACGTCTCCTGCATTGCAGGCAGGTTCTTAACCGACTGAGCCACCAGGGAAGACATACAAAAAGTGATGACAATTATCACCTTAGCTAAGAACTTTATTAACACAGTTTTCTGCTTGGATTATTTCAGTGGCCTGCCTTCTACTCATCTCCAGCTTGCCAGATTAATCTGCTTATGAAAGCTACCATACTTCTTCAAAGAACATCACACATATAGGTAAAATATCACTACATACGATTAATTGATTTGGTCACTTTAGGCTGGTAAAAATATAGAACTAGGGAATGTATTCAAAGACATGCAGGTGTGTCTTTTTTTTTTTTTCCCAAGAGTATTCAATATATAGATCCCATCTAACAAAGTACTGCCTACTAGGAGTCCTCAAGAAATGTGCTAGGAAGAATATCAGTTGTTTAGAATGGCACTTTCAATGTACTTCAGAGTGACTTGAAGGCATTCAATCTCTTTCTCATATCTTATATACCTCTTGGGTTTGCCTAGAAAATCCTTTCTTTAGAGAATAAATCAAAAATAAACTTTTCTCTGGCTCAATATTAATGTAGTTCCATTGTACCATATAACATTTCCCACTATTTTAACAAACTTCCTTTTCTTTGGGACTGCCTGGGGAAAAAAAAACACAGTCTAGTAAAAGTTACTGTAATATATAAACAATCAAAATTGTGATATGCCGACTAACATCAGCACATTTAATATGCAATACTAGCCCCCATTCAGGAATGTAATTGGTTACTTTTAATGGCTTATGTTGTCCTTCTACTATTGGGATAATAATTGCATAGCTCTTTAAAAGATAGTCTACATAATACTTTCTTACATGTAGAAAAAAATCTACATTAGGAAGAAAGCAACAATACTGAATTTGAAAAAAATAATTCAGAAATTCTGACAAATCATTTCATATTAATTTAAGCTTTATCAAAATGAAGAAGTAGAACAGTGTATCATTGGCAGTGATGATATTTTAGAATATTTTAAAAGTACAACTTCCTTTAATGGGTCTTCCCTGGTGGCTCAGATGGTAAAGAATCTGCCTGCAATATGGGAGACCTGGGTTCAATCCCTAGGTTGGGAAGCTCCCCTGGAGAAGGGAATGGCTACTCACTCCAGTAGTCTGGCCTGGACAATTCCATGAACAGAGGAGCCTGGCAGGCTATAGTCCATAGGGTAGCAAAGAATCTGACATGACTGAGTGACTTTCAATTTCTTTCACTTTCCCTTTAATGCACTTCAACTTGGCATAGCTTCACTGCCTTCATTATTCTGAAGTGACTTTGGATATTGCTTGTCCAAAAATTTAAATTACGTATTTTTACATATATAGAGCTTCACAGAGGCCTAGAGCCAGTATGCTTAACTCTCATAATTTGAAAGACATCTGGAATTAGACTTAAGTGAGGTCATGGGACATTTCTCCTTGAAATTGAGTCACTGGTATTATTTAAATTTAATGTACTGTAGTTTCTAAGAATTTTCACTGCTTCGAGCAGAGGTATCACTTTGCCTACAAAGGTCCATATAGTCAAAGCTGTGGTTTTTCCAGTAGTCATGTACAGATGTGAGAGTTGGACCATAAAGAAGGCTGAGCACCAGAATTGATGCTTTCAAGTTGTGTTGCTGGAGAAGACTTGAGAGTCCTTTGGACTGCAAAGAGATCAAACCAGTCAATCCTAAAGGAAATCAGTCCTGAATATTCATTGTAAGGACTGTGCTGAAGTTGAAGCTCTAAGACTTTGCCTACCTGATGCAAAGATCTGACTCATTGGAAAAGACCTTGATGCTGGGCAAGACTGAGGGCAGAAGGAGAAGGAGGTGACAGAGGATGAGATGATTGGATAACATTACCGACTTTGGACATGAACTTGAGCAAACTCTGAGAGGTAGTAAAGGACAGAGGAGGCTGGTGTGCAACAGTTCTGTGGGGTTGCAAAGAGTTGGACATGACTTAGTGACTAAATAACAACAACATCTTTCTTATTTCATTTCATGCCTAAGGCTTATGGGTAAAAGTTTCTTTCATTTAAGACATGTATTTCTCTCTATATTAGAAAAAAGAGAGTTGATTCCTGACATTAATCTATTTCCCATTATTCTAATGTTTTATTCTGGTTCACATATAATAACCTATGCCTTCAACTAAGACTCAAATATCCTACATTTCAGGACACTCCTTTGAGTTTCTGACATAAATCTTCTCTCCATCTGCTTTTCTAAGGTCAGTATTCTCCAAAATTTCCCACCCTGGATATTCTGGATAGGACAAGGAAAATAATGACAATGGCTAAGTTTCTGGGTTGAGTGATGAAGAAAGATGGTGTCATTTATAGAGGTATGGAATACTAGCCTAAGTGATGAATTCTCCTTCAGACATTTGTGGTTTTGTGGTTTTGAAACATAAATAGGTATGTCCACCAACCATTTGAAAACATGAGTTTAGTGAAATGTAGTGTGGATGATGCACAGCCACTCGTGGAATCAGATAGGAAAACAGTATCTCATTAAAGTCTTAATAGTGTTTAATAGACAGGTTTTCATCTCCTTGTTTAAATTTATTCCTAGGTTATTTATTTCTGTTTGATGCAATGGGGTATTTTTTAGACACTTATTTTTCTGATAGTTCTTTATTAATGTATAGAAAGTAACCGATTTTGTGTATTGATTTTATATCCTGCAACTTTATTGAATGTATTAGTTCTAATAATTTTTTTAATGAAGCCTTTAGGATTTTCTGTATATAACATCATGTCATTTGCAAATAGTGACAGTTTGACTTCTTCCTTTGCAACGTGGAGACCTTTTGCTTTTATTGCCTGTGGCTCTGGTTAGGACTTCAAATACTAGGTTGAATAAAAGTGACAAGAACGAGAATGTCTTCCTCCTGATGTTAGAGGAAATGCTTTAAGCTTTTCAATGTTGAGTGTGATGTTCAATGTAGGGTTATCAAATGTAAACTTTATTATGTTGAGGTATGTTCGCTCTATACCCACGTCATTGAGAGTTTTTAATCATGAATGGATATTGAATTCTGTCAAATTCTGCATCTACTGAAATTATCATATGCTTTAAAAAATATGTGCTTACTTATCTGGCTGTGCCAAGTCTTAGTTGCAGTGCTCAGGATCTTCAGTCTTCGTTGTGGCATGCAGGATCTTTAGTTATGGCATGTGGGACCTAGTTCCCTGACTAGTGATCAAATCTCCTGCATTGGGAGCATGGAGTCTTAGCCACTGGACCACAAGGGATGTCCCAATCATTTGCTCTGTATGCTTCATTTTGTTAATGTGATGCATCACGTTGACTGCCTTGCAGATGTTGAACTATCCTCACATTCCCAGAGTACATCTCATTTAATTAATTATGGCCTGCTGCTAAGTCACTTTAGTCCTGTTCGACTCTGTGCCACCCCAGAGACGGCAGCCCACCAGGCTCCCCCGTCCCTGGGATTCTCCAGGCAAGAACACTGGAGTGGGTTGCCATTTCCTTCTCCAATGCACGAAAAGTGAAAAGTGAAAGTGAAGTCGCTCAGTCGTGTCCGACTCCTAGCGACCCCATGGACTGCAGCCCCCCAGGCTCCTCTGTCCATGGGATTTTCCAGGCAAGAGTACTGGAGTGGGGTGCCATTGCCTTCTCCTAATTATGGCCTATGATCCATTTAATGTATTGTTGAATTTGGTTTGCTAATATTTTTTTGAGGATTTTTACATCTCTGTTCATCAGGGAGACAGGTCTATAATTTTCTTACCTGTGATGTCCTTATCTGGTTTTGACATCAGGATATTGCTGGTCTGAAAACATGAGTTTAGAAACATTCCATTCTCTTCTATTTTTTGAAAGAGTTTGACAAGGATTGGTATTAATTCTTCCTTGAATGTATGATAGAATTCACCAGTGAAGTGTCTGGTGCTGGACTTGTGTGTGTTGAGAAGCTTTTTTAAATAATGATTTCAATACCATTGTCCCTAATAGGTTTTTTCAAATTTCCTATTTTATCATGATTCAGTCTTGGTAAGTTGTAGGTTTCTAGAAATGTAGTCTTTTTTTGTAGGTTTTTTAATTTGTTAGCCTATAATTGTTCATAGTACCCTCTCACAATTATTTTTGTTTCTGTGCTAACAGTTGTAGTATCTTCTTTTTCATTTATGATTTTATTTATTGGAGTCCTCTCTCCTTTTTTCTTGTTTAATCTAGCTAAAGGCTTATCAAATTTTGCTTATCTTTTCAAAGAACCAGCAATTACTATCACTGGCCTTCCCTACTGTCTTTTATTTCTCCTTTCTCCTTTCATCTTTGTTCTCTCCTTCCTTCTAACAACTTCGGGTTTTAGTTATTCTTCTTTTTTCTAATCCCTTGAGGTGTAAGGTTAGGTTGTTTATTTAAGACTTTTCTTGCTTCTTGAGGTAGGCACTTATTGCCATAAACCTCTCTCCTAGAATTGTTTAACTGCATCCACAAATTCTGGTATGTTACATTTACATTTTCTTTGGTCTCAAAGTATTTCTTGATTTCTTCTTTGACCCACCTGTTTTTTAGCAACATGTTGTTTAACCTCCACATATCAGCTCAGTTGGTAAAGAACTCGCCTGCAATGCAGGAGACCTCGGTTTGGTTCCTGGGTCAAGAAGACCACTGGTGAAGGGATAGGTTACCCACTCCAGTATTCTGGCCTGGAGAATTCCATGGACTGTATAGTCCATGGGGTTGCAAAGAGTTGGACACAACTGAGTGACTTTCACTTTCACTTTTCATCTATGAATTTTCCAGTTTTCTTCATTATAATTAATTTCTAGTTTCATATCATTGTGGGTGGAAAAGATGCTTGATATAATTTCAATCCTCTTTAACTTATTAAGACATTTTGTGGCCTAACATATGATCCACCCTGGAGAATGTTCCATATGTACTTAAGAAGAAAAATGTGTATTCTGTCTCTTTTGGATAGAATGTTCTGTATCTATCTCTTAAGTTCATCTGATCTAATGTAATATCATTTAAAGTCAATGTTTTTTTTACTGATTTTCTGTTTGGATGCTATATCCATTGATTTCAGTGGGAGACTTTTCCATTTTTTAATAATCCGTGTATATTTTTCTTTCTTTCTTTTGAAGTGTACATCACTTGGATTTTAGACCAGCTTATTTCCATTTCATAACTCTCAACTTCTGCCACCTAGTCTCTCACTATGAGATTTTTACTCACGAAAAATTTTTGACACCAAGCCTAATAGATTATCATGCAAGAATATTATAGTTGGAAAGCAGGAATATTTCTCTATGTATGAAAAATTGCCTGAGCTGACAAGCAAAAACAATCTTTCTCAAAAGTAATATTATACAAATAGTATTATTATACAAAAAAATTATACAAATCATCTATGCTTATTGAGGTTTAAATAAGATATAAATAATCCATAAATAGGAAGAAAATATTTCCTTATGATACTAAAATAATTGTGAACTATATCTCAATATGTGGTTGCATATATTATAGTTTACATCCTTTGAAGTATATACATAAATTGTATGTAAATAGTTATAATGTTTACACTGAAATAATTATGCTTGTTTAAAATTTCTAACTTTGTATAATCTTCATTCATTTCTATATCAGATCCTATTTCATTGCAAAAACAATATGCTTTTGCATATGAAAACAATACACACATGCTGTTCTTATAACGATTACTTTTAAAATATTCATGCTGAAAATTTTATACTACAAAATCTTATCTTTAATTTCACAATTGAGATAAAGAATTGTGTGTCATAGAACTGGAAAATATTTCAAGGAATTATTCAACCTTTTGCATTTAGTTACATAGATTATCTTATCCTTACTCTATGGATATACTTGCTAAAGCCAAAAAAAAGTTAAATGAATTCACAAAGATCAGAGTGAGCAGTAGGAGTAGATATCTGAGAATAAAGGCTCTTAATCCTGTTCCCTAGCTCCTTGGACAAGACACAGACTGAATTTAAATATTCACTGATTTCTTTGAGTCCAATTTTTCTCAATCATATTTGGTTTCCTGGCTCTGTGCTTCTAACACTGGTGTCAGCACTTTATTTTTCCATTGTACAATTGTTTTTATAAAATAAGAAGAGCAAAATATAACAAAATATAATATTCAAAAAATTAAACCTCACTGGACAAAAAGAGACTACCAAAGTTGATGTACTGACTGATAGGCAGTGCCATTATATAATATTCCAACAAGCTCTATACTCTGAGTACCAAAAACAGTCATGTAGATTTCATCCCATAATTTTTGACAGTGCAAAGTTTTTAAAGTGTTATTTTTCAAAGTCTAGAATTGCTTATTATTTACAAAGTTATAAACATTGCAGAAATTCACATGTTATTTTTCATGTGTGTATTCTTCAAGATTTTATATAGGAGTTGAATTTACCTTCATGGTTTTTCTAAAATTTTTTCTGGTTAAGGCTACCCAGCAGTTTGCTGGCCCAAAATGTTTGGAAACTGTGACCTGTAAGCCCTTTTCCTGGATTCTATTGTTAATTTCACTTCTGACATCCTATTAGTTCAGTTCTGATTACTGCCCCTGGATGTATTGCTTCACGTTTTGCTCACTGTAGAATTCAATATCACTTCATTTCACACTCATGGTCTTCTCTAACATCCGTCATTTATTTTGGTCATCTTGGTGTAGCATTAACCTGAAGAATTGAATGTCATCTGCAAAGTCAGAGAATGCATTTCCCACATCTTTTTCCAGGTCACTTATCCCAATATTAAACAATACACATATATCTTGACATTTCCACTCTTCTCTTTTTCATCTCCTTTAAAACCAGAACTCTATTCTTTGTAAGCTATTGTAGTGGCTGCATATATGTCTTATTTCACGTGTTTCTTCATTAAGCCTAGAGAAGTGTGTGCAAGCGCACACATGCACACCCAAACACACCCATATTTGCAGAACAGACTGAAAGATGAAGTAGTTGGGGCAAAGAAATATGTGAATTTGTTAAGACTTTCTACCTCTCAACACGGAGCAAAATCATCAATGTCCAATAAAAATTCTTCCCATGTGAACTGCATTTTCCTTCCTCTGCTACATGTCATTTCTACTAACTAGCCAAAAAAAAAAAAAGCACACACACACAAAATTTTGATGGTTATATTACCTACTCTCAGCAAGCTTCAAAGTATTCCTCTGATCACTATAATTACAATTTGGGAGGGCTACAGTGCACACATAATTGAATTCAGAAAATTACAAACACTAGATCTATTTGCATATTATCATGAGAGCTTAGTTGTAAGGGTCATCTTCACTGAAGGCTTTCCTGTATACACGGACACCTGGAAAATCCCCCTATATCTACATGATTGGTTTCCTTGTTCTGCTATTGATAATAATCAGCTGACACTTCACTATATGCAGCTTTTCCTGGAACAATAAGGCATTTATACACATAAAATGAAAATGAACACGCAGTAATTGACTGGGACTTGAGTGTAAGATAATGGACTAAACCCCTCTAACAATGAATTTCTAAGCACTAAGAGGGGAAAATGTAAGGAGTGCAAATTGCATAGGGCCCATGGGTTTTCCAGAAAGACTTTGAAATCCTTTAGCTAGCATATGAAAATGTATTGCAAATGGATTTTTACAGCACAGGGATGTTACTTAAAGAGTAATTCAAGGCTCAGTGTGATATTTAGATTTAATATTTTACAAGCTTTATAGTTAAATTCTTTGAACTCCTTGGAAATGCAAACACGATGATGTAGTCTTCTGGCTGAATGAGTCTATTAGCCTTTCGTTCCATATGGTTTTAAAGACCTGTCCAGTAGAGTAGAGCAGAAGCAGCATAGGATTTCCTGTCAAACCACTGAGGTTGCCATCTTTAGATCTGCCACTCAGTCCAGGGTTCTAAGACAAGTTACTAAAGTGCTAGCTAAAATAGACGGAAAATAACCTATCTCTCAGAAGAGTTGACATAATATGTACATTGCAGATGCTCCCTAAGTGGTAGGCAACTTCCTTCCTAGGAAATACTTTCTGACTTCCTAAGAAAACTCTTCATTTTTCAACATAAGTAAAAACAATTCTTTAGAAAAACCTGATTTAAAAAAGTTATTTTGGTTGTGCTAAGTCTTAGTTGCAGCATGTGGGACCTAGTTCCCTGACCAGTTATTGAACCCAGGGTCCCTGCATTGGGAGCACAGCGTCTTAGCCTCTGGGCCACCAGGAAAGTTCAAAAAACCTGATTTTTACAGTAATGATCATTTACTTAAGTAAAGTTTCCTCTTTAATTTACACTGTTTAGAATAAAGTTTATATATTATAATTTTAAGTACTTAGAAAGGCAACCTGATATAATGAGAGATGATCATATTCTTCCTATGAGGTTTATTATAAAGTGTTTTTCCTGTTTTCTTGTTTAATCTGAACAATTACAACAGAATTCCAAGAATTCTTTAATAGGGTAGCCAGGTTTCTTTGAGAAATCCTTAAAGCTGAATGAGATATGATGAAAGGAGAAAGACTGAACCAGAAAAATCAAAGTTCTACTCACAACTTTTAAATTTGTTATCCATGCAATCTCAGGCAAGATCCTTAAGATTCTCTGCATTACTGGATCAAAACATTTGCCATGCCTACTTCATAGGGGTATAAGTATTGAATAAAAGATATAACAAACTGAAAGAGCTATGCAACAATTCTCTTTCATCTTACTCATAAAATTGATTTTAATTCAGGAGGATCAGCATTCAAAAATTCAGAGTATACATGACTTCCAAAATGTAAGAGAGTCATCTGTGTCGAGTTCCCACCTCAAAATCAGAACAAACACCTGCTCTGGTGGTTCTCAACGGGCGGGTGGCACATTTGGATAGGTAGCTGCTCTGATCGCACTGACACTTCAGAGGAGAGAAGCTTAGGAAGAGGGTTTAAAAAGTGACCATCCTGCAGAGTGAGGTGAGTCAGAAAGAGGAAAACAAATGTCACTGGTTAATGCATTTATGTGAAATCTTTTAAAAATGGTACAGATGAACCTAGTTATAGGGCTGCTGCTGCTGCTGCTAAGTCGCTTCAGTCGTGTCCGACTCTGTGCGACCCCATGGACTGCAGCCTACTAGGCTCCTCCGTCCATGAGATTCTCCAGGCAAGAACACTGGAGTGGGTTGCCATTTCCTTCTCCAGTGCATGAAAGTGGAAAGTGAAAGTGAAGTCACTCAGTCGTGTCTGACTCTTAGCAACCCCATGGACTGCAGCCTACCAGGCTCCTCCATCCATGGGATTTTCCGGGCAACAGTACTGGAGTGGGGTGCCATTGCCTTCTCCCAGTTATAGGGCAGGATAGAGATATAGACATAAAGAATTGACATGTGGACCCAGGGCGGGAAGGAGAGGGTGGGATGAATTGAGAGAGTAGCATTGATCCCTCTCTCTCTCTCTCTCTCTCTCTATATATATATACACACACACACACACACACACACACACACACACACACACTACTGTATGTAAAATAGCTAGCTAGTGGAACCTGCTGTACAGCGTGGGGAGCTTGGCTTCATTCTCTGTGATGACCTAGATGGGTAGGATGGAGGTGGGAGTGGGAGGAAACCTCAAGGAGGGGATATTTGTATACAGAGAGCTGATTTGCTTCATTGTACAGCAGAAACTAACACAATATTGTAAAGCAATTATAGTCCCCCAAAATAATTAAATAAATAAAAGAAGTGACTATGAAGACAAAGAGTGAATGAAATAAAGGTGAGTCCCCTGAAAATTGTCTACCTCATCTGAGCCTCCCACGGGGCACACAGAGGTAACCTACAATAATCAGAGGAAGACATCTTCCTTTCAGGAAGTTGCTCAGAATTGCCCTCACTCTCCAGGGACCAACTTATATCCAACTACACGGACGTTCCCTTGCCCCAAACTCCAGCACGTGAAGCCTGCTTCTTTCTCCTAAATTTTGGTAACAAACTGAAATTCTTTTCTCCATTTCCCAGCAACTGATTAAGCTTTTTCAGTTGTGGAGTTAAGCTCTCCACATCTACCTTGGCTTTATTTTCTAGGCGGTTCATAATGTTGCACTTCTCTCAGTCATAGGAGGAGAATTCAGATTAAGTTTAGAGTCTGGTCATCTAGGAAGCATGTTTTTTTGTTGTTTGTTTGCATTTGTTTTAATTTTTATTTCATATTGGAGTATAGTTGATTAACGATGATATGTTTACTGCAGGGGTAGAGCAAAGTGATTCAGTTATACCCATACAAGTATCCATTCTTTTTCAAGTTCTTTTCCAATTTAAGTTATTATAGAATATTGTGCCAAGTTCCCTGTGCTATAAAGTACATCCTTGCTGGTTATATATTTTAAATATATGTGTGTGTACATGTCAATCCCAATAGGAAGTATACTTTCACATGTGAAATTCGCTTATGTGAAACACACATTTTATCAAGATGGGAAAGTGAAAGTCACTCTGTCGTGTCTGACTCTTTGTGACCCCATGGACTGTAGAGTCCATGCAGTTCTCTAGGCTAGAATACTGGAGTGGGTAGCCATTCCCTTCTCTGGGGGATCTTCCCAACCCAGGGACTGAACCCAAGTCTCCAGCATTGCAGGCAAATTCTTTACAATCTGAGCCACCAGGAAAGCCCATCAAGATGGGACTGAACCTTAAAAATGGAAATTTATAGTTGAAATTATTTATATACCAGAGTGTGGTTTGAAGAATATCAAAAAGAACCACAACAAAAAATCCCATTGCCCCTCCCCATCAGATTTCTTTTGAAACTCCAAATTTCTCCCATTAATTTCACATCAGTGGTCACAGCATTTTTAAATATAAGGCACACCGACCTGTGCTGACCTACTCAATAACCTATTCTCACATATTAATTTCCTTGCTTTTTTAGCTTAGCTGTGCAGAAATTGGATATAGAACATTAAATATGGGATGGAGGCCAGCAGTTTGGGACAAGGATGAAACCAGGAAGGTCAAGATTGAAGCAAGGATTACCACGCGGATTTTCAAAAGAAGAAAAAAAGACCTCCAAAGAGGAGATAAATGATGTTTTAAAGTATATTTTATACATTCAATAATGTTACTAAAATCATTTGATCTGTTAAATGATAATCTTTTAGTCCAAATAAACACAGATTCTGCTCCCAAGTAAGAAACTGATTTCTAGAGAACAACATTTGCCTCTTAAGAATGACATTCTTTCAAGAGTTTAGAAAGAGGGCTACCTTGCTGGCTCAGTGATAAAGAATCTGCCTGTCAGGGCAGGAGACACGGGTTCAATCCCTGGTTGGGGAAGATCCCACACGCCACGGAGCAACTGAGCCCGTGTGCCACAACTACAGAGCCTGTGGCTAAGAGCCTGGGAGACGCAACCACTGAGCCCACATACCCTGGAGCCCACGCTCTGCGAGGACAGAAGCCACTGCAATGAGAAGCCGCATATCACAACTAGAGACGAGACCCACCTCGCTAAAATTAAAGACAAGCCTGCAGCAAAAACCCAGCACAGCCATAAATAAATAAAGAGTTTAGAAAGAACCTCAGACTTAAGCTTGCAAAGACTCTCCACAGACCTGTGGCTTTTCTGATGTTGGGAGTGCTTTCTGAACCTTTAAAAAATTATGTGCAATCTGTTCAGAGATGCTCTAGAGAAGACACATTTTAAGGGCATATACTATGTTCAATTTCCTATAAACTGATCATAGCCCATTCTAGCACAGGCTTTATGTGGAGACCATAGATATTAGAGGCCAGCGCTCCGGAGCTGACAAGGCAGCAGTTTCCTAGATCACTGTGGGATCTTCGTTGCCGTTACTGCGTTTTTCATTCAATGAACTGCTCTGTTTCACTGCCTTAATAGTCAGACTAGTTTCATATTCTTCTGATAACAACCTATAAAAAATACTGCTCAGTTGTAATTTCATTTTGCATTTTTTGGTGCTAACCTAATTTTGTTTTCTGAATTACTATGAGGAGGAAGTGAGACACAGAGAGAATGAATCACAGCAACTGCAAACCTGAATCATGATTCAGAATAAAGTAATATACAAGATTAATAATCGTGACAAGTTATGATGGCTAACTGTAGGTGCCAGTTTGGCTACAGTATGGTGTCCATTTTGATCAAACACCACTTTAGATATTACTGTCAAAGTATTTTTAGCAATGAGTAATATTTAAGTCAATATTTACGTTGATGCAGATTAACCTCCATGATGTGAGTGAGCCTCATCCAATCAGTTAAAGGCCTTAAGAAACAGAGACAGAGGTTTCCTGAAGAAGACAGAGTTCAGCCTCAAGACTGCAACACAGAAACGCTGCATGCATGTCCTGGCCTGCCCAGGCAGATTTTACGCAACAGGCTGCAGTGCCAATGCCTACCTGAATTTCCAGCCTTCCAGACTGCTCTATAAATTTCAGACTTCCCAGCCCCACAGTCTCATGAGTCCATGTCTTAAATCCTTTTCTATAGCACTCTGTTTCTCTAAAGAACCCTAATACACACGTAGCTGATAATCTTTTCAAGAGACTTTTACAATGGCTTCCTGACTGGTGTTCGGCTTCTTTCCCTCACCCCACCACATTACTCTCCATACTATTTTAAAATAATATTGCTAAAAGGAACCCATTCATATTTTTTGTCCTTTCTTGATGCATGCAGGGTAAATTCTAAGTTCCTGAATATAGCATACAAGGCATCTGTCTTATGCCCCCTTGCTGTCTCCCTTCCTTCCTCCCTTGCCACTGAAATGGCCTTCTTCTCTCTCTCTGCCTTTATTATTCTCCAGGCATATAAAACCTCTCTGTTTCTCCAAACTCATGACACTCCTTTCACATCTGGGCCTTTGCCCATGCTCTATCATCTGCCTGCCATGACTTCTCCTCTGGCCCCACACTTCTTGGCTCTAGGAATACACTTTCTCTTCTTTTCTAACTGGACTGAAGGGAGACATCACCTTATGTGATGAGTGTGACATCATTTAGGCTCGACCCAGTACATCCACCACCCACTCTCTGCCACCCCTGGATCTATGGATCTGACTGTGACTCTCAGTGTCCTTGGCTAGAGTGTGGAACTGTCTCGTTCTTTTCAGGACCCGCAGCACCTAACCCACCAGCTGTCACAGAGTATGTCCTGAACAAGATTATCGAATGCCTATAGCTTTACTCTCTTTTCGTTCAGCTACTCTGAAACTAAACCTCACAGTGTATTATGTAAATTAACATCTTTTTTAGGTATCTCATCTTCAGAGTTAAAACTATGTGAGATATCTTTTTTTTTTTGGATTTGTTCTATAAAATGCAATTAGAATATATAATATTCAGACCAAAACGTGGGATATCGTTCCCACTTTAGGGATAGTGCTTCTAGGCTAAGAAATGTACATCCCGTATTTAGAGTGTATTTAAATAATTTAGACACAGAACATGTTTAAATTCCAAGATGGCATTCATTTTTAAAATGCCCTGACATTTCATGGGGTCATTTTCTTTTAAAAACATACTGAGCTTTAGGAAGGAAATGAGCATGATGATAACTTTTGAATCATCCTTTAGAAAGGAACATGGTGATGGAGAGCTAAAAGAAGCATTGCAAATGTAACATCATCCTCTCAGTTTTCAGCAAATGAGGAAACTGAGGCTCAAGGATTTACTGTAACAAAAGGCACAAACCTGATCAGTGGCAGAATCCAGACTATAATTCTGTCCTGGACATTGTCACATTGGTTATCCTTTATTTGTTCTTTACCCCAGGCACTAATATAAGCTACTTATAATTCAAGTTGCAATCACACAAAATGCTTTTAGTACTACATGCAAAATAGATAAATACATCCAGTTGTTTTGCACATGTTGGTATTTTGAGACAGTTTTTTCCTGCTGCAATATCTAATTCGCTAAAAGAAATTCATGCTTGCCTATCATTTTTTTTTTCCTAAAGAAGTGTAAGCATCAATGAATCACTGATTAGTACTGGGTGTAAATACAAACCACTTGACATACATCAGATTCTCCCCACAAAAGTCAGCATCTTATGAACTTATGAATTCTCACAAACTAAAATCGTACACAGTTAAAATTCAACGATATGGCTCTCTTGTAATATCATGCCTTTCATAAATACTGAAAAGATAAAGCTAGTGCATACAGTGGGCTCTCTTTTTCCCTCCCAATGTTAAGAATATGAAGGAAACTTAAACACTTCCAAATACATTTGACTATTAATGTGAGTGTTAATTTTTTTTGGCAGGACTTCGGGGGAAAGAAAACATGTTTAAGAAGGTAAGAGGCAAGTGTATATATCAGAGGTGATACAGGTGAGTGTGGAGGTCAGAGGGCAATTGGAGACAGAAAGGCAGCAGACAGGAGGAAGAAGGGTAAAGGAGGGAGGGGATGGGAAGGACTATGACTGAAGCAAAAAGCTAGAAGTTAGTAGGAAAATGATGTTATGAATTTAACCCTGATGTTATGACTTTAACCCTGAATATTCATTGGAAGGAATGATGCTGAAGTTGAAGCTCCAATACTTTGGCCACTTGATGTGAACAGCTAACTCATTGGAAAAGACCCTGATGCTGGGAAAGATTGAAGGCAGAAGGTGAAGAGGGCGACAGAGGATGAGATGGTTGGATGGCATCGCTGATTCAATGGATATGAACTTGAACAAACTCCGATGGTGAGGGACAGGGAAGCCTGGCATGCTGCAGTCTGTGGGGTTGCAAAGAGTCAGACATGACTTGGTAACTGAACAACAATATAGAATAGGTAACTAATGAGAACCTGCTGAATAGCACAGGGAACCCTGCTCCATGCTCTGCTGACCTCAATGGGAAGGAAATCCAAAAGGAGGGGATATATATGTACAACCGATTCACTTTGCTGTATGTAGAAACTAACAGAACATGGTAAAACAACTATCCCCCAATAATGTTTAAGAAAGAAAAAAAAAGTTAGCAGGAAAGACAATAAAGAAAAAAAGAACAAAAGGAGATGAATGATCTCTTCAACGTTCCCACAAGCATGCCGCTCAGAATTTCCTTCTGTGCATGATCCCACTACACTGTAAGCACTTTTTCCCATTCCTGTCCTTTCAGCAATGCAATGAGCTAGCACTTCAGTTTCCTAACCTGTGTGCTGTATTTCCCTGTAACTTTCCTCTAGGACTTTGGTTCCCTTCTTTGTCTCCCTCTGCTCCCATCTCCACCTCAGCTCAGCCCAGCCAGAAAGTACAGGCTGCTCTAAATCTGTCTTCAAACCTTCCCATAGAACAGTGAGCCCTTCATGTCTGAGGTTCTGCATCTGTGAATTTAATCAACCCCAGATCAGAAATATTTGAAAAACATACAGAAATTTCTAAAAAGCAGAACTTGAATTTGCCACATACCAGCAAGTGTTTACAAAGCATTTACATTGTATTGGGTACCATAAGTAATCTAGAGATGATTAAAAGTGTATAAGTTACATACACCATTTTATATAAGGGACTTGAGCATCCCTGGGATTTTGTTTTCCAAGGGGGTCCTGGAACCAATACCTCACAGAAACCCAGGGTCAAGTCCCAAAAGTATTTATTAACAAGGAAGTCAAAAAAGTGTCTTTTCTTCTTCCTTCCTACCTGACTTTATCTGCCTGGATCTAGTCAATCTTTCTTCACTCCCCTCCCCTTGCCTTCCTTTTTTTATTATTCTCTTCTTCTGTCTCACCAAGAAAAAAGGAGGATCTTTTTCTTAGAGTGTCACCTCTCAACAACAAGGAACATCAGTCAGGCAAAGACTTTCATGGACTGTGCTTTATTTCAATTGATTGGGAGCTTAAAATCTATGATATTTGACAAGCTGTGCATTCCTACGTAATTACAGCGTGCTTCGGGTAGCATTTTAACTTATGAAGCCAAAAGCAAAGTGATTTTAACAACTTGAAATGTTAAATTAACTTGTGTGGAATGTTCCTTATGGAGATTCATGGCTGTAATGAAATGAAAATTTTTTGGTCATAAATAATAGGAAAAGTGAGATACTCGGTCAGAGTGTTTTGAGGATATATTTGACTTAACTCCATTGTATCATTAATAGGCATTGCAGTGGTTTTGAAGTCAAGAACAATTATAAAATCATTTCAAAATGTGAATCTGACAGGAAATAAATTAGAAAAATCAAACTGTTAACAACGAATAAATAAACGCATGCAATAGAACATAAGTGTGTTCTGTGTATTTACAACAGTTATGGCAGTAATTTGCTGTGCTTGACAGATTCTTTACTATAATATAATAGAAATAAGAGCTCTCCATTGGAATCAGATTATCATAAACATTAGAAAATCTTTAACTTATTAGCATATTTAAAAACAAATGTGTGTCGCAAAAACCTATTAAATGTGGCAACCAATTAAGAAACTCAGTTCTTTTATATGAGGAAGGAGAATGAGACTCTTTTTTCCCATTTACCATCTTCATTATAACATCACCCTCCTTCTATGCTGAACTCCAGGAACAGTCCTACAGTTCATGTTTGTCTTTAATATGTAGTTCATACACGGCACGTGAGCTTTCTTCTATTCCTTGCGCTGGGGAAAGTGCCAAATGAATATCTTCCTCCCAGATCTATCCAGTGAGTTTAGATTATCGTAGATACTGTCCACTCGGCACATCTACTTACACAGCCCATAGATCCATCCAGCTCAAGAGAAGCAAGATAAATGGACCATCGTTCTCTTCAAAATCTTTATACATCTAATTTTCCATGTCTCAGCTGATGGTGATCCCATGAGAAACGGAGGAAGCACCTTCCCTCTCTCTCATTACCACATCCAGTCAGTGAGTTCGATGCATGAGGCAAGGCACCCAAAGCTGGTGCTCTGGGACAACCTAGAGGGACAGGGTGGGGAGGAACGTAGGAGGGGCGTTCAGGATGGAGGGGACACGTATACCTATGGCTGATTCATCCTGATCTATGGCGAAAACCACGACAATATTGCTATTATCCTCCAATATAAATAAACAAATTAATTTCTAAAAATTCTTCTGCTTTCAGATACTCCTGCCTCCTGAGATCCTCTCTCTATCTCAGTCAAGATTTCATCATCTCTCCTGTACAAAACTGTGGTAGCATTTTGACTGCTCTCCCCATTTCCAGACTTGTGTCTTTGAAATCCACTTCCATTGAGGGATCTGACATCTCTTGTGCCAGCATATGTTACATTTTTGCCTTTTGATCCAGTTGGCAACTCCTGTGGTTTAATACAATATTTGGTCTGTTGATAATTATCTACATTTCTTGACGTGAGACACTTGACCTTAGTTCTGCCATCATAGGTTATGTTCTCTGATACATACATTTTCTATTTAATGGTCTTTGTTTTCTTTGTATTTCTTCCGATAATTTAGATTTTTTTTGTTGGCAAGGTTATACATATAACCATAAGTTTATATAGTACCTTAATTCTTTTTTTCCCTCTTGTTCCTCTAAAGCAAGAATTTAAATATTTAACTTCCCCTCTCAATTTTATTGAGTATAATGTTTTCTTAATGTTTATCTTTATGCTATTTAAGCATACTAATACTTATGTAACCTGACTTGGGCTTCCCAGGTAGCACTAGTGGTAAAGTACTCGCCTGCCAATGCAGGAGACATAAGAGACTCGGGTTCGATCCCTGGGCAGGTCGATCCCCTGTAGGAGGTCATGGCAACCCACTCCACTGTTCTTGCCTGGAGAATCCCATGGACAGAGGAGCCTGGTGGGCTCTAGGTTCACAAAGAGTTGGACATGCCTGAAACGACTTAGCATGCACACAGCCTGATTTATGAGTTTAAAATATCCTTTGATCTTAGCTTTATAAATCCACATTCTTGAAGTCTCCCAACTGTTTTTCTCTTCCCTCTTCCCAAGCTCAGTCTTTTAAATATGTAAATTTTACACTGTTGGGGCTTATAAATTTCACACTCTGTTTTGAAGCCTTAAACCTCCCATTTATTTTAGTCTTTTATCTGCTATTTAATTGGATTCAACACTCATTGCCAATCTTTATTAAATTTATTATTAGCTGTATTTTATCATCATGAGTTTATCAAAGATCATGGAAATTGTATTCATTGATTTCTTACATGTTTAAAAAATGTTTATCTCCTGCCTTTATAGACATTTTGCTTGCCTTGGTCTAAACTTTTTGGTTTAAACTTTTTTTGAGAACTTCATAGGCTACATTTTCTTTCAGTCTGACTATTGCTGTGAGTAACTATAAGACTAAATTAAATTTTTTGCCTTTATAGATAACTTGAATTTTACATGCCTGCTTAAGCAAATGTCTTTGTCTTTAGAATTTATTCATTTTACTGGACTACATCTCAATCAACTATTCTCTGTTAATTTCTCCAAGGACATGTTCGGTCCGTTCATTTTGTAGACTCAAGCTTTCTCTTTCTCAGGAAAATTTTCTTCAATTGTCTTGATCAAAGATTTTCTGTTCCTTATTTTGGTTCTTTATTCAGAGACACCAACAGAGAGCATTTCATGTTTCTTGTCATTTTCTCTCCTGAATCCTCTTCAACTCTTCATTTATGTCCAATATTTATTTAGCCTGTCCTCTAGTTAATGTTTTTCATCTGTCACTTGTTTCTCTTATTCCCTTTAAAATGTGTATTTTCTTGTAGCATCTCTGTAAAGATTCCATGCTGGTTCCCCTTCAATTATTTTTCATCTTTGAGTCTTGAACCAGACATCTATATGGAGGCAGTGATGAGTGGCTCCAGGCCATGTTCCAGGCTGAATTTCAACAAAATCTTTACAAGACTTGCTGTAGGAATGTCGCTTTTATCTTTACTTTTTCCCCAGCCAGTTGCTCAGAATCAGTGATGCTATTCACAAAGCTCAGGGACTCTTCTCTATTCTGCCTCACTGGATGACACTCTACGTGAACCTGACCTCACCCACATCTTCTCAGGGTCAAAGGAAGCCCAAGAAAGTTTCAAGCACCTGTCTGAGCATCTTCCTCGCCCAAAGAGTGGGTTATTGGTATGTTTTATGGGCTGAACAGTGGCCCCACAAAATTTATATAACAAAGTCTTAACCCCCAGTACTCCAGAATGTGACTGCATTGATAAAGAATTGATAATAGTGAAGAAAAAGAAAAAAAGTAAACCAAAAAAAAAAAAGTAAACACCCAAGTTGCCTGGTAAGAGTGAGGCATTATCTCACTGTCGTTCTATTATTCTCTGTCATTTTTTAGATTGGTTGCTTTTATTACTCTTGATCCCTAAATAGAATGCAATTTTCTTAATAGATATAAAGCAACAGAATGGTTTAGTTTGACTTCTTTTGAACCACCCCCACCAACCCATCCTCTCAACAGCATGGATTTAGTCTATATTAAGTAGTTACTAAACACACATTGACCAATTAAGAGGCAAAGGAAGAGTTAAGGAGTATAGTAGGTAGTTTTCAAAGCACTAAATGATCCAGAGAAATTACTAAATCCATGTGAAGATCCACATGATCTCTTTTGTCATGCTTGTAAAATGGGACGTATGGCATGGAATATGTAAATGTCCAGTGAAAAGGCATCACCAAGTGACCTAGAAGTAGGAATGATGTTTCAATACTTATTTGTCTACAATTTACATCTATTACCACTGACAGGAACTCTGCTACTTTGGGGTTATTTCCCTTTCCACCTTCTTATCAAGTGAATATGATTTAAAGAACCATTAGTGGGGCTCTAATTGAGTAAAGCAACAATTCTGTGATTATGGCCCACTTGACTTTCTGTCATTTCTGAAAATGACCTTATTGTAAACGGCTGACTTTGAAGATCACTGATGTACAAAAGGTTTATTCAGACAGTACTTAACTTCCTGACCCTTTCTTTTACTTGCTTTCCTAAACTGAAGATCAAAGCACTGTATTTCACGGTTGGAGTTTATTTATTCATTTGATTTTTTTTCTACAGACAAATTTCTTTTTGAGAACAAGAAAGCTCTCTTACATAGGCAGCTTATGATCTAACAGTCATGTTCACATGAAATATCTACCCTTAAAAGTAAACAGGTAGATAGATCTTCAGTTTAGTTCAGTCTCTCAGTCGTGTCCGACTCTTTGCAACTCTATGAATTGCAGCACACCAGGCCTCCCTGTCCAACACCAACTCCCGGAGTTCACTCAAACTCATGTCCATCGAGTCAGTGATGCCATCCAGCCATCTCATCCTCTGTCGTCCCCTTCTCCTCCTGCCCCCAATCCCTCCCAGCATCAGGGTCTTTTCCAATGAGTCAACTCTTCGCATGAGGTGGCCAAAGTACTGGAGTTTCAGCTTTAGCATCATTCCTTCCAAAGAACACCCAGGGCTAATCTCCTTTAGAATGGACTGGTTGGATCTGCTTGCAGTCCAAGGGACTCTCAAGAGTCTTCTCCAGCACCACAGTTCAAAAGCATCAATTACCACAGATAAAATAATACATACAGGATTACATAGATGCCCAGAGAAAACTAAGACTGTAACATGAAAACAAAGAATCACAGATTGCAAACACTCTTATGTCCAACTTTTCTTTGGTCAATGACAAATATATTAATTTCTCATGTTGCTATCAAAGCTAAATCAAATAATAGGATGTGGAATCACTGGAGAGTTATCATGGAACAAATCATTTCTGCTTAAAAATAAAAGCACCATTAATTTTTATAGATATAATTCATACAATCTAAATTTTACCCAAAAGTCTTAGGTAGATCTTCTGATATATTAAGATTTTTCTTTACTTCCATACTGAAACATACTAAAACTTTGAAAGTGAAAGTGAAGTTGCTCAGTCGTGTCTGACTTTTTGTGACACCATGGACTATAGCCTATCAGGCTTCTCCATCCATGGGATTTTCCAGGCAAGAGTACTGGAGTGGGTTGCCATTTCTTTCTCCAGCATATCTTCCTGACCCAGGGATCAAACCCAGGTCTCCTGCATTGCAGACAGACGCTTTGCTCTCTGAGCTATCAGGGAAGCCCAAACTAAAAGTTTACTAAAAAAACTAAAACTTTACTTTTATACTAAAATAGCTCCAATACTTCAGCCACTTGATGAGAAGACCTGACTCATTGGAAAACACCCTGATGCTGAGAAAGACTGAAGGTAAAGGAGAAGGGGGCGGCAGATGAGACAGTTAGATAGCATCACTGACTCAATGGACATGAATTTGGGCAAACTCTGGGAGACAGTGAAGGACAGGGAAGTCTGGTATGCTGCAGTCCATGGGATCACAAAGAGTTGAACACAACTTAGTGACTGAATAACAACAAAAAACATTAAAGTGGACTTTTAGGAATATAACATTCTCATTAATAAAATGGACTTACTATTTCAATAAATCACAATAACTTTCTATCTTTTCATACAGTCATACAGTTCATGGGGTTCTCAAGGCAAGAATACTGGAGTGGTTTACCATTCCCTTCTCCAGAGGACCACATTTTGTTAGAACTCTCCACCATGACCTGTCTGTCTTGGGTGGCCCTACACAGCGTGGCTCATAGTTTCATTGAGTTAGACAAGTCTGTGGTCCATGTGATCAGTTTGATTTTTTTTTTTTTTTGATTGTGGTTTTCATTCTGTGTGCCCTCTGAGGGATAAGAATAAGAGGCTTATAGAAGCTTCCTGCTGGGAGAGACTGACTGAGGGGGAAACTGGGTTTTGTTCTGATGGGCGGGGCCATGCTCAATAAATCTTTAATCCAATTTTCTGTTGATGGGCTGTGTTCCCTCCCTGTTGTTTGACCTGAGACCAAGCTATGGTGGAGGTAATGAAGATGATGGGACCTCCTTCAAAAGGTCCCATGCACACATTGCTACATTCCATGCTCCGGACCCTGCAGCAGGCCACTGTCAACCCACACCTCTGCCAGAGACTCCTGGACACTCACAGACAAGTCTGGGTCAGTCTCTTGTGGGGCCACTGCTTCTTTCTCCTGGGTCCTGGTGCATACAACGTTTTCTTTGTGCCCTCGAAGAGTCTGTTTCCCCAGGCCTGTGTAAGTTCTGGTGGCTCTATAGTGGGGTTAATAGTGACGTCCTCCAAGAGGGCTTATGCCACACCCAGGTCTGCTGCACCCAGAGCCCCTGCCCCTGCAGCAGGCCACTGCTGACCCGTACCTCCGCAGGAAACACTTAAACACTCAAAGGCAGGTCTGGCTCAGTCTCTGTGGGGTCTTCTGGTGTGCACGAGGCTTTGTTTCAGCCCTCTGAGCGTCTCTGGTGAGTATGGGGTTTGGCGGGTATGGGGAGAAATATCAATAACCTCACATACGTAGATGGTACCACCCTCATGGCCGAAAGTGAAGAACTAAAGAGCCCCTTGATAGAAGTGATAGAGGAGAGTGGAAAAGTTGGCTTAAAAATCAACATTCAGAAAACTAAGATCATGGCAACTGGTCCCATCACTTCATGGTAAATAGATGAGGAAACAATGGAAACACAGTGAGAGACTTTATTTTGGGGGGCTCCAAAATCACTGCAGATGGTGACTGCAGCCATGAAATTAAAAGACGCTTGCTCCTTGGAAGAAAAGTTATGACCAACCTAGACAGCATACTAAAAAGCAGAGACATTACTGTGCCAACAAAGGTCCATCTATTCAAAGCTATGGTTTTTCCAGTAGTCACGTATGGATTGTGAGAGTTGGGCTATAAAGAAAGCTGAGCATCGAAGAATAGGTGCTTTTGAACTGTGGTGTCTGAGAAGACTCTTGAGAGTCCCTTGGACTGCAAAGAGATCCAACCAGTCAATCCTAAAGGAAATCAGTCCTGAATATTCATTGGAAGGACTGATGCTGAAGGTGAAATTCCAATACTTTGGCAACCTGATGTGAAGAACTGAGTTATTGGGAAAGACCCTGATACTGGGAAAGATTAAAGGCAGGAGGAAAAGGGGACAACAGAGGAAGATGGTTGGATGGCATCACCAACTTAATGGATATGAATTTGAGCAGTTTCTAGGAGTTGGTGGCGAACAGGGAGGCCTGGTGTGCTCCAGCCCATGGGGTCACAAAGAGTCGGACACAACTGAGTGACTGACCTGAACTGACTGAACTTTCTGTCATTTCTTCCTATGAGAATAGATGTCTCAAGTGTTACATTCTTCCTTATGTTTCATAGTCTTTGACATAATAGTTGTGGAGTTATGGTTCTTTATATTCAGTGACCATCTTACCAAAAAAAAAAAAAATGAAATAATCATGAAATATTCTCATGACTATGAGAATACAACTGACAATATCTACTATGTTATTTGTAGTTTTTTAGGAAGTGATTGGTTGTCATTGTGGCAAATCTCCAAAGGAAAAAGTTGATTTTGAAGAAGAATGTGAAATTCTTGGTCATTGATATCCTTTATTTCAATAGAGTACATGGCCCTTGTTCTATGTTCTTCATAGATATCATGGATATCTATTTTTAATATCTTCTTTATATTAATATGTCTATGATGTTTTTAAAGATAACAAAGAAGTTCAGCCTATACTAATATGTGAATCATTTAATGTCTGTTGTGAATTATAAGGGCACCACAAAAATTATTGATTACATGTCACTGTGTATTCAGATCAGCAAAACAAATACATGATGACATTAAATAAGTTGTTAGAATCAATGAAGCTGGCAATATTAGATTTTCCAAAGAAATCAGGGTCTTAGTATGTTCTGATGTCTAATATAATTCATTTTTGGTTATTATTTTTTAATATGATGTTTCACTTGATGACACACCAAAGCCTTTTTAATAAGACTTTATCTTATAAACACACCAAATATATCTCCTTCCAGTCGTAGATCCATTTGCAATGGTCAATATAATTCAATAATGAAAATTATGAGTATATACTCAATCTAGTAATTGCCAAGCTGCCAAGTAATTTGATAAATGCACATTATCTAATCATATCCTCAAACTAACCCCAGGAGATCAAAGTAATCAATTATCCTGGTTTTGATGAAAAAAATGAGACTTCACAAGGTTAAATATAGTCAAATGAGATAGGACCAGTGTTTGACCCATGTTTATGAAACTGCAAAATTCAAACTCTACCCATGGTTATTAAATTTTCATGTCTTTAAGTCTTGTATTCTTATGTGGACATGGAGCTTCTTGATGATAGAAATACGATTTGTACTTCCATAATGCCTAGAACCTCAAATAAGTAAGTTATCTTTGATTTACAAAAAGACAAAAAAACAAAAAACAAAAACGGTAATAATCCGTACAGGTGACTCTCTAAACCATTAAAATACCACTGAAATCTAAGACTACACACGTACAATGGCTATATTTTTTTCAGAAAATTAAACTTGTTTTCAGTTTCTAAGAAAAGAGATGCTTGGGAGTGGCATTACCAATTTTATTAAAATGGGAGGATATGGAACGTGACTCATTTCTACACATGTTCAGTCTAGAGCAGCACTTTTGCATGACCTGACACATTGGTTATGGTAAGAAATAACACCTGACACACACCCTGTCTGTAAAAATTAGCTCCAGCACAGCCTGAACCACCATGTGCATTATATTTTGTTCCATGTTTCACTGCTATCCTAGCCATTACTTCTGCCACTCCTTTTTTTCACTCCTGTCCACACATCTCCCCTAGCTGTAAAACAGTGATTCTTCTAGGATTCCTCTCTACATTTTGTCAATGGGTCAACACATTCCATAGTGTTGTTTCCAAACAGGGGCAGCCTCTGCCTGTCTTGTTTGTGTGCTCACAGGTGTCTCTCTCACCCCCAGGCTCATCTACCCTCCCACATGGTACAGAATCCATATGCAACCCAAAGTGTGTGGTTTTGAGGTCCTCATCTACTTGAAGTTCTGGAATGAGATTTTACTCTTTTAGGGTTAAGAAGACACATTACATATAACTCTGTTTCTTGGTTTGGAACCCGGTGATCTTGTGAAATACAATTAATTTCCCATGGATGTTCAATAATAAAATCCAAAGTTTGTAATCATTCTTCAAAAAAGAATACTATCTAACACTTTTAAAAGGTCACATTCTAATAAGCAAAATATGAAAATCCTAGGGGAACATGAAAGATTCTTATTATAATAATGCCTGAATAATATATCAATTTCTCCCTAAATCTCTGTGCTCAGATATCAGGAAAACATTTCTCATAACCCTAAAAATACACCGCAGTTGCTAGAGGCACACAAAGCTTAGGTTTGAAAAGATTATTTGTGTTCCTCAGTCCAGTTCCTCAGTCCAGACAGCTGGACTGAAAAAGACAACTGGACTCCTCTTACACAGATGTTTGTGCAGCTCTGCCTTTAAGTAAATTCAGCATCTACTGAAAAATACTTAGTCATCCTCACGTATGTTCTGTGCAATTCTAGCCATATTAACCCTTGCTTCATCTTCTCTTCTACAATCCGAATGATTCTGGAATTTTTTTATTTGTCATCTTCCCCAAAAACATGAATCTTGAATATTTTCAAATATAAGGATTTTTATAACTCACTGAAACAGGATTAATTTTTTTCTCCTCTACATTTTCTTCCATGAAAATGGCCTTGACCCATTTTTCCAGCCAGATAGAAACTTTAGTCAAGGGGGATTTCAACTGTCAATGAAATTCTGTACTTCTTACCTTGTATATTTCATAGTAAGAAGGCATCTATTTTGGTGTCTGAGGGCAAGTTTTGGCAAAATGATTAATCAGCTTATTTTATCAGAAGACAACATGAAGCCATTTGGACTCACACATGGGATTTAGTTCATACTTGTGTTAAGCATTCTGTTAAAACTGTGAAATTAAGTAAATCACCCAACTTCTCTGTACTTTTGATTCCTCATCTGTAAAATGAGGCTAATAATACTCACTCTATAGAGCTATGTAGAGATTAAAAATATTCAACATATTGAATATTCAACATACTGAATTTTGGAGCCAGTGCTCCAAAATTGTTACTCTGTGACATTCTTCTGGAAATAGTAAATTTTGATCAGAATCTACTACATACATCAAGAGGCTCAGGGACTTTTCTATCTGATGGAGGCAGTGACTTATAGTCTCCAGTCTTTCCTATATGCTTCTCAACACAATCCTACATGCATGCTGGGATATTTATGGTTGAGATGTCATTGCAAATATCTCTGCTGTCAGGGCAGACATGAGACAGGTTCTCAATAACTCAAAAACTGGTTTTACTCCCTACTGTTTTGCTGCTGCTGCTGCTGCTAAGTCGCTTCAGTCGTGTCCGACTCTGTGCAACCCCAGAGACGGCAGCCCACCAGGCTCCCCCCTCCCTGGGATTCTCCAGGCAAGAACACTGGAGTGGGTTGCCATTTCCTTCTCCAATGCATGAAAGTGAAAAGTGAAAGTGAAGTCGCTCAGTCGTGTCTGACTCCTAGAGACCCCATGGACCGCAGCCTACCAGGCTCCTCCGTCCATGGGATTTTCTCGGCAAGAGTACTGGAGTGGGGTGCCATTGCCTTCTCTGCCCTACTGTTTTAGGGAAACTTAAAAATTTGAGAAGCTTGTTGAATTTCCACCCATAGACAAAAGTTCTATCAGTATCAAAGTATTTTCAGATACTGTTGTGATCAATGAATTCCCATTTGGGATAAATCTTATACACATGGGTCTACTAAACAATCTGCTAGAAAAGTTGACAGTTTTCACCTAATGAGATTGATTTTAATTTCAGATACCATAATTAATTATTCATTAATGTAAATCTCCTTTTTATGTGGGTTTAGCTCAGTTAGCATTAAAGCTTCAAAGACTTAGAGGGAAAAAAAACTAAAGAAGAGGGTCAAAATTTTACATTTACTCAGAATATTAAGGCATTTTCTGCAAGTAAGCTAGTATACTTAACACAGCATACAAAACATAATGCATAGTATAAGTCCATTAATCTAGATTTCTTACCACTTTCCATGAGAATTAAAATGAGGCTTTATTTTAATTTACGACATTCAGCTGTTATTTTTCAGTTACCATCATCATCTTATGCCTCATATTTCCTTTCTTTTTCATTTCCTGGTGTTAACTCAGCAGCAGGGACTAATGTAAATGTCCAGCCCACAAAGCATGTGTCATTTCGCTAATGTCACTGAGTACAAAAAGAATCTGAAAATATAAAACTAACTACCATTTTCTGAGTATTCATGTGCTCTGCAACATTTACAACACTTTGTTGTTTGATCATTATTATCCATGTTTTCCATAAAGTAGCTGCTATGAGTGAACTCCAGGAGTTGGTGATGGACAGGGAGGCCTGGCGTGCTGCAATTCATGGGGTCGCAAAGAGTTGGACACGACTGAGCGAATGAACTGAACTGAACTGATTAGGGATGCAGCTAAATTCACACATACACTAAGCACTGGAGTTAAGATTCAAGCTACCTCCTTGGCCTGTGTTTTTTCACCTACTGCATTGAAAATCTGTTCTTCAAAGGAAGTTTATAGTTCCTTTTCTGCTGGTTGGCTATACTAACTCTATTTTTGAAGTAGGAATACATTTTCCTATAATCACATCAGAAATTTTCACTCTATTTTTCTACTATAAAAATGACTTGGCCTTAATTTGTTCAAAAAAAGCACAATTATGATTCATTTGTTTTACAAAAAAGGAGTGTTAATTATTGGAGTAAACTACAGAGTCGGGTTTTTTTTTTCTTTTCTTTTCTTTCTTATTGGAGGACAATTGCTTTACAAAGTTGTGTTGCTTTCTGCCGTACAACAGTTGAATCAGCTATACATATATATACATCCCCTCCTTCTAGAGCCTGCCTCCTCCACATGCCCATCCCACCCTTCAAGGTTGTCACAGAGGGAGAAATTTTTAGATACAGTGAATGACGCTAGACATGAACTAGAAGACCAAGGTCTAAAACCAGGGAAACAATGCATTCCTCTCGCTAAAGAACAAAGCCCAGGTGAGATGCTGTTGTGCCTGGCTAATAAGACATCTGGCCCCATGGTCCTCACAGGAACCTCTTCAGTTCACACGTCGTCAAGAACAGATCTTATCTTTCCTGATGCCAGTCCCTAAACCCTCACTGTATCAGCAAACATACACTGCCCTCCAGAAACAATCAGAGCTGTCGCTGCAATCAGAGAAACAGGCTCAACTCACACATGGCTTTTGCATCACAATTGTAAAACAACTGCTATTTTACTTTTGGCTTTCCCTCTGGAAACTACAGACAAACATGAACCGGTGTTTTAAGTCTTTTTGATTAGAGTTTAGTGACAGCTTAAATTGTGCTTAGAACTTAGCGATAATCATGGGTGTCCCTAATTGTCATCAGAATAAAAACCACTCTTTGTCTAAGTTTATTTGCATGTAAGGCATTAATTGTAATATACTCTATCCCCTCAGAGTCCCTTGGACTGCAAGGAGATTCAACCAGTCCATTCTAAAGGAAATCAATCCTGAATATTCATTGGAAGGACTGATGCTGAAGCTTAAACTCCAATACTTTGGCCATCTGATGTGAACAACCAGCTCATTGGAAAAGACCCTGATGCTGGGAAAGATTGGAGGCAGGAGGGGAAGGGGACGAAAGGGGATGAGATGGTTGGATGGCATCACCGACATGATGGACATGAGTTTGAGTAGGCTCCAGGAGTTGGTGATGGACAGGGAGGCCTGGTGTGCTGCAGTCCATGGGCTTGCAAAGAGTTGGACACGACTGAGGGACTGAACTGAACTGACCTGGTTTTCATGCAAGATATTAATTGTAATATATTCTATCTCTATTAAAGGTAGGAAAAAAAGGCCTTATACCTATTGAAAACTTGACATTAAAATTTTGGTTTATTGCCAAAGTTTTATGGTATTAATGTTTCATCTAATTTTAAAATCACATATGACAAATATGTATACATTACATAACACACTGTGACTAGCTAGTATACATTTCTTTAGTTTCCCTATCTCCTTTGTTTCAGTTTCTATTATATTAAATATTTCAGAAATGAGTAGATTTTAATGTTCAAATGAGAATGATTCTAATTTCAACAATTCTGTCTAGGACCTGGACAACTAAAATATTTCCTGAATTTGAATTAGTATAAATTTCTTGAACCACCCCACCAGTAAACGAAGACTGACTTATGATGTAGGTCATTCATTTCTCCTGCCTTTTGCTTTTTGAAACTTAGAAAAATTTATTTTTTGTTGTACAGTGAAGCATCTCATGTAAAGAAATCTGGATGGAGAGCTCACTTGCCTCAAGTTTATAATTCAAGATTGAGACATAAAAACAAAAGCAGACTAACAGATGAGAGAACAGACTTGTGGCTGCCAAGAGGGAGGGTGGTTGGGGAGAGATGCTTTGGGAGTTTGGGATTCACAGATGCAAACCGTTATATATAGGATGGATAAACAATGAGGTCCTATTGTATAGCACAGGGAACTATATTCAATATCCTGTAATAAACTATAATAGAAAAGAACACAAAAAATAGTATATGTGTATAACTGAATCACTGCTATACATCTGAAGTTAAACAACATTGTAAATCAATTATACATCAATAAGATAAATTTTAAAGATTGAAAGGTAAAATGGCTTCCCAGGTGGCGCAGTGGTAAAGAATCTGCCTGCCAGTGCAAGAGATTCAAGAGATATGGGTTCAATCCTTAGGTCAGGAAGATTCTCTGGAGAAGGAAATGGAAACCTGTTCCAGCATTCTTGCCTGGGAAATCCCATGGACAGAGGGGCCTAGTGGAATACAATCCATGGGGTCGCAAAGAGTCAGACAAGACTGAGCAACTGAACACACATATACACACAAAATGCAATTAATTAAGACCTCTGGCTTCAGACCACTCACTACTTGGCTCTGCCAATTTGAACCTTTTTGACTCTGGGTGTGTCCCTTAGCCTCTGTGTGCCACAGTTGCACAAATACAGTACTTACCTCCTAAGTGTATTGCGGAAACTAAGGACATAAACAGCAAGTGCTTACAACAGTGTCATGTATACACTAAGCACTCAGTAAATCTCAGCTAGCTGTTGTGGATCATATTTTATCAATACAGCTGACAAAATGTAATCATGCAACTTTAATTTATGAATGAAATTACTGCCTAGTGAGTTAATATTGTGTTCAGAGAAGGACAAATGAGAGACAAACAGTCAAATATGTCATCATCATTCCACAAAATGTGGGTCAAACGTTTTGTAGGAGACAATACAGTTGTCAGACCATCTGAATTCAAAGTGTGTACACAGAATGAGAAAGCAAAAATGGAATTAGTTAACATGTTCTTCACCTACTTTACAGTTACTTACAGAGTGCATTAAAAATGGAAATGTGTTTCTCATAGAGGAAAATCTGGTTGCATTTTACTATTTGCAGAAAGGTCATAATATTTCTAAGCAATAAATTAAATCAGTCACTGTTTACCATTTACTTACAAACTAACCAAGGTTCAAGCCCAAAAGTTATAAGTTCACTAAAGGCAAAAAATTTCATGTAAGTTGGTCAAACTATACTGCTTAGACTTTAAAATTAGTTCAAGGAAGGAATGGAGATGGGATGGATTGGGGGATTGGGATTGATCCATATAAACTACTATGTATAAAATAGATAGCTAATGAGAACGTATTGTATAGCACAGGGAACTCTATTCAATGTTCTGTGGTGACCTAAATGGGAAGGAAGTCCAAGGAAGAGGGGACATATATATATATATGGATGATTCATTTTATTTTGTACAGCATAAAGCAACACAACATTTTAAAGCAACTACACTCCAACCTATGAGATCAGATCAGTCACTCAGTCATGTCCGACTCTTTGCGACCCCATGAATTGCAGCACGCCAGGCCTCCCTGTCCAACACCAACTCCTGGAGCTCACTCAGACTCACGTCCATCAAGTCAGTGATGCCATCCAGCCATCTCATCCTCTGTCGTCCCCTTTTCCTCTTGCCCCCAATCCCTCCCAGCATCAGAGTCTTTTCCAATGAGTCAACTCTTCACATGAGGTGGCCAAAGTACTGGAGTTTCAGCTTTAGCATCATTCCTTCCAAAGAAATCCCAGGGCTGATCTCCTTCAGAATGGACTGGTTGGATCTCCTTGCAGTCCAAGGGGCTCTCAAGAGTCTTCTCCAACACCACAGTTCAAAAGCATCAATTCTTCGGCGCTCAGCTTTCTTCACAGTCCAACTCTCACATCCATACATGACCACAGGAAAAACCATAGCCTTGACTAGATGGATCTTTGTTGGCAAAGTAATGTCTCTGCTTTTGAATATGCTATCTAGGTTGGTCATAACTTTCCTTCCAAGGAGTAAGTGTCTTTTAATTTCATGGCTGCAGTCACCATCTGTAGTGATTTTGAAGCCCAGAAAAACAAAGTCTGACACCGTTTCCACTGTTTCCCCATCTATTTCCCATGAAGTGATAGGACCGGATGCCATGATCTTCGTTTTCTGAATGTTGAGCTTTAAGCCAACTTTTTCACTCTCCACTTTCACTTTCACTTTCATCAAGAGGCTTTTGAGTTCCTCTTCACTTTCTGCCATAAGGGTGATGTCATCTGCATATCTGAGGTGATTGCTATTTCTCCCGGCAATCTTGATTCCAGCTTGTGTTTCTTCCAGTCCAGCGTTTCTCATGATGTACTCTGCATATAAGTTAAATAAACAGGTGACAATATACAGCCTTGACGTACTCCTTTTCCTATTTGGAACCAGTCTGTTGTTCCATGGCCAGTTCTAACTGTTGCTTCCTGACCTGCATACAAATTTCTCAAGAGGCAGGTCAGGTGGTCTGGTATTCCCATCTCTTTCAGAATTTCCCACAGTTTATTGTGATCCACACAGTCAAAGACTTTGGCATAGTCAATAAAGCAGAAATAGATGTTTTTCTGGAACTCTCTTGCTTTTTCCATGATCCAGCAGATGTTGGCAATTTGATCTCTGGTTCCTCTGCCTTTTCTAAAACCAGCTTGAACATCAGGAACCCTATAGAGTATTAAAAAGCAGAGACATCACTTTGCCGACAAAGGTCCATCTAGTCAAAGCTATGGTTTTCCAGTAGTCATGTTTGGATGTGAGAGTTGGACCATAAAGAAGGCTGAACGTCAAAGAATTGATGCTTTTAAACTGTGGTGTTGGAGAAGACTCTTGAGAGTCTCTTGGACAGCAAAGAGATCAAACCAGTCAATCCTAAAGGAAATCAACCCTGAATACTCATTGGAAGGACTGATCCTGAAGCTTAAACTCCAATAATTTGGCCATCTGATGCAGAGTTGACTCATTGGAAAAGACCCTGATTCTGGGAAAGACTGAAGGCAGGTGTAGAAAGGGATGATGGAGGATGAGATGGTTGGATGGCATTAACAACTTGACGGACATGAGTTTGAGCAAGATTCAGGAGTTGCTGATGGACAGGGAGGCCTGACATGCTGCAGTCCATGGGGTTGCAAAGAGTCAGACATGACTGAGGGACTGAACGATACTCCAACAAAAAATAAATAAAATAAAATAAAATAAAACTAGTGCACAAAGCTTGACTTACATACTCCCAAATATAATCCCCAAACCACTACCTATACATTTTCTATATTTAAGAATTATGTTTATATATGACAATATTGCTGGTTGTGCAAGCTTAGAGGATGCTAGAGAGAGTTATAAGTTATTTCCAATGATGCCCCTCCTGGGGCGATGCTCAGACAGTACTAAATCTATCCAAATCAAAGGTCTGCATTTCCAGAAGCACAATTCAAACTTTCGCATATCCCTGAAAGGAAGAGATATGCTCTCATCTCAGGAATTAAGTGAACAATTAAGAGCCAGAGAAACTGATTAATCAGGAATTTGTCTGCAAGGGCTCCAGCAGGTGGGATGCAGAAAGATACAGCCAGGGGCTGATAGGAAGCAAACAGATGGTTAATGACTTGTGGGTCGATAAAAGGGCTGGTTTGGGACTAATCTCATAAACGCCATTTCTTCTTACCCTTTTTGTCTTCATGCCAAACAGGTGTGTGGAAATCTGAATCGTGAAATGTTGAATAGTTAATTTAGGAGGCTGGAAAATTAAAATAGGAAATTAACAGGGGAAATGCTAAACAGCCAAAATAAAATCTGGACATCTTTCTTCTTTTAGGTTGATAGGTGACCCGAATTTTTCCTTGAACAATTAAGACTGATTACTTTGATTCTGCACATTAATTTTGTGGCATCTAGTTGATTGACAGTTATATACATATTTAGAATAGAAAATGGAGTCATTTAATAACATTTTCATATTAAAATAAATGTTTTGACTTATTACCAGAGACATATTTGAATTGATAGGCTAATCAGTCTTATCAAATAGACACTTTTCTTGTTACTTCTTTTTGCCAGAACGGATGGTGGATGGGTGTGCTGTCAACAAACTTTTGACTGAGATAATTCAATTAAACAAAACTCCTTATGAATCTCAAAAAGATAGTTGTATTTTATCCATACATTTTTATGTTCACTTGTATTAAATATCTTTAGATATTCTGAAAGACTTAACCATCCAATGCTACATAAAGATGCTATGATTCCCACATACACATTTCAGATATTTTACATACATGCCATATGCTTGAATGGAAAGATCATAAGCCAAAATATTTACCAAATTAATCAGAATCACTAGACAACCTTGTTAAAAATGAAGACCCAGATTCTATTACAGACTGCCCCATAGACCTACTGGAGGTAGAACTAATCAATCTTTTACTTTATTTATTTTTAATTAATTTTTATTGAAGTATAGTTGTTTTACAAATTTGTGTTACTTATGCTGTATAGCAAAGTGAATCAGCTATACGTATACATATATCCTCTGTTTTGGATTTCCTTCCCAGTTAGGTGACCACAGAGCATTTTACTATACAGCTGGTTCTCATTTGTTACCCATTTTATACATAATAGTGTGTATATGGGGCTTCCCTGGTAGCTCAGTGGTAAAGAATTTGACTGCAATGCTGAAGACTGAGTTTGATCCCTGGGTTAGGAAGATCCCCTGGAGGAGGGCATGACAACCTACTCCAGTATTCTTGCCTGGAGAATCCCCACTAAGAGGAGCCTGGCGGACTACAGTCCTTACAGTTGCAAAGAGTCGGACACAACTGAAGCGACTTAGCAGCAGCAGCAGCAGCAGTGCATACATCTCAGTCCCAACCTTCCAATTCATCTCACCACCACCGCCCCAAACCCTTCTCCCCTTGGCAGCCACACATTTGTTCTCTACATCTGTGCCTCTGCTTCTGCTTTGCAAATAAGTTCATTTGTACCATTTTAAATAAGTAGCTGATATAAATCTTATGCTGGTTCTTGAATTCTGAGATTCACTAAGAGGATTCCAAATTTTAAAGCACTGCTGTTACACCAACTACTTTCAGAATATCTCTATGAAAAGCACATGATATATTCAGTGAGAACACTGGACTTAGAATCATGGAACATAAATCCTACGTCTTGGAAGCTCTGCAACCTTAGGCAATTCTTTTAACTTCACTAATCTTTGGCTTAACTATCTGTTTCACTGAGTGGTTAAGAACTGTTTTCTCTCAGTCCTAACAAGCCATAATTCCAGAATTGGTATTATATTGTTTCACTGGTATAATGGATTCTGAGAACTCTACAGTCAATATTGGATACAGATAACTTATTATATATCAGTTTTAACAGTTGTGTGTAAATCTGTATTTATTGCTGCCACTGAACTATTTTAAAATGCCACCTTGTGTTTACAATAATTTGGAATAGGGAAATAAAAATTTTAACAAAATGCAGCTAGTCTGAATATTAAGTCAGAAAGGTGATGGGAGAAAAGTTCTCATTTACATAAATTAAATATCCATTGCTTTATACTGAAAGAAAGAAAACAAATAATTAAAAAGATATTTTATATATTAACATCTGGATACGTAAGATGTAAAAGAAACCTGCCAAATGTAAAATGTCCCTGGTGCTCTTAATAATATAACTTTTCAAATGCTACATTTCCAAAGGCCCAGGAAAACCATATTTTAATATCTTTCCATTACATATTGGGAGAAGGAAATGGCAACCTACTCCAGTATTCTTGCCTGGAGAATCCCATGGATAGAGGAACCGGGCAGGCTACAGTCCACAGGATCACAAATAGTTGGACAAAACTGAGCAACAAACACAACATTATATATCGATCAACCTCTCTAAAATTCACCCTGATAGAAAAGAATTGAGATCATCATCACATGCATTATCAGGGCTTCTGCAGAATGTGAAAGCTTTCAGGTATTTAAAGTGCACCCCTTAAAGCTATTTGACAATACTGCTAACAGGAGAGCAGATGTGTAAGCATCCAAATAAAGCTTAGATGTGGAGAATGTCATTTGGAAATCGTCAGCAGATTGCTTGTGGCCACACATGACAAATACATGCTTTTGGTATCATGTTCCCCAGGGTGGTGTTAGAATTTTTCTGAAGATTATTTGGCCATTGTTATAAAAATACAAAGTTCAGTCCTGATCCTGTTCTTTAGCAGTTCATCAGCCTCAGTAATAATAATAAACCAATGAAATAACTTCTCTGTGATTTGAAAAAGGCAATATTAGGTTTTCTTAGACAAAGACAACATGATAAAAAAATTTTAACAGATTTTAAGCTTGAATGACACTCTTGGAAGGTAACAAATGAAGGTAGATGTATTGGGTACTCTTCAACTTCTATTAGAAGTTCATATTTCTCATCAGGAATTAAGGTTGAGTTATCCTAACTCAATAAAAGAGTAAAAGTCACTCTTTCATGGTCTGCCCACTACAATGATTGTGTGCTTTGTTTCCAATATTTTTACAGTATGATCAGCACAATAATTGCAGTTGCTCAGAACCAACATTTCAGTTATTTTCCCCCATATATGTCAACCTGAACAAGATTAATTTAGGAGAAACAAGTATATCCTATATAAACTGAGGTATGAAATTTCCCAATTTTGTGTTCGGTTTAAATAGCCAGATTGCTGTTCCACTTCATAAAGGAATGTTAGAACATTAGTACTTACTTAATACACCCCAAAGTGAAAAGGTGCATTTTATTGTTTATTTTGACCCAAGGTTAATTGATTGGTAATGATTTGATATGTTAGGCACAACTTACATGATTAAATTGAGAATGGAAATTCCAACAATCTACACAATAAACTGTTCATTAAGCAATCTATATTTAATAACAGATTGAGCATTAATCTATATTGAGCATACATATGCTCAATAATTTTATATGTGTCATTTTATAGAAATACAGCAGTATCATTTGTTCACAAATAATATTTGCATAGATTCTATATACTAGGTCTTTTATGGGTCCTTCAGGTAGAGCAATGTACAAGATGAGCGATACCTCTGTTCAGGTGGTCCTACCTGCTACTGGGGGATAAAGAAACTATATATAAAATAAATCTAGAGTCCCCTGGCTGAAATAAACAGACAACAATAGGGAAACTCCTTTAGACCGGACAATTTCTGGGGAGACATCTGAGCTGAGAATTACATGATAGAACAGAGTTATCCCTGTGAGGAACACTCCCAAGATAAAGAACAATACAAAAGCCCAGCGTTGCTGCAGAAGTCAGCCAGCATCACAGAGCTCACAGTCTAGCAAAAGATACAGACCATTAAGCACTGCAGTTTGAAAAGCATCCTTGCAGCTCCCGTGTTCAGTGGCTTCAGTCTTGTCCAACTCTTTGTGACTCCATGGAGTGTAGCCCACCAGGCTCCTCTGTCCATGGGATTCTCCAGGCAAGAATACTGGAGTGGGTTGCCATGCCCTCCTCCAGGAGATCTTCCTGACCCAGGGATAGAAACTGTGTCTCCTGCATCTCCCACATTACAAACAAATTCCTTACTGCTGAGGCACCAGGGAAGCCCCAATGTTATCGCATATGAGTACCTTAGATACGTAATGTAAGTGAGGTTGGGGAGAAGACCAGTGACCAAAACAAGTCCTGAAGGACTAGCTGGAATAGTTATTAGGAGTCTAGCACCTTCCAGAATCAGGGAGATGACAGTGTGACTAGGTCATGGTGAGCAAGATGGAGAGGGATATGTGATGAGCCACAATTTGATCCCCATTTTACCCAAAACCAATAGACTATGTCATGAAGTCAGAAGAACTATAACACTTCTATTTCAAATATATTTTGAGAAAGCATCTTCATTATATGGTAACATTTGATCTATTCATTTCACTTGTGTGATTTCTGTTCATCCCTTACAAAGTTTTCATTTTTATCCTTTTCTCATAACGGTAAATTATCCCTTCATTGTCTGCATATAGTTGAATTAGAAGTTTTCCTTTAAATTAAAAGGAAGTCATACTCCCTAAAACATGAGGATTTCAGATTTTTGGAAAAGAAATATATACTCTGCATATTCTCCCAAACGTTTTCTGTTACCAGGCATAATTCATTTGGCTGAAAAGCTCCACGCTGTCAAATCAATAAGGGTTTCTTCTGCATGCTCATCTGATAGAAGCAAGCAGCAGGCTAAGGCAGGATGAATGCAGTCATAGCTCAGAGTTTCAAAATGTTTCGCTTTTCAATGAATAGTAATTAAAGAGTTGGCAAATCACAGAAAATGTGTCTTTATATCTGCAAATTCAACCAATTGATGTTCCCAGGAAAACTGAACTGAAAGTTCCACTCCTCCCTAAATCAGGCTGATTTTCAACAAGGATCGAGCCTTTTGAAGAAGCAATTTACTTTGTCAACTAATTCTCAAACCAATGAGTGGGTTCACAAAACTGAGCAATTCAGTGTTTTGAACCAATAGAAAATATCTCAAAATACCCTGCAAGTACAAGGCTCAGTGCTGTCTTTTGGCTGTCTGGTCTCACCAGCAAGGCCTTCACTTGGAGGAGAAAAACCAAACTGTGCCTTATCTAATGCATACAAGAAATAGTTCCTTCAGCTTCAAGATGGTCTATGAATAGAGGGACCATATAATCTATCTTCCAAACTGGGACACTTTCAAGATTAAAAGAGGCTCTTTAACCTCTATGGGGGGACTGCAGGCATAACTAAGGACTGTTCCAGCCAAAGCCGGACATGTGTTCTCCCTATCTATGAAGCACAGGCCCCAGAAGCCCTTAGAAAAGTGTCCTTTATCTCCTCACAGAGAAAGACGAAACATAATAAATTGTAAACTTCTTTGATGAAGGAAAAGACTGTGTGGGCCACTATTATCTAAAACCTCTAAGCCTTAGAGCTTTCCCTTAGTTTAACTGACTTTATAATGTATATAAATAGTGAGCACATGAATATAAAGAGGCTCTGAGGGTTCTGGAGGAAAACAACAGACTCTTCAGCTGCTCTTGAGCATGGAGACATAATTGTGACATAACAACAGATTGACCTCAGTGCAAAAATAGTCACCTTGTACTCACACTTAACCCACTTATCATCAAGTTTGAAAAAAATCCCCATTGATGAAAGACCATATGCTGGGTATTTCTCTAGAAATCATGACAGGTACATATCTCCTCTCATTACCTGGCTACCCCTGGGAATTGAACCAGTGTCAGCCTTATTAACACTAAGTTTCATGGCTTGGAAATCTATCTAGCCTTGAATATTAATTGCTAACTCTATACATATAATGAACTGCCCTATATTGCAAGCAGAACAGGACAGAGAAAGGTGGTAAGAAAAAAGGTATTATAGAAGGAAGTTAAAGGAATAGGGAGGAAGAAGAGATAGAAGAAAAGGAGCAAAAAAAAAGAAAAAGAATGTAGAAAGTAAAGAAGGAGGAAAAGGAAACCCAAATAAGATTGAAACTAAAATGTCGCATATCCTCCTTCACATGTTTTAAAGGACTTATTGGATACAGATAATTTTATTTTCAGGTCTTTGAAAAGTATTTGTAAAATGACATCTCTCTGGAGGTAGCTGAACCATCTGAATCACTTCCCCTTTTAGGGGAATACTAATATTCATTTTCCAGATGTAAAATGAATATGAAACATTTCAAAGAATCCTTCTGTTGTTAAGTCTCTAAGTCATGTCTGAATCTTTGCAACCCTATGGATGGTAGCCCACCAGGCTCCTTCTGTCCATGGGATTTCCCAGGCAAGAATACTGGAGTGGGTTGCCATTTTCTTCTCCATAAAAAAAATTTTTTTTTTATGCAGACCATTCTTAAAGTCTTTAATGAATTTGTTACAATATTGTTTGTTTTATATTTTGGTGTTTCAGTCATGAGGCATATGGGATCTTATCTCCCCAACCAGGAATCAAACCCTCACCCTCTGTATTGGAAGCCCAGAGTCTTAATCACTGGACCATCGGGGAGGTTCCCTTTCCTCACATTTCACCAATCTTTTGACTTGGGGGTAGCTGAGCATGTTAGATGCAGTTAGTTTCATAAAACTGAAAAATCATGTAGATCATCTGAAATACCCTAGATTCAAAAAAAAAAAGTGTGACTTGCTCAGTATCACCCAACTAAGTGGCAAAGTTACTTCTAAAACCCATGCTTCCTCCTGTTGACCCTAGTGGCTTATTTATAAAAGTGACTTGCTTTTAGAATGTGCATTTTATCTTATAAAGCATCAGATTGGAGTTTTCTATTAAATTCTGGTTTTGTCACTTTAGAAATGCTATACTGATTTTGAAGATCTCGAACATATCTATTTCTGAAATGTTTATCTGTTTCTCCTTTTCCCCCCAGTTTTTTATTTTAACATACCATTTACTTCTCTTTATAAAAATAATATAAATTTTAGTACTCAATAAAACTTGATTCACATCAACAAAGGAAGAAAACAACCTATGGAATGGGAAAAAAATTTTATAAACTATTCAGTTGGGTTAGCGGTCAACCTTCAAGCTATTCAACAGTAAAAAAAAAAAAAAAATCCAATTTTAAAATTCAGGTGCAAAGAACCTGAACACACATTTTTTCCAAAGAAGACACATAAATGGTCAACAGGAACATGAGAAGATATTGAACATCACTAGCCATTAGGGAAATGCAAATTAAGCACCTGGGAGTATGTGTTGGAATGACCATCATCAAAAAGATGAGATAACAAAAGCTGCCAACAACATGGAGAAAAGCAAGCCCTTCTGTAATGCTGGCAGGACTGGAAGCTGGTACATCCACTATGGAAAACAGTACAAAGTTTCCTCCAAAAATTAAAAGCAGAATGTGACCCAGCAAGTCCACGTTTGGGAATACATACAAAGGAAATGATAACACTAACCCAAAAAGATATCGGTACCCCCATGTTCATAGCAGCATTATTATAATACATTATTATTATTACAGCCAAGACACAGAAACAATCTAAGTGGTATGTGTACACACGCACACACACAAAGACAAATATAGCATGATCTCGCTTGTATGTGGAATCTAAACAAACAAAACAGAACACCAAACTCATAAAAAGATCAGATTTGTAGTTGCCAGAGGTAGTGGGGTGAGGGAGAAGGAGGAATTAGAGGAAGGTGGTAAAACTGTACAAACTCCAGTTATCAGATAAGGAAGTGCTAGGGGTGTAATGTACAACACAATGGCTGTGGTCAACACTGCTGTGTGACAGAAAGACGTTAAAAGAGTAGATCCAGGAGTTCTCATCACAAGGAGAATTTTTTTCCTCTTCTTTTTACTGTATCTGCATGAGATCATGTATGTTAACTAAACCTAGGGTGGCAATCATTTCACAGTACTGTACGTAAATCAAACCACCAGGCTGTATACCTTAAACTCATACAGTGATGTATATCATTACTTTTCAATAAAACTATTAGAAAACACTTCTGATTTAGTAAATTAATGAACAAAAGGCAGTACTTGTGTAGGCTTTATAGAACAACTGAGTACTTTAAATGAAACAGATGGGCCAAAACTCCGTGGAACCAAAATGTGAACAAATAAACAATTAGAGGGTCTTTCTGATCACGCGTGATTGCTTATATCTGAATACTGAAACTCTTCAATTGGAAATGAACCCCGTAGTGTGGTTTCCTCTTTTCTATATGCTTTTGAAATATGTGCTACACCATGTATATATTCACTAAGAGAACTAGGACTGTGTACTGTACATGAATCACCTACGATGAATTCTATTCTCAGTCTTCTTTACACTCTGTCATGACATAAATACAAAGTAACCAAATATAAATGTAAAATATCATAAAATACAAATCACTAGCATTGGAAATGAAAGAGTGGTCATTACTACTGACCCTATGGCACTAAAAATATGATCCAGGAATCCTATTAATAATTCTAGGCAACACAAATTTGATATTAAGATGAAACAGTCCAATTCCTTGAAAGGCACAGTCTACCAAAACTCACACATGGAGACACAGACAATTTGATTAAAAAATGGAATCAATAATTAAATAACTTTCCAAAACAGAAAGCAAGAGGCCCAGATGGTTTCACTGGTAAATTCTACAAAACATTTAAGGATGAAATAATACTAATTCCCCAAATCTGCCAAAAATATTAAAGAAGAAGAGGCACTTCCTAACTCATTATATGATGCCATCATTACCATAATATTGATATCAAAACTAGACAAAGACATAACGAGAAAAGACAATTACCGATGAATATCTCTCCAAAAATCCTCAATGAAATATAGTAAATCAAATCCAACTATATATAAAAAACTATACACCAGAACCAAGTGAGATTTATTCCATTTATGCAAGGCTGCTTCAACATTAAATCAATTATATCATATAAGCAGGCTAAAGAGAAAAAAATCAATTATTACATCAATAGATTCAGAAAAAGCATGGGAAAATTCAATACATATTCATGATAAAAATTTCCAGGAAACTGGGAATAAATGGAAATATCTCTGATGTAATAAAAGAATCTACAAAGAAAAGCTACAGGCAACATCATACCTAATGGTAAAACAAAAACAACATTAACAAACTAGATGTTTCCTTCAAGATCAGAAAAAAAAGACAGGGTATCCTCTCTTACTATCCTTATTCAACATTGTACTGGAAGTCTTAACTAAAAAATAAAATAAGAAAAGTGGATAAAAGGTATATAGATTGAGAAGGGAGAAATAAAATGATCTTTGATCTCAGATGACATGATTATCTACATGGAAAATCCCAAAGAACAGACAACAAAACCTCCTGGAATTGTTAAGTGACTATTGCAAGGTTGTAATTTATACAAACAAAATCAATTTATTTTCCATATTTCATCAAAAAAAATTGGATGATAAAATTTTAAACATAATGTTATTTACATTAGGACCCAAAATATACTTAGGTACAAACTTAACAGCAACAAGATATATAGATAGATATATACATCCATCCATGCATACATATGTGATAAATATGAGGAAAACTACAAAATGCTGATGAAAAAAATCAAATAAGCTCTAAATAAATGGAGAGCCATTTTATGTTCATGAGCAAAAAGACTCAATATTTTAATATTTCAATTACAAAATGATCTATAGATTCAACAGAATTCCCATCAAAATGTCAGCAAGTTGTACTTTTGGATGTCAACAAACTCAATATAACATTTACAGAGAAAGGCAAAAACTAAGAATATCCAACACAACACTAAACAGACACATTTGAAAAACTGATAATATCCAGCTTCAAGACTTACTATGAGACTGCATTAAGCAAACGAAGTGTAATACTAACAAAAGAATAGACAAATAGACTATTAGAATAGAACAGAGAGCCAAAGAATAGAGCTACATAAATAATGTTAATTGATATTTGACAGAAAAGCAAAGACAATTCAGTGGAGAAAGAAGTCATTTTAACAAATGGTGCTTAAATAATAGGACTGTTTAGTTGCTCAGTCCTGTCTGACTCTGTGACCCCGTGAATTGTAGCCCTCCAGGCTTCTCTGTCCATGGAATTTATCAGGCAAGAATACTGAAGTGGGTTGCCATTTCCTTCTCCAGGGGATCTTCCCCACCTAGGGATCAAACCCATGCCTTCTGCATTGGCAGGCAGATTCTTTACCACTGAGCCCCTGCTGCTGCTGCTCCTGCTTAGTCGCTTCAGTCGTGTCCAACTCTGTGCAACCCCATAGACAGCAGCGCATCAGGCTCCCCCATCCCTGGGATTCTCCAGGCAAGAACACTGGAGTGGGTTGCCATTTCCTTCTCCAATGCATGAAAGTGAAAAGTGAAAGTGAAGTCACTCAGTCATGTCCGACTCTTAGCGACCCCATGGACTGCAGCCTACCAGGACCCTCCGTCCATGGGATTTTCCAGGCAAGAGTACTGGAGTGGGGTGCCATTGTCTTCTCCATTGAGCCCCTGGGAAAGCCCAAATTATGAGACAACCACATGCGAACCATTTAGAACTTACAAGTTTCACAAAAATTAATTTCAAATGGATTGCAGACCTAAAATTCAAGGCTACAAAATATAACACAAGAGAAAAATATATGTTTCTGTGATTTTGGCGATGACTTTGTAGATACAACACCAGAAGCATAATCCAATAAAAAAATTTTTAATTGAAATTTAAAACTTCTGCTCTATGAAAGACTGGGGGAAAACATTTTAAATTGCATATGTGATAAAGACTTTAATATATACAACTCAAACTGTCAAAACCTAAAAATAAGAAAACAACTCAATTCAAAAATGGGCAGAAGATCTGAAAAGACATCACCAAAGAAGATACGCAGATGGCAAATAAACATATGAAAATAAAGCTCTGTATCATATCATTAAGAAACTGAAAATTAAAAGTGAGATACCACTAAACATTTCTTCAAATAGCTAAAATCCAAAATACTGATAGCAAAATGACAGGGCGAATATAAAAGAATGTACACTTTGATCCACTGCTAGTGAATATGAAAATTGGTATAGCCATTTTGGAAAACTGTTTGACCATTTTATTCAAAGTTAAACATAGATTTACCAAGGAATCCAGAAACCACGCTCTTAGGAAGTGGCTAAAATGAGCTGAAAACTTATGTTCGTACAAAAACTCAGACAAGGATGTTTATAGCAGCTTTATGCATAATTTCCAAAACTTGGAAGCAACTAAGATGTCCTTCAGCAGCAATGGATAAACAAGCTGTGGTACATCCATACTACTGAGTATTGTTCAGTGATAAAAGGAAATGAACTTGTCAGATTTTCTAAATCATAGGTATGAGCAATTTTTGTTGTTATTACTGTTATTAAAATACTACTAAATTGTCACCTGGTGGGCATTCTCTCCTCTATACCCTAACAGTATGGGAAAGTCTATTTCACTAAACTATTCCTAAGTGATTCTTGTCAATTTAAACAATCTTTTATAACCTGAAAGACTTTTTAATGGCCACTTTGGCTGTGAAAAGAAAGCAATTTTAAAGTTATTGACCACTTAAATTCCTTTTATATTACACAGCCTATCGTATGACCTTACCCATGTTTTCGTTACTTTTTACTATTTGCTATGTTCTATGTATACTAAGAAAATCAAGTATATTCCCAGTTTAATTTTTACAGTTTTGATTCTGCCTATAATTTTTCCCCACTGAAGAAGTTTCTGATTATGGTCAAATTTATCAATCTTTAACCATAGCTTCTGAGCTTACAATGATTCGTGAGAAGGCACACAGCACTCACACAGATACCGAATTTCACCAAAGTTATTTTCTATAATTCAGTGGTATCATCTTTTAAAAACCCTTAATTTACCTTTACAGTGGGACAATAGAATTCCAGCGTAACTTTTTGCCAGGAGACCTAGTCAGTTCTTCCCTAATAATTATTGAATAGCTCATCTTGTTCCCCATAGACTTAACCTGTGAAATTTGGTATTTATTTGAGGCAATTTCCCAACTAACTTGAATAGTTCTGGTTCAACTAATCTGCTTAAACCAACCTCAAACTGTTTATATTATTGTGAAATTGTAATATGTGTTAATATCTATGTGGTTATCCCCTTCATTACTCTTCTTCTTTAGATGTTACTTGGCAAATCTCACACACTTATTTTCCCACATAAACATTAGTAGCACTTGTCAATTTTATGAGAATTATTGATATTTTCAAATATATCATATGTATTTATAAGTTGATTTAGTGAGAACTGACATATTAACACTACTATTTCTATTAATACATATGGATGAGAAGTCTTCCCATTGTGTCAGATCTCATTTACATACTCTAGTTTAACTTTTAAATTCTCTCTTAAAGCCTTCTTCCACATTTATGTCCACATAGACTAAATGTTTCAGAGAATGCAATAGCAACCCACTCCAGTACTCTTACCTGGAAAATCCCATGGACGGAGGAGCCTCGTAGGCTGCAGTCCATGGGGTTGCTAAGAGTCGGACACAACTGAGCGACTTCACTTTCACTTTCATGCATTGGAGGAGGAAATGGCAACCCACTCCAGTGTTCTTACCTGGAGAATCCCAGGGACGGGGGAGCCTGGTGGGCTGCCGTCTATGGGGTCGCACAGAGTCGGACACGACTGAAGCGACTTTGCAGCAGTAGCAGCAGACTAAATGTTTATGCCTAGATAGTCTAAATATATTTGCTATTGTAAATAAAACCTTTCCATCCACTATATTTTATCACCTATACTAATTTTTATGTTTTCATCTTTTATAACTCACCACTTTATTCAATTCTCTTGCTATTTCCATTTGCAGTTGTATTTCTTGATCTTTCTGTATATGGCAAATAATATGCAAAAATTCCAATAGTTAAACACAGTCCCTAGTTTCTAACATTTTCTCCTCTAATTATGGTGTTCAGATTCCTAGTAATTTTTTTTCATAGTAATTTTCAGTAGTGATGGTGGTAGTAGTCATCATTCTTATTACTGACTTCATTGAGAAATCTGCTTCACAGTTAATTATGAGATTGTTTGAGTCCCATATCAGAGGAAAGAAACTGTTCTCAATTTCTACTATATTCATATTTCTTATTAATTAAGGATTTTGTGTTGAATATTGCCAGATTAATTTCTGCATGTACTTAAAAAACAATTTTTTTCCTTTAACCTAACAATATAGCAGATTGTGTTGAAATATTACCCAATACAAATCTACACTTGCATTCCTAACATGAATACCCTTCATCACATGATCAGGATATAATATTTGTTAATGCACTACTAATTCTGAATCATATGTTTATGGTTTTAATAGATGTAAGTAAGATTAGTTTACTTAATTTTATGTGCAGTCTAAAGTTTTGTCATCATGTTATGCTAATTTACAAAAATATTCTAACACTTTAATGTTTTATCAGGCCTGGAACAATTTGAATAGAGCTGAAGTTCTCTTGACCAAACTCAGGAGACAGTGGAGGACAGAGGATCCTGGCAGGCAGTCCAAGGGGTCGCAAAGAGCTAGACACAACTTAGAGACTGAGTAACAACAATGCCTCAAAGACTTTAGAAAATTTGTTTCTAAAACTATTGGCCTAGCACTTCTTTGAGGTTTACTCACTGAAAAAACTTCCTATTTCTTTCATGATCCTAGATACCTTCTGAGATCAACTTTTGAGATTTATATTTTCTTAGATGTTATTTAGTTTATTCAGTTCTCATATTTATTTTAATAGACTCAGACAAATTATATGTTTATAAGCCTTTGAATTTCCTCTATAGCTGTAATTACTTTGCCATCCTCATTTTTAATTTACACAGTCTGTTTTTATTAGATTTACTAGTAGTTTTTCTTCTCTTCCCACTACACAAAAGAGCTTTTGATTTATTTATCAGTCCTACTACTTTCTATTCGATAATTCACTAATTTTTTCCTTTTGTTTTCATTGATTTATTCCTTTTGTTTTCTGTGGATTCAATTGGTTGCTCTTTCAATATCTTAATTTGAGTTGTAATTAACTCTATTCAATTCTTTCTTAATTAGTAATATATGTGTTAAATATGTGGTTCTAAATTTTTTCATGGTATGGCATAATCAGAAAAATTATATTTTTATAGCTCATTTAGTACACTCCAGGCTCTTCACTATTCAACATCCTGCCAAGGTCTGGGGATGAAAAGAAATAAAATCTAAAGCATACCTAATATCCATTTGCTCCACAGCAGTTAGGAAACCTATTAATAAAACCAAATGGATCTTACACACATCCATACACTCAGTAAACAACCAATGAGAAAGTGCACTAGGAGCTCAGAATACAAAACAGATGAGAAAAGGTTTCTCATTAATATTTAAAATAATAAAAGTATGTGCTCACCAATTTAGAATTGTCAAGTCGCTTAGCTTCTAGTCCCAGAACTACACATATTGTTTGTGTGACCCATGTCTATGCCTCAGTGTTTTGAATTTTCACTGAAATAGAGATGACAGAAAAAATATAATATTTGAACATTAAAATGATGAATTCAAATTATCACTATTAACTTGCATTGAAAGGGCCTCTAATAATAGTATATACATTTCTATGCTCTCTTGTGCATGCTCAATAAATAAATAATGGAATACATTTCCTATCTTGATGGAACCAAAAATAAGCCAGCTGACTGTTGTTGTTATATAGTCACAGATATAGATTGCCCTCAGTGAGTGAAAGAATCCTAAGTTATTGCATTGAGAAAACTATTGAAACAAAAGAGGAGAATCAGGCTTCAGTATTCTCCATTTGGAGATCTGATAGTCCTATAACAATTTTTACCAAGAAAGTTGAGAAAACCTGGCTAAAATTATTCATATTGGAAAGGACATTTTTTTTTTTTAAGCAGAAGTCACAGATTTTATTTTATTTTATTTTAATTTTATTTTATTTTATTTTTAAACTTTACAATATTGTATTGGTTTTGCCAAATATTGAAATGAATCCATACAGGTATACATGTGTTCCCCATCCTGAACCCTCCTCCCTCCTCCCTCCCCATACCATCCCTCTGGGTCATCCCAGTGCACCAGCCCCAAGCATCCAGTATCGTGCATCGAACCTGGACTGGCGACTTGTTTCATATATGATATTATACATGTTTCAATGCCATTCTCCCAAATCATCCCACCCTCTCCCTGTCCCACAGAGTCCAAAAGACTGTTCTATACATCAGTGTCTCTTTTGCTGTCTCATATACAGGGTTATTGTTACCATCTTTCTAAATTCCATATATATGCGTTAGTATACTGTATTGGTTAAAAAATCAAATAAAAAACTCCACAGAGATAACAGAGGCCTTACTCACCTAGCTGATAAAACCTTGAAGATTTTTCTTGATGTGGATAGGATGGTCACACAAAAAGCAAAACAGAGAGGATGATGTCTCCTACCTTGCAGAGCTTGCAGACATATGAACCCATTATGCGTGCGATTGCTTTTCATTCTCTGCTACTGAGTCATGAGGTGCAATTCACAATCAGCTTAGAAATCAAGTGAAATCTTTGTTTTGTGTATGACACTGGGGATGGGTTTTAAAAAAATTGAGAAGAAAGATCTACCAGATAGAGAAAGGGTACTTATTTTAAATGTAGATGGGGATAAAAGAAGAATCTTCATTCTAGAAATGATCACAGACTAAGACTGCTGAGTATGCCTATTTGGAAATGAGGTACAGGAGATATAACTGCAGACAGGAGTAACATTGCAAGATGTCTATACCTTAAAAGCAATTTCATGATGTGTTAAATAAGAAAATTGGGAGCAGGTATACATTGATTAGAATGATGCAGTAGGACTCCCCTGGTGGCCCAGTGGATAAAACTCCCCGTTCGCAAGTCAAGGGGCCCAGGTTTGATCCCTGGTGAGGGAACTGGATCCCAAATGATGCAACTAAGATGTGGCACAACCAAATAAATACATTAAAAAAAAAAGATGTTGTTAAATGTGGACAAAACTCCCACTGTTTACCACATATCATCTAAGTACTCAGAGAGTTGTTGGGTAGATTAGATGAATTACATATGGAGCACTTGGGGCACATAATGAGTGCTGAGATCATGTTAGCCATTATTATTGTTGTTGTTGATCTTAAAATTTTCAGCGACATTTTGGGAATAGTTGTGATTATTCTTACAGCAGCACTATAATTTAAATAGCCCATAGAAGCAATAAAGAAATCTTTTTATGGATAAAGTTTTGTTAAAATGTAACCAGGATAATAGAAACATATATGCATATTCTCTATCAATACATATTCAAAACATATTTTTAAAAATTGTAAATATGTTACAAAATGAAATAATCTTGAAAACAGACGTTATAATTTTCCACAGGGAATTTTACAAATAACATCAGTGTCTTGTGAGCACTGTTTCCTTCCATCTCTCTTCATCTCTCTTGAGGACACAGGGACATTTTCATGAGTTAATAATTTAGAGTCATTTTATGACTTTAAAAAAGTCTAGCATGAGCTGAGAAATCTAGAGGGGATTTATAAAACAAATGGCACATTAGAGAGAATACTGGATGGAGTTAAATTACTACTTTGACACGCAAGAATGTAATCTGTTATTTTGGCTGTGGGAGGGAGAGAGAAGGCAGACCAATTACATGAACTCTCAATTACTGCAGGACTCCAGAGTTGCTCCAAAAAGACTTCTACAGTGATAGTATTATCTGAAAAGTATTAAGGAGATACACTAAGCACTAGAGATTTTAGTGAAAAACAATGTAGGCTCATAAAAATTGTGTTCAAGATGATCATCGGGTAGTTCCTATAAGACCTATGGACAGGGATGACCCAGGTGAACACCGCATGAAAGTCAGTAATTAAAATACATTTACAGGACTTCCCTGGTGGTCCGATGGTTAAGACTTTGCCTTCCAATGCATAGGGTGGAGGTTTAATCCCTGGTCGGGGAGCTAAGATTCCACAGGCCTCAGGGCCAAAAAACCAAAGCATAACACAGAAGCAAAGTTGTAACAACTTCAATAAAGACTTTAAAAATGGACTACAACACAAAAATCTTTAAAATAAATAAATAAAAATATGCACATGGTTTTTCTAGCAAGATAGCCAGAGAGCCTTCAGTTACTGCTCATCACAGAATCATGGTCTTCTGGTCCACAGAGTGTAGGCTGTAGGTTTCCCCAAAGTGAAATTTAAGCAAAACAGGTGTGTGGATCCCACTCCAAAGGACTCTGCTGCCCTATTTGCCCCTGGACACAGTGAGCAAAGCAACATGTCATAAGCCATCACCTAGGTGAGAAAGTTTTGCTATGGGTACTAAACCAGCCAGTCCCATGCTCTCCCTCTCCCTCTGTTAAGTAAGATTGCGTTGTTAGTCACTCTGTTGTGTCTGACCCTTTGCGACCACATGGACCGCAGCCTGCCAGGCTCCTCTGTCCATGGGATTCTCCAGGCAACAGTACTGGAGTGGGTTGCCATGCTCTCCTCTAGGGGATCTTCCCAATAGGGAATGAACCTGTGTCTTATGTCTCCTGCATTGGCAGACAGATTCTTTACTACTAGCGCCAGCTGGGAAGCCCCTAAGTAACATTAGATTTTATAGGTGATCTTCAGTTTGTGATAGCTTAAAAACATGGCCTTTAAGTTATTTCACATTCTCTCAGTTGAGACATAGACTACATATCCCCTCACTTTGACTCTCAGCTCTGTGTGATTGTTGTTCAGTAGCTAAGTTGTGCCCGACTCTTTGCAACCCCATGGACTGCAGTATGCCAAGCTCCTCTGTCCTTCACTGTCTCCTGGAGTTTGCTCAGATTCATGTCCATTGAGCTGGTGATGCTATCTAACCATCTCATCCTCTCCTGCCTTCTCCTTTTACCTTCAATTTTTCCCAGCTTCAGCTTCAGCATTGGTCCTTCCAATGAATATTCAGGGTTGCGTTCCTTTAGGATTGACTGGTTGGATCTCCTTGCTGTCCAAGGGACTCTCAAGAGTCTTCTCGAGCATCACAGTCTGAAAGCATCAATTCTTCAGCGCTCAGCCTTCTTTATGGTCCAACTCTCACATCCATACATGACTACTGGAAAAACCATAAGTCTGACTATACAGACCTTTGGTGGCAAAGTGATGCCTCTGTTTTTTAATAGGCTGTCAGCTCTGTGAGTCCTTGACAATTAGAATCAGTGGAAAATATATTCTGTAGCTCGGGAGCACAGACCAAAAGAAACAGGCAGTTTTATTTCCTTTTTCTTGTGCCGCTTGCTCTTGAAACCCAGCCATCATGGCATGAAGAATTCCAAGCAGCTCCTTGGGGAGGAAATAAGGCTCTCAGCCCATAGTCTCAAGGGAGCTCTCGGATGACAGTAGCACCTGCTTCCCATGTAAACCATGTAAGGGACTCACCTCCTGGGTGGATCCTCCAGCTCACAGATGAGCTGCCCCAACTGATGCTGTGTGGAGCAGCAATGAGTTGTCCCTGACAAGTTCTGTCTTACTTGTGATTCATAAGCAAAATAAATCATTGCTCTCCTTTGATGCCATAAGTTTGGGCGTCATTTGTTAAACAGCAAAACAAAAATGAAATGAGTTCTTACATGTGAAAGCTTTAATTTAACTCCATCTGAAAAATCTTACCAAATGTTCCTGTTCATCTATATATTCCACCACCTCTTCTCCCAAACAAACCAGATTTTCTCCTCCAAATCCTTAATTCAGCTAATGATAACAACTGGTCTGCCTTTGTACTTTGCTCTAAACTTCACTTATTTTCTCCTGTTTCACTCCTGCCCAATGGCTAGTCCATAATCAAATACAATACCCTTCTCCTGAAAATATTTCTGCCTTCAGTGTCTTCCTTCTCATAACTATTTTAATCACCCAAGTCCTATGCCCTGCACTTGACCTAGCACTGTGAGATATAAGTGTTATCAGTTGTATTCCCGTGCCCCTTTAAAATTCCTCATGTAGCCTGCTTAACAGTCACCTTCAAAGCATTGCTGAAAATTATACAAAGATTCCCATGGGCTCTTAAAGTCTAAACCTGTTAATCTGCTCTTCCATAATCTACCTCTAATCCATTTTCCCACCATATTTCACCCAGCTCTTGTATACTTTCCCCCAAATTTCAATCATCTTGCTCCATTATGGAGTTTACACTGCTCCTGATATCTGTCCAGAGAAGGCAATGGCACCCCACTCCAGTACTCTTGCCTGGAGAATCCCAGGGATAGGGGAGCCTGGTGGGCTGCAGTCCATGGGGTCGATAAGAGTCGGACACGACTGAAGCGACTTAGCATTAGCATTGATATCTGTCTGTCAATCAGCCCTCTTTTTCATCCTTCTCCAGATGTTTGCCTCTGCATTCTTTAAGACTTTTTTTATGTGGACCATTTCTAGACTCTTTATTGAATTTGTTACAATACTGTTTCAGTTGTGTATGTTCTGTGTTTTGGGCCATGAGGCATGCGGGACCTTAGGTCCTTGACCAGGGATCAAACGGGCACCTCCTGCATTGGAAGGCGAAGTCTTAACCACATGACCACCAGGGAAGACGCTATAATCATTCTTTAACTGAGCACAAGATCTTTATAATTTTAAATGAGGATTTCTCTTTTCCTCCTTTTGCCCCTGAAATTAGAAAAATAAATTGCATTTCCTGATGAATTTGACATTTAATTTACTTATTTTGGTGTAAACTTCATCTAAAAGCTTGTAATATGTTATACACATGTGATATATAAATATATACATATATATCCTAATATATTATTTCTATTTTGGGCAATCAAGTTTCTGATTAAAATGCATGTCACTGGCTTATATCATTTTTTCAGTTAAAATTAGAAACAATCTTGGTCTGGATAGCCAATCTTTTGACTTATTATTATTATTGTTTTCTGTCTCACTGGTTACATGACCTCAAATTAATTTTCTTCCACGATCTTTAGTTTGCTTCAATCTAAAATCAAATTGTTGTATTAGATGTCTTCAGACTTTTTTTCACAGTCTGAAATCAGTAATATAAAAATTCAAGCTAATTTTCAAATAAAAATTTAGATAGTATTCTCTCTTTAGAAATGTATTCTGATTTATAAGATGATTCAGAAAGAATTTCCTTTACTTGCAAACCTCCCCAATATATTCAAATCACTATTTGAATAACAACAACAAAAATGTGATCACTTTTCAAAAACCTATCTATAGAGAACTCTGCCTAATATTGAGCTTCCCTGGTGGCTCAGCAATAAAATATTCACCTGTGATACAGGAAACGTGAGCTGTATCCCTGGGTTGGGAAGATTCCCTGGAGGAGGAAATAGCAACCCACTCCAATATTCTTGCCTGAGAATTCCCATGGGCAGAGGAGTCTAGCAGGCTACAGTTTATGGGGTTGGCAGAGTAGGACACGACTTAGTGACTAAACCACAGCCACCACCACTACCTGCCTATTATAGGAAATACGAAATAATCTTGACCAAACGCATGAAGTAAGAACAGCCACTAAAACCACACAGACATTCAGATCTGAGCCATACATTTATATGCAGTGTAGCCTCCCTGATTCTCAATCCCAGAATATGGATATTTATCTGTTCTATTTCTTAACTATCTCAAATCACCTATGTACAAATAGTAAAGAGACCTACATAGTCAAAACTATCAGAGAGTGTACTTAAACACTGAACATTTTATTCTACATCCATTGAACTGTTTCTCTGAGTTCAGCAATTAAAAAGGGAAAAAAAATTCTATTTCAAAACCATCAATAGAGACCATAAGTAGGCATAAATAAATGATTGCAAGCAAGGCTATAATACTATACTGCATTAGTTGTGATAAAATTGGCCATGGTAAGTAATCAATACATTCCAAAATCTAAGTGTCTGACAAGCTTGAAAAAGGAAAAGAGAAATGTTATTTCTGGTCACACACAGAAATGGTTGTGAATGGTTCAGCAGGGTCTTGCCTCCATCCAGTGATTTAGGGACCCAGGCGTCCCCCATCCTGTGGTGCTGTTATCTCTCCCCAAGGCTTACGAGGTATCATGGGCAGGGAAATCTGAGCATGGAGGAGGCAAAATACTGGCTTTTAAAGGCGGTGGCAGCAAGTGAAACACATGTGATTTCCAGTACATGTCATTGGCTAGAACTAATTACAGAGCCTCACCTAACTTCAAAGGGTCTCAGAAGTGGAACCTTCCTCTGAGATCATGACTAATAGGAAACTGGATATAGGCAAGCACTAATTGCTTGCTTGCTAAGTCACGTCAGTCGTGTGCGACCCCATAGATGGCAGCCCAACAGGCTCCTCTGTCCCTGGGATTCTCCAGGCAAGAACAGTGGAGTGGGTTGCCATTTCCTTCTCCAATGCATGAAAGTGGAAAGTGAAAGTGAAGTCACTCAGTCGTGCCTGACTCTTAGCGACCCCATGAAATGCAGCCTACCAGGCTCCTCCATCCATGGAGTTCTCCAGGCAAGAGTACTGGAGTGGGGTGTCATTGCCTTCTCTGAAAGATCTGGACTGGAAATGGTATGACTATTTACCCTGAAGGAAGTCTAGGGTTTTAGGACAAACATATCCACTTAGGATCTCTATATAAATTATTAATTATGTTTCAGGTTACACATTAGCTACAGATTTAATTTTTAAAAATGCCAGAGGTTTTCTACTCAAAATATACACTATGTTATCAAGGTTCACAGAAAGAAATATTTTCAGGGCTATTGCTAGATATCTAAGAACTATTAAATTTGCACACATAAACTCCATCTTAATTGCTCTGGATTCAGATGTTCTCTTGTTCAACTGTCTTTCAGGTCATTGTCACTGAATGATTGTTTTTTTAAGAAATTTAAAAACACAGAGCCTCCCCACATATTAAAAAAGTGTAAGAAGATTCATTGACAGATGAAATCATGATTTTTCTGATGAATGTAGTCATATTTCCAAAGGTGTAAAATATTAAAGATAATTAAGAAAATCAGTGTAGAAAACAATGCCAGTCAGTCTACAAACAAGAATCTTTATAACAGGGATCAGTAAAGTTTTTCTGCAACAAACAGTAAATGTATTAAGCCATGTAGGGCATATGATCTTTATTATATTTACTTAATCTGGATCTTACAGCATGAAAACAATCCTAAATAATGTGTAAGTAAATAAGAGTGGCTATGTTCTGATAAAACATTATTAACAAAAAATGATACAGCCAGATTGGATTTGCAGGCAATAGTTTGCTAAGCCCTGAACCACAATCCTGAAATGATGCTAGATATTCTGCTTCTAATCATTTTAAAATGTTGCTCTAGGCCAAAAAATAGGAAATTAAATCAATAAGAAGCAGAAAACACACATTTGTTGTTATCTGCAATATCTGCCCATACTAAATTTCAAAATTAATCGAGATCAAATGCATTCTTATGTATTTTTTGTTCTGATTTGCATTGTATAAAGTAGTCCAATGATAACTGGGTAACAAAAAACTTTAAATTATTACTTTAAATTCAAACATAGATTTCCTTCATACACAACATGCTCTAATAAGAAATGGGCAAATTTTTAGTATATTGAATAAAAATGGCTTTTAATCAGCTTAAAAACGTAAAATAGATTTTTCTCAAGGGTGTTTTGGCTGAGTGACAAGTCCTATTTTATTAAACCTCATTCAATTATTGCTTCTCAATAAAACAGGTATAAGAGAAGGCTGATGATAATAAAAAAAAGGTACATCACAAGAAATAAATATATGTAATAAAGTACTCATGGAAAGTGAAGAATAAGGGGAATGCATTCAACTTTACACAAATATCAGTGGGAACTGCTTACTTACCACCCCTCAAAGTATTTTTGTTGGTGTTTTATCATTTTTCTCATTCCTAAAGTGTCAGAAAATTGTTATATAGTAGTTTTAAAACTGTAAGTAACTTAGTAATATATAAATACTGTGATCAAGCAATGTTATTATCCATTGTTCTAGAAATACAACTGCAATCACAGATATATGCTCTCTATACAAGTATTAAATATAATTTTAGGGGTGTACATTGTATGAGTTTTCATCCAGATTGATAGTGCTAAGATAGCCATGTTCGTGAATTTTCATGTCATCACTCAATTTATCTAGTACAATAACAGTTATATCACTTCTAAAATTATACTCCTTCAAATTACAACTCTGCAACAATTTACTGAAACTATTTTACTTATAAGCGTAAGTGTATTATTTGCTCCAAAGATGCTGGGCACTGATTACTTTATAAAGCAAATATTATCTTCATTCTAATCTCATTAATTTATAAATCAATCATAGCTCAATGGAAAGCCCAGAAGACAGAGTCAGAAGATGAGACTTTAAGCCCTGGGTCTAATATTTATTAGCTGTGTGATGTTAATTAGGTTATAACTTCCCTGGTTTCTGTCTTATCATCTGTAAAATAGAGGAAGGGACATGTTTTTTAGCTACTTATCATTACTTTGCAAGGATTTTATAAGATATATACTTGTAAAGAAGTTATCTTATGTACTACAAAATTATGTACAAATATGAATTATTGTTATCAGTTTACTAATATCCCTTTTGGATAAGAAAAACCATTTACCAAATTAACCACTCAGTAAATAAATGACTGCCTTATCACATTCATAAGCAATAACATGTAACCAGTCTGCTGCACTTGAAGGCCAAGATCTCCACATGTCAGAACAAATATTGGGTTGGCCAAAAAGTTCATTCATGTTTTCTGGTTATACCGTATAGATAAATCCGAATGAACTTTTTGGCCAATGCAATATATATGTTCTATATATTAAACAAATACGAAATTCAATTATCACCTAAGTATACCTTAGGTAGTAATCAACATAATAAATGTGAATTTTATCCTTGGAGCAATATTTGTTTATTCTAATATGCATATAGCTAATTGGAATGATTAAATCTATGTCAAATTATCATGAAAGATAAGAATTTCCTTATAGTTTGTCAGATATTCATGGAGCAGTTTGATATTCAGGGCATAAAAAAAATCTTCAAATCTAATTGTACTATAGGTTTTATAAATTACAAACCAAGTCTTTATTTATAGAATTCAACACCTAAATCCCAAAAGCACTTAAGGTTTGATATTCGATCAACATAGTAGATCTTTTCTAATGATTTCCCATATTTCTGAAGAGGGCAGAGGAAGTGGTGAAAAGTTTCCAGGAGAATATTTTTATGTTTTTATATACCAAGAAGTTGTGGGGCTTTAAGCCCATCCTCGGTTGGATTCTCTGAGTTCTCCGCATGTGTTTTTAGAGAGTAAAGGAATTAAGGCTAGATAAACGGGTACCAGACAAACTAGGATCCCCAGTATCAGCCTCCACTGCTGAGAAGAAGCACACCCCTGTCCAGTCATTTCTTTTCTCCATCTCTCTAGGGAGCCAGTTTAGGTAAACCTCTCTGCCTGCTCCTATGTATGAAAGATACAAAGACATCAAATACAAGCCATTTGAGTGGGAGATTTAAGGAGTCTCTTTTTCCCCTAATGTAGTTAATAGGTCGATCAAAAGTAAGGTTGAGAATCACTCTAATGGGGATAAAAAAATCTCTATTCTGTCCAATCTGTGATATATTAGAAAAAAATTTAAAGGCACCCTAGGAAACCAAGCTTCCCATGTTATGAACAGGTTATTATCCCCACGCGACAGCCCTGCAGATCATCTCCAAATAGTTAGAAATACGTGCCTTTAAGTAATAAGAGGTCTGCAGCTATGATACAGGCTTTTTAAAGGGGTATAGATATGTTCCAGGTGAAATCCTGTACATTATACAGAGAAAAGTCTCTGAGATTTTACTCTTAATGTGGGTTTTCTAAATTACAAAGTGGACATTTTCTCCCAGTTCACAACTATTTGAGGATTAGCACTCTGTTGGAAAATTACACTAGGCAATGAATTATGATTGGATTTTTTCAGAAGTACATCTTATTATGTGTTAGTTCTTCCTCTCTTTTAAGGACGTAATGAAACATTTGTTAACACTCAAAATAGAGCATGGCAGATAGAAATATCAATGAACTATGCAAATATTTATGGTAGCAAACAGCTTAAAATAGCAAATAATTCCTATTTTAAAAATCTTATTTTTTCTATGATAGAGTGTCCATGCATGATAAAATTGGGTCAGAGTATTTTTAGGTTAGATGACAGCTCAATTCCCCTCCCAACTTGCTCTGTTTTTAGTGACACAGCTCCTTTCACATTTTTGTGAGGTGCATTTTATCCTGCACAGAAGTTTCTTCTTTTCTTATCCTTCATTTTAGCTTCTTCACTTACCTGTCAATGTCATGCTTTACTCTTCTGGCCCTGGGTATGTGCTTAGTCTTGTCCAACTCTTGGCAACCCCATGGACTGTAGCTCGCCAGCCTCCTCTGTCCATGGAATTCTCCAGGCAAGCATAGTGGAGTGGGTTGCCATTTCCTGCTCCAGGGCATCTTCCTAAGCCATGGATTGAACCCGCATCTCTTGTGTCTCCTGTACCAGCAGGCAGATTCCTGGCCTTAACACCTCTCAGTTCTGCTTTTATATTTTCCAACAATGCTCCACTGATACTAACAAAGAGTTGTGAAATAAATATAAAATGAGATCTTGTGGATTTAAAAATTACTATGGATTTGTTATAGGAGATCACATTTGAAAAAAAATTTGTAAATTGTGAGAAAATCAGATGTAATTACAATATAATTGTGCTTTCTTTCATGAGACTCTTTAGATATTTTCTATCAAAATCTTATATGTATTGGGGCACTTTATTGGTGGCCCAGTGGTTAAGAGTCCATGCTCCCAATGTAGGGGGCATGGGTTCGATCCCTGGTCAAGAAACTAAGATCCCACATGGTTAAAAAAATAATTTTATATGTATAATTTTTAACCCCAACACTATCAAGTATATCTCAGTTCAAGGCTGTATTTCCCCCAGTATTCCAACTAGATTTGTTGATTAGTTTAAGTGGTTAATAGCTACAGTTCCCAAGGACTTTTCCTTTAAAGTGGTACTAACTTTCAGATTAAATACAGAAAAGAAAGCTTATCTTTCCTTTTCAACTTACCAGATGTTACAGTCACTGCAGTGATAATGTTAGCAATCTGGTATTAAAGTTTAGAAATCTCCTCTTGTGATGTAATAGATAGGGACTTCTATAAAGACTTCATTATACCTCCTGAGAAAGGAAATTGACATGCTAGGCTCATCACCGGTCTTTTGGTCTACCTCACAAAACTGTTATCTCTTTCATTTCTACTAGATAGCAACAAAATGTTCAAAGAAGGGTTTTGTTGATTTTCCCAATTCTCTCAAACTTTGCAATATTAAATCACTGTCCTATTTGCATATGAATACCTTATAACAGTATTTCTTTTTAAAGATACTGGGGTAGCAATCAGCCCTGGGAATTAATCCAAATAACAGCCTCTGAAGATGGCCTTCTTTGGTATCTAATCAAAAGCATCAATGCCATGACAGAGCCCTGCTGGGAATCCTGTCAGATTTCATTTATCTGAACACACTGGATAAGTGAGCCAGTGGATAAGTGGTTTCAAATAACCGGTTTCCCTGATTTTTCATTGGGTTGCCACAATGATTTTGTAATGAGACTATAAACTGGTTACTAAGTATTTATGCTGAATGCATGATGGAATTTTATTTTACCCTTATTTGGTTACTTTGAGCCATCTTCCCAAAGCACTGTTTGAAGGTATATTTCATAGCTTTACAGACCAGTATTGTTAAAAAAAATCTCCATTCACCCCAGTTATACTTACCAAAACCACTCACCCCCTTCTTAGATCTTTTCAGTTTCTTCTAATAAACTACGACAAATGACATTTCTTTTAGACACAGATCCTGCATTGGCTCTAGGAACAGAACCTTTAACACATTACAGAAAACTTCTCATTTGAGCCTCAAAGGTTACAAAATGTGGCAAATAAATTATTCTCCCCGGCACCAAGAAGATGCTCTGAGCAGTCACTAAGCACACACAAGGCAACAGGTCTGGGCAAAAAGCTCCACCCCTAAGATAATTGCATTAATCTAGGTTTTAGAGTACAACACAAATCCATGAACCAACCAATGAATGAATCTATACATATAATAATGACGTGGGAATTTATGATACAGGAAATAAACACATAAAGGTTTAACAAAGACATCATGCTGGAGTAATTTAGAAAACTTCACTCTAACCTGAAGTAGGGCTTTGGGCCCTAAATAATAGATAGGTTGGCAGGATTCATGAATGGTAATCATTTCAAGCAAGAAAACAAAATCCAATAAGCAAAGTTTCAAAAATGGTGCTACTGTGGTGTCCTAAATGGGAGGGAAATCCCAAAGGGAGGGTATAGCTGTGTATGTATGGCTGATTCATTTTGCTATGCAGTAGGGGCTAACACAGGGCTTCCCTGGTACCTCCTTTGGCAAAGAATCCTCCTGCAATGCAGGAGACCCCAGTTCTATTCCCGGGTCGGGAAGATCCCCTGGAGAAGGGATAGACTACCCGCGTTAGTATTCTTGGGCTTCCATGGTGGCTCAGACAGTAAAGAATCTGTCTGCAATGCAGGAGACCTGGACTCAATCCCTGCATTGGGAAGATCCCTTGGAGGAGGGCATGGCAGCCCACTCCAGGATTCTTGCCTGGAGAATCTCCATGGACAAAGGAGCTTGGCGGGCTACAGTCCATGTGGTCACAAAGAATCGGATACAACTAAGCGACTAAGTACAGCACAGAAGCTAATACGACATTGTAAAGCAACTATACTGCAATAAAAATTAATAAAAAATGATGACACTAGTGTGTGGAAAGAAGAAAATATATCCTAGATAAATAAAAACAAAACTCCTGACCTGAAAAGGGGCTTTCTTTCCAACAGCTGTAGAAAATAAAGGTCAATTGGATATGTAAGAATTTTACAGAACTTGCTGAACCAGTTAGAGTTGTAGAAAGCGGCAGAGATATTGATATGCAGGCATATCATATAAATTTAACACAAAAATCTGAAAATTTTTATATAAAAATAGTGACTAATTTACTGACATCTCTGGCACTGTTCTCTCTCTCTCTCTTTTTTTTTTTAACTTGGAGTTTGAATAAAATAACTCCAAATTCCCTCCCAGCTCTAACATTTTACAGGCACATTCAACCTAAAAATTCTGCAATATAGAAAGATAATCTGCAATGGGTATGAAAAAATTTCATGCCTTCCAAGTGAAGAACTTGGGAAAGGCTTAATAAGAATTGTGGCACAATGAATAGAATCTTACAGTGTCAGAGAAATTTAAAGTGAAATGGAAAATAGCAACATTCAAGACTTAGAAACTTTGATAAGCTATTTTTTCAATTTCCCTCCATTCTAGAAAATCATCTTCCAGTCATACATATTAGAAAATGGATTCAAATACCTTATTTCCTGGGAGCTGAAATATTTTGCTTTTTGTAGGCTATCTTTAGGATAGGATATCTTTCTGGATAGGAAAGTCATGAATACAAAATGATAAACACAAGCAATTAAGAATTGAAGATACATGTATCTTGATGTCTCATTATTTTGACCAAGAAGGCAGAAAGCAAGAAGTGGGAGAAACATTAACTGAGTGCCTAACATATGTCTGTCTCTGTCTTAGGTGCTTCATTTATATTATTTCATTTAAATGTTTTCCAGATTTCCTGCCTTGACTCCTTACACCACTAAAAATCAAATTCCTACAAATAAGCTTAGTTATAAATATCAGTCAGTAACAGTTCTTGTTTGTTAAAATTTACCTGTAAAGGTTTCACAGAACTCAGGTTGTCTGGAAAAACCAAGTTTGTCCATTGAAGGACAAATGCACAGATGTGACATTCTGTTCATAAACTTATTCCGTGTAAAGCATAAAAATGAATAGACCTCAATTAAAACAGAGTCAGGAGACCAAAGAGGGAAGTTCTTATACCCTGCAGCAATAGCTAAGTCCTAGAGGAAGAAGAAAGACTTCCTCTTCTTGCCTGGCAAAAGCTTAACCAACGAGAGACTGTCATGACTCAACCGATGAAAAGCCACTATACTGTGAACTTCTAATTCCTCCAGGTAACTATTTCCTATAGCCCTCCCAACTTCCTTTTCCCTTCTTTATGAAAGTGCTCCTCTCCTTGTTCTGGGGCCTCTCACAGTAGCTCTCAGGGTTGCAGACTCTGAATTGCAATTTCTTGCTGATTCCAAATAAGACCATTTTTACTGGAGAAATAACACAATCTATTTGTTTAAGGTTAGCAAAAGGGTTCTTATTATTTTCTGGCAACTTGGAGCTTTCGATGCCAGTAGTACTGTCAACATCTCTAACTACATTGTAAGTAAACTGACCCAAAAACATTTCCCAAAAAACAGACTTGCAGATATTCGTCACCCAACAGCACTCCAATACTGCTCTGTAAATAGAAAATCCCATTTCGTGAAGCTTTCATGCTCTTCTGCTGATATAAAGGGCTCACAGCCATGACACTGCTGTCATTTTTCACACCACCTTTTCACTTCAAGGTATGTTCTAACTGTATGTAGCATCCTAAGTTTTTTTCCAAGAACATTTCTCAAAATAAAACCATCTAATTCTAATACTGTTTAGCTCTCTTTCCTTGGCAAATATATAAAGACCTATGCATTTTATCAAGATTCATGTCTTTCATTCCTGTTTATCATATACAGGTCTTCTTTCTCCAACAAGATTATTAGTTTCTTTTTTTTCAAATCTTTTGCAGTGGATTTTATGTCAAACATTTTGCTGGGAAAACATGATACTCAGTCATTTTTGGCTTAATGGTAAAACAGGATCAAGGATTTTTAGACCAAATGGGACAGAGAATTTATGTAGTCTAGACACCCTCATTTTATAGCTGATGAAGTGGGGATAGGCTCAGAGAAGTTAAGATAGTTTGATCAAGGCTTGCCACCTAGTTGATGACAAGAACTTTGGTGACTTACCTATTTCATGCCTTTCACATTTCCTATTGTATCCTTTTAATAAATATTTATGAAGTACACTCCAAACAATAAGAATGATGTGAGGAAAAAAGGTGAACAAAGCACCCAAACTTATAGTTTCTGCTTCATGTGTAGAAACAGAGAATACATAGTAAATGTAAGTGATGAGTATAGCATTATCATAAGCACACTGGAGCAACACTTATCCTAGGCTCATACGGTCAAATGAGGCTTTCTGGAGTAAAACATATATCATGTGAGAGTAGAAGAAGGAGTTAACACAATGAAGGCTGGGGTACAGAAGGCAATCTGCAAACTGGGAGCAGAGAAGAAAGAGACTAGATGGATAGGTGAAGATGAATCATGAATGGCCTCACCAGTAAGTTTATAATTTCTATTTTGAATCTATTACTAGATTTAAAGTAGGAAGGAGACTCCATCAAATTGGTCTTTTAGAATGGGAATGAATGGGGTGTAGGAGGCTGAGTTATAAGACCAGAAAACCAGTTAGAAGGTCATTGTAATAATCCATGTGACCATAACAGCCTATATTGCAATTAGAAAAGGAGTGAATTCTGCTTTAATATTCTGCTCTAATATTTTGAAAGTAGGCTTTTGATGTTGCATCTATATTACAAGGACGATAAAAAAGAGAATGTGGTTATCTTTGAGAAGTAAATAAACTTTGGCAACGAAGACTTTCATATTGTGGGAAGCAAGATTATGAACCTTAATTATTGAATTGGTTAATTGCAACCCAGTGAAGGGGGCAGAACTCCTTGAGTTCTAAAGACATCTGTCTGTTACTATGTAGATGGAGTTCCCAATGCCACTGCAGCTTGTGTAACCATGGATAGATGTGACTTAGTTCAAAATAGAAAAGGATTTTAAAATAAGCATTCTCAAAGTCCCAAACACTGGAATAGGCTATTTACTTGAAGAGTTCCTCTTCAATTACAAAAGCAAGTGCCAAAATATCAGCCAAGCTCTTGACTGCTCTGCCAATTCCAACTAGTTTTGCGGTTGTGCAGTTGCTCCTCTGCCAACTTCATTTTTTTTAACTATTATGAAGTCTAAGCACTGGGAATGCCAAAAGGGAAAAATAAGATCAAGCAACATGATTACATTTTTAGCTAAGATGCATCTATTACCTAGGCAAGAGGATGAAATTATAGTCTTTTTTTAAAAAAAAAAAAAGGACATGGTTTACAAGAAGAAATTCATGAATTTTCCTTCAAATAGAAACTAGTACAAAATTGTATTTCATGCTACCCCATATTACAGCGATGAATGCTGGAAATGAGGTCTAAAAATAAGAGGAGGGATTGAAATAATATACATAGCAACAGTTGCTTTCAGAAATACACTCAAACCTGGTATTTTATGTAAATTATGAAAAATGATTACAATGTTAAACTAACCAGAGTCGGCTCAGATTTATATTCCTTCTGTGGATGTTGACCCTTCACTCTTTAGACCAAATAGGAAAGGTGTCTGCATATAATTGCTACTTTTTACCCCCTTTGATTCTAAGATTCTCCAACAACTGGTTCCTCTTTGCCCTTCAGCATTCATCTTTTCTTATCTACATAGGATCATGGCCCCTCTGACCTGGGCTCCTGGGTTCCAAACGCAGGGAACATGTTCAGGCCACTTTTCTGTTGTTAATGTTGCTATTCGGCTGGGTAGAAAGGTGCCGACCACTTGGAAATGTCTACGTAATCATCAGAGACCTAAATTTAAAAATTACCTCCTTTGGGCAAACTTCCCTTAACTCTCCAAGAAGAATTAATTATTCTCTTCTTGAGGCTTTCATCAACTTTCCCACTAAGCTCTTGACATAAGTTTCAAAAACAGATGAATGCAAAATGTCATTGTCACTTTGCTACTTTTTTGTATTCTCTGATACATTTTTATGGGATCTCAATGAAATAGATGATAAATAGATAGAAAATAGAGATATAGTATATACATATATAAATAATATCGATATGTATACACATCAGTTCAGTTCAGTCGCTCAGTCGTGTCCAACTGTTTGCGACCCCATGAATCGCAGTACACCAGGCCTCCCTGTCCATCACCAACTCCCGGAGTTCACTCAAACTCACATCCATTGAGTCGGTGATGCCATCCAGCCATCTCATCCTCTGTCATCCCCTTCTCCTCCTGCCCCCAATCCCTCCCAGCATCAGAGTCTTTTCCAATGAGTCAACTCTTTGCATGAGGTGGCCACATACATACATTCATATTTAATTCATGCATGTGTATGTGTGTGTTTAGTCACTCAGTCGGGTCTGACTCTTTGCAACCCTTTGGACAGTAGCCTGCCAGGCTCCTCTGTCCATAGAGTCTTCCAGGCAAGAATACTGGAGTGGGTTGCCATTTCCTGCTCCTGGGGATCTTACTGACCCAGGGATCAAACCCACATCTCTTGTGTCTCCTGCACTGGCAGGGGCATTCTTTACCAGTGAGCCACCTGGGGAGCCCTATATTTAATTCATAATAGATAAATATACATTTTCATGATGTGCCATGTCCATAGTTCTTGTGCTATAATATCTTACTTTAAAAAGTATGCATGATAACTTCCCTGGTTGTTCAGTGGCTAAGACTCTTCACTCCCAATTCAGGGGGCCAGGGTTCAATCCTTCATCAGGGAACTATGCTGCACCTTAGACTTAGCACAGCCAAATAAATAAACAAAATTATTAAATATATGATGACTGACTAAAGTCGATGAACTAACATAGTACTATACCAAGAGCTCTTGCTGCTGCTGCCTAAATCGCTTCTGTCAACTCACAATAACCTGGGAGCCCATAGATAAATATACATTTTCATGATGTGCCTCCATAGGCTACCAATTCAGGGCCAGGGTTCAATCCTTCATCAGGGTTGCACCTTAGACTTAGCACAGCCAAATAAATAAACAAAATTATTAAATATATGATGACTGACTAAAGTCGATGAACTAACATAGTACTATACCGAAGAGCTAAAAGTACCAAATGTTTGCTGCTGCTGCTGCTGCTGCTGCTAAGTCGCTTCTGTCATGTCCGACTCAGTGCGATCCCATAGACGGCAGCCCATCAGGCTCCACCGTCCCTGGGATTCTCCAGACAAGAACACTGGAGTGGGTTGCCATTTCCTTCTCCAAAGCATGAAAGTGAAAAGTGAAAGTGAAGTTGTTCAGTTGTGTCTGACTCTTAGCGACCCCATGGACTGCAGCCTACCAGGCTCCTCTGTCCTTGGGATTTTCCAGGCAAGAGTACTGGAGTGGGGTGCCATTGCCTTCTCCAATGAAGGTTTAGGGCTTTTTATTTGCACAAGTCTGATAATATTAAGGAAAAATTTCCAAGGGTATTGATTTACTAAAATCTACTCCTGTCATTATACAGAGGAAAAAAATAGTGAAAAACAAACTTTCAATTAATTAATGTAATAGGTGTCTATTGGTAATCTTGCAGCAGGGTGCAAGGCAAAGCACTGGAATGCAAAGAATAAGACTGGACCCCTGTCTACAAAGAGCTCTTGGTGAAGTGGGTTATACAGGAAGAAGAACAGATAAATGCATGTGGAGGAATTGATGCTAACATGGAGGTAAGGCCAACCAGTGTAGTGAGGATGCCAGATGACAACAGCAAGCTCCACCTGGGAAGTCAGAGAAAATGCCCTGTGTAGAAGTTCATCAGGAAAATGGAACAGTGTGGACAGAGGCAGGGAGACTTCAAAACCAGGGCTCATGATTGAAGCATAGAGCACAGGTTGGGGGAAATCAGAGAATGATATTAGGGAAGCAGACAGAGGCCAGATTTTAAGGGCCTCCACTCCAGTACTCTTGCCTTGAAAATCCCATGGACGGAGGAGCCTGGTGGGCTGCAGTCCAGGGGGTCGTGAAGAGTCGGACACAACTGAACAACTTCACTTTCACTTTTCACTTTCATGCATTGGAGAAGGAAATGGCAACCCACTCCAGTGTTCTTGCCTGGAGAATCCCAGGGACGGGGGAGCCTGGTGGGCTGCCATCTATGGGGTCGCACAGAGTTGGACACAACTGAATCGACTTAGCAGCAGCAGCACTTGCAGGAGAGCTCTGAGCACTTGTGGGGAGGAAGTAGGAACCAAGACAGGGAGCAAAGATCAAAGGGTGAGCTGTGATCAGGAACTAGGGGACAGAGCCCTTCAGCTTGTCTTCAACATCTCATACACATCTCCAGGGGCTTCCCAAGTGGTGCAGGGGAAAAGAATCCAGATGCAGGAGACACGGGCTCAGTCCCTGGGTCAGGAAGATCCCTTGGAGAAGGAAATGGCAACCCACTCCAGTATTCTTGCTGGGATAATCCCATGGACAGGGGAGCCTGGAGAGCCACAGTCAGTCCATGGGGTCACAAAGAGTTGGACACGACAGCACCCACGTACTGCACGCACATATATCTAGACATATTCCAATTCTATGCATATTTCACAAGTCTATGTTGTTTTAACGATTGATAGGAATGCATTGAATAAGAGGATAACACTCAACTTTAAGATTTACTTTTTTATTTAAATCGCCACATATAATGCATGCTGATGGTGAATGAGACTCCATTTGAGAACTGTAGTGTTGGAGAAGACTCTTGAGAGTCCCTTGGACTGCAAGGAGATCCAACCAGTCCATTCTGAAGGAGATCAGCCCTGGGATTTCTTTGGAAGGAATGATGCTAAAGCTGAAACTCCAGTACTTTGGCCACCTCATGTGAAGAGTTGACTCATTGGAAAAGACCCTGATGCTGGGAGGGATTGGGGGCAGGAGGAGAAGGGGACGACAGAGGATGAGATGGCTGGATGGCATCACTGACTCGATGGACGTGAGTCTGAGTGAACTCCGGGAGTTGGTGATGGATAGGGAGGCCTGGGGTGCTGTGATTCATGGGGTCGCAAAGAGTCGGACACGACTGAATGACTGAACTGAACTCAACTGAGAACTGTAGCATTATCAAAGATGTACAGAGCACATCAGCCATCCTCTAACATGTCTAACACCGTACAATGATGTGGAAGGGAGATATATACAGATATAGATATATATGTATTTCCACATCAGTGTAAGGTGTAAGAAGTTTTAAATTTTTTATATAACCAAAATATAAGTCATATCAGGATAGGTGTTCCAGCAAAGTTACAACTACATGTATTCAGCAGAGAAATCTTGTTAAGTACCACTCTGTAGCCTGAATAAACATTTGGAATTTGAATAAATAACCCAGGCCTTACTAGACCAGATATAGAGAGAGCAGTTCTGAGGCAATTGCTATATTTGAATTCATCCTTGGGAATTGTGTTACATACAAGTCAGGAAAATGCTACGTTTTTCTCTCCATTCTTAAAACTTTCACAAATACTCTTATGAATTAATAAAATAAAATAGACTTTTCTATCATACCTTCATATTTATGTATTATGAGCCCTTCTTTGATATTTAAATAAATTTAAGATAACCTAAGGAAAGCAAACGGTAAACCACATGCAAAGCATTTATAAAAGTCTCACATATAGCATGTAGAAACTATACTCAACATTGGAATAAAAATAATCCAACAATTCAACATGAATATTATCAACAGACAAGAAATAGAAATTTTAAAATAGAAAAACCCAAAAAGCTAACTTTTATGCTTTCAATTTTGACATGTAATTTTTCAAGCCTTACAATTATTTAATATAGCTATTTATATTCTATTTCCTTCCTAAATTTAACTATGTTTTTCCCTCATGAGGCTCAGGATGCTGACCTATAAAACAAAAAAAAATTCCTAAATATATATATATTGTGGAAATGACAGAGGTCCATGATGCAGTGGATCATTATTCAGGCTGAAAATAAATTGGTTTTCTTGGAAAAGAAATTCCTCTTTAAAGATATTATGAGCCAGGTTCTGCCTACTCTCTTTCCCACCCATCCCAGAAGGACTGAACTAAGTTTCAGAGTTTGGAATCAGCTCCCTCACTGATGGGGCAAGCATTGTTTTCAATAAACTCCAACCTACTTCTGATTTAGTTCAGTGCTCCTGAGGGCTTGGTTACTCTAAACAGAGATGCTTCCCTGTTCCAGAAGCCAGGGCCAGACCCGGGACCCCCTCTTACTCTTAACACCAGGTGCTGATGAATGAAACTTTGCTTCTGAGCTGCAGTCTTATGCCCGAGACCCAGTTGCTAAGATACTTATTGCTTCCTGACCACCTGCGTCCCAGCCTCCGTCTCCTCCCCATTACTACACTCTGACCATCTCCAGATGCTCCCCTTGGTCCTTGGAGCACTGACCCAGCTGATCTTCTACACTCTCTCTCATGGCTGGTGAAAATACTGGATTTTACCTGAGCCCTATGATCCTAGGCGAAAATAAAGGTTACAAAATTCTCCCACTCTTTGTGTTCCAAAAACAGCCCTTTGCAAAATAACACCCTTCCCCAGAGAAGTCAGTTAAGACTCGCGGGTTCCCTTATTTACCTGTGACATGGGCACAGTGAATTCCTTCAAATGTCCTCTCTTTGCTCATGAACAGATCAATCAGAACAAAATTTACTGATCAAATGTTCACTGGGAGTCTCTCCTTCCTCTAAACCTCTAAACTTTGGGCCACCCTCAGTCTGAGCCAGCATACAACATTCTTCCTTCAAAAGCTGACTGACCTCATAAGAAACCATTCTCTGATGGACCACCCCATCACCCGCCAGCATCCATCACTGACCTCCCCAAACCTTGTTCTTTTGAGTTCTCCTTGTTGCTGTTCAATCACTAAATCGTGTACGACTCTTTTGTTGAGACCCCATGGACCATAGCCCACCAGACTCCTCTGTCCACGTATTTCCCAGGCAAGAATACAGGAGAAGGTTGCCATTTCCTTTTCCAAGGGATCTTCCCAACCCAGGGATCAAACTCACATCTCCTGCATGGCAGGCAGATTCTTTACCACTGAGCCACCAGGGAAGTCCATGAGCTTTTCTTATTACTCCTTATAAAAGAGAACCCCTTATGGATCTATGGTTGGTTCTGTTCCTCTTTCTGGCAATAGTCCTTTAGAATAAAGTCTCCTTAGTTAACTTTGATTGTTTTTACTCGACATGAGACATTAAGGTTTCTGCCTATGTAACTCAATTGACTGGATTTCTTCATCTTTCCTGGGTTAACTTTTATCTCTCTCTGTCTCTCAGTAACTCTCACAACCATATTCAAACATGACTCCCTAGACCCTTCCAATTTCTCTCAAAAGTTACAGAATCTTTGCCCCTCAAGTCATTACACCTCAAGTCGTGTTCAACCCTTTTGTTGAGACCCCGTGGACCATAGCCCACCAGACTCTCCTGTCCACAGGTGTTCTTATTTTAAAATTCATTCAGTTCATAACCCCTTTTAGTAGTCAAAAATTTAAAGGCAACCTCCAATTTTTTTTACCTACTATTCTTCTGAAACACCTCAAATTCATTGCTACCAAATGTTCTTACCTCTCATGTCCAGAATGGAAATCTTAAAATATTTTACTGAATTTTTCAGAAACTCACAAGAGAAGAAACAGTAATAATTTTTAAAGTGTTTATTGTTACTTGAGAAAGGTGTTTGATTACAAGCCATGTGTAGACAGCATCATTTAATATGTGTATGTGTGTGTGTGCATGCTCAGTCACTCAGTCATGTCCAACTCTTTGCGAACCTATGGACTATACCCATTTAAAGTGAAGCTGTAAAAGCTAGTTAAGGTCACAATATTCAATTTAGGTAAATTCAGAGATGTGTTTTTCAAAAATCACAGTTCTTCCTTCAATCTCCTTATAAAAACACCTCGATTAAGCGTCACTCCCTTTGCAGAAAAAGCTGCTATGGTTCATTCCAGTGGCGTGGAAAAGAACGGGGGAAGAAGGGTAGTGTGGACCCCTGTACCGTGATCCTCAGTGTCCACGGACGGCCACCTGGGGGCGTGTTTTATAAAGTCACATAAACACACTCCCACATATGCATATATACATAGACATGCACATATATTTAGCAGTCTCGGTATTTTTAAAACGACTCTAGAGATGCATCCCCTATGACTAAGTAGCTTGGAAAGCATAAGTTCCTTCCTGATCATTAAGAGACATCATATTTTGGTCAATTTGGGTGTGATCTGAACCAGTATTTGGGGCTTTTCTTTACCAGGAGGCTGTGACAATTCCCACAGGAATGTATTGTGTCTACCTCAATGCTGTGTTTTTTGCCTTAAAGGCCCGTACAGAGCCGGGGCAGGAAGCCTGCACAGCTTGGCTGTGGTGTGGTGGCCAGCGGGCCCACGGTGGTTCATCAGCCACGAGGACTACACTGTCGAGTAAGCCGCTTGGCTGGAAGGACCCCTGGGGATACAAATCTATAGCCTCAGCACCTGGCACAAACCTCCACAAATTCACACTGCCCTCCCTCAGGTCCAGGACACTCATGCACTAAGGAAAAAAAACAAAAACCCGCAAATGGGGAAAATTAATAAACACAATTACTAAGCGTGTTATGATTTTGTAGCAAATACAAAAAGGAAGTATTCTGAATCAACAGGAAATAAAGACAACAGTAAGTTAAACTCTAGTAAACTAAACAGCTTTTAAAAATGTATCTTCATCTCAGCTGGCTGACATTCACCTTTGGAAAGCAATATTTACCTTCCATTTAATTACATTACTGATTAAGTTACTTCAATCCCTATCAATGTCTGCTACTTTCAGAATAAATGATATAATGGAGTGATGACAACTCTGATGAAAATAAATATTTTCCACTGCTATGAAATACTGTACAGAATTGTAAGCACTATAAGCGGTGATTATATTTCAAAATTATGCATACTGCCTGAGATAACATTTCTTATGTTTTCTGAATATTCATCACCTGAGTCTACAGAAGAGATCTAAATGACAAAATTATTACTAAATCCATCAATTGGAAGACACTATGTTATTACTTAATATTTCTGAACACATTCTATTTTACAATCATTCATGGTACGCTCACTGAGTGCCAAGTGTTGCGCTAGAAATGGGGTTTACGGAGATGGATGAACCCAGAAACTTTGCAGTCTCACCACGAAGCCACCAATTCTTTCTCAAAAATGTGATCAGTAAGCCAGCTTCAGATGTTTCAGGATTTACATCCAAATATTTGAAAATTTGTTAATAATAAACAACAGTGATGCATTTGGTTATTACTTAATAATGTAGAATAAATAATGTTGCCTCTGGAAGTTCCACATATATTTTATGTGTGCATCCAGATAACATTTTCATATGTTGAGATAAAGAGAAATCAGAAATCTTCTAGGTCTTTTATACATTTTAACCAAAGGAAACCCTGATTTCTGTGGGACTGTATTTGCGTATTGCATGCTCTTTTAATTTATACAGACTAACTGAACAAATACCTTATTTAACTGAATACAAAAAAATTTTTTGTTTATCAATGAACAGTTTCTTCCTAGTTAAAGCAGTTACTAAGGCTTCCAGTTTGAACTAGCTGTATTCGTCATATACATCACCAAAGGTCAAATTCTTGCTTATCCCACAAAGCCAATCATGAAACTCGCATGCGTGCATGCCTGCTCAGTCACTCAGACATGTCTGACTTTCACAGTCCAAGGCCCCATGGACTGTATCCCGTCAGGCTCCTTCTGTCCATAGGATTTCCCAGGCAAGAATACTGGACGGGGTTGCCATTTCTTCCTTTAGGGGATCTTCTTGACCCAAGGATCAAACCCACGCCTCCTGCATCTCATACACTGGCAGGTGATTCTTTACTCCTGAGCCACCTGGGAAGAAGTCCTGAAATTGGCATAGTGAATGACTAAAAACATCTTGAAAAGAATAAATACGGTTTTGGAGTGGGAAAAACATATCTCAGCCTGAAACCTGCTAGGTTTTCATCTTTTCGATTTTTGATCTTTTCCTGTTTTTTGACAAGACATTAATACCCTTTGGTGAAATGAATGCCTTGATGTTAATTACTAAGCAAGTCTTTTATTAATAACAGAGCTAAACGATTTTAACACCTTCCAGCCACTTTCTGGAATGAATGTATAATCGTAATTCTTTCAGCACATTGGGGGAAGTACATAAAAGCCCCTGGAAATTGTTCATTTTGCTTACATGAAGCTGTTAACTCAGTTAATTACAAGCCATTGTCTTGATATTATTTTTTTTCATACAGTTTCTTTCAACACAGCCATTTATTTAGGAAGAACCATGCACACTGGGTGCAGTTAAAGAAAGAAAGAGACTCAAGAGCAATTATATTTGGGAAAGGACACACCAGAGTCCCTGTGGTCCTCATACCCACAGAGCCCTCCTCTTTCACTTGCCTGGAGATACCGTGTATGGAACATCTATCTACCCAGCACACTGCCCTGCATTACCCAAGTAGACATGTACCATCAGACTATGGAGGTCTGCACCCCAGTCTCCTCTCTAGCCAAGTCTTCCTTTTCTTAGAGCTCACATCACATGCCAGGTAGTAAAGAAATGAGACCGAGTGAATGTATGAATAAATAAACGGAAACCAAAGGAAGAATGCATATAAACTGGAGAGAAGACATGTGAAATTATATTTTTAAATTATCAATTTAATCCAGTTACATTAATTTATGGGAGTATTGTAGGTTTCTTCCCCATTGGTCTCTCAGGCTAACAGTATAAACATAATAGTCCTCTCTCTGAGAGTGACTTTGTTTATAGATTGTAAATATGATATGATGTGAGTGGTATATTTGATGATCTGTGGGAGTCAACTATTAAATATTCACAAATCTGGGACACTAGTTGCTAAATTCTTGGTAGCTTGAAATCAATCATGGTAAGTGTTTACACTATGGAAATCAGCAAAAGGTAACAATCACGGATTTCTTTCTTTCTTTCTTTTTTTGAGAGTGTTTGCCAAATTACCTATGGGGAGTTGTTCCCTTCTCTAGGGGATCTTCCCAATCCAGGGATTGAACCCGGATCTATTGCAAAGTCCTTTATAAACCTGTGACCAAAAAAAAAGAGAGAGAGAGAGAATTCACAATATTCCAAATTCCTAATAATCAGCTCACGATGTGCCATTCACGTTTTCTTTCCAAAATTCTTTTTGCGTACATGTTTCTATCAAGTCAACTTCCTGGGATTATTAATGTAATATGAATATTAGCCATTTCATAAATAAGAACTTCTTTTAATAAGTCAAAAAATTATTCTTTTAAAACGTTAATGAATTTGGTCAAAAGCCATGTCCTCTCTAATCCATACACTTCCTGATTTTATAGCCATCAATGAAATCCCTTCTCAGCTTTGTTTATTTCAGACTGAAAAAGCCTATTTATTTTAGACTCTCCTTATATTGCTGCTCTTCCCATCAGCTCTTTTTAGGCACTCTTTTCTGGACCAATTCCAGTGCAGTCCTTTCCCAAATGCTGCAATCAGAACCATTTGCAGAGTCTCACTTGTAGATGGAAAAAAAAATCTGCAACATAATCACAGCAGAATGGTTTTTCACTCTTTTGTCTTTAATTATGAGTAAATGTCCATTCATTTTAACAACAGCCACAGCAAAACACACCAGCCTGAACAACAAAGATAAAATCAGACCATATCCAAGGAGATTAGTGGTTGAAGTATACATTTGCTCTGGGCAGGAAAAGAACTTACTAGATTCTTAACCAGATTCATGAAATCTCATAGTGTAGAAAACACTTAATAATTCTCCTTTTCTAATTCTCCAGGAAAGTTGAATTTTCTCCTAGTAAGAATACAATGAGGCATCTGTTCAAATTTTCTGTTACTTAGCATTACCAATGAAAATTAAAGCATTCTACAAAATTAATATTAACAATACCAGATTTGTCAGTATTATTTTTTAAGTGCATGCTTATTAATATCTATAATATCCTTGATTAAGGCATATGCCTGAGACCAATTAATATATTTTGTTTTTGCAAGACTATTCCATACATATTTAAGCATCCTTTTTTAATCAAGCTTTATTATCTGTGTTTACACTGCCTTACCCTTTATAGTAAGAAAATAAGAAACAGCTTTCTGGTATCAGTTGGAGAAGCTTCACTTCCATGGGTGATATCAACTCATAAGCATGTCTATTGTATTTAAAGATAGCTGTGCAGTATGAATATTGAGGTCTATTTTTTTAACTTCCAATCATTTGTTGATTTTAAATCTTCAAACGCAAACTAAATTACATGGTCAAGAAACCACCAGAAAATCTAATTTAAGCAATATACCCTAAGGCACATTCACGAATAATCACAAACCCAAGCAGAAGGTCTTCCCTAACTAAGCAGTAAGGAGGTCTCAGTAACTGTATTGAAAAGTAGGGTGTTTTCCTTTTGTATGAATAAATCCTTTCAATTTTAAGATATGACTTAAAGAAACAGCTGAAACCAAGCTTTGGAGAACTTCCAGTGTAGCAGGTATTCTTTGTATAAATGTGTGTGATTTAAGCACATATAGCTGGTTCTACATAATGCACATAAAGTCACCAAAAAGTCCAATACAGAGTTTGCAAGTTCTTTTGAAACATTCATGTTTGACAAAACTATAGATGATATTCCAAAAAGGATATAATGAGCAAATCTGGAAAACTGTCCCACAGAAAAACAAAAACAGATAAATTATAGCTTTTAATCTGTGAGTATACTTTCTGAATCTCTAAAACAGGAATATAGCATTCTGTGTTTCCAAAACAGATTTGAAACTGTTTGTCCTGAACATCTTCTTTCCTGTTGAAAGACAAGAGTTTTTATTAGAGTTTGTTACTGGTTGGCTTGCCTTTTTGCCCTTAAATAGCTAATTTTTTAGAGCGACTTTGGTCCATTGAGGCATCTTAATATCCAAGATGCTTCCCTGGTGGCTCAGCAGTAAAGAATCTGCCTGCCAACACAGGAGACACAAGTTCAATCTCTGGGTTGGGATGATCACCAAGAAGGAAATGGCAACCTACTCCAGTATTCTTGCCTGGGAAATCCCATGGACAGAGGAGCCTGGTGGACTACAGTCCATGGGACCTCAAGAGAGTTGGACCCTGCTTAACTAAACACCACCACCACCAATACCCAAGATGCTGTCCCTCATCCAGTTCCCCACAGCCAGCAAGTTGAGAACAAATTAGGTACAACTTCAAGTCTTGATTTTTGATCCTTTGCAAACTGTAGATAAATTATGGTTCTGAGCATTCAATTTACCATTTATTTTTCATGCTAAGTAGATCAATGTATTTCCCTAAAGGCAGATATTCTATTTCTGATAATATTTTCCATCTAAAATATTGCTGAACACATTCAGATAAATAAGCAAGTCAGGAAAAACAGAGTTGCTTAAATTGGATCATTTTAACTGATTTTGTATTTTAATCTAGCTTTTCTCTTGAAAAAAGAAAAGAGCTATAGAAGGATGCTAAATAAAAAATGACATTCTGTAGTTCTTCCATTCACGTTTTCCCAGCATAACAAGGAAACAAAGTCACCTTGCCAACAAGATTCAGTATCTTATTAAAATGTGTAGAAACCTGTATGTGCTGTTTTCTGAATGTTTACAAACTCTAAATGATGAAGCTAACTTTGGGTCAAGAAACACTCTTTGTTGGCCTTTAAAATATATCTGTTCTACAGATTCTAGTGGCTCTTACAAACTGAGACTCCATATCAAATAATGTTTAGACTGTGTATACTGCCTTGCTCAGGACCCTTATACATAGTCCATGGTTAAACATTCTTTGCCTCAATGGATTGCTTCTAATGAACAATGAGTTGATTGTGTGGTTCAGTCCTATTAGTCCAGGGATCCTCAACTTCTGGGATCTAATGCCTGATGATCTGAGGTGGAGCTGATAAAATAATAGAGATAGAGTGCACAATAAATGAAGTGGGCTTGAATCACCCCTAAACCACCCTCTACAACCCTTGGTCCATGGAAAAATTGTCTTCCATGAAATTGGTCCCTGGGGCCAAAAAGGTTGGGGACCGCTGCCTCAAGCCATTTGAAACAGTATCACAATGACGGGAGGGGGTGGGAGGGGAGCTCCGTGTGCCCTTTGAATATCAGGTGTCTCTGTTGTGTCCGACTCTTTGTGATCCCCATGGGCTGTAGCCCACCTGGCTTCTCTGTCCATGAAATTTTCCAGGCAAGAATACTGGAGTGGGTTGCCATTTCCTTCTCCAGGGGATCTTCCTGACCCAGGGATTGAGCTCCACATCTCTTGTGTCTTCTGAATTGACAGGCAGGTTCTTTACCATCTGAGCCACCAGGGAAGCGCAGTTACAAGTACCATCTTGTAATGGTACACAGATGACTTATTTTGTGATACGCGCTAGATAGAGTATGGACTAGAGAAGGATGCCCAGATAAGAAATGATTTATACCACGTGTCTTAGAAGGAAGAAACATAATGAAGTCTTGCTTAACAGAGAGTCTACAGAGGAGTTCAAAATAGAAAAGGAAATTCTAAATCATGTAATGAGAAAATGGCAATTAGAGGAATCAAATAGTTTTGTATCAGCTCCATGGTCTCATCTATTTTTAAACAGAATGACAGTTAATGCTGAATTTAAGTGTGACCTGGGTTAAGCATTTTGCTCTTTATATGTATTGTTCTAAATCTTCTTCTCCTCCCTGACAAACAAGATAAATTAATATCAAAATAAACAGACCAGGGCTTGATGGCTGTCCAGTTCCTGCTGCTAAATATTATCAGATAATAAGCATCAAGGAGAAGGCAATGGCACCCCACTCCAGTACTCTTGCCTGGAGAATCCCAGGGACGGGGGAGCCTGGTGGGCTGCCGTCTATGGGGTTACACAGAGTCGGACATGACTGAAGTGACTTAGCAGCAGCAGCAATAAGCATCAAAACTAAATTCCTCTAGTAATTTCAGTAATAAAATTTCTTGAACATAATTCATACCCTTTAATGTGTCCAAAATTCCCTAAAGAAAGGTCAATGGATAACAATTTTTATCAACTGTGGGACAGGTAGGGGTATGTCTTGGAAACTTTTTTTTGAACCAGTGTTTACACATTAAGCACACTTTTATTTTTCAGAGTATATGTGAGAGGTCAACAAATGTAGTAAAATTTCCTAAAGATATTTCTATTTTGTATAAGGTCAATTGTCCATATCAAAACAACATTATTCTTGTGATGACTACTGCTTTTTTATTATTGGAGGTGGCCTAAAAATGATGATTGTGGTCACTGAAGTTCACCCATATGATGTCACATCTTAAGAGCCACTGTCAAAGCCATTGCTACACGCCAACTCTATGCTAGAGCAGGTTATGTGATAGCGTTTTTACCTCTCCTGTGTGCCTTAGACTTGGGTGGGTAGGTGCTGGCTGCTGAGCTTATTTATGGCTTATAAATAATGTAAGCCATGTAATGGTTAAGAGGTGCTTTAAAATCACTCAGGGCTTGAATCCTGTGTTATCGTGGGCATGTTGAACCTCAATACCTTATCAGTCTACTGGAAAATAACAAATGTTTTCACCCTTGAAAACACATGTGAGTGTTGAGCTCAGGAGGGAGGCAGAAGGGGGTTTCAAGAGGGAGGGATCATATGTATACCCATGGCCCATTCATGTTGATGTATGGCAAAAACCATCATAATATCATTAAGCAATTATCCTCTAATTAAAAATTTTTTTAAAAAGAGTTGAGCTCATATTTACAATTCAAACAAAAATAATTGAAAATAATTATGGTAATACCAACAAAACAACATCCAAATTGTTTACCCTTAAGGCCTCCTTGCTCTGCCATAAGGATTTCATGAATTTTTACATTTTTCTATAAGTAATCACATAATTTATTTCTCTACCTATATTGTTTGCTTCTATATTCCACAAGAGCCTTTCTAGTTAAGTCTGTACTTTATCTACTATCCATCAAGACAGCTCACTCATTCTGCCCAATCCATCCTTATTTCAGAATCCATTCATTTCTATCTTCTCATGATAACCTCAGAAGAATTGAAAACCGAGTGTAAAGTGAAAACAAATACATCTTTGCAGTCTTTGCAGTGACAAGTTGCACATACCTGCAATAATGATGACCACCATAGAACTAATGAGGAACTACTGTGTGTCAGCGACTCACAGCTCTACTTAAGCAACGAGGGAATTGTGGTCCCATACACTTTGTGTACTAAAATTAATTCTGGCTGTATCTTAAATTTGTGTTTGCATTTCCTTTTGCCTTTATTCCTTGATTTATTTGACTCTTACCTTGTATAATCTTACATTCAAAACTATTCACTTATATTAATATATTAATACATATGTTCTAGCAAACCTTAAGAAATTATTACCAATTAGCTAATTTGGAACTCAAAGCACTTGAGAAACTTGCCTTTTCAACATCACAACCACAATGCCAGAGACTGGAGTTGGAGGTTGTGGACTTGAACCCAGTTAAGTCTGATTTCACAGTTCAGGTCCTTCTTGGCAACAGGGTCAGTTGCTTATACCCTAACTTCATACAGCCATGAGTCATGTTGACTTAGATATAAATTCTTAGGACTTGGGCTACATTACATCTGTGAACCTGGAGTTTAGGGCACTTGTGGATGATTCACACCTGAACAAGATCTCTACACAACCGTGGGTAGCTGAAGTTTCGAGTAGTTGCAGAATGGGGACAACTTTTAGGAAGTAATTGTACTTCCAATGATGACAGGGTACAGTGTGCTGTGTGGGTACCTACTTCTGTCCTGTGCAAGGCCCTATGTGAGAAATCTTTGGGCAAAGTGAGAAGATCAGTGAAAAGAGCTGTGGAATGCAGAGCTTTGGACAGCCGTAGGCACTGACTGTACCAAAATAACTCAGTTAGAGGGACCTGTCAACAGAGAGGGTCTCTCAAGAGCCCAGAAATGCTCTTACAAAACCAGGAGTCAATGGTGGATCTCAACCAAATCTGGAGGAAGAGAAACTCTCCAATTCTGAAGGCTGGGTTAAGCATCACAGTGGGGAAAAAAAAGAAAAACATTTATTACAGTTCTGTGAGATAATTCTTTTGGCAAAATGACTAGAGGAGATTTAACCATTTATGAGGGAGCAGATGGGTTCTGGGCTCTAAGGATTTATCAAGGGGTCCTTACCTGCCTCCTGAGAAACCCGTATGTCGGTAAAGAAGCAACAGTTAGAACCAGACATGGAACAATGGACTGGTTCGAAATTGGGAAAGGAGTACATCAAGGCTGTATATTGTCACCCTGCTTATGTAACTTCTATGCAGAGTACATCATATGAAATGCTGGGCTGGATGAAGCACAATCTGGAATCAAGATTGCCGGGAGAAATATCTATAACCTCAGATATGCAGATGACATCACCTTTATGGCAGAAAGTGAAGAGGAACTAAAGAGCCTCTTGGTGAAGGTGAAAGAGGAGAGTGAAAAAGTTGGCTTAAAGCTCAACATTCAAAAAACAAGGGTCATGGCATCCAGTCCTATCACTTCATGGCAAATAGATGGGGAAACAATGGAAAGAGTGATAGACTTCATTTTCTTGGGCTCCAAAATCACTGCAGATGGTGGCTGCAGCCATGAAACTAAAAGACACTTGCTCCTTGGAAGAAAAGCTGTGATCAACCTAGACAGCATATTAAAAAGCAGAGACATTACTTTGCCAACAAAGGTCCATCTAGTCAAAGCTATGGTTTATCCATTAGTCATGTATGGATGTGAGAGTTGGACCATAAACAAAGCTGAGCGGTAAAGATTTCATGCTTTTGAACTGTGGTGTTGGAGAAGAATTTTGAGAGTCCCTTGGACAGCAAGGAGATCAAACCAGTCAATCCTAAAGAAAATCAGTCCTGAGTGTTTATTGGAAGGACCAATGCTGAAGTTGAAACTCCAATACTTTGGCCACCTGATGCGAAGAACTGACTTGACTCATTTGAAAAGACCCTGATGCTGGGAAAGATTGAAGGCAGGAAGAGAAGGGAATGACAGAGGATGAGATGGTTGGGTGGCATCACTGATTCAATGGACATGAGTTTGAGCAAGCTCCGGGAGTTGGTGATGGACAGGGAGGTCTGGCGTGCTGTGGTCCATGGGGTCACAAAGAGTCAGACTCAACTGAGTGACTGAACTGACGGACTGAGGAAAATAATTTACCCCAGAGTGGGTTTCGACAGACAGTGGGACAGAGGGAAGTTGCTTCTGACTGCATCCTGAGAAGTTCTGCTTTCTGAGCATGATGTTTGAGAAATCACATGTTTAGTATGAGATATGGTACACTTTTATGTATCTGTTATCTTATGGTGTGGAACCTGTAAAATTGGGAGCACCTAGAGCTTAAAGAATTTCCCCTTCAAATCATTTTAATTCAAAGTGATATGATGCTAGAGAAGCAGATAGTGAATGTGGAAGCCTAGCCCTACAGTGGGTCCCCTGCTGACTCAGCAGTAAAGAATCTGCCTGCAGCATGGAAGATGCAGGTTCGATCCCTGAGTTGGGAAGATCCCCTGGAGGAGGGCATGGCAACCCACTCCAATATTCTTGCCTGGAGAATCCTGTAGACAGAGGAGCCTGGAGGGCTACAGTCTATGAGGTAACACAGAGTCAGACATGACTGGAGCGACTGAGCACAGACACAGAGCTGTGCACTGCTCATACACCACAAACCCTGGGCAAAAAGTTGCAGATAAACCATCCTGTCTTTAGGCATCAATGTGACTTTCAACATTAAGAAATCATCAGAAAATTCTATTTTAATTATGCTTTCTACTTGAAATATTTTTCACCGCACACTAAAATAAATATTATACTGTGGATTAACTGACAGTTTTTGATAAGGACTTGTTGTCCTAGAGCATCTCATGACAATTTCTTTGCCTTTCCAAGATACATTAGCAGTTGCTAAGGAACCACATTTCACAGCCATGGCTATCTAGTAATACCATATGTGTAGAATGTCAGAATAATTATGTGATAGCTGCTGTGAAAACCATGAAACTTGGACATTAGAAATAAGTAATAAGTTTTAATTAGAGTCCCTGCTACAACCATAATATAAAGTCCGGTTTTCCACTGAAATGTACACTCCATCATCAGAGGGGCTTGATACGTTACTTTATACTTGTATCCCCAGCCTGGCACAACACTAGCACATAGTAGGCCTACAAAGATGTCTACTGAAAGAATAAAGATGTTTCTTCTCACTAGCGCTCAAAAGTAGAATAATCTCTGTAAGGCTCAAGCCAGGTGATTCTCCAGGGAGAAGAAATGGAATGCTTTAAGAGAATTATAAAGGAATGCTTTGCATTTATAATATTCTCATTTTTCAAAGGTACTGATAATAGCAAAATCTTTGGAAATTCATTAGCAGTGGCATTTTAAATTTGCTTGGGGTAAATTCCATTCTGAAAACTACATCTTATTAAAAGAAGAGTGCACAGAAAAAAATACTGATTTACCCTGGTGGCTCAGATGTTAAAGAATCTGCCTGCAGTGCTGGAAACCCAGGTTCAATCCCTGGGGTGGGAAGATCCCCTGGATGAAGGGAATGGCTACACTCCAGTATTCTTGCCTGGATAATATGGACAGAGGAGCGTAGCAGCTTATAGTCCATGGGGTCACAAAGAGTTAGACAACACTCAGCAACTAAGCACACACTATTTAATAACTTACTATATTTGAGACTAGAAGAATTAACCCATATCCTTGGGCTCACTTTTTCCACCCCTAAAGAAAGGTAGGGTTTGCTTATAACATGGTCACTGTAATTGTTCCTATATCTGTGGTCACTAGTGTAATGAAGATATTCTACACAGCATGTTTAAAAGTGGTTCTACCCTTTGCTTTTGGAAATGCTCTTCATCTCAGCAGGCTGACATTCATCTTTTAAAAGGTATGTTTAACTTCAGTTAATTTTCAGTGAGAGCAGCAGTGCTTAGACAGACACTTTTTTAATTAATTATTTACTGAACATTTTCTGCCATAGCAAGTGTCGTGCGAAAGCCCTGATACACTCCATCTGCTGCTTACATTTTATTCATCCACTATGCCATTTTACAAAACACTAGAAATCAAGTTTGTCTGGCATAATAAACTCCTATGATTCTGCCCAATAAACTGTTATCCTCCGAACACATGCAGATTTTGTTTTCCTGTTATTTTTCAAAGGACTGCACAGGGTCACCAGGCATCCTTTGATCAGACCACACTATTCGCCAAGTACTGCCAAGTTCTTCTGGCTTCTCTGGGAAGGTGTTAACTGATTCTTTAGTATTCTAGATTGTAGACATGCCCATTAGATATTCTCTTTTCTGCCTATGCCTGATCAAATTACGTGGTCCAGCAATGAATCTAATCTAAAACACCTCAAAAATTAAAATATTATTTTGATAGGAAACTTTTCATGGGGCTTAAAGATTGTCAGTATTCTCATATTAAAGGGATGTTCTGTGATGGAGGTGTGAGGAAGGTGTGGGCTGTGGAGGCTACTGAAATCCCAGATCTATGATGGGAACAAATTAAAACAATCAAGCCTCTTACCATTTCTGAATTTCCATCTTCTTGTATATAGAAGAGTTACAGTCACACTAACCTTTTGACTGGCATGAAGACTCAGTAAAAGAATTAAAGAGCACGGCATAGAAATGACTGTTAATCATGGGTGATTAAGCACATTTTTATCTCCTCTGCCTCCCGAAATCCTGAATAAGACAACAGTAAAGGATCTCAACCTATCCTTATCTTTGATAAAAAATACATATATTTTATTGGGTTAAGTAGTAATATTCTACTTGAGACTGTTCCAGAAAAAACATCTACTTCTGCTTCATTGACTACTCTAAAGCCTCTGACTGTGTGGATCACAACAAACTGTGGAAAATTCTTAAAGAGATGGGAATAACAGACCACTTACCTGCCTCCTGAGAAACCTGTATACAAGACAAGAAGCAGCAGTTAGTACCAGACATGGAACAACAGACTGGTTCAAAAATTGGGAAGGAAGTACGATAAGGCTGTATATTGTCATTCTGCTTATTTAACTTATGTTCAGAGTACATCATGCTAAATGACAGAAGAAATATAAGCAACCTCAGATATGCAGATGATACCAGAAAGAGCCTCTTGATGAAGGTGAAAAAGGACAGTGAAAAGCCTAGCTTAAAACTCAACATTCAAAAAACGAAGATCATGGCATCAGGTCCCATCACTTCAGAGCAAATAGATGGGGAAACAATGGAAACAGTGATAGATTATTTTCTTAGGCTCCAAAATCACTGCAGATGGTGACTGCAGCCATGAAATTAAAAGACACTTGTTCCTTGGAAGAAAAGCTATGACCAACCTAGACAGCATATTAAAAAGCAGAGACATTGCTGACAAAGGTCCATCTAGTCAAAGCTATGGTTTTTCCAGTAGTCATGTATGGATGTGAGAGTTGAACCATAATGAAAGCTGAATACTGAAGAATTGATACCTTTGAACTGTGGTGTTGGAGAAGACTCTTGAGAGTTTCTTGGACTTCAAACCAGTTAATCCTCAAGGAAATCAGTCCTGAATATTCATTAGAAGGATTGATGCTGAAGCTGAAGCTCCAATACTTTGGCCACCTGATGCGAAGAACTAACTCATTGGAAAAGACCCTGATGCTGGGAAAGATTGAAGGGAGGAGGAGAAGGGGATGACAGAGGATGAGATGGTTGGATGGCATCTCTAACTCAATGGACATGAGTTTGAGCAAGATTCGGGAGGTGGTGGAGGACAGGGAAGCCTGGTGTGCAGTCCATGAGGGCACAAAGAGTCGGACGTGACTGAGTGACTGAACAAGGACAACATTGAGACTGGGTGGGAGAAATCCCTCAGAATGCTTGAGGTGAAGCTTCCATGGGAGGCTGGTTCCTCCCTGACCTGCCTGGGTGCAGAGGAAAGCCCAAGCAGGGCAGGGACTGAGACCAGAACTCAACTCAATCAGAGGTATAACGAAAGCTGTTTAAAGGGACAGAGCTCATGTTCCTGGAGTGGCCCTTTGGTATGGGAGGCAGAGATGCTGAAGATTGGTGTTTAATAAATTCCCTCTAAAACATGAAATATAAACACTTGCCTCTGAATCCTTTGGACAACCTTTATAAGATGTTCTCTACTCATTTTTACATGATGGAGCTGGACTTGACTTTCTGAGGTTGTGGCAGAGCTTTTTTAGTCTAGACCCCTAAGGAGGAAAACCAGAACTTTTATGGCTTGCGGCTCAGCAATCCAAATACCTGCTGCCCTGGACTCAGTAAAGTATGGCTGCCTTTCATTCACAGAAAGGTCCTGAATTGGTCGATAAATTACAAAGTCATTTACTCCACAGGCTTCTGCTAGGGCAGAGATGAGGCAGCCCATAAAGATGCATGTGTGCGTGCATGCTCAGTCATGTCAGACTCTTTGTGACCAGTGGACTATAGCCTTCCAGGCTGCTCTGTCCATGGGATTTTCCAGGCAAGAATACTGGGATGGGTTTTCATTCCCTTCTCCAGGGGCTCTTCCCAATCCAGGGATTGAACCAGCATCTCTTACATCTCCTACAGTGACAGGTGGGTTCTTTACCACTAGCGCCATCTAGGAAGCCCACTCATAAAAGAATACATGAAATATATATATATATAAATGTATGTTCTACTTAATGGATTTCTTTACAGTAAGAACTTTTCTAAAATAAAATACTCAAAGTGATGCCTTTTTGATAAACTGAACAAAACAATTCACCCTGTTCTTAATGACTTGAGTCAATAACTAGGACAATTGTTGAGATACACTGAGGATTTGAGCACTGATAAAGGACACAGGCTGAATAGCTCATTGATAGTTAATGAGCTTCATTTTGGGGAAAAAAAATGCCTTGATGTTAGCTTGATTTTTGCTCATTTGCTTCCTTCACATAAAAGTGAGTTAGGTGTGCAGCTGTGTGACCTCCTGGGTGTTATAGCATGACTGCATCTCTCCATAATTAATTAGCAAATCAAAGGTTAAAGCAGTCTTCTCCAGAGTGATAGGAATTGCAAGCAGACATGCTCCCTGTCGTTCTCACTGTCCTCTGTCTCGAAACCATCAATTATTTTTGCTCAAATAATATGACTCCTGAATTTACTATATTCTTCAGTCTCACTTATACATACTATGGTTAATAGGTGTGAAGATAGAAAATGCTTCCCCATTACAGGAGTTTGTCAGGTGATACTGATACTGCTCTCTGGATTCTTGACTTATAACTGAATCTCAGACACAAGCTAGTACAAAAATTGGAAGTTGGATGCCATAACAAAATTAAATTCCAACACATTAACTTCCAGGAAAGAGGATGGTAAAAGATTCATATTACCACTTGTTCCCCGAGCTGTCACAGTCATCAAAAAACTGACCAAGAAGGACAAAGAGGAGCAAAAGTCAGGGATAAAATTGCACTAGCATTGAAACTGAGAGGATGACCAACCACAGGTCACAGGGCCACTACTGTGTGAACGAAAGCAAAGAAAATCACAAGCCACTGGCCAGAATTCACCCTCCTGAGAAAGCTGGCACAAAGCAGCAGAAAGCGATCAGAGAAGAGTCCGGAAGTCTCTGTTAGTGGTTTCTGTTTTGAAGAAGCCAGTGCTGGTGATGTGGGCCCCTTTCTGACCTGCAGGTCAGAGGCTCTGGAGGCCAGGCTGGAAGTGGAAGGAGCAATTACTTTGAGATGGTTGGTTAACATCACTGATTCAGTGGACCTGAGTTCGAGCAAACTCTGGGAGATGGTGAAGGACAGAGAAGCCTGGTGTGCTGTGGTTCATGGGGTCGCAGAGCCAGAAATGACTGAAGAACAACAACAAACAACTCAGTAACCGTGACAATGTTTGAAGGGTAGTACCTGCTCCTGTAAGAGATAAAATCTGGAAGGTAAAGGATCCTGGAGACCAAAACCCAGATTTACCAGTAACCGGGCACCAACTTAGCACAGCGTAGGAGAAAGCATAGCTTATGACATAAAAGATGCCCAAAAAGACAGGTTCAGGATGGGGAACACGTGTACGCCCATGGCGAATTCATGTTGATGTGTGGCAGAACCAATACAATATTGTAAAGTAATTAGCCTCCAATCAAAATAAATAAATTTAAATTAAAAAAAAAAAAACGACAGACAGGCTACCTTGACTTCTCATCTATGTGCCCACCTACCAGGCTAATCAAACAATTTTGAGCTCCTAATATCACTGTAATGGCTGCAAATTATCTGGACAAAAGGTGCAAAATATTCTCCTATATCCCAGCTTTTCACACTTTCCCAAGCCCCAGAGGCTCTGACAAGTTAACCTTAATAAGCTCTGGCCAAGCTCTTCTGTTTTAAGGATAAGATTTTAAACACAACCTAAAACAACAATGAAATACCACTTTTCACTTAAAACATTGCTGAGATTAAAAGCATTGATAATAGACAGCTTAAGGAGGCTGAAGGAAATAGGAATCCTCAAAGACTGCTGGTAGAAACATCAACTGAAAAAAAATTCTTCCTGAAGGGTAATTTGACAATCAGCTCTAAAATCCAAATGCATGTTCACTGACCCAGCAATTCTACTTCTAAAAATACACACTGATAATCAGATGAGTGTTCAAATATATAGTACAAGGATATTCTATTGATAATAGAGAATAATTAGAAACCAAAAAAAAAAAAAAAAAAGTACATCAATAGGAATCTGGAAATGCTATGGGACACCATACAAAGGAATACAGTGTAGTCATTAAAATTAATTGTATATGTCTATATTTAGTTACATAGGAAAAATCTGCAATGCTTGGCAAGTGTAAAAGGCAATTTACAAAGGAGCTGTCTGTGGAAAATATTCATTGAGAAAAAGTCTGAAAGGCTCCACATCAAAATGTATGTGGTGGTTGTCCAGGCTCATGGATTTATAAGTGATCTTCTCTTCTTTCTTTACAAGAATATGTATTCTCTGGATATCTTTATAAGGAAAAAAAATTGTTTTTATAATTGAATATAATTTTATATTATATTTATTATTCCATTGTTATATTTATGCTTATAGTACAATAGTCACATTTCATATAAAGCTTATCTGCACTTTCCTTTGTTGGACACTGACACACCCCCAAACAGCTTTTGCACACAATCTGATACCAAAAGAATGATACATCATCTGTCAAGCACATATTTTGAAAATCCACTGACATACAAGAGCTCTGTTTTAAAGCACATGATCTATCTGAACAGCAGTGTTAATATAATAATTTTATTTTCATTTCATCTGTTTCTTTGTAAAACTTATTAGAATCAGGAAATGCATCTATGAAAAAAGTTGATAACTTTTTCAGTTATTATAATTGAAAAACAATAAAATCATTATCTTTGCCAAACACATACAATTTAAAGTTTCTACCTGCATTGAACTTAAGTCAGCCAATTATTTTAATAGTGAATTACTTGACCTGCATTTCCCTCTTGAGAAAGTCCCTTCTCAAATGTTAGTGTCCATAACTCCTGTCCATAACTCCACAAAGTCATGTGACCTCATTCACATCCATTACACACTTTCACATCCATCACACACTTTCACATCCAATCCTCAGTCCCTTCACCCACTCACACACACAACTGATTAGAAAAAGAGCCAAGTGGGCTAATGAAATGTCTTTAAAAGGGATTTGTGTTAGAACAAAACAACTGAAGTTGGTCCCTTCTGGTGCTTGAGTGAAAAAATATATTGGGATTTTGGAAGATGATCTTCAACTAGACACCAAAAGAGAAGCAGAGATAAGGAAAATCTATATACACAGAAAGACAGAAACTGACTAATTTGTTTCTGGAAGATACTTTAAACTCTCTTTTTGACTTAAGCTACATTTGTTTGAGGGGTTCCCTGGTGGGAGTTGATGATGGACAGGGAGGCCTGGCGTGCTGCGATTCATGGGGTCGCAAAGAGTCGGACACGACTGAGCCACTGAACTGAACTGAACTGGTGGCTCAGTGGTAAAGAATCCACCTGCCAATGCAAGAATCACGGGTTTGATCCCTGGGTTGGGAAGGTCCCCTGGAGAAGGAAATGGCTACCGGCTCCAGTATTCTTGCCTGGGAAATCCCATGGACAGAGGAGCCTGATGGGCTACAGTTCATGGGGTCGCAAAAAAGTTGGACAAGATTTAATGGCTAAATAATAAACAACATACAAGCCATTGAAATAAGCCTATGTTCTGCTGTGAGAGAAAAGGATAAGGTAAAATAATATCAGTTAAAAATCTGGACATACTGAAAATTATGTTAAACATTTCATGTATAAATAGGAATTTTCTAATTCTTAACTCTCTGGGTATAAAATACCTATTTGTGTGTGTGCTCAGTGGTGCAGTCAAGTCTGATTCTTTGCAACCCCATGGACTGCAGCCCGCAAGGCACCTCTGTCCAGGGAATTTTCCAGGCAAGAATACAGGAGTGGGTTGCCATTTCCTCTCCAATGGATCTTCCTGATTCAGGGATCAGACCCATATGTCTTGCATCTCCAGCACTGGCAGGCAAACTCTACCACTGGATCACCCGGAAGCCATTATATACACATAAGAAGCCAATATGAAATATCACAAATATCATGGAATTACCTTTTAGAAAAATATTTCAGATTAAGAAACAACACAAATCTATAAATTGTATTAATGAGATCATCCAATGAACAAATATTGAGTGGATAAACCAGTAAATGAACAAATTATCCAACAACACTTTTTTTTCAGCTGTATAACTACCCCTCAATGTACCTTTTTAAGTTTTATTATCCTCAGAGAACTCTTGGCTATGAAACAATCTCCTGTGATAGAACCTGTTCATCTATGTATAAATCATTTTTACTAAGGGAACAAGATTTAAAAAGTCAAAAACCGTGAAGTGACATTAAGCTGGTCTCAATAGCCTTTGGAATCATGGGTGAGAAAGCTTTCAAATAAGAACAAGAAAATATCATAAAGGCATAACATTGTTTTTTCTGTAATTTGTATGTTTTCTTGATACAATCACTTTTCTGTGTTATTTGTTTTCTGTCAAAAAAAAAGTAAGGCATCCTGAAGCAGCTTGAAAGGAACTCAACTTTTAACAGTGAAGGGTGTCAAGTTGTTAGCAATGCAGCTCAGAACTGCAAAATCACAGAAACAAGCTGCTTTAGTAAGACTGAAAAAAATGAATAAATAAATAAAGCAAAGCAAGAACACTTAAAGAATGGTGAGCGATGTGTCAGAACAGACATGTAAGGAAAGAGCAAGTGAAAAGTCTCTGACTTCAAAAGAAGCACAGCGGTGATACTGAAGCACAGTAGATGGAGAGTGATCAAAAAGACATCAGCAGCTGACCAGGGAGCTGGTTAGAGCGGCCAGTCACCTCGCGGCAGAGTATCCAGACACAGCAAAAGCAGATCTCTGCCAGCTCCAGGCCACCAATGTCAAAAGAGATCATGGCGACAGATACGAAACATGACAGAGGGCAATGAAAACAGTTATCCTCAACTTGAGAAAATGAGACGGCATTGAGGAGAATGGAGAGGCCATAAATCATATTCATTTGAGATAACTTTATTTTTGTTTAATTTACAAGCTCAAAAACTTTATGGCAGTGTGCCAGAGTATACATATTTATTTGCAAAAAAAAAAAAACAAACCTTGTTTAATGTCTCAATTAAGATTGGGATTGATATATATACACTATAGCTAGCTCGTGGGAAGGTGCTGCATAGCACAGGGAGCTCAGCGCCGTGCTTTCTGATGACCCAGAGGAGTGGGATGGGGGTGGGCGAGAGGGAGGTCCAAGAGGGAGGGGATATATGTATACTTACATTGATTGACTTCATTGTACAGCAGAAACTGAAACAATATTGGAAAGCAACTATACCCCAATCAAAAAAAAAAACTATTGTATTCTCTGGAGCAAAAGTGCATGTGTGCTAAGTCACTTCAGTCATCTGTGACTCTCTGCGACCTCATGGACTGTAGCCCACCAAGGTCCTCGGCCCATGGGATTCTCCAGGCAAGAATACTGGAGTGGGTTGCCATGCCCTCTTCTAGGGGATGTTCCAGACCCAGGGATCGAACCTGCGTTTCCTCCGTCTCCTGCATTGACAGGTGGGTTCTTTACCACTAGCACCATCTGGGAAGCCCAGAGCTGAAGTACATGAACTCAAGTATATCTGACTGGTCTGCTCACTGCTATAGCGATTCCCAGCAAAGACAGTCATGGTAGATGGTCAACCTCACTACCGCCCCTTTACCTGGTAGAGGAAAGGTACTGTGTGTTTGAAGTCCTTCCTTGTACTCTCTAAGCCTCAAATAAATGAATATATGAAGGTGTAGAGTAGAACAGAGATTTTGTTCATGACCTCCAATAACTTACCCAAGGTTTTTCATTTGAACTAAAGAACACAGAAAATTATCTGAAGGACTATTTTATTAATAGGACTGCACATAACTAGTATCATTCTAGATGAGAGGAGATAAGTGAATTCTTCACATACAGTGAATGGCTCAGACCACTAGGGGTTAATTCTCATGCAAACCCAGTTGCATGACTGGATTGAAAATAAACATTAAACTTTTAAGCTACTGCACCCAAAATAAACCTCATATATAATATTCACAAGAAATATACAGAAAGCCATTTGCAGTCAAAGTGACGCTTGCAACCAGAGCATTATAAAACCAACTCCATCACCTCAGTAATGGGAGAATTCCAAAGCATCTTGCCAGATTCAGATACGGCTCACAGATATTAGTCAGCTTTCCCTAGTCTTGCTAATAATGTCCCAGTGGCTCAAAACAGCAAATGTGTATTTCTCATTCAGAGCACCTGAGGGCTCATTCTTGGTCCCAGGTGTTCCTTCACTGGGAGGACCATGCGAAAGAAGGAGGTACCCATCTGGAACAGGCCATTCTCTAGAGAGAAGAAGCAAAAATGGGACTAAAGGACTTTTGTTCAGTCTTGGCGTGCATTGGCCAGAGGGTCACACGCACAAGGCACATATGAAGCGGTGGGGATGATACTCCCCCGTAGAGAGGGCCATGGGGGAGGGGACAGGAAGGAGCAGGCTCCAGTGCCCAGGGCAGAAAACATTTTGAGCAAATAATACAAACCAGTATAGAGTCAGAAGGAACAGGATGCTGTAGCACTGTGCCTGCCTGGGTGACGAGTAAAAGGTGGTCAACAATTTATATCAAAAATTGGAGAAAGCAAACAGCCTCCAGGAATTACTCAACAAGGATTTGCATTTAAAGTTGAACATCAACCAATTATAAACAAAAACTGGGAATATTTCATAATTCAACTGAGACCTTCAGTCAAGACTGGTGCCCAATGGTTTACAACATCATGACATTTGTATAAATACCTCTTTAAAGGGAAATTTGGTAAAACTTGTCAAAAATCATGAAAATATCCTTATCTTGACCCAGAAATTCCAATATGGGAGATTTCCTCTAATTAGACGTTCCCTCTTGATGAAAGTGAAAGTGGAGAGTGAAAACGTTGGCTTAAAGCTCAACATTCAGAAAACGAAGATCATGGCATCCGGTCCCATCACTTCATGGGAAATAGATGGGAAAACAGTGGAAACAGTGTCAGACTTTATTTTTGGGGGCTCCAAAATCACTGCAGATGGTACTGCAGCCATGAAATTAAAAGACACTTACTCCTTGGAAGGAAAGTTATAACCAACCTAGATAGCATATTCAAAAGCAGAGACATTACTTTGACAACAAAGGTCCATCTAGTCAAGGCTATGGTTTTTCCTGTGGTCATGTATGGATGTGAGAGTTGGACTGTGAAGAAGGCTGAGCGCCACAGAATTGATGCTTTTGAACTGTGGTGTTGGAGAAGACTCTTGAGAGTCCCTTGGACTGCAAGGAGATCCAACCAGTCCATTCTGAAGGAGATCAGCCCTGGGATTTCTTTGGAGGGAATGATGCTGAAGCTGAAACTCCAGTACTTTGGCCACCTCATGCGAGGAGCTGACTCATTGGAAAAGACTCTGATGCTGGAAAGGCTTGGGGGCAAGAGGAGAAGGGGACGACAGAGGATGAGATGGCTGGATGGCATCACTGACTCGATGGATGTGAGTCTGAGTGAACTCTGGGAGTTTGTGATGGACAGGGAGGCTTGGCATGCTGCGATTCGTGGGGTCTCAAAGAGTCAGACATGACTGAGCGACTGAACTGAACTGAAAAGAACAAAAGATACATTCACAAGGATGCACAGCAATGTATCTAAAACCCACCAACTGGAACCAATGTCATAACTGAGCCGTAAAATTGGTTTGAAAAATGATGGCACATTCACAAAAATAGGAAGTTCAACAGATGTAAAAGTGAGGGGGACTGGACTGGCTGCTACTGTCACAACCGTAAGACAATTTGGCGAGCATGGCAAGGAATAGACTCCTTGTATCTGCATAGTGAAGTCATTCATGAGATAGAATGTACTCAGAACGAGATACCTAAACACTATACAATTTTTGGTCATCATGGTTTTTTATTTGTCACTAACTTTCTATTACCTCCCCAGTTTGAAATGATAAAACCATATTTTTTTAATTTCCATCCATATCCAGTTGAAGAGCAGTTTCTCAAAACTCTTTGAGAAAGTACTAATTTAAAGAGACAAACTCAAATATTTCCTTTTCTCTGAGAATCTTTAATTAAGAGTATGAGCAGAAGGCCTAAAATTTAGGTGAACATACACACCTTCTGTTAATTTATCCCTTGAGGTAATATGGAAGTAGAGGAAGAATTAAATAGCTCTGCCAACAAAGACCTCATGTCATATAGGAAGATGATTTTATTTTATACTTATTCATGAACATTTCTTTTGCTTACAGTGTGATTTTTTTGTCTTATAAGAGGAGCAAAGTACTTTTATTCCTTTGGTTTCATACAGAAAAGAAAATTATTGTAAAAACAAAAGAGACATTTGGGCTTGATGCAAAGGTGTGGATTCTATATTTGCGAGATTCATGCATCACATTTTCATGGCTTACTCTATGCAGGCCCAAGAGGCTGCACCCTCAGACCCATATCCTGGGTCCTCCTGTATGTGTGTGTGTGTGTGTGTGTGCATGTCATGTGTGCACATGCACACTCACTCAGTTGCATTCAATTATTTTGCAACCCCATGGACTATAGCCCACCAGCCTCCTCTGTCGATGTGATTCTCCAGGCAAAAATACTGGAGTGTATTTTCTTCGCTAGGGGATCTTCGAGACCCATGGATTGAACCTGCATTTCTTGCATCTCCTGCATTGGCAGGGGGATTCTTTACCACTGCAACCCCTGGGAAGCCTGGGTCCTCTTTTCCTCCTAGCTGTATAATTCTGGAGCACATTACAATTTCTTGTCCTCACCTCCTAAGCAACACACACACACACACACACACACACACACACACACACACTCCAAATGAATATTTAAAGTGCTAGATCACTGTGGTTCTAACACTTTACTGGAAGGGCTACATTGAGAGAGCAGTGCCGAAGAAGACTCTTCATCTGGAATGTTCCATTCCATCCAGGCCTCTTTCTATAAACAGATGTATCAAGGAAACAAGATAACTCCTTGCCTTACAGAGGGAACATTGAGGCCATATAACCTCATCATTTCTCCTCCTCAAGGCCACCTCACACCCCACCTCCATGCAGCCCACTCCTGCCCAGCAGTTCAGAGCCATCCTCTTTCATCTTCCTGCGGTTGGTCTTCTTTTCTTTTTCTGGATGCCTACTGCTCACCAACCCCTACACAAATGTCATTGCTCACAACTGCCACTCTTTCCCCTCTTTTACTGATGACTCTCATTTCTTCTCTTCTCCATTTTTATATCTCCTGCCGCTGCTGCTGCTAAGTTGCTTCAGTCATGTTCGACTCTGTGCGACCCCATAGATGGCAGCCCACTAGGCTCCCCTGTCCCTGGGATTCTCCAGGCAAGAACACTGGAGTGGGTTGCCATTTCCTTCTCCAATGCATGAAAGTGAAAAGTGAAAGTGAATTCACTCAGTCGTGTCCGACTCCTACCGACCCCATGGACTGCAGCCTACCAGGCTCCTCTGTCCACAGGATTTTCCAGGCAAGAGTATTGGAGTGGGATGCCATTGCCTTCTCCATTATATCTCCTACTTTTCTGCAAAAAAAAAATGTCCTCCTTCATCGGGGCATCACTTTCCTCCCTACATCACCACACGTCAGGTTTCTCCACCTGCTCATCACTTGTCATCCTTTCTAGCAGGTCCCACAGACCAAAACCTCCACCAGAACTCTTTCCCTTTGTGTTGTTGGTAGAATCTGAAGTCCCCAGAAGGTTGTTCTCCACACAGCGGATATATTCATGCATTTTTTATACACATGTAGCAATAAATATGAAATTTTAGCTGTAGCATTTGATATATACTTGGGTTAAAAAGACTTCCTCAATATTTAATCTACAAGGTGCATAGGGTGATTTAATATTTCCATTAGTGGTATGAAGAAAAAATATTACTATTTTATGCTAAAGCCTACTGAAGCATATTCAGAATACTAAGGAAGAGTAATCATTCTTCTCATTTAAAAATTCATTTGGAACTTCTAATTCATTTGGAACTCATAATTCATGTGGAAAATACCTTGAGAGGCTGTTTGAATATAAATGACAAGGGCTTCAGGGCATGGTCTACAAAACAGAGTTGGAGGAGTTTAGAATTTCCCAAGGACAGGTTGGCTTTGCAGATGGAAGCTGGGCATTCTAAGGAAGGGGAGATGAACGGTGATGATCAAAGATTTCAGGAAAAAGAAAGACCCTAGAAGTACGATGTGAAGTCTGAGCCCAAGGAGATCTACAATCAGTCTGTATCAGGTAATGACAGATAATTTTCTAAGACCACTGATGTTGACATTAAGTTTTGTTTTTGTTTTTAATTGGGTACAATTACTTTACAATGTTGTGTCTTTTTCTGCTGTACAACAAAGAGAATCAGCTATATGTATACATATATCCCTTCCCTTTTGGACCTCCCTTCCACCCCCTCAATCCCACCCATCTAGGTCACCACAGAGCACAGAGCTGAGCTCCCTGTGCTATGCAGCAGCTTCCCACTGCTACTGCTACTGCTAAGTCACTTCAGTCGTGTCTAACTCTGTGCAATCCCATAGATGGCAGCCCACCAGGCTCCCTATCCCTGGGATTCTCCAGGCAAGAGCACTGGAGTGGGTTGCCATTTCCTTCTCCAATCCAGGAAAGTGAAAAGTGAAAGTGAAGTCGCACAGTCGTGTCCGACTCTTAGCAACCCCATGGACTGCAGCCCACCAGTCTCCTCTGTCCATGGGATTTTCCAGGCAAGAGTACTGGAATGGGGTGCCATTGCCTTCTCCACAGCTTCCCACCAGCTCTCTGTTTTACACATGGCAGTGTGCATATGCCAATTCCAATCTCCCAGTTTATTCCCCCACCCACCCATGTTGACTTCCTCATAATCTGCATGTGTGTCTCTATCCTTACCCTGCAAATAGGGTCATCTGAACCATTTTTCTAGATTGCACACATATGCATTAGTATATGATATTTATTTTTCTCTTTCTAACTAACTTCACTCTGTATGACAGCCTCTAGGTCCATCCACGTGTCTACAAATGACCCAATACCATTCCTTTTCATGACTATGTAATATTCCATTGTATATATGTACCACATTGAGTTTGAGATTCTCTCCTACCTTTTAATTCCTGGCTTTCTCTACCCACTAGTCTTGCTGTCTACAAGGCAGCTATGAAGGTTTATGCCCATGGAAGCTTAGTAGAATGAAGAAACAGAGAAGGTGTTTAGCATGGCCTAGTAAGAAAGAACAGCAGCATCAAAATATGAGGTGTTCTTTACATTTTTAATTGTCATAAAATATAAAATTTACCATCTTAACAATTTTAAGTTTACAGTTTACTAGTCTTACGTACATTCACATTTCAAAACTCCATCTTGCCAAAATGAAACTCTATACCTATTAAACATCTTGTATCTATGATGACTACTCTAGGTACCTTACATAAGTGGACTCAAGTAGTATTTGCTTTTTTTATGATTGGCCTATTTCACTTAGCATAATGTCCTCAAGGTCCATAGAATGGTTTAGAATCTCCTTTCTTGTTAAGGCTGAATAACATTCCTTATTCTGCATATATCATATTTCGTTTAGCCATTTATCTGTTGATGGATACTTGGGTTGATCCCACTTTTTGGCTATTGTGAATAATGCATCTGTGCACATGGGTGTGAAGTGAGAGTTTTAAATAGGAGTTGATCTATTAGCATAGACTGATAACACTAGTTTCCAAGACAGTCAACTGTGAAAGAAGAAAAAACAGACATGTGAGTTGTACATGCTAATTTTTTTCTACTATATCCAACTTCATGAGAAACCCATATGCAGGTCAAGAAACAACAGTTGGAACCAGACATGGAACAATGGATTGCTTCCAATTGGCAAAGGAGTACATCAAGGCTGTATATTGTCACCTGCTTGTGTAACTTACATGCAGAGTACATCATGTGAAATGCCAAGCTGGATGAAGCACAAGCTGGAATCAAGATTTCCAGGAGAAATATCAATAACCTCAGATATGCAGATGACACCACACTTACGGCAGAGAGTAAAGAGGAACTAAAGAACCTTTTGATGAAGATGAATGAGGAGAGTGAAAAGCTGGCTTAAAACTCAATATTCAAAAAACAAGGATTATGGCATCAGGTCCCATCACTTCATGGCAAATAGATGGAGAAATAATGTAAACAGTGACAGACTTTATTTTCTTGGGCTCCAAAATCACTGCAGATGATGATTGCAGCCATGAAATTAAAAGTCGCTTGCTCCTTGGAAGAAAAGCTATGACCAACTTAGACGGCATATTAAAAATGAAATATATTACTTTGCCAACAAAGGTCTAGTCAAGGCTATGGTTTTTCCAGTAGTCATGTATGGATGTGAGAGCTGGACCATAAACAAAGCTGAGCACTGAAGAATTCTTGCTTTTGAACTGTGGTGTTGGAGAAGACTCTTGAGAGTCACTCGGATTGCAAGATCAAACCAGTCAATCCTCAAGGATATCAGCCGTGAATATTCATTGGAAGGATTGATCCTGAAGCTGAGACTCAAATCCTTTGGCCACCTGATATGAAGAACTGACTCATTGGAAAAGACCCTGATGCTGAGAAAGATTGAAGGCAGGAGGAGAAGGGGACGACAGAGGAAGATGGTTGGTTGGATGGCATCACCGACTGGATGGACATGAGTTTGAGCAAGCTCTGGGAGTTAGTGATGGACAGGGAAGCCTGGCATGCTGCAGTCTATGGGGTTGCAAAGAGTTGGACACGACTGAGCCACTGAACTGAACATCCAACCATCACCAAACTTATCTAAGCTTTGTATAAAACATATTTTCACATGAAAACTATATAGTAGAGCAAACATTTACGCTTAAATTTCTAACAGGCATCTCTAATTAACATGAACACTAGTCTCCTATCTTCCCTTCAAACTGAGCCCCCATCAGTGCTCTTCTCTTACCAATAAAGGGCAACAGCGTCCTTCCATTTGCTCAGGCCAAAAGGCCTAAGGCCACCCTTTACTCCTCTCTTTATTTCCAGTGGCAAATCCTATATACTGCACCTTCAAATTATAACCTGATCCCAGCCATCTCCACCACCTCTAGTCCAGGTCACCTTCATCTTTTACTTGGATATTGCAATGGCCTCCCAACATCTGTCACTGATCTCACTGCTTTCCTCTCTATTCTCAACAGGGCTGGTAAAGGGACCTTTTAAGCCTTGTGTAGAATCATAATGCCCCTTGGGCATCAGCTTCACTTTCTGAGGAAGATCCAAAGACCTTGCAATGGTTTCTGCATCCTAATAGGATGTGGTCTTCTGTCCCCTCTTTGAACTGACCCCTCCCTGCCCCCACCCCCGTCTCCTCATATAGCCCCAGACACCCTGCCCTGTCTGCTGTCTTCCCCAACCTTACAGGATTCACCTGAAATGCTCTCCCTCCAGGACATCTTTATCTCCCTTTCTTACGTCCCTTAATGTCACCTTTCCTGTTAGGGCTTTTCCAGGAAACTGCATTTCAAATGGCCAATTTTCTCACTTCCCGAAACACTCCCTATCCTCCTTCCCTGCCGTAATTTTCTCCATAGGACTTATCACCTGTCAGTATACTGTGAGGTTTCCTTACTTTTCTTAGACAGTGTCTACCCTCTACCACCAGAACGTATGCTTCATGAGGGTCACGAGTTTACTCACTTTGCTTATTAATGTACTCTTAGCAGGAGCAGTGCCTGGCAGTAAGTGAGTGCTTAATAGGTTTTTGTTGAATTAATTAAATAGGTAAGAAAGAATGAATAAAAGCAAAGTGTAAAGTTTTAGGAAAGGAGAAATATAAACAGAAATGTTATGAAAAGTGGAAACCAACAAGTGTCAACTAAGATATTTTTTTATTCTTTGGAGGAAAATTGCTTTACAATGTTGTGTTGGTTTCTGCCATACAATCTAATTCAGTCATAATCACACATACAACACCTCCCTCCTGAGCCTCCCTCCACTCCCCGCTACACCCCTCTAGGTCATCACAAAGCACAGGCTGGGCTCCCTATATAATATAGCAACTTATCACCAGCTATCTATTTTACACATGGAAGTGTATATATATATATATATATATCCATGATACTTTCTCCATTGGTCCCACCAAGATTTTTGCCTTTTAGTTAGTTGACAAAACATAAATACGGCATTCAAAATAGTTGGCAATTAAGAAACTGTGAAAAAGAAAGGAGGCAAACAGCTTTTACTTCACTGTAAAAAAATCAGTTTATCTTAAAGTTATTGTAATCTTCAGTCTGAACAAAATTTGTCTAGAATGAAGACATCTATGATATTTTGAGTGTCTAATTTTATCAACTCATAAAGGTTTTCTTAGAGCCCAGTAAGATGATGGACAAATAACTCAAGAGATGCTCATAGTTTTCTATTAGTCAAGCTAAGGATAGAAGAAGAAGTTAACAAGAAGCTTTCAGTCTAGTCAAACATCTTCGTTCAGCACCTGTCCAAGTCCTCACCAAAAAGTACAGCTTAATTGGGGTCACTGGAAAACATTCTAGTTTTACCCAGTTGATTCTTTTCTTTATCACAAGATACAAGCAAATGACTTCTAGAACTAGCCATATATCCTTCAGCTTCAAGACACGTGGACAGATATTTATTTATGGCTCAGTTCTGCATTTCCAAGGTGGTTTGATACTCACAGAACATTAACACAAGAAGAGAGCTTCTCCTCTTCAATGCTTCATGAGCCATACCCTAAAAGCATCAGACTTTGAAATCACATTCAGTCTAGAATTGTGTTGCATTTTTTATGAGAGTTAGGAAAACCCTGTCTTTCTGAAATTGATGATCCCCAGGGCTTCTTACCGTCACCCTCTAAACACATTACTTCCATATATTTCTCCTCTTACTGTCTCTTCATTATTTTAATTATTTATTAGGTTTTTATAGCATCTTACCTCTAAAGAGTTCAAATCCTATATGGAGAGTTTTTAGCCGTAAAATCTAATAAACATTTCCTAAACATTATGTACACTATTAAAGCAAAAGTGAAACCATAGAAAGAGCCTAAGAAGCTGTGATGAGGAAAATGAAGATGAAAAGAGCCATGAAAGAATTGTGGTGAGAGTAGACAGTTGCACATTTACAAAATAAATCTAACTCCCTTCAAGCTCTATTCTAAAATGTTTTCGTGCTGTGACTGGGACTGCAGAAGGATGACCGGGGAACTTGTCATATACCTTTTGTTACATACATTGCAGTTATGTATGTGTGTGTGTGTGCATGCATATGTTCAGCCATGTCCAACTCTTAGTGACCCCATGGACTGTAGCCCTGCCAGTTTCCTTTGTCCACGAATTTTTTCCAGGCAAGAATACTGGAGTGGGTTGCCATTTCCTACTCCTGGGGACCTTTGCAACTCAGGGATTGAACCCACATCTCCTGCAATAGCAGGCAGATGCCCATAGCCTTCTTTATATAAGATAGTAGTTACATCCGTCCACATGTAGACTAAAGTTACTCAGAATCATCTTTGAAGATCTGTACCTATAGTGTTTATACAGTATTAGCCTACACTTACATAATATGTACCATGCGTTAGACACTGTTCTAAACACTTTATGAACATGGACACATTCAATTCTCACAGTATCCTGTAAGGTACTATTATCAGCTTCACTTCAGAGCTGAGGAAACTGAGGCATAGCTACTAAGTGGCAGATCCAAGGCTGCACTCCAGGGCACCTCCACCAGAAGCCATGCTGTGGTCCATCACAATAAACTTCGGAGCCTGGTAGGCTGCAGTCCACGCGGTTGCTAGGAGTCAGACACGACTGAGTGACTTCACTTTCACTTTTCACTTTCATGCACTGGAGGAGAAGATGGCAACCCACTCCAGTGTTCTTGCCTGGAGAATCCCAGGGACGGCGGAGCCTGGTGGGCTGCCGTCTCTGGGGTTGCACAGAGTCGGACACGACTGAAGTGACTTAGCAGCAGCATCTGCTCTTAGGCTAGAAAATATTAATACTAGACCCTTCTTAAGTAGGGGCTTCCCAGGTGGCGCTAGTGGTAAAGAACCCACCTGCCAATGCAGGAGACATAAGATACACGGGTTTGATCCCTGGCTCAGGAAGATCCCTTTGCAAAGGGCATGGCAACCCACTCCAGTGTTTTTGCCTGGAGAATTCCATGGACAGAGGAGCCTAGTGGGCTACAGTCCATGGGGTCACAGAGAGTCAGACATGACTAAAGCAACTTAGCACACACTTCTTAAGTAAATTCCTTTTACTCTATTTTCTTGGACTTCATGTTTTCTTTTTCCTTCACTCACTCTTGAAGCTGTTATAAATATATTTAATGATTTTACTTATCTTATTTTTGAAGTAAAAGTGTACTACCCATTGTCTAACTAGAGATTCTAAAGTATCATTGAATTTAATGCTGATTTATTTGCTTAGAGTTACCATTAGCTGCTTACTTTTGGTATGTTGATCTTTTACCCTTAAAAGTCTCTCTAATACTTAGGACAATTTGCCCTTTAATAAGTCAAACATGAGCAAAATATAACAAGCAGAGGTTTAGGGAATAAACTAAGCCTTATTGTCCGGGGAAGCATTTAATTTCCTATATATGGTTCACCATTTCTTTGATTGAAATACTTTATTGGATTTTGCCTTAGTAAAGAATAAGCTGTTTAATCCAACAGAGATAACAGTTTCCAATAAAAATACTGCATCAACTATTTAAACTATTGTGGTCAGAGAAAAGAGCTAAATGATACAGTTCTGATGGCTAACTAATTGCTCAAAATAGGTTTTAGATGGCAACTTTCTGTCAGTATAAGTAATTGCAGATCAGTAATTACATCTGTCCACATGTAAACTAAAGCTATTCCTCCATGGGTCATATATATATCTGCTCTCTGACCCACCTTGTCTATGCCTCCCATAGTTTGCTGGGAGAGATTTTGCCGGTGCAATATCCAAGTTTGCTGGTACAGAGACTTCCAAAGCAAATATGGAAAAAATAAAATTGTTAATGGCCCACCCTTGCTCAGTGACACGTTTGCTCTCAAGTTTCAATTTCTTCATTCAGTCATTCACACAGCAAACAATTGTTGAGCTCCTTCTCTTCCCCAAGATAAAAGGGAAATTAGAATTTCCTGGCTTTAAGGAAGTCACATCTAAAAAGGAAAATGACTTAATAAATGGACAATTGTCCACACCTGCTTAGTCAAGTCACCTCTGAACCATTCTACTACTATGGCTCAAATTCTTCCTTTGTGCTCCAGCTGCTGAACTATTTCTTTTATTATTATTATTAAACAGACTAGGGAATTTGACAATTCATTTTAAACTAAAGAGCCCAGGAGATCATGTGTCCCTGGAATCCAGCATCCTATGATTTTAATCATTCTATCCACTCTCTTCCAAAAGCCACCACAAAAGTGCTTTATATGGAAGAGATATTTGATAGTCCTTTAATTTGAACTACATAGCTTTTAACTATTTCTGTATATAAGGCTTCAGTTCAGTTCAGTCGCTCAGTCGTGTCCGACTCTTTGTGACCCCATGAAGGCTTACAGGGTGTCATATAAAATTTTTAAGTTCTTCATCAGAATGAAAAGAAATTAACCAGAGCTTTGATATGGACTTTAAACATGAGGAAAAGGGTAAGAAATTGCAAAACACCTATGAATCATTTCATCCAGCAAAGACAGATGTACTATTATGTAATCCTATGAAATGCATTAGAGAAATGAAGATGACAAAATTTAGATTATTTGGAGGCAGTCGGTATTCTACATGTTGAATTGTTACACCTGATATTTAGACTAACAAAAATATTACAAAGTTCTCTGAAATATATAAAAAAGCAAGAGCAATAATTTAAAACAACAGCAACAACAACAAAACCAGTTTACATAGAAGAAAGATAAGGAGAATGATTTCTAAATACTTTCTTGTTGGAATTAACTCTCTGGATACAGATATTATCTGCTACCTACTCTTTTAATTGAAAAAAGATAAAGTAGTCTTTAAGGTAATTAGTTTTCCTGCATTACAATAATCAAAGAAGTATATTTTAAATGCTTAAAGTAAAAAAGAAATATTGCAGGGTAAGAGAACCCAGCACTGATTCCCAGCAGAGTGGCTCAGCCTCAGGAAAATGTACATCATGCTTGAGTAGCTGAAAACAAATCCAGAAATATAAATACGCTTTCTATTTAAAATGTGTTCTTGCATTTTATTTAATTTTATCCGACACATGAGATAATAGGTTGTTCTCCTTACAATGGAAGAAGCACCCACTGAAAGGCCACCAGCCCTTCAGGGCCTCTGCGCTCTGATCATCATTCATACTCAGAAAGCTATTTCTCTTTTTAGCTGTAGATCCAACTGGGTATCACAAAAAAGTTCTATTAAGTCCAGATTTTTCTGTGGAAATAAACTTTATTGCTACCCCTTAGAAGTACTGATTTCAGTTTGAATCATTTTTCTTTTAATCTTGTTAGTATGTGAGCCCCTGAGGGTCTTCCTTTATGACTAAGGCAAGTATCAAGTCTGTTATATATGGTTTATTTGCAATCTGAGATTTGGGGTCTGTGTCAAATACCATATCTTGGTCTGGATTGTATGGACCTGTAGTAAAGCCTTTATTCAACTTCACCTAAAGTTGTGAGTAATTGTATGTTCATTTCCCACCTAATTTTCTACACCTAATGGCTTCCACTCTATATTCAAAGAGGTCATCCTTGAACACAGGCCAAGAAAATAGCCAAATCAATTGAACAGTGTGTTTCTTCACACCACTGAAAAGAGAAAATAGATTTTGATTTCTTATGAAAGCAAAGAGAACTAACGTCTTAAAAATGGAGGTTTCTATGTTAGAAAAGCTAGCTTGTATGTAAAACAAATTGCAAAAAACAGTTAACTAAAACAGAATTATTCACCATTATATTCTGCCTCATATTAAGGGAAAATAATTCTCCTTATTTTTATTTTACTTGCTTTAAATATTTATTTATTCAGCTGCATCAGATCTCTGTTGCAGCACACGGGCTCTCTAGTTGCGGTGGGTAGACTCCAGAGCACATGGGCTCAGTACTTCCTGAGCATGGGCTAGGTTGCTCCCCAGCATGTGGGATCCTAGTTCCCTGACCAGGGATGGAATCTGTGTCCCTTTCATTGCAAGGCAGATTCTTAACCACTGAACCACAAGTCGCTATTTTTATTTTTTAATAAAATAGAAACCAAGTAGTTTACGGATATGATGAGTGGAAGATATACTGGATTAGCAGTCAAGGCATAAAGCAAATCATTTAATAACCACTCTAAATCTCAGGATATTGATGAATAAAATATTTTTAAAATCTAAAGACTTCCTCCAATCTATATTCACAACCCATTTGTATGTGTGGCTAATGAAACATCAAAGAACTCTTTACCAAGTCTCAAAAGGAGTGACCATCCCTGATAAATACCCTCAATCTTGGACTCTATTTTTTAACAAAGTCCTAGAATAGGATTTCACCTTTACTGAAATGTGTTGAAGCATGTTCAGTGTGTGGTTTATCTCTTCAGAACATCTAGCAGTGGTGTATACTTACTAAATCATCCAATTCCACAGACACAGATTTTACCTGAATTCTTCACATCGATAAATACAGGGATAGCTTTATTGCTAAGTCACATACCAAATAAAATACGTAAAGGGATTACTTACTACTAAAAGTGGTTTATTAGTCATTAAAATCAAATAAATCATTATTTTAAGCCTATTTATTCTCATTTTGGAGGAGATAAAAATATCGCAGTGATCTACTCATTACAACATTCAAAAACAGAAGTGGTCAATGAATTTTTTCTCATTGGAGTCTAAAAGATTGCTGCAACCTCAAGAAGAAGACAGTAAATCTAGAACTTAAAAGCCCAGACTTATTGACATAAACCTGACTTACTATTGGTGTGGTACTGAGCAAATTTTTCTATGAGCCAGAGCTTTATTATCTATGAAACAGAGGATACAGTATCATTTAATACTACTCAGTTGACTAAATGATATGATTTCTATAAAGTACATAACAGTACCTGGCACATACATAGGATCTACCAGATGCCACAAATTATTTCATGAATCTCTTTAATTGTATGATAGAGAAGTGTTTTGTGTATTATAATATGCAGTATGTCTCCACAGAGTGGTGTGAAAACCAAAGATATTAAAATGCAATAGAAGGTTAAGTGGAATTACTATGGAAAACAGCATGGAGTTTCTTTCAAAAATTAAAAAGAGAGCTACCATATAACCCAACAATCCACTTCTGGGTTTTCTTAAAGGAAATAAACTCAGGGATACCTGTGTTCCATGGTCATGGCAATATTATACACAGTAGCCAAGATACGGAAACGATGTGAAAGTTCATCAACAGGTGAGGGATTAAAAAAAAAAAAAAAAAAAGCTAGCAAGGTAGGTAGCTATCTGTAGAAAGAATTCTATCTATAGAAAGAATGTCATTCAGCCTTTAAAGAAAAATAAATTCTGTCATTTGCAATAACTTGTATGAACATGGAGAACACTATTCTATGTAAAATAAATCAGACACAGGTGGCTCAGTGGTAAAGAATCTGCCTACAATGCAGGAGATAAGGGTTCACTCCCTGGCTTTGGAAGATCCCTTGGAGGAGGAAATGGCAATCCACTCCAGTATTCTTCCCTGGGAAATCCTGTGGACAGAGAAGCCTGGCAAGCTAACAGTCCATGGGGTTGCAAAAGAGTCAGACACGATTCAGTGGCTAAACAACAATAAAAAGAATCTAAAAGAATCAAACTTATAATAATAAGAGAGTAGAATGGGGGTTACCAGAGGCTAGAGGGTAAAGGAAAAGGGAAGATATTGGTATAAGGATGTAAACTTTCATTTATAAGATGAATAAGTTCTGGTTACAACATGGTAACTACAGTTAATAATAACGTACCACATACTTGAAATTTGCTGAGTAGGTCTCAGGTATTCTAAACATACACACAATGAGAACTATGTGAGGTGATAGATATAAGTAACCTGATTGTAGTGACCATTTCACAATATACATGTGTATCAAAACATAATATCATACACCTTAAATATCTACAATTTTTGTCAATCATACCTCAATAGAGCTGAAAGACAACAAAATACTAAGATACGCATATTTTTTAACAGGCCCATTTTTCATGGCATTCTTGGAAATTCATTCGAAAATAATCCTTGGCAGTGCACAGAGCACTCCTTAATATTCTCATCATGTAACTTTAGAATAGTGACTAGACAATTATTAAGTGGCATTTGTATTTTTTCTCAGACTCAACTCCTTCATAAATAGATATTTTATTTAAATATTCTTTTTTGTTTGGACTTCAATTACGGTCTATCATTAATCACGCTGCATATTCTACAAACAGATTGAATTCAATGCATAAAAGTGCAAAACACTCTGAGCTGTCCTCATCCCGGAGTCTCTGGTAGAGGGATTAGTACAGCTCATTAACGGCTGAACTGCTGGGTCCAGTAGAGCAGGTCTGGCAGGTGAATACAAAGTAAACTCGCATTATGCCTAGATGGGGCTTCAAGGTGTAGAAGCCTATTAAATAAGGATGAAACACAGGCAAAACTTATGATACAGAAATGGAGAAATACAAGGACTTCTAGGTGAGGAAAACTGCAAAATCAAGGAACAAAGTTAAAAAAGAGAAGAGCCACATTAGGAAGAGCAAGTAGTGATGTCTGTAGGAAGATGGGCTAACTGAAGGTAAGAAGAGGAAGATAATTTGAGGCTTATTTGTGGGCAGCACTGATTAGCAAGATGAAGAGGCTAAACCTCCTAAAAGGCACTGTCCCTGTGAACTTCGAAAATTATTTTAAATGAATAACAAAAAGGAATTCTATAATTATAAATTAAACATGTTCTTAACATCAACATTATAATGAATGAGGATTATACACATCAAACTGAAAGCTTAATTTAAGAAGTCTGGTAATCTAAAACAGAGGCTTTCTGCTGGCCCACCTTCCACATTGTAACATGAAAGTTACTCTCTAGTGCTATGTTAATGGAAGCCACAGCTAGGAGTTCTCTCTTCCTTTGACATATAATTTTATTATCTTTTAATTTTTATTTCGCACATAATGTACTGTATGTGGTGAGCCAAGGATGAAAGAGCAGATAAAACCAAGGAGGGTCTTGGAATGCAGGACTGAAAAATCAGACCCTTATCATCCTTCCCTCCCCCATGTTGTAACTATTACAGGATTTCAGGTCCTCCAGAGCAGTATAACCTGTCTCCCCTCCTACCACATAGCGAGAAGATATTTGCCTTACTCTCCCCATCCCCACCGAGTATATGCACCTCATCCAATCAGCAAATGACCCGCAAGACCCCTATCCCACTCCTTGTGGGACCCTTTGTGGGTCCTTGTAGGACTCCTGTTCAATTTCGTTCTCCCTTGAGCTGGAGCACTGTTCTAACAGAGTCTCCCACTCAAATAAACTTTCCCTCTCATTCTGTCTCATGTCTGGAAATTCTTTTCACGACACGATATTCTCAATTTTAAAGATGTTGATTTTCTTTTCTCAAATATTTCACACCTATAAATATTTAGCATTTGGTGACAATACAGTATAATTGAAAATTCTCAGAAACCATCTGTGTTTAAAAAACACACTATATGAACATAACAAATTTTCAAAGAATAAATTTTAAACGTATTAGCTTTATACTAAAAATACCACAAAAATCCCGAAGTAATGTTTCATAGAAGAATTATTATGTGGTCTAACTAAACTATCAGTGAACAAAATAAAGCATATGATTTGAAAAATATATTTTGAAAGATAAATGTAAACAACTTTCTCTTCACAAGGGAGTAAATAGTTTTCTCAGGTTAAAAAAAAAAAAAACTTATCAAAAGAAACGACATGTTCCAAGCTCTTTAAAAATTTGTCAGACTTACTTTAAGGAATAACTTAGAGGTAATTATTTTCCCTTCCAAGGATAGCAAAATATGAAGTTCTTAAAAAACTTCATTGAATCAAATATTAACCACCAGTCAGTTCATTTCAGTCGCTCAGTCGTGTCCGACTCTAAATAGCAATACAGAATCATGAAAACACCTCTAGAATAAAAGTAACCCAACATGGCACAAAAAAGGCATGGCATTGTGCCCTGATGGTAAAAGTTATGCCATGAGGGGGCAGGTAAGGGGATGTTTTTCCCACAGAAGCTCACAAGGAAGAGGAGCCAGTGCAGCAAATGGGCTATAACATGTTCTAGAAAGAGGAACTGAGGCTTGACCTCATCTGATAGGGCCAAGACACTAATCGACAAGAAATCCAGCAATTTTCAGGGACCAGTACATCTTGGATTATGAGGTCTTGTTTTGTCTTATCCATAAAACTTAACTGCATCAACTACTTAATAAGGAAAACTAGAGACACTTAATCTTACACTGAGAAAAGGATAAAAGAAATCTACAAAATTCTGATAGAATCATAAATTGATTAAAGAAACTAATAAAAGAATGAAGGCAAATATTCAGATCTAAAATGTACAAGGTGCAAGAACAGTGATGGAAAATTGTTCTATGAGCTAGAAACAGAGATGAGAGCATGCCACTTATGTCATCAGTCCATCCTGAAAGCCTCCTGAGACACCCTAGCACCAGTCTGTGTGAACCCTTCAGAGGGGCAGGCTCTTAGGCTTCCATTCCACACAACTGTGGAAGCGGAGAACCTCCCTCTCCCCTCTGCATATGACCCACACAGCCACTGCCCTACAGGAAATACTGCTTCCTAGGACTTCTGCCCTGAGCTCTGAGCTCAGGACCTGCCTTGATGGGAGCTCCCTTCAACTGTTCCCTTTTCTGTTCCCTGATTTTTCCCCAGGACATCCCTTCTCTTGCCACTGGGGATCTCCTCTTTCTGCCAAGGAACTTCTCTAAAGCATTCTCTTTCTCTCCCACATCTACGTGACACCTACTACAGGCTATCAAGTGTTGGAGTTTTAACTGAAGACTGGGAAATCCACTGACTCCAGATGTCCCTGCATTCTACCCACCCCAAAGCCCTGAAGCAATGATTACAAAGCCTGGCCTAGGCTATGAAATGCAGGGAAGAAATATATAGAGGGATACCAATGGAAAAAAATACACAATCTATAAACTGCTGCTACTAAGTCACTTCAGTAGTGTCCGACTCTGTGCAACCCCATAGACGGCAGCCCACCAGACTCCCCCGTCCCTGGGATTCTCCAGGCAAGAACACTGGAGTGGGTTGCCATTTCCTTCTCCAATGCATGAAAGTGAAAAAGTGGACTACTCTTAGCGACCCCATGGACTGCAGCCTACCAGGCTCCTCCATCCATGGGATTTTCCAGGCAAGAGTACTGGAGTGGGATGCCATCGCCTTCTCCGAATCTATAAACTAAGATAGTCCAAAAGGTACCCAAAATCTGCTTTTATTTTGCTGTGATTTATGAAATGTCATCTTTGATCAAAAGCAATACTCACTGTGATCTAGGCATAAGAACAGTCACAAACTTAGCATAGATGCAAAAGACAAGTTGACAAAGAAAAGCGGAAAACAGAATGCCATCAGAGGAACCCACGTGGTTCATAGTAAACTAAAACAATAAAAGAATCAGTGTATGCATCTGGTGGTGCTAGTGGTTAAGAACCCACTTGCCAATGCAGGGGACATAAGAGATGTGGGTTCAATTCCTGGGTCAGGAAGATCCCCTAGAGAAGGGCGTGGCAACCCACTTCAGTATTCTTGCCTGGAGAATCCCACGGACAGAGGACCCTAGCAGGCTAAAGTCCATAGAATCGCAAAGAGTTGGACACGACCGAGAGACTTAGCACATAGCACAGTCTCAGTGAAGACACGTTTGCATGTGCACACATGCACACACATACAAACCCCTATCTATCAAGTAGCAATAGTAATTTATTCTTGAAAATCAAGCCACTTCAATAAAGAGTAACTAAATGAAAAAATATACTTTCATTAATTTCAATGGGGAAAAATTATGACATGTTTCATTTCAATTTAAAGTACCCAAAGAACTTGCACCGAGGAAAAAATATGTCCATCAATTAATGAAAACAATTTGAAAATAAATAGTTTCTATGTGAAATAGAACGAAAGCTTTATTTTTTCATTTTCCACACATTTTTATTCACCAATTATCAATCATCTAAGAGTTTATCTTGTATTCAAACTATATCTAAGAATAAAAGGCACACAGAAACACCTAAACACCAAAATAAAGACTAAACACGAGAGAGCTTAGACAGCAAACCCTTCCTCCAAAACTGTGTGCGCCGATCAAACTGAGAAGTTTTCTCACATACTCTTGGCAAAACAAGAAACTTTGGTTCATACAAACACAACACAAAATTAAAATTTGTTCCGTGTTATATTTTCTGATAAGAAACTGTAGTGTTAAGTAAATCTGGGGAGTATGTTTTCGCCCGCAACCATAATGTCGAAATATACCTTCTTAAAATACACTTAATGTACACTGCAGTGAAGATCTTTATATACTGAAGACAAAATGTCATCCAAAAAGAAGATAACTTTTCAAGAACTGTTAGGACAAAATGCCATTAACCAAACAGTTTCATATGAGGTAATTATCTATAGAGGCGTGTGTATGTGACTGTGAGTATAATTCATAACTGCATTAAGGAAAGGAAAGGATGGACAGAAATCCGGAAGATGAAAAGTTACACTTGGATCTAGAAGAGAAAATAAAACAGGATTACTTAGAGAGTTAAATTTTGTTTCTTTACTCTCCTGATAACTTCTAAAGTCTCCAATTTTTTAATTTTCAATTTTTGAACTTCCAGTACATGCCATGCAGGGGCAAAATGGTTTCTAAGGATAGTAGATAAACTACAGCATAATTCTGATTACAATCTTTAAAGAAATAATGAAGAAGTCACTTTATTCACTGTAAAATGACAAAACAGCAAAAATCTCAAAGTGCTCCCCTCTGTCTACAAAATGACAATTTTTCAACATCACACAGAACTAGATATGTGTATTTGATATTTCAGAAATGTTTATCTAAATGGGTAGTATCCTTTATTTAACTTTTAGATTACTATTACACCAAACCTACATCATCAAACTATAAACGAATACACTATAATCAAAATGACTATTATACTAAATATACTACAACATACCTTTGAAAACTCAGAGATGTCACCTGAGTTTGTATCGTCTATGGGTCATTTTGTGTGTTAGTGATTGTTGGGCTCTATTCATATTTGAAAGTTTTAGGGGATTGGGTTTAATCCAAAATGATCCCATGACACATTATTGCAGTTACGTTTGGAGAAGAAAAATCACAAATATGTACTTGTTTATTGTCATACATTTTTATGAAAATATGTGTAAAATACACCAAGATAGTTTCCTCAATTATTTATTTTTACTAATGATCTTAATTCAAAATAAAGGAGTGCTTTCTCTCACAGATATTATAATGATACAGTCTCTTCTCTCAAAATCTACTCACATTTTACAAAAATTAACCTTACTAGTGAGCATTATGACTCAAAAAATATTTTCTGTGATTAAGCATAATTACTATATAGTGCATAGAGGAACAAAGGCCAATGTAAAACAAAGAGAAAAAAAGAATTGTTATAAGAAAGAATGATGAGCAAAATCTACTTACATGCTTAAAGGGGAAGTGAATGTGCAGCTAGCTACTTTTACAGAGCTAAAAAAATATGTATTTTATTTGTTTGCATCCTCCATCTCAACAATACATTCGAATTACACATTTTCTATATTTTCTGAAAGATGATTATGTTCAAAATGCTTAATTTTCCTTAGCATGCTTGCTCATAATAGAAAATTATAATTATAATAAGTTCTTTATCATTTCAAGTAAAATGATAACACTAAACTGATTCATATGCCTTTCATCTGGAAGACTTTTGGGAGAGAATCAAAGCCCATTTCATGATAGAGATTACCTAACACTTTTTAAAAAATCCCAATCATATTTAAAACTAAAACTCAGAAAACCAAAATGTGTCATTTGTAGTTAGGCCACAGATATGTAAGAACCAGAGAATCAAGCTAATTTTAAAAGCTAAAACAGATGTATCTACATCTTCTCAAAATAGGATAGATCATCTCATTTAAAAAGAACTCTTAGGTTGTTCAGAGCAAGATGAAAGTTAAGAGAGTTGTGCTAGGAACTCAGTTGCTGGATGTCTTTCGTCTGTCGCTTCCATCCATTGTCTGCCTTTTTGCTGCTGTTGTGCTGCTTCCTGCCCTAGGATTGCATGTCCTCAGCTCTTCTGCACTCTGCCTTCACTAGGCAGTGGGAGACACCATAGAGATTGGGGAAGAGAGAAGAAACAAGATGAGCTGTTCCATCACCCACTCCCTTCCTTCTTTTCTGCTCCCAAAGTGGCAGCTGTGGGTCCTGTCGTCGTCAGGCTATAGTCACATTGACTCTCCCTCTCAACCCTGGTCTGTGATGGCTTCTCGCTCTTGCTAATCCCTACCTACCTGCCTCAACATCTCTCACTGGCTCCCTTTAAGCGGTCTCTTCATTAAATTCTCATTTATCAAAGTCTAGATAAGCATTTCACTCTTTCCTGCCTGGCGCTAATTAATAAGGCAAACAATTGGAGAGTCTAAGAGCAAGTAGGTCTAAAAAGACATTGAATCTGGAAGGCCCCTTTTATCTCCCAGGGTATCTTTTAGGTCCAGGGAAAATATCATCCTGTTTCATATAAAGTGGAAATCTGCACTCAGTTTAGGAACAATATAAACAAAATGGGGGCAGGGGAGCCAGGAGGGGCATTCCCAGATAACTCAGTACTTAAGAATCTGCCTGCCAATGCAGGAGACATGGGTTTGATCCCTGGGTTGGGAAGATCCCTTGGAGAAGGAAATGGCAACCCACTCCAGTGTTCCTGCCTGGAAAACCCCATAGACAGAGGAGCCTGGTAGGCTACAGCCCATGGAGTTGCAAAAGGGTCGGACACGACTGAGCGACTGAGCACACACACAAACAGAATGGGAATTTTAATTAGGGATTAGATAAACCTCACAATACACTCTCTAAAACAAAGTTGTTTTTTTTTTTTTTTTAAGAATTTTAAAATATTCTTTATTGAAGCTACAGCAGGAAATTAATTCAACCTTAAAACACATTAATTTAAAGAAGGTATTTTGAGTAAATTTTTATAAGGAAAAGAGTGTTAAGTAATCAACTCACAGAGTCACTGTAGATAGAAGAGGGGCAAACAAGAATATGCATAACTTGATTTGTGAGATAATCCATAGATCACCATATCTGAATTGTAATTACCAAGTTTGTGCATAAAAAGCTATATGTGTTACACTTTTAGGAACTGTATTATTTTCTCTTATAAAACTTGGCATCTTTATTGTGCTTCAGAACTGAAAGGTGCTCAGTCGTGTCCGACTCTTTGAACTCCATGGACTGTAGCCCACCAGGCTCCTCTCTTCATGGAATTCTCCAGGCAAGAATACTGCAGTGGGTAGCCATTCCTTTCTCCAAGCGATCTTCCCACCCCAGGCAGGGATCGAACCCAGGTCTCCCCCACTGCAGGCGTATTCTTTATGGTCTGAATCACCAGGGAAGCCCAGGTGGTGCTAGTAGTAAAGAACCTGCCTGCCCATTCAGGAGACATAAAAGACACAGGTTCAATCCCTGGGTCAGGAAGATCCCCTGGAAGAGGGCATGGCAACCCACTCCATACTCTTACCTGGAAAATATCATGAACAGAGGATCCTGGTAGACTACAGTCCATGGAGTTGCAAAGAGTCGGACACAACTGGGCAACTCTTGTGTGTATTTATTCACTTGAAATACAGAGACACGCTTTCTATCTACAGCTCTAGTTATCCACCTACTCATCTACAACTTCTTGAAAAGTAGCAGATGAGAAAGAATGAGATAGAGATAAGAGAAAACAAGCTGTAGAGAGGAAGGCAGAGAAGGGGCAGGAACTTAGCTGCTTATTTTGCTAACAGTTATTCTCAAGACACCTTCCCTACCATGTAAAGATTTCCTTGTCTCTTCCTGTGCTGTTCTTATGGCAGCCACTACCCATATGTACCCATTAGAACACAAACTAACTAAAGTTAAATAAAATTTAAAATTCAGTTCTTCAGTCCCAGTTGTCCTATTTCAAGAGCTCATGGCTAGCCTATTGGACACCACACAACAGATCCCTTTAGATCATCACAGCAAATTCTATTGGATTGCATTACTTGAGATATTCCAATGAGTGAACATCTCATACAAACCAGAACTGTATGTCCATATATATTATAGATACTTATGATATTTATACAAAATGAGATCAACTAAATCCTTAAGATCGGCAACTTGGTTAATGATAGTTTTTGACTACAGAAACTTCATATGTAAATATGTATCCTTTATAAATAAAAAGCATTTTTTTAGCTTTTCTTTTGGCTAAAATAAAACAAAAGTCAAAATGAAAATTACTTAAGCAATAAATTAAATACATACAAAATAGTCTAAACAGAAATAGTCTCTGAGGGCTGATATGCTGACTTCAGTGAAAGGTTCAGCATTTGCCATCCTCAAATCAGGCTTCTACTTGTAATCTACATATGGTCATGAATGAAATCTTACCCACAATCCTGGCTGCTGCTCTAGCAAAAAGAAGGAGGAGACAGAGACAGGGCATACACACTCGAGACAGCCACATCTATCATTTCAGCTATATTCCATTGTTCAGAACCAAATCTGTGTCCCAGAAAGACTGAGGAATTCATTCACTAGTTATTAGTTGTTGGTTAAAAATCCAACCAACACTTCGCTTCTGAGATCAGAAAAGAAATACTGGGGAGCGAGTAGAAGGGTTGGCTCATTGCTCTGTCCACATTGACGCATTTTCCACTCAAATTTCCCTTTCCACTAATTACTATCCCCTCCCATCTGTTAGAGAAATTATGAGACCATTGACCACATGCTGAGTTTTCACTACACATACAGAAATTAAAAGAACTATAATAGTCTCCTTTAAATTGGTGGACATTTCTTCTGCATGTGTTGCTAATTGATTCCCAAACTTTAAAGTGCTCCTTTAACAAATATCACAGTAAGAGAAGTCATTTGAAACAACTGATTGAATTGTTTATCAGGTTTTCAAGAAAGAATTAAGTAAAAAATATCACTAAATCAGTGACATAACATGCTTTTCTAAGTATACAGCCTCTAAAATAGTTGCCACTGATACTGACAAAAGTCTAAAGAGTGGTCTATGACCAACCTAGATAGCATATTGAAAAGCAGAGACATTACTTTGCCAACAAAGGTTCATCTAGTCAAGGCTATAGTTTTTCCAGTGGTTATGTATGCATGTGAGAGTTGGACTGTGAAGAAAGCTGAGCGCCGAAGAATTGATGCTTTTGAACTGTGGTGTTGGAGAAGAGTCTTGAGAGTCCCTTGGACTGCAAGGAGATCCAACCAGTCCATTCTGAAGGAGATCAGCCCTGGGATTTCTTTGGAAGGAATGATGCTGAAGCTGAAACTCCAGTACTTTGGCCACCTCATGCAAAGAGTTGACTCATTGGAAAAGACCCTGATGCTGGGAGGGATTGGGGGCAGGAGGAAAAGGGGATGACAGAGGATGAGATGGCTGGATGGCATCACGATGCGATGGACATGAGTTTGAGTGAACTCTGGGAGTTGGTGATGGACAGGGAGGCCTGGCATGCTGCCATTCATGGGGTTGCAAAGAGTCGGACATGACTGAGCGACTGAACTGAACTGAAAGAGTGGTCATTGGTCTAATCATCTATAGAAAGTAAGGATTTGTCAAGGATTTGTAGGGAAGTGATGATTTTATTTATTTGACAATTAAAATATCTGCTTAGAAAACAGTATGTTGATAGATACTTGATACTTGCTTTGGGTTGGGAAATGTAAAAAAGTACAGTTATCTATTCAACAATTGGATAGAAATACAATGTAATATTAAAATGTACTTCTTTAAGCCTCTAATACATTTTTCTGCTTTCTAATGAATTATTAGGTTGTCCACCTTCAGTCTTTCTCTTTTTCTTCTCCATGTTCTAAGTATCAAACATTTGTTCTCTAATCACCTCAAATATCTCACAGTGAAAATATTATTTTATGATGTACTTTAAATTACTAGTAAAGGGAGATAGTTTGCATACTGAAAGATACACACAGTACTAAAGAATTCCTTTCCTTTCAAGTTTCAGGTATAGAGCTTGATTATTCATTTATTTATTTCCTTATTCAGGAAACGTTCTCAGTTAATAGCTTATGCTAAAAACATATTCAGGAAGTAAGGACTCTTCATGTATCCTTTGGCTTTCATTTATATACAGGGTTCTGGGTAAGTTCATAGCATTTCTGACCAAGCAGTCAAAAAGTACATTTGGGACACCTACATTTCACTTAGAATCTTTATACTTCTCAATGTTGTTTTCTTGCCAGTAGCACAGCAATAAGATTGAGGAGAATAGGATAAAGTTAAGCAGTTAAACTAAAACATTCAAGTTAATATTGAAGAGTAACCAAAGTACTACTAATTACAAATGTTAGGCTCCCTACCCTGGTTAACAGCACCAAGATTCTTCTTACTATTGGAGGTAAAAACTTTATTCGATATTCTTTTCCTTTCCAAAACAAAAAAGGGTATATTTTTTCAGATGAACACACCCCTTTCTAATTATAAATCATTATCTATAAAGCCTTATTCCTGGAGTTTTGAAATATCAATTCCTAATTTACCTCATATTTTATAATTTATCTTCAAAAGAAAGGCAGTAAAATTTCATTCCAAGTATAAGCAAGTTGTATTTCATAAAACTGCACATTAGGCAATCAATCAATATTTATTGAGTGAATGAAAGGTATTCACTTAAATTGAATACTGTCTGATTTCAATCAAACTTTCGTCTATAGTTAATGAGACAAAAATGTCTACAACATTGATTTTGTCAAAAACTCTAACCTTGAAAATTTGTTTTTACGCAACTGGGGTTTTCAAGCATTTAAGCAGATCTTAATGGCTCTGTTGCCTAGTAATTCAACTGTCCGTGACTTCAAATTTAAACAGATAGATTGCATATTGTGGAAATTTTGGAGACAGTTTGAGGGAAGCTGTGATTATATTTTCACTACAATGATTCAAGAATGAGGCCCGTTTCATTTTAGGAGCTATAACTATGAAAGGTCAATGAGATGTGATACCTTAGGTTGAGAGCTCTTTTTAGGTTAAAAAAAAAAATCCTATGATTAAATACAAAAGAACTAAATAAAAATCACTTAAAATATGTTTATTTTTAATAATAGTTTAGACATTAAGCAAAGTCAAGGACCTTTAGACCTTCCTCAAGGGCTATAGATAATACTCTGAGCCATGTCCTTTGTGCTGTTTCGTGGATATTGAAACCCCCAGCAGATGGAAGAAATTAACTACATGATGACCAGACTGTAGCCATGACATAAGCTGCCATGATCCTGAGAACTGGCATCAAAATAAATAAATAAAGGGAATAGACCCTGGAACTGAAGATTAACTGTACTTAAAACAATCAAGAGGACATGATAAGACTACCATGCAACCAATTTCAAGATGACTGTCAAACCTGACTATGCTGTTTCCGTATGTAGCCCCCTTCCTCTGCCAGAAACTACTCATTAAAGGCTCTTGCTCACTGATATTTAGAGGGTAGGGAAGTGGGGAGATGGCCTTTGAACATGAGCCCACCCTCTCCCCCAGTGGCCAGGCTCAGAAATAAAGTAAACTTTCCTTTGACCAAAAATTAATGTATTTTTGTACTTATGATCTTTCCTTTAATGTTATTATTTAAAAACAGGTATATAGTCAGTTGATGTATAATTATTAATTACATGATTATAGTGTGTGTTCTATCCATGGGATGATTATAGTAATTATTTAGTAAATCAGTCTTTTTTTGGTTTGGTTTGGTTTTTTTTTTTATATAAAGTAATCTCAGCTCCTATTCTGGTCAAATGTCTGTGCACAAGTACTATTCAACAAGCATTTGCTGAACCTTCATGGTATTCAATTTTACCAACATTCTAAATTTCTTGGATCATCAAATAAATGTAAAATTAAACATTTGCCATTCTGCCATTTCTTTTTCTCTCTGTTTGTAAGATACATGTAGTAGATGCTCATTGCCAACCCAATAGCTATTTCCATTTCTTTTTCCAGGATGGTAGAATTCCAATGTTAGTCAAGTTTCTACATGATTAGGAGCACATCTGATATACTCTGATAAATCAAGAGAGGTATGTGCGACCCAAATCTTTCATAAGGCTTGAAGGAAGGGCTGGGGCAGGAATGGCTTATGGGTAAAATTTCCTCACTTTCAAAAAAAGACAGAAGAAAGAAAGACTGTATTCTCTATTCATCCAATGGGTACAGCCAGCCTGGAGAGAAGAACTGCAGCATTTTTGCAGCCATGAGAGGAGTGAGAGAGAATAACAGGAAAACTGCACATCTGAGAACTTGATCACATTGTTGAAACAACAGATCTTGGACAACTTTGCATCTGGATTACTTTTTATATGAGATAATTACTTTTTTAATGGTCTAATGTGAAGAAAGCTGAGTGTCGAAGAATTGATGTTTTGAACTGTGGTGTTGGAGAAGACTCTTGAGAGTCCCTTGGACTGCAAGGAGATCCAACCAGTCCATTCTGAAGGAGATCAGCCCTGGGATTTCTTTGGAAGGAATGATGCTAAAGCTGAAACTCCAGTACTTTGGCCACCTCATGCGAAGAGTTGACTCATTGGAAAAGACTCTGATGCTGGGAGGGATTGGGGGCAGGAGGAAAAGGGGATGACAGAGGATGAGATGGCTGGATGGCATCACCGACTCAATGGACGTGAGTTTGAGTGAACTCCAGGAGTTGGTGATGGACAGGGAGGCCTGGCGTGCTGCGACTCATGGGGTCTCAAAGAGTCGGACACGACTGAACGACTGAACTGAACTGAATGTCTAAGTGGAGATGTTTCTATTACTTATAATTAAAATTATCCTAACTGATATAAAACACTATGAAGAATGATTTCCTGTAAGAGGCATACATCAGTCAATAAGAAGCTTTAAGTTTTTGCAAAAAAAAAAAAAAATGCAATACTAGATGAGTCTTGAATTAAGCCCAATTTTCCTTATTATTCCTTGAAGCCATTTATGTTCACTGTACAATTATCCTCTTTTCTTTCATTTCAGCTTTGTATTACAAATCAGCTCCATATTCATGTTTAAGGTAGTGCTTCTAATATAAAACCATTATATTATCCAAACATGGACACTCATAAATTTTCTTAAAAACTGGTATTTTTTCAACTATTTCCCAGAAATTTGAATATGTATATTCAGATTTATAGAGGAAATAAAATCAAACTTATCTAAAGAAAATTTCATATCATAGTAATTTTTAGGCACATTCTTTCTCCTCCCTAGATCCCTCAAGTTAAGAACCAATATTTTATTGACTTCAAAACCAATGTATTGATTCTACTTATAAACACCAGGATAACTATGGCTAGAGTTTTAAAATATATATATAGAAGTTATCAATTAAACAATCATGGCATTTTATTAGAGGGGAAAAGATATTTTTTAAATATCTTTTAAATTTTAAAATTCAAATGACATCTCCAAATGTAGAATCTTAACTCCAAGAAAACTATGTGAATTAATTATTTATTAATATAATTTATTAATTTACCAAACATTATAATTATAAATTATTTAAAATTATATAATTTTTCTACTTATGAATATACCTGTGAGTGGATGCATACAAATTTTAACCATATCAGTATAACAATAATTTCTATTTTCCATAGATTCAGATATTCTTTAGAGAATTTAATAGTAGTATACTTCACCAAACATCATAACACCAGAGTATTAAATGAAATGGGAATTATACAAGTTGAATAAAATGAAGAAGAATGGATGGTCCCAAAATTGGTGTCCCATCGTCCATTTCTATGAGTTTTTAAATTAGCTAATTTTAAATTAGCTCATAGAACATCTGTCACTAGAGGAATTGTTCTGTACAAACCTATTCTATAGTCTCCTTTAAAAAGTACTTCTTAGTGTATCTATAGATCTAAATTAGCTAAAAATGTAAACACAGAATTCATATACACCAGTGTAAGAAATCAATTTACTGGGAAAAATTTTTGTCTTTGTCTTTCTACTTGGTAGTCATGAAATGTATTTGGACTATTTTGTTTTGTTTTCACTCATTGGCATGACTCATTTAGCATCTCCTACAAAGAACAGCTCTAAACACAATAAAACATTTTCCAAGTAAAAGTCCTGTTCTGCTTGTTTTAATAAACAGATAAGGATCATTTGTACTTAGCAGAATAGATTTGCATATAAACAAGTAATGTGCTAAAAGGTTTCAATCTGCCATTTCACTTGAGGAATAATAAATATACTTTCTGGAATTTCATTGTCACTAGTATTTGTTTCCTTTAAGACTTCTTTGTCATATTGTATCAGAAGGTAGTAATTTGAAAAAGGAAGAAAGAGGAAGGAGAGGAAGGGAGAGGGGCAGAAAGGTCTGAGGATGAAGAGAGAAAGCAGCCTGAAGACCATATGGTCACGTCTTCCCTTGTCTCTCCCAATTGTTCCACTTTCACTATTGTTCATTGAATATCCAGGAAATAGTACAGATATGCTATTAGAAATCAAAGAAACTAGTAAAGTCTATGACTGATTCATGTTGATATATGGTAAAAAAAAAAAATCACAATATTGTAAGGTAATCATCCTCCAATTAAAATAAAGACAAAAAAAAAAAAGAGGGCAGCACATAGTAGGCAAATTTCAATTTGTTAATTGAGAGTAGTTCAGGAAGTTGGCCATACTTTTACCGAAACTTATTTTATTTTTACTTTAATATAGATCAATGTGCATTTCTTACCGTATAGAATTAAGATTTATGTAAGAAAAATGTACTTGGTTTCATTTTAAAAGAAAATAAATTTGAAAGTCAGTTTTGCAAAGGAGTAAATAAAATTAAGAACACAGTATTTGATCTAGGTCTCCATGTGCTGTGCTTAGTTGCTAAGTCATGTCTGAGTCTTTGTGACCCCATAGACTGCAGCCCACCAGACTCCTCTGTCCATGAGATTTTCCAGGCAAGAATATCGCAGTGGGTTGTCCTTTCCTCTCCAGGGGATCTTCAGAGCCCACGGATTGAACATGCATCTCCTGTGTCTCCTTCACTGCAGGTAGATTCTTTATCAGCTGAGCCATCCAGGAAACCCATCCCATAATGTTTTGTATTTGTTCATTGTATTAACACACTCACTATACAAAAGCAAACACTTTTCACCAGTAGATGCATGATGCCCTGAAGGAACGTTTTCCTTGAAATGCCTGCTTTAAATGGCCATTCTAGGTTTTTTTAAGGGAAGACTTCCATCCAAAAATTTACCTGGCACCTAAGTCATGACAGCTTAAACAGTAGACTTGGCACCCATTTCCTGTTAAAGGACTCTTCGGATGAAGGTGTCATTTCAAATATTTTGAGGACACTGATGCATTTTCCCAAGTTAAACCTCCTGCCATGTTCAAGATGCTCTTTATTTCATCTCCTCCCTGGGTCTCCACTAACTTCCTGTGTGCTACAGGCCAAAACCTTTGCCTTTGCATCCCAAGCCCGTAACAACCTAGTACAGCCATTTCCTGCCATTTTCCACAAAACTGCCTGTGATACGGCCCACTTGACTTTCTCATCCCAGGCCCTTTCACAGATCTGTGACTGGATGTCTGTTCTTCCTCTCTCCACTCAGTCCCTGATCCCTCTGGTCGCAATGCCGGGGCTCAAGTATTTTTGAACTCCTTATGCTATGGCTTGTTCAGACTGTAGGCAACCCTGCTCCCAGTGTCTTCATCTTCATAGAGCAGTCTGTGCGTGTTATTTGTGGGCAAATCAGGAATGGAGAGATAAAAGGACTACTAACTCATTCATTTGTAAGTACCTATCATGCACCTAGTCAAGGCTATGGTTTTTCCTGTAATCCTGTATGGATGTGAGAGTTGGACTGTGAAGAAGGCTGAGCGCTGAAGAATTGATGCTTTTGAACTGTGGTGTTGGAGAAGACTCTTGAGAGTCCCTTGGACTGTAAGGAGATCCAACCAGTCCATTCTGAAGGAGATCAGCCCTGGGATTTCTTTGGAAGGAATGATGCTAAAGCTGAAACTCCAGTACTTTGGCCACCTCATGCGAAGAGTTGACTCATTGGAAAAGACTCTGATGCTGGGAGGGATTGGGGGCAAGAGAAGAAGGGGACGACAGAGGATGAGATGGCTGGATGGCATCACTGACTCGATGGACGTGGGTCTCAGTGAACTCTGGGAATTGGTGATAGACAGGGAGGCCTGGCATGCTGCGATTCATGGGGTCGCAAAGAGTCGGACACGACTGAGCGACTGATCTGATCTGATCTGATCTGACCATGCACCAGGCATCACCAGGCTCAGAAAAGACTGCATAAAACAAGATGTACTGCTGCTTCTAATGTCTTATTAGAGAAACAAAGAATCAAATAATTACAAACCAGACACTTCCGGTTCCAAGAAGACCTCTTGAAAGGCTCTCTAGAATCAGCTTGTCTCCTCCAGGCGTGAGGCAATATAAACATATAAGTTGATACTATTCAGATACTTTTTAGATTATTTCAAAGCCTTCAAAGTGCTTGCCTAATCTCCTATTTAAAACTGGCTGTCCAGCAGTTACAACTTCACCTTCCAATGCAGGGAGTACAGGTTCCATCCCTGTTTGGGGAAATAAGATCCTAATTGCCTCAGAGTCAAAAACCCAAAACTTAAGACAGAAGCAGTGCTGTAACAAATTCAATAAAGACTTTAAAAATGGCCCACATCAAAAATAAAAGCTTAAAAAATAAATACACTGTGTGTGTGTTGATTAGCAATCAAAACTAATCAATAAGGATTAGAAATTTAGTAAAAAGTCATCTTCATTAGTAACAGTATGAGAAATAATGTTCCTAAAATCAGTCAGTAGCAGCTAAATGACACTTTCTTTTAATTCAATTACATTTGGACAAGGTGTACAATTATTTATTTCAAGTTTTCAGTGATACCCAATGACCTAATCTGGCCCTATCTTTTTACTCTTTTATAATTTTCTATTCTAAGTATTACGGGTACAGTGTTCTAAAAATTAAAACACCAAAATACACTTTAATTACAATGATAATTCTAATTAAAATCAATTTCAAAAGCTTAATAATTATGCAACATATGTAAACAATGTAACTAAAAGTATTTGTGTTTATTTTTCCAAGATCATTATTGGTACATAATTCATCTGATGAATTAAAAGGGATCTAAACTGAAATATATACAATGTTCAAGATTGAAAAATTCCAAGTTTTCTTCTGATTTAGTCAGTATTCAGTTGACTCATTCTCCAAAAGAAAATAGTTCGAATTCACTTTATATTTGCAAATATACCTAGCCAGGCAGGTAAACTTATCATAACAAATGATGTGGGAAATGTTTGACCAAGTTGAATGTCACTGCTTAAGGGATTTAAACTAAACTATAAATTTGAGAATAGGAATCATATTTAACCTTGAGAACAACTTGAGGTAAGGGTTTAAGTTTTTTTTTTTTTTAATTCCTTAGTATTTTTAAACTAGATATGTTAAGACCTAAAGTTCTCCCTACACAACATGTCTCTGTTTATTCAAATTGTTTCCAAAAATATTTGCTAAATTATTACTATATATGAAGGTAGGAAATATTTGATTTAGGAAAAGCAGCAAGGATATAAACATAATGGATATTTAGCTTATGCCTTACATGAACTTCAACTGTAGTAATAAAGCATATTACAAATAGTAGAAAACTTTAAACAGTTGAAAAGCATCATTATATTTCAGGAGAGGAGTGAAGTCTCCTCTCCTGAAACATTAATTTTTAATGTTTAAATTTTTCAGCAGTACTACTTATACAAAATTATTCTAAAATATTAAAGGTAAAATAACCAGGGAGAAATATATCACACTTCCATCTCCACACTTTATGGTAGGATCTTTTTTTTTTTTTCTTTTTTTAGTGGTAGGATCTTGAATCTACTATCTCTTAAAGTACATGTTGATCTTGAAGGGGCCAGATTGCTGGCTTTGAAATTCAACTCAAGTTAAACAACCCTGAGCAAAAACAGTTTCTCAGTTTTCTTATCTGAAAAAATGGCATAAAAGCAGTGCGTATTCAAAGGATTATGAAGGACAAATAAGTTAAGATGTATAAATTACTTGGAACTTTATACATTATAAAAGCTCCGTAATCCAAGCTTTTATTATAGTCCAGGGCTTATAATTCTGCCATGATAACCCTTTCTCCCAAGAACAGCAATATTCCTACTCCAAAATGGTATTAGTTTTTGTACTATTTCTTCATCAGTGTAAAATTTTGCTCCTAAATCCTCTTGCCTGAATAGATAATTGCCCTCGTGTCATCTCTTTATTCTTTGCAATGGCCAAAATCCCTGGAGATCATGTTAACATAGCTTTAACTTCTTCATAACATTGTTTAATGAGTAATATGAGAAAAAAATGGAAGAATGAATACTACTATCTCTTAAAAGTACATGTGAATTTGAAGACCTTGAAAAAGGCTGAAACCTAACAGTTTAATTTACAATAAATCAAGGATGCTAGAAAATATTTTGAAAACAAAATCATATCACTCCACTTAAACATCTTCTGGTTGTGACTAAGCAACAATTGAAAACATTCCTTCTTTATCTCTTCTACAACTCAGAAATTTGGATTTTCAAATCTTCATTTTAGGGAGAGAAAGCTGCTAATGTCTAATCCAAAATCTCAGGACTGATACTTAATGGTTGACTGCCACCAATGGCAAACACATCAAGAGGTCTCACACCCTATGAGTAAAGCAGACCAGTGTCACAAGGGTGAAGTTTGATAATGTTTTCTCACTCTGGAGTTGCACAGCTCCTAACATGATCATTTTCATTCAAGTCTTCTGTTCCCTTGCAGTTAACTTCAGAGAGAATTTTGAGCTGCTTTAGGAAATCCTTCTGGGTTCTGTGTCCTTGTAGTTTCTCATTCCGAAAAAAGCAAAAACAGTCTGAACTGGTTTATTTTAAGCTGTATCTATAGAGGAAAGATAATTCTAAAAAAGAAAACGTATTGAAATAAGAATTCCCAGATGAAGAAATAGATTCATAGCAAAAAAAAAAAAAAGTTTTAAAGAGGCAATACAACTGACACACTTTGTTCATTTGGTGGAAATGATTCCAGGCCTGTCAAGAAAGCTCTGCCACTCAAAGTGGTAAATACTGGGAGAGCAGGTGGAAATGGGGATATGGCTATCCAGAATCTAAGGCAGAAGGTAAACAGTAGACGCATCTAACTGAAAAGGCTAACATGCTTCAGGTTAGTCTCTCAACTCCTATATGTATTTTTTTCCCTCAAGCTTCCAGTATGACTAGGAGTAGAAACAATAATTGGAGAAGGAAATGGCAACCCACTCCAGTATTCTTGCCTGGAGAATCCCAGGGACGGGGGAGCCTGTTGGGCTGCCGTCTATGGGGTCGCACAGAGTCGGACACGACTGAAGCGACTTAGTACCAGTAGCAGCAGCAGAAATCATAATAGCATTTATGGAGGATCTTCAGTAAAAGGGTAAGTCTCAAAATATGGAAGATTATTTGAATACATTGTTGAATATAATTTTATACTTAGCCAAGCATGCAAAACCATTTAGGTCCAAAACACTTCTGATGATACCTTTCTAACTGCCACACATGGGATTTTTGACAAATTTGGACTGACTTACTATTTATATTGGGCCTCCCTGGTGGCTCAGATAGTAAAGAATCTGCCTGCAATGCAGGAGACCCAGGTTCGATACCTGGGTTGGGAAGATCCCCTGGAGAAGGAAATGGCAACCCACTCCTACCAGTATTTTCCTGGAGAATTCCATGAACAGAGGAGCCTGGTAGGCTATAGTCCATGGGGTCATAAAGATTCAGATAGAACTAAGCAACTAACACAAACAAACACAAACTACTTTTATTAATATCTATTGAGTATTTTCTATGTTACTAAACGTTGCTTTAAGCACTTTCCATGTATTAACTCACTTAGTCCTTGTAACAATCCTATATAGTAGGTGCTATCAAATGGTACTTTGCAAAAATAACAAGTGATGCACAGAATAGTCAATAACTTGCCAAACACCCATAACCAAGAGATGGTGAAGAATTTGAACTCACATATTCTACATTATGGTGCCCTTTTTCTCAAGCATTATTTTCTTATAACTGCTATTTTATAGTATTATCCATTATCCAATTTCTGGCTGAAATATTTATAGCTAGTAAGTATTGTGGCAAATCTATAGTAGAATACTTCTACACAAAATATAATTTTCTGATGGTGGCACCACTTGGCCATATATAATCAGAGAAGAAAAAAGAAAACTGAGTTCATTTTTCTGTGGAAAACCATGGATCTCATTTTAAGATAAAATATAAGCAGTTACCTCTTAAGTGCTACTTCTCAAACATGCTCAACACTATTCTAGTAGCTTAAAAAAGTGAACCAAAATTCTCACTGGCTTTCTTCTTCCCTCAAATTAAGGAATATAATTTGTTAGAATATATATTCTCCTATTTATAGACTTGATGAATTTCACTTTGCTTAAAATAAAATCAGGCCTGTTAACATATCATGTTTTCTAAGTTGACTTTTAGGTCAAATTTTTTTTTTCTTTGCTTAAATAGAGTTTCTGTGTAGTTTTAGTACTTTTTATTCAACAAGGTTTTGACCTGAGCTATTCTATATGTTCCACCCTGAAACACACACACACACACACACACACACACACACACACACTGCCCTCCTTTGGGTATAACTCACCCAAAATGAAGTCAGCCTCATCAATAAGCTTCCTCTAAGGTGTGGTGCCTCTAAGTTTATTCATCATGGGCATCAGTGCCCAATCATAAGGTCAGAGAGGGTCTGTCTTCAAACAGATATCAGTATGCAACTTAGTGTGGTAGACACAATAATTCACCCCAAAAGATGTCCATATCCTAATCTCATGAACCTGTAAAGATGTCAGTTTACTTGGCAGAAGGGAGTTTGCAGACGCCATTAAGTTAATATTAGAATGGGAAGATTATCCTAGATATCTGAGTATAATATAATCATAAGCATCCTTGTAAGAAGGATACAGGAAGGTCAGAGTCAGGAGGAGAAGACGTAAGGATGGGAAACGGAGGGCATGGGATTAAAAATGCTACATTTCTGACTTTCGAGATAGAAGGGGTTGTTGGCCAAGGAACACAGGCAGATTTTAGAAGCTGGAAAAGGCAAGGAGACAGATTCTTCTCTAGAGCCTCACTGACATAAAGTCCTACTGACAACTTGATTTTACCCAAGTGAAACCCATTTTGGACTTCTGACCTCCCAGACTTTGAGAAAATAAATTTGAGTTGTTTTAAGAAGTAAATATGTGATAATTTGTTACAGTGTCAGTAAGAAACTAATACACTTGGAATATATCTATAACCTTTAATGAGGTATTTAAAATAATGCAAAAGGCATTATGAAAAGTCTGTTTCTAATAGAATAAAATTCTCATCTTTTTATCTTAAGCATCTGTATCCACCCAATTAACTGTAAATATTATCCAGTAAGTGTTAGTCACTGCCCAGTTGGGTCAGACTCTGCCACCCCATGGACTATAGCCTGCCAGGCTCCTCTGTCCAAATTTAGTGAGATTCACAGATCAATATTCAGCTTTCCTTGCTGAAGGAACTAATAAGAATGCTACACTATGAAAAATATGGTACAGTCTATACAGTCGGATCAGGATTCTGCTCCTGCTGTCCTACTAATCATTTTCTAGACCCTAAAGTTTTCTTGGACTTCAAGGAGATCCAACCAGTCCATCCTAAAGGAAATCAGTCCTGAATATTCATTGGAAGGACTGATGCTGAAGCTGAAACTCCAATACTTTGGCCATCTGATGTGAACAACTGACTCATTGGAAAAGACCCTGATGCTGGGAAAGATTGGGGGCAGGAGGAGAAGGGGACAACAGAGGATGATATGGTTGGATGGCATCACCGACTCGATGGACATGAGTTTGAGTAAGCTCTGGGAGTTGTTGATGGACAAGGAAGCTTTGCATGCTGCAGTCCATGGGGTCGCAAAGAGTCGGACACAACTGAGTGACTGAACTGAACTGAGAGTTTTCTTGCCCAGGGGCTCCGCTGCTAGGAGTGCTGTGTCCTCTTGCCAGGGCCCTTAATAACCTTTGAAGACTATGCACACAGTACGTGATCACTTATTTAAAATGCCTGACACTTGATTTCTCCGAAGGCTCACCTTCTCAGCCCCAACTGCCTGCTGCTGGCTTTGCATGTTATCACAGGCTGACTTTTGTTTATGATCTCAGCCCTTGGCACACTCGCTCTCATGCCCAGCCCTTGGTTCTCTCTAACCTGAGCATCTCTTTGTCACTTGCATCTCAGTTTCTTGTCATCAGCCTTGTGTCTGGCAATGCTAAAATGATAGGAAAGGTTATATTTTTATCCCTTTGGTGATATTTGTCCATGTCTGATTGATGATCAAATTCCACTCATGAACCAACCCAGTGAAATACTGCTGTAAGGCAACTAAATATCTCACTTCAAAATCAGCCCCCAAATATCACTGCTTAGCATGCCAAAGGACAACAGTGTAACCCTATGGCTGCAAATCTTTTTTCAACTGAAAAATTTTACCCCCACGTTTCAGTGTGAATGTATAAAAAATAATTTAAACTGTATTTGTATAGTAAATAAGACAACACAAACAGCTGTTCTTAACAATAGGTTTTATGCATTTATATTGTCTTAAACTTAGTTTTCTTTTTTAAGGAATTCTTTCCCAACTGTCATATTTATTTATGCATATTTGTTCAAAAGTATAGTCAAGTTCTTTTCTTAATGCCAAATTTATTTAGTGTCAATACTGGGCTCAAAAATATCTCATTATCTCCATTAGGTCAAGTAGCATTCACAAAGTTTTAAAGAAAAATAATTATAAATTATTTTAAACATTAAGGTATTATTTAATACTAAATAATTCTAAATGTTTAGGATACAAATGTATATCATATAGTACTATTAAGAGACAGTGGGTAATGACAACAGACATGTATTAAAATATCACTGTGAAAATGTACAGGAATCCAAATTCGTTAAGTTTAGGAATCACAGTATAAAGCTTCCCAGGTGGCGCAGTGGTAAAGAATCCACCTGTAGTGCAGGAGACTCAAGTTAGATCCCTGGGTCAGGAAGATTCCCTGGAGGAGGATATGACAACCCACTCCAGTATTCTTGCCTGGAAAATCCCATGGACAGAGGAGCCTGGCTGGCTACACTCCATGGAGTCACAAAAAGTCAGACACGATTGAGCATTCACACACAAACACAAATATAGTCTAGATTACATGAGATGTTGCTGCTGCTGCTAAGTCGCTTCAGTCGTGTCCGACTCTATGTGACGCCATAGACTCCCCCGTCCCTGGGATTCTCCAGGCAAGAACACTGGAGTGGGTTGCCATTTCCCTCTCCAATGCAGGAAAGTGAAAAGTGAAAGTGAAGTCATTCAGTCGTGTCTGACTCTTAGCGACCCCATGGACTGCAGCCCTCCAGGCTCCTCCATCCATGGGATTTTCCAGGCAAGAGTACTGGAGTGGGGTGCCACTGCCTTCTCCAACATGAGATGTTATCATCTTGCTAATGAGCAATAATTGGAAGAAATTTATTGATTGTGTTCTTTTATATCTTTTCCAGATTTTTTGAGGTAATATTGACAAATAAAAATTGTGTGTATATATATATTATTATTGCATGTATATTATATATATATATAGTGCAATGTGATACTTTAAAGTGTACAATGTGATTTAATTTACATATACACTGTGAAATGATAACCCTATTATTTCAGAACTAATATTATATTTCTTATAAGTTCAATAATCATGTCCTAGGGGCTCCACCCTCATGACCTCATTTCAATCTAGTAACCTCCCAGAGGCCCTACCTCCAAATACCATCACTTTAGAGGTTAGTGCTTCAACAGATGAATTTGGAGAAGGGACACATATTCAGTCCATAACAATGCTGGAAGTGGTTATGCATTTTTCATTAAACTCACATTTCATATCTCAACAAAAAAAGAAAAACTTCAAATTCAGAGTTTTTCATAATTCTTCCATATAACAAATACACATATTAAACTTGGCAGGCCCTTCTGGGTATTGTTACTCTAGTCATCACATTCTACTCACCCTGATTAGAAAGTATTAAAAATTTAAGTTAGGAAGTAAAAGTCTTTAAAAGTATGACATTAATCTAGGGTAGTTCATACATGTAAAATTTTTATGAAAAGAATAATTATACTCTGGAATACAAAGAATTCAAATTAATGGTAACAATAGCATATAGCCACAGCCCCTCCTTAGATGCTGTTAACGGTATGCTCCAAAAGGAATTATTATAATATGCTCGTGGTCCCTGGTGGCTCAGATAGTAAAGAATCCACCTATAATGAGGGAAACCTGGGGTTCAATCCCTGGGTTGGAAAGATCCCTTGGAAAAGGGCATGACAACCCACTCCAGTAAGCTTGCCTGGAGAATCCCTTTGACAGAGGAGCCTGGAAGGCTACAGTCCATGGGGTTGCAAAGAGTCGGACATGACTGAAGCTACTTAACAGGGCACAAAGAACCTGCTGGCCAAAGCAGAAGACAAAAGAGATGTGGGTTTGATCCCTGGATGGGGAAGATCCCCTGCAGGAGGGCAAGGCAACTCCCTCCAGTATTCTTGCCTGGAGAATTTCATGGACAAAGGAGCCTAGTGAGTTACAGTTTATAGGGCTGCAAGGAGTCAGACACAACTGAAGCAACCTAGCACACACACATGCACCCCTTAGTATAATAGAAACAAAATCAATAATCACGATAACGTTGGCTGCTGCTAACTGTGAGGCTACCGTGTGCCTGTCCATCTCCTTACAAAGTAGGCACAACTAACGCAAAGCATGGAACATGAGAGAAGCTTCCAGCTTAATGTTGTACAGTGTAATTGCAGTCTCAGATTCAGTGTGACCCTGTGGCTTCTGTTTTTACCCTCCACTGTGTTTTTTTGTCTTGGAAATCAATCTAGAGTTGGATTTGAGTACCAGGGAAAAGCACAGGTTAGCAGGCTAATGGAACATCTACATGATGCAATTCACATTTAATATAATTTTTAGCATACGAAGTAACTTAAATCTTCTCTCATAAGGCAATCATTTGTTTAAAAGATCTTCCTGACCTTCTTCAGCCTACACGAGCTACCAAAGCTTTGTAAATTTTAGAAACATTCATTTTTGGACAGCAGTCATGTCCAGGATTTTGGATTTTTCACAGAATTTGGGATGACATTTCCAATTCATTTATTCATTCATTCATTCACTCATTTCTTTCTTTGACAAATGTTTCCTGAATGATTGCCAAGTATAATCACAATGTTAGTCCTTTTTAAAAAATGTTCATTATATATAGCTGACACAACTTGATGTATGCTTGAAGCTAACACAACATTGTAAATCAACTATACTCCAATAAAAATTTTAAATAAATAAATATATAATGTGTATTATGATAGTGATAGCAGAAACTGCAAAAATCTGAAGCGAACTTTCACTGTAGATCAGAGATACAATTCTCTCAACCACTGAAGCAATTTAATCCCCATTAAACACAGAATTTCTTTCTTTCTAATGTTTAATTTTTAATCATTTAAATTTGTGTAATAAATGTGAGCAGTATCATTACTTATGAGATTGGAAAGATCCATGTGTCCTCAAAATCACTGTCACCCCATGGAACTCTAGAGTCAGAAGTAATTATGATTTTTCATCCAGTAGGGAAAGTATGAAGGAGATTGTGGCTTCCACTCAGGATTAGAAGTAAATTAATAGATCATCTTTATAAATGAGAGATAAAGCAGTTGACACTCCTCTACAGGCAGGAAGATATAAATCCACAGTTTGCTAATACCTGCCAATAATATTAAAGCAGAAATCAGTAATAATAATTACCATATAAACTATCTCTTAGGAAATCAAAGAATATACTTTATTAACTTCAGAAAAAAGTAACCCTCAATTAAGAAACAAATGATACTTACGAAATATTTACTCTAAAGAATCAATCCTATAAGAGGAGGTGACATATTTTTCCTGTTTTTAGTCAGGTGGAATAGGGCAAGAATTTTTAAGTGCATTACTTTCTTTCTTTCTCCCCAACCAGTGACAACATGATGAAACTCTAAGTACCAATTACAAAAATAAATAGGAGGATTTGTAAAGAAGAGGAACAAAGATTTCAGATGATGTGACATATTTGCTGTGGCCCATACTTTCATTCTTCTTGCTTTTAAATGACCTAAGTCAAGTTTTCAATTTTCAGTTGTGAAAATTTTGTAACCAAAAGAAACAGTTTCTTTTTATCCAGAATGAGCTTTCTGGGTGTGTGCTTGGTGGGTTTTCACAAACGCCTGCACCCAATCTTCCAACTTAAAGTCAGTTCTGAAGGCATATGTGTGCTCTTTTATAGCTGTGGCTTCAGACTGGTTTAAGTTCCTAGAATTTAAATAAATTATCTCTTGCTACCGGATCTAAAAATGTGAAAAATTCAGTAAGAGCCTCACAAGTATTCCACCAGGACTTGAGCCCTTGGGTTTCCCTCATTGCTCCCGGCAATCGCTGTACCGCCTACAAGGTATCAGAATATTATCTGGCTGCTCTGCTGTGAATCGATGAGACAGATACAAGCTGAGTCCCACAGAATCTACAAGCAGGATTCAGTGCTACCTGGAGAGGGGTCACGGAGCTTCAGGGTGGCCCCATGGTGTGATGTGTGAGCAGTAATGCAACTCTTAGCTTCCATGATTGTCTGTTCACTCATTACTGTTAAATGTAGTCACATCACTTTGGGTCCTTTCTGTCACGTGGGCAGGAATAAGGCAAGGTGGTTAGAGAATAAAACAGAGTAACTCACAAATGGACGTTCCCTCAACACTATTCTTGAGTTATAGGAACTATCAAGGTCATAAGAGATGAGAAAAATAAACAGAATGCAGGCAACATCATGGAAATAGGAAAAAGCTAGGCTGAGACACAAACGCATGTCTGTCTGATCCCAAAGGCCCTCTTATCTCTTTTACACTCCACCTCAGCCCCTCTTCTCAAATGACATACTCCACTCAATCCTCAGAAATAATATTTGCTTATTATAAGAGTTGTAATCAAAGTTCAAATGTAAATGAGCATCTGGAAAGTTCCTAAATATTCTTTTCCTCTTGTGTCTCCACTGTCATTGGGGATAAACTCTCTGCCCACAGTTCAGTTCAGTCACGTCTGACTCTTTGAGACTCCATGGACTGCAGCATGCCAGGCCTCCCAATTCCTGTCCATCACCAATTCCTGGAGCTTACTCAAATCGAGTTGGTAACGTCATCCAACCATGTAATCCTCTGTCGTCCCCCTTCTCCTCCCGCCTTCAATCTTTCCCAGTGTCAGGGTCTTTTCCAATGAGTCAGCCCTTTGCATCAGGTGTCCAAAGTATTGGAGCTTCAGCGTCAGCATCAGTCCCTTAATGAATATTCAGGGTTGATTCCTTTAGGAATAACAGGTTTAATAATCTTGCTGCAGTCCACAGGACTCTCAAGAGTCTTCTCTATCACCACAATTCGAGACAATCTTGGAGAAATGTAACTTGCCAAAGGACACACGATTCATAAATGTTAGTTCAAGGCTAAGCCTGAACCCTTGTCATTGGTGGAAGTACATGAGGCTCCTGAGTTAAATGGTCTATATCTAGGCCTTCTGATGGGGACTGTCCAAGGGTTTGTGAAACTTCTGCTGCCCTCAGTTCAGAGGCAAAATTATGCTCAACCACTGGGATTACACAACTGAAAAGAAATATACCTTGCAATCTACAAAATGTGGGATTTTTCCCTTTTTGGTAACATTTTTGAAAAATCGGAATACAGACAGGTTTTTCACACCAGAATCATTCCTCTATTTACCCAAAGAGTAAAAACACTCACCTTATTCACTTGTTGTCCTTCTAAAAAGCTCACCCACTAATGTACTTTTGTTTTCATTCTTTACGTATGATTAAAATAATTAGAGACACCGCCCCTTGTTCCACAGGCAAAACCAATCATTGCTAATGGATCCATTTAAGGGTCAGAAAAACAACATTCTCATGTTAGAATGTCTTATAATAAACTGGATAACAATTTCACAGCCCAAGATCCTGGATCAAAATCTCAAAGCAAAGGAGGGTTCCAATGGTAATACGTTGCCACTGTTAATATTTGCCTAAGTAATAGCATCCCTGACAGGAATATTCCTTATTTTCTACAGACAGATATTTTATGTCTATTCAAATTGTAGGAACAATCAACAACAATTTTTTGTTTGTTTGTTTATGTACATTGGCCGTTTTAAAAGTGTTTATTAGATTTGTTACAGCATTGCTTCTGTTTTTTGTTTTGGTCTTTGGGCCGCAAGGCATATGAGATCTTGGCACCTCAACCGGGATCGAACCTTCATTCCCTGCGTTGGAAGGTGAAGTCTCAACCACTGGAGCACCAGGGAAGTTCCAGCATCGCTTAGAAATGAGAAAAATCGCAAGGAATGTGGGCAGGGCCAGAGGGCTAGCAAAAAACTAGACTGAGGCGCAAACTCATCCCGTTTGACCCCAAAGACCCACTGCTTCTGTGACACTCCCCCTAGGCCCCCCTTCCATTCCACTTTTGTGGGGGTGGGGGGAATTTACTTATTATAAATAAGTAAATCAATATTTGAATATAAATGCATATTCTGAAGGTTCCTAAACTTATCTTTTATCTCTATTGTCACTAGGGATAAAAAAACTCTATAGGGATGGGACTGGTATTTGGCTTCTCAATTAGACCAATGTCAAGCTTGAGTGTTTAAATCCCATGACAGAACCACAGTTTCTTATGTGCATTTTTATCAGATTCAGCTCAAATGGAATACACAGAATTTATGTAAAACATGATCTTCATTTTGTGGATTTAACTACCCAGCAAGAAGCCTATTGATTCTTCATGCAAATACCACAGGCTACTTAAAACCTGAATTTATTTTGATTTTTACTTTTTTAAAATAGAGAAATGTGAAAGTCCTATGTATCATATAGTTACATGTGATATGTGAGCCAGTGATAAAACCAAAATGCAAACAAAATGGATAATAAATAAATTGCCAAGACCTTGTAAGGCCTATGATCAGGAAATTAAAACATAACACATCGGTGGGAATGTAAACAGGTACAACTACTACACAAAACAGTACGGAGATTTCTCAAAAAATTAAAACTAGGACTACCATATGATCGAGGCATTTCACTCCTGGGTACATGTCCGAAGAAAATTAAAACACCAATTTGAAAAAGACAAATGCACCCAAGTATTCATAGCAGCATTGTTTATAATAACCAAATTATAGAAGCATCCTAAAAGTCCATCAACATATAAGTAGATAAGAAAGATGTGGTGCATATGTATAATGGAATACTACTCAGCCATAAAATAAAATTAAAGTTTGCCATTTGCAACACCCTGAATGGACCTGGAGGGTATTATGCTTGGTAAGTTAAGTCAGACAGAGAAAGACAGATCCTACGTGTGTTTCACTTGTATGTGAAATCTAAAAAATTAATCGATGAATTTAACAAAACAGAAAAAGACTCACAGATACAGAGAACTAGTGGTTACCAGTAGTGAGAGAGACAGAGAGAGGTTGTAAATAAGATACGGGAAGAGAATCAAGAGATACAAACTGTTAGGTATAAAATAAAGAAGATACAAGGATAGAATGTACAGCCTGGGGCATATAGCCAAAATTTTTGCTACAAACCTGAAACTAATATAATGTTGTATCTCAACTATGCTTTGATTAAAACAAGCATACATGTGGTTTATCTAAAATATCACATATAATAAAGCCAGTGCTTCAGTATCAATCATTTCCTTTTCCATTTAAGGATTAATAATTTCCTTTTTGTTTCTTATCAAAAAACGACAACAATTTTAAAAGACGTAGAATAGCTAATTTTGTATCTCATTTACATACTATACAAACAGAATTCAAATCAATTCACTTGCCCTAATTGTGGGTCATACAGTTTTTGCCACAAAACTAGTTTTTCTTATTTAATAAAATTCTCTTTGGACTATATTTAGGTGACTCACAATAAAAAAATACTTCTCATTTTCTTGTTGCTTTATATTTACATTTATCACATATGAGAAAATAAAAACTTGTGTGGCCAGAGTTATTAGTTTTCCAAACCATGACCAATTCCAGTAGCTATTTAATTCCACCTTTAAAAAGTACTGCTTCATATTTTCCTACATCTCTACAGTTTCTCAAATATCAAATACTGTTGAAGAAAACTTTCTATACCTAAAGATACCTTTCTATACCCAAGAGAAAAATGGCCACCTTGATATTGTTTCACAAAAATTACATGATGTTGAAGCTACCAGGTGTAGAGTTTGCAATGAATACATTCTAGAAAGCTAAAGTCAAATAACATTTTCTCCAACATAAAATGCAAATAATATACATAAGGGTTTTATCTTAACAGTTGTTTATAGAAGGAAATGCATGAATAAAAGGCACTTTTAGTAGGAACTGGAAAAAATACATCCATATGATACATAATTATATTATTTATTTTAATTTTTATCACCACCAATAAAACATTATGCTTCAGTCAAACTAGACAGCTTGCTTTATTCTTAAAAATGACTTGAATTTTTACGTATTCTGTTCTATTCAAAATCTACATCTCAAGAGTTAGCTTTCCTGTGATAAATTTCCTCACCCAGCTGAGGTCTCGCTTTCTCTTGAGATGCTCAGAGCACTTTATAAGAATAAAATATGGTAGAAAAGGGGGACCTATTTTGATGACTACCCTCAAGAAAGTCTTCAGACTCCTCTATTAGCGTGACCTTTTCTAAACACTCCTGATGATGGCCATCTCTCGTTTTCCTCCAAACTATATCCAACACATAACTTCTAGTATAACATTTAAAACAACCTTCAGCAATTACCCATTTATCTTCCAGTCTGTTCCCCCAGAGTGGCACTGTTCACAGGCAGGATCATGTTTGATTCAGCTCCACATCACTCAAAACTTTCACAGGAAATAGAAAAATCTAAATGAATGAACATGGCCCTTGTCATTACGGTCTTTTATTCTTTTATTCTATTCTATTTTAGTGAAGAGAAATAAACCCATGTACAGTACAATTTAAAATAGATTTAGCTCTTGAAAATACATTTCTAAAAGTAGTTCAAGATAACAGAAGCCTAGGTTGTCATGCCAGCACACAACTCTCTGCAAAATGAATGATTATTTAACACATGCTACCAAAGTTTATGGATGCATAAACATGGTTTCGTGTCAGGTGATTCAGGAAGGCTCTGCAGAAGAGGTGAGAGCTGAGCTCCACATTACAGGCTGAGTTGGTTGTGAGCAGTACAAAGGGCCTTCTGGGAAACACGCCAGTAAGAGCATCAGCATTTCGTGAATGTGGTGACTGATCCAATTAGCTCGAGCAAAGGGTCCTTTTGTGAAGAAAGATAAGAACAGGAAGATAAACTGCTTTTACATTGGGAAGAGTCTTTAACAAGTGACTAAAGAGATTTTTCTTCCAATAGAGGAGTCATGTAAGATTTTGTTTAAAATGGCATAATCAAAGTGGTATTGAAGAAAGACGAATTTGCCGTTAAGAGTGCAGAAGGGATAAGAACTGGAGTGAAAGATGAGATAGGAGGATATGGCCTGCGAGGTTGCTGCAGTTAAGACAAATATTACCCAATAAAGATTCAGAGTAGAAGAGTGCAGTGAAAAGACGGATTAAATACAAGCGATACTGTCAAGAAATAATTTACAGAAACCCTAAGACTGAAGGGATATGGAGCTTAAGAAGGCAGACAGAGTGAAAGGAAGGCTATTAGGTTTCAAAACTTTCTAAAGTGAGATTCTGAAGTCACTGAAAGATAAGGGGAAGTCAAGAGGCTAAGGAGTTTTATAAAGAGGAAAGCTGTTTCATTCCAGACACACTGCGTTTGAGCTGATGGCAGGCTAATCAAGCAGAAATGCTAGGCCAGCGATTGGAAAAGTGGGCCTTTGAGAGAAGACTAGACATTTAGTTGAAATCATTTTCCGGGATAAAGCCCTGAGAACAAAGTGAGTAAGCTAAGAAGAGTGTACCAAGAAAAATTAGGTTAGACTTTGAGCTAAGTACCCATGTTTAAGAGACATGAGTGTGGAGAGGAAAGAAGGAAAAGAATGACCTGAGACAGCAAAAGAGGAGATGGTAGAAATAAGGGATGAAAGAGGGCAGAGGGGTCCAGGGAGCAGAGAGCTCAGCAGTACCTACAGGACAAGGACATTTAGGCCAAGAAAAAGTCATTGCACTTAACATCAGGACGTTAGAAAGCCCAAGAAAACAGGTGAGAGAAGCAGTCACAAGGAGTTTGAGAAGGGCTTTCTCCATCTGACCAGGAAGTCTGGAGGTGAAAAGAAGAAAAGCTAGCTAGAAAGAACAATAAGGTTTAGAGGAGAGGCATAAAGTAGAAATCACATAGCATTTTTATACAAAGAGGGAAGGTAGAGGTGAAGGGGATCCTAAAACAAAGAAACAAAAATGGACAGGTTTAAAAGGGAGTTTGACATAGGAAACACACTTGTTCTAAGAGGAAGCTTATATTTAGTATTGACAATTTTAATGTAAGTTTCTCCAAACTCTACACTTTTTAAAAATAAGGCTTGATGCAAGCCCTGCACTTCTTTTGGTTTCCCAAAGAGCTTTCAGATTTTTCCAAATTCTTAGGAAATTTTAAATTTCTTAATCTTTATTCAATAGGTTCATATGTCTATAAGATATTGTTTATCTCTGTTGTTTAAAGACAAGCCATAAAACAGTAAACCCACACTGAAAGAGGGATATAATGAAAAATAATTCCTTTCAAGGCCAAAATGATTTCCCTGGAAGAATGTGTAAGAATGACAAAGAAAGTGATCCTCATGCAGGAAAAGAGATGGGGAGGGACTCACCAAAGCCAGGCCAGTGATGCCACTGATTATCTCCAGCATAATGTATGGCACATTATAGCAAAGAATCAATTATTACCAGTGACAGGTGTAATTTAAGACATAATTTCTAACTAACCCATCCAAATAATTTGCTTGTAATCTATTCTGAAGTTTGTTTTATATTTAATTACTAACAATTCCCATCTCATAGAGTTTTCCAGAAATGAGTTTATAAATCAGTTGTCAGAAATTCAGACTGTATTTTTCATAGACTGTTTTTCCCAAAACATAATATAGAACACAGTGATTCTGTGAACACAGTAGCCTACAAAAGTTAACTTATTCCATTGTGTATCAATAAGAAAAAGCATGTTTAGTGACAGTTACCTCACTGAAATCTCTCAGGAATTCTATAAGGTAGGAATTATTAATATCTTACATTTGCAATGGGTCAATTGAAGGATTAAAGAGCAACATAAACTATTATGGGAGGCCTTGAGCAAGTTACTTTCTAATGCTGCAACTGACCCATTGCAAATGTATATAACATATAATACTTCCACATACATACATATATGTAGTATAGGCTTCGTTGGCAGCTTAGTGGTAAAGGTTCTGCCTGCAATGCAGGCATTGAACATGGGTTTAATCTCTAGATTGGGAAGATTCCCTGGATAAGGAAATGGAAACCCACTCCAGTATTCTTGTTTGGAAAATCCCATGGACAAAGGAGGCTGGCAGGCTACATACAGTCCATGGGGTCGCAAAGAGTCAGACATGACAGAAGAGACTTAGCACGCACACACCCATGTGGCCTTGAGAGATTTCAAGTCTCCTCACCTGTAGAACTAGGATTTAAGTTACACCATATGCCTACTGCTGCTGCTGCTAAGTTGCTTCAGTCGTGTTCGACTGTGTGACCCGATAGACAGCAGCCCACCAGGCTCCTCCATCCCTGGGATTCTCCAGGCAAGAATACTGGAGTGGGTTGCCACTTCCTTCTCTAATGCATGAAAGTGAAAAGTGAAAGTGAAGTCGCTCAGTCGTGTCCGACTCTTAACAACCCCATGGACTGCAGCCCTCCAGTCTCCTCTGTCCATGGGATTTTCCAGGCATGAGTACTGGAGTGGGGTGCCAGTGTCTTCTCCAACAATATGCCTAGCCCTAGAACAAAAAGTACTGGGTATCAATCAGCTGCTGTTCCTCCTTTCTATTTTTTTAATTTTTGTTGCTTGAAATAGGTGTTTTAACACAAGCTAAAATCACCAAGTTTCTTTAACTTTTATGCTGACTTTCAACTATTTTGTCCCTGCATCTGCACTAAAAAAACAAATAAAAGACAAGATTGTGAAAATAAAAAGTGAAGACTCAATACGGGTCTCTCCAATTCCAGAGGTCTTAATTTTTTTATACTCTTTTCAAATTGTCCCAGAAGTCACTTGGAAGAGAATTCTCATTTAACAATATTATGTATCATTTAACAATATTATGTATCATTTAACAATATTATGTATCATTTAACAATATTATGTCAAAGAACTTTAGCGGCTTTTGCTGTTGTTCAGTCGCCCAGTCGTGTCTGACTCTTTGCGACCCCATAGACAAGGGTTTAATTTTCCTTGTTCATCCAGCTAAGTATATAAAATAATGCAACACAAATTGATCACAGAAACATAGAATTTTGGCTCTAAAAAGTGCTCTGTTGCAAATATTTATGCAAAGAATGAACAATCCAGTACTCTCCCTCTCCTTGTACCCCTCATTTCTAGAATATTTATCACCAATGCCCTCCAGACATGCACTCCCACACCCATACTCAGCTGAAACTTCTCTAGCTCTTAAAATCTAAACTTAAGCCTCCGATTGTCTGCCAACAATCTCCCATTTTTCTATCTCCATTTACTCCCACTAACCTTTTCTTTAATTTTTCCCCAACCGGTGTAGAATCTACTACCATTTCAAAAGCTTCAACTTCCTTCAGTTCAGTTCAGTAGCTCAGTCATATCTGACTCTTTGCAACCCCATGGACTGCAGCATGCCAGGCTTCCCTGTCCATCTGCTGCTGCTGCTGCTGCTGCTGCTGCTGCTGCTGCTAAGTCGCTTCAGTCGTGTCCGACTCTGTGAGACCCCATAGATGGCAGCCCACCAGGCTCCGCCATCCCTGGGATTCTCCAGGCAAGATCAGTGGAGTGGGGTTGCCATTTCTTTCTCCAATGCATGAAAGAGAAAAGTGAAAGTAAAGTCGCTCAGTCGTGTCCAACTCTTCGTGACCCCATGGACTGCAGCCTACCAGGCTCCTCGATCCATGGGATTTTCCAGGCAAGAGTACTGGAGTGGGGTGCCATCGCCTTCTCCATCCCTGTCCATCACCAACTCCCAAATCTTGCTCAACTCATGTCCATCAAGTCGGTGATGCCATCCAAGCATCTCATCCTCTGTTGTCTCCTTCTCCTCCCGCCTTCAATCTTTCCCAGCATCAGGGTCTTTTCCAATAGTCAGCTCTTCACATCAGGTGGCCAAAGTATTAGAGCTTCAGCTTTAGCATCAATCCTCCCAATGAATATTCAGGATTGATTTCCTTTAGTATTGACTGCTTTGATCTCCTTGAAGTCCAAGGGACTCTCAACTCCCTTTTACCCTCCTCTTCCACTGTCTCTGCCTAGAAATCTATAATCAATCTAACTGTCCAAGTCTTCTACAATATCATAGTTTCTGTTTTTATAAAAAACTGCAGAACCCATGGGCTTTCCAGGGGCACTAGTGGCAAAGAGCCTGCCTGCCCAATACAGGAGATATAAGAAACGCAGGTTTGATCCCTGGGTAGGGAAGATCCCCCAATGGAGGGCATGGCAACCCATTCCAGTATTTTGCCTGGAGAATCCCATGGACAGAGGAGCCTCGTGGGTCATTATCCATAGGGTTGCAAAGAGTTAGACACAACTGAAGCAATTTAGCAATAATTCACAATCTTCAGTAGAAATCAGTCCTTCTCTCCTAAACAATATGCCTCTGTGTTTCCTAAGTTTATTCTTTTTTCCATTATCCTTACAGTTAGTTCTCATCCTCTGCAACCTCCATCAAACTCCTGATCTCACACCCAGCCCTCCATCCCCAGAAAAATACCTGGCTGTGAAACAGGAGGAAAAGGGGAAAGGCACAACCTTTAAAAGAAAGACACAGCCGAGGACACAACAGAAACTAATTAGCATCAAATAGATCCAAGATGGCAGATGAGTGGACTTCCACTAGACCTTGAGTCCCAGCAGATGCTCATTGTTAATACACCAGCAAACTAAATGACACACTCACGCCACGACAGGAGCCATGACACTTCCAAGGCTGACCATAAAGGTCAAACAATAGAAAGTGGCCCAATTTCTGGAAATCCCCACTTCTTCCCCATAAAAGCTGGAATACTCCTCCCACTCAAAATTACCCACCCCTACAAAAATTAACAACCCCATACCCTGGGACATCTCTCGACTTTTGAGATGGCCCACGATCTATCTGTGGAGTGTGCTTCTCTGTAAATAAACCCACTTTGTATATGTCACTCTGTCTCTCACTGAACTCTTTCTGTGATGAGACATCAAGAACCTGAGCTTTGAGCTTCCCTGGTGGCTCATTGGTAAAGAATCTGCCTGCCAGTGCAGAAGACACAGGTTTGACCCCTGGTCCAGGAAGATCCCACATGCCATGGGGAAACTACTCAAGTCCAATCTGCACTTGAACTCTAGAGCCCAGGAGCCACTACAGGAGCCACACAGGCTAATGAAGCCTGTGTGCCTAGAGTCCATGCTCCCCAACAAGAGAAGCCACAGCAAGGAGAAGCCCCAGCACCACAATCAGAGAACAGCCTCCACTCTCCACAACTACAGAAAAAGCCTCTGCAGCAATGAAGATCCAGCACAGACAAAAATAAATAAATAAAATTATATTAACAACAACAAAAAAAAGAACCCGAGTTTCATTAAGCCCTAAAGCCAAGGGTGCTCTCAGTGAAAGACCATGGGTTCAAGTCCCAATCTGAGTTAGACAGTTTCACCACCAATATAACAGCAAAACAAGAAGCTCTCAGGTAGGAATCCCCTCTATTTCCTGCCATCACCCACACCTATTACTCACGGACCTGTACATCTACCCATCTTTTCTCCCTCCGTGGGAAAGAATGCCCTAAACCCTCTTTCTACTTGTTCCCTCAGTCTCCTCCTCTTCTGCCTACTGAAGGGACAACCAGATCTAGTGACGACTTCCTAACTTTTCTCAGATATTCAGCCTTGTTCCTTTACTGGTTCCTTCTCATCAGCACAAAACACATGTTCAAATTCTCTCTTCCAAAAAGGTAGAAAGTGAAGCCATCTGTGGTAGGCTGAATAATGACCTCTGAAGCTAACCTGGGCTAAGTCCATGGACCCTCTAAATGTTACTGTATATGACAAAAGGGATTTTGCACACGTGACTAAAGAATCTTGACATTGGGAAATTACTGCTATCTGAATGGGCCTGCTGCTGCTAAGTCTAATTAAAAGAGGAAGGAAGAGGAGATTTGATAGCAGAAGAGGAACAAGGCAGTGTAAGAACAGAAGCTGGGGGAGAAAATGTGATTGGCTACAAGGAAAAAGTCACAAGCCAAAATATGTAGGTGACTTCCCTATACTGGAAAAGGCAAGGAAATAGACTTTCTCCTACAGCCTCCAGAAGAATCAAGCCCAGGTGACTTCATCTTAATCTTGTAAGACCCTTGGCTTCAGAAATTTAAGAGACTACATTTACAGTGATTTAAACCATTAAGCTTATGCTATTTAGAAACTAATGTGTGTATGTGCTAAGTCACTTCAGTCATGTCTGACTCATTGTGACTCTATAGACTGTATCCTGACAGCTTCCTTTGTCCATGTGATTTTCCAGGCAAGAATACTGGAGTGGGTTGCCATGCCCTCCTCCAAGGGATCTTCCTGACCCAGGGATCAAACCTGCATCTCTTACATCTCCTACACTGGAAGGCAGGTTCTTTACCACTAGCACCACCTGGGAAGGCCCCACAAACTAAATAAACCAACCCTCAATTTCACGTCTCTCTGCTGCTGCTGCTGCTGCTAAGTCGTTTCAGTCATGTCCGACTCTGTGCGACCCCACAGATGGCAGCCTGCCAGGCTCCGCCATCCCTGGGATTCTCCAGGCAAGAACACTGGAGTGGGTTGCCATTTCCTTCTCCAATGCATGCAAGTGAAAGGTGAAAGTGAAGTCGCTCAGTCGTGTCCGACTCTTAGTGACCCCATGGACTGCAGCCTACCAGGCTCCTCCATCCATGGGATTTTCCAAGCAAGAATATTGGAGTGGGATGCCATTGCCTTCTCTGACATGTCTCTCTAGCTACCCACAATGTATATAAGCCTACTTAGGTAGTGGTATTTCCTCAAGACCAGCTATCTTAGAAACATAATAATAATAATAATAATGTTTGTATTTAATGGATTATATTTCAAAACTTAGAAAACCTAAATGTTTGCATTTCTTCTCTACCATAACACATTCCACTTAAAATTTTTAGTAATTGAAACACATGTATTAAAGCATGCTAGGGACACATAAGCCACTGGGGACTCTGACTTTGTTTTCTTCCATAGTTTTATTTATTTATAATTGGTTCTTGTTGGTTATCTATTTTAAATATAGCAATGTGTACATGTTAACCCCAAACACCCAATCTAGTCTTTAAACTGCTACCACCACTCTAAGACTAAAACAAGCAATTATAAAACAGAATGATTATTTAGGATAATGGAATATTTAAGCATTCAGATTACATTTCTGTACATAACTAGAACTGTTGTCTTTTAATAGAACTATCTTTGAGTAGATTCTGCTTCAGGGAGAAGGTTTCTAGTGATGTAAGTATTTAAGCTTTAACCTGAATCTTGAGAAAAAGGCAGACTGATTAGGAAAACAAACAAATGGAAATGTTATCAAAGGGTTTTGAGTGTGCATATTGGTCAGGTTGCTCAAAATGGCCACACTTCCATGCATAGAAGAGATTCAAAAGAGGTCTAAAATTTTTCTCTTAGATTGGATCCTAAGAAATGACTTTCAGTTCAGTCACTCAGTCATCTCTGACTCTTTGCAACCCCATGGATTTCAGCACAACAGGCTTCCCTGTCCATCACCAACTCCTGGAGCATGCTCAAGCTCATGTCCATCAAGTAGGTGATGCCATCCAACCATCTAATCCTCTGTCATCCCCTTTTTCTCCAGTCTTCAATCTTTCCCAATATCAAGGTCTTTTCAAATGAGTCAGTTCTTCACATCAGGTGGCCAAAATATTGGAGGTTCAGCTTCATCATCAGTCCTTCCATTGAATATTCAGGGCTGATTTCCTTTAGGATTGACTGGTTGGATCTCCTTGCAGTCCAAGGGACTCTCAAGAGTCTTCTCCAACACCACAGTTCAAAAGCATCAATTCTTCGGTGCTCAGCTTTCTTTATGGTCCAACTCTCACATCCATACATGACTACTGGAAAAACCATAGCTTTGACTAGATGGACATTTGTCGCCAAAGTAATGTCTCCACTTTTTGATATGCTGTCTAGATTAGTCACAACTTTTCTTCCAAGGAACAAGTCTCTTTTAATGTCATGGCTGCAGTCACCATCTGTGGTGATTTTGGAGCCTAAGAAAATAAATTCTCTCACTGTTTTAATTGTTTCCTCATCTATTTGCCATGAAGTGATGGGACCAGATGCCATGATCTTAGTGTTTTGACTGTTCAGTTTTAAGCCCGCTTTTTCACTCTCCTCTTCCACCGTCATCAAGAGGCTCTTTAGTTCCTCTTCACTTTCTTCCATAAGGGTGGGGTCATCTGCGTATCTGAGGTTATTGATATTTCTCCCAGCAATCTTGATTCCAGCTTGTGCTTCATCCAGCCCAGCATTTCACATGATGTAGTCTGCATATAAGTTATATAAACAGGGTGACAATATACAGCCTGACATACTCCTTTCCCAATTTGGAACCAGTCCGTTGTTCCATTTCCAGTTCTAACCCTTGCTTTTTGACCTGCATACAGATTTCTCGGGAGGTAGGTATGGTAGTCTGGTATTCCCATCTCTTGAAAAATTTTCCACATTTTGTTGTGTTCCACATAGTCAAAGACTTTGGTATAATCAATAAAGGAGAAGTAGACATTTTTCTGGAACTCTCTTGCTTTTTTGACGATCCAACAGATGTTGGTAATTTGATCTCTGGTTCCTCTGCCTTTTCTAAATCCAGCTTGAACATCTGGAAGTTCTCAGTTCATGTAGTGTTGAAGCCTGGCTTGGAGAATTTTGAGCATTACCGTGCTAGCATGTGAATGCAATTATGCGGTAGTTTGAACATTCTTTGGCCTTGACTTTCTTTGGGATCAGAATGAAAACTGACCTTTTCCAGTCCTGTGGCCACTGCTGAGTTTTCCAAATTTGCTGGCATGTTGAGTGCAGCACTTTCATAGCATCATCTTTTAGGATTTGAAATAGCTCAGCTGGAATTCCATCACCTCCACTAGCTTTGTTCATAGTGATGCTTTCTAAGGCCCATTTAACTTTGCTCTCCAGGATGTCTGGCTGTAGGTGAGTGATCACCCCATTGTGGTTATCTGGGTCATTAAGATGTCATAAAGTCATTTAAAAATGACTTTACTGGCAGCAAAATAATAATATGGGCTTCCCAGGTGGTTCAGTGGTAAAGAATCTTCCTGTCAATGCAGAAAACACGGGTGTGATCCCAGGGTTGGAAAGATCCTGTGGAGAAGGAAATGGCAACCCACTCCAGTATTCTTGCCTGGAAAATTCCATAGACAGAGGAGTCTGGTGAGCTACAGTCCATGGGGTGGCAAAGAGTTGGACGCAATAGCACACACGCAGACAATAATATATTCAAGAATGGTTCCAAGTTTCCTGTTCTCAAGGGGCTGCTTAAGTCTCTTAAGATCCACTGCTCTTAATTGGAGTTGTTCTTATAATGATTAAGCTTCTCTATCTTGACATCAACAGTAGCTAGCTTATTTCAAAAAGAGAAGTATGTTATACAAAACTATACCTAAGGAAAACTCTTTTGAAGCTACATCTTAATGGATTAACTCTATCTAATCATCGTTATTTTGTAATTAAGCCAGTATAAAAAAGATTCTAGTAATTAAGCTCAGAATTCTTACCCTATCTCTTTCAAAGAGTCTTTACAGAATAATTTAGCATCAGAATAATGTTGTTGTTTTTATTAAATTTAGGGAGAAATTTCACTGATGGTCTCTTCTTAAATGTGACTGCCTAGCTTTTACCATTTCATTACATCGTGTGGGTTAATTGAGAGCGTTGAGTGAAGCTCAAAAAATACATCATTTTTTAATGCATTTAAATACACAGATTTTCCTAAGAATCCAAGGACCCACAAAGAGAACAAAACTGTCAATCTTAGACAACATAGTTATAAATTTCTCAGATTGTAAATCTACAAATATGTTAAAAGTGACTTTAGATTTCCCCAGGGGACTAAGGACTTGCTATAATTGGAATGGGGGAAATACTATAATTTGCTAAAATGACTTTAATTCCATTATCTAAAATATAGCTTCTCTCTTTGGAGCAACAGATTATAGCTGACCACAGAGTCATTGGAGTGAAAAAACTTAGAACCCTAGATTAGAAGTTTGCTTCTACATGTTTGTGCTTGACATAATAAAAATCATAATTCTAGTAAACCCAATTCAGTAAGATTTACAACTGAAATGCACAAAAGAATTTAGTGTCTTTCTATCCAATACTGAGGAGTCACATAAAGAAGTCTGAAAATATTTTCAATCAAGTAAGCATAAGTTACAGTAAATGCATTTAAAAATAATCCCCTTTAATTGGAGATAAGCCCATATAAAGTTTAAAGGAAATTAGTTTAAGGGAAATAAAATCTTAACCACATAATTGCAAGGAGAGTGACTCTACCCCTAAGTACATTGAAATGTCTTTTTAAATGTTACATCATACAGAAGTAAAATATACACTAAGTAAAACATACACTTCTTTTTTTCTTTTGGGAAATCATATAAAAATATACATACATTTATTGCAGAAAAAAAGTCAACGTTACTACATTTGAAGAGCCAAAGAAAAAAGCATTATATTCATGAAAAAAAGTTCTAATATAGACTTATTAGTATTAATAATAATCATGGAAAATATTAGTTAAAATTCTCTCCAGTATCTTTCCATTTATGAAGTAGTATCAGTCTATATATGAAACAAGTTCCAAATCCTAAATGTGCTTTTCCTACATAGATTCATAAATTTCATTGATATACAAAAATCTCTGTACATTTGATAAATAATTTTCAGAGGATTCCTGTAGCAAAAGAACAAGATGACATGAAACCCAAGGACTTCTTGCTCTACAAGATGCTTTACGTCTTGAAAAAGCGGTAAACTCAAAATTTGTGATTACTCAAATATTCTTCAAAAAAAAAAAAAAAGGAGAATGTTTTCTGCCCTTCCAAACAAAATTTCTCTGGAAAAGAAAAAAGAAAATGAGCAATTTTAAGCATTGTAGCTATGAAGGGTTATTAACATCATGAGATAATATATTTTTGCTGTTATTCAGCTGTACTCTGTGACTTTAGGAATACAGGTTTTAATTGGCTTAAGTTACTACTATTTTTAAAATGTGCCCCTGTTTAATTGAGTAATAGAAGTTTTTAATATTCTTTAGCCTTCCATAATTTTTATTCTAATATAGAAATTGTTAACTGATGCTCAACTATCTAAAACAAAGGTGTTTTTATATATAAAAAAGCTAAAAAAAAAAAAAAAAGTCAGGCACACCAAAAGCAATGCTGAAAAGCAGCTATTATATTATGAATGATCCATAATGTAAAACTATTTTCTTTTTTTGGAACTATAAAATATTATCAAATAAAAATATATCAAAGAAAATTTTATATATTTTTGTTTGTATCAAGGAATACACAAAATAATAGTCTAAAAGCAAACATTTTAGCAAAGATATTTACTATTTAAAACATCTATCTTACTTTGTAGGAAAATCTAAAATCTCAACACTGCTTCTTTTATGTTTTAAAAATTAACACTCAATGAGGTTCATTTGATTGTTGTAATTTTGACTTGTCCAACTTTGATGTGCCTATGAATATAATCAATTATATAATATCCAGTATACCAGCTAATCAAAATTAGACTTGAAATCTAAAACTTCAGTACAGTTTCTAATTGTTTCTTGGGTCTTGTCAGATAATTTTGCCATGCTAGAAGTGTATGCCTTCTTATGTAGTCTCAGGCCAGTTTCCTGAACTGTGGAGGAGCGTATATTATAATTTATCTTCCAAAAAAGAAGCATAGACTTTATAGAGGTCATATATAAGAAACCTCAGACATGGATTTTGATCACTTTGACTTAACGTCTCCTTTCCAAGGTAATTGCCCATCAAACTGCTGAAGAAGCAAGTTTAAGGATATAATTTGGCAACTGGTCTTTAGAGATGTTCCTAAGAGCAAATGAAAACAGCAAACTCAATAAGAAATGAAGAGCAGGTGTTCTTTCAATTAGAAAGAAACGAGAAGTTTCAGATAATGAGACTATGATGAAAACTTGTGGTGGATACAATCCGTAAAACACAATGGTAAGGTCGATATTCTTCCCACACACTCATCTGCATACTTCCTTAATTAAATGAGCATGTTAGTTTGCATTTTTTAACATTTAATCTTGAAACAACTCCCTCTTTTCATCTTTAAATAATGACAATGTAGATTACTGAATATGTAAAACACGGTAAGAAATTAGTTTATAAATCTCTAATTGACTGAAGTAGACTGGAGCATCCTGTGGCATTAAACTAGACACATCAGAATTACAATTAAGAAAATCCTTGTTCTTTAAGAGATTAATAGGTGGGTATTTTGCATTTGAATAAAGCTTTCTACTTTATAAAAGTAATTCTATGTAGACTGCCTATACAGTACTTTTCCTGAAAGTCATCTCATTTGGTATCCACAAGAAGAAACTTATTTAAAGTTTCAGTAAAAATCATTATCTGAATATAACACAAACAACTGAAATTTTGCTGAACTGTTTTACTTGCTTCAGGGGAAGTTTAGTCAGATTTGTGGCTAAATACCACATCCATCTATCTAGTGATGTCTATACATGTTTATGGTTGTATTTAGCCACTTAATGATTATTCAGAATGAATAGAGTCAACTGGATGTGAGACTGTCCTGAAGGCTGCCACGGGTCTTATTCAACACAGAAGTAAATGTAACCTTTCTTGGTCCAAATTACAAAGCTTCATCACCAAGACAAACTGAACCAAACCATTCATTAAAGCAGTCCGATCCCTCCAAACTGATCAGTCCTGTTGAGCTCTGGAATAGAAATAAAGTCACCCATTAAAAGGACTGTACGCACTTTTATAGATGGGAAACTGATTAAACACATTTTTCCAAATATATAAATAAATATGTTGCAGGTCTATGCACAAAGTAAGATGATGATAAGGCAGGAAATGAATATTCATTGGAAGGACTGATACAGAAGCTGAAACTCCAATACTCTGGCCACCTGATGCAAAGAACTGACTCATAGGAAAAGACCCTGATGCTGGGAAAGATTGAAGGCAGGAGGAGAAGGGGATGACAGAGCATGAGATGGTTGGATGGCATCACTGACTCAGTGGACATGAGTTTGAGCAAGTTCCAGGAGTTGGTGATGGACAGGGAAGCCTGGCGTGCTGCAGCCCATGGGGCCGCAAAGAATTGGACATGACTGAGTGACTGAACTGAACTGAAGGCAGGAAAACCTTAATCCATTTGTGTTCTCAAGAATGCCCTTTTCCATTCATTATGCTTGAATACTGAAAGCACATGCTCCCTCTGGTCTCAGCCTTCCCTCCTCAGTAGTGCGTTTTAAATGCACCCTTGTTCAGGAACAAAATGGAGCTGAGGCTGACCAGCAGTGCCCAGAACATCTCCTTGGCTATCCATTACTAGTAACATCTGCCCAGAGCCAGTAATTCATTCCCTAGGGATAAGATTGACGGAAAAGGCATATCCAGTTTCAAGAAAAAGGAAGTTCTCATGTACTATTGCATTCCAAAATTGTTCTAAAGGAAGCTGACCATATCAAAGACCATGTACAAGTTCTGTATCACTGCATAGAATTCCCAGAACACTGTCAAAAAGACTGCATGGATATCACTACTGCTATCAACTCACTGTTTAAGAAAATATAGAAAATATCTTGTTACTTTAGATTCCTGGAATCGTATCTTCTAAATGTCAAGTATTTTAAAGAAGTAAAAGATAAAATATGCTTGTAACAATTGCAGCTATAGTAGAAATAGAGTTACCAACGGAATGTTAGAACTGGAAGAGAACAGAATTTATCTTTTCTTGAACTATTTCCTTTTATACAAGGCTATAAGAACGTTGTTGGAAGATATTTGGCCAGGAGGGAAGATCAAAGGGCAAAGGATTCTACCATCACACTGAAGACAATCTTTTGGGAAGACTGATAGAATCTCTTTTTACCTTTTGGCCGTCATGTCCTGCTTATAAGCTTATGTTACAAAATTGATAGGATCAAAAAGTGACTATCATAACAACTCATATTAACCCCACAAAGTAGGATAAGAATTGAGCTCACTGAACTAACTTCTTGGAAATTTCAGTGTTAGTGTCAGCTTGAACTGGAAGACTGGACTCTGAGTCATGACAGATTACACCAACCTGCTACTGCTGCTGCTAAGTCACTTCAATCATGTCCGAATCTGCACGACCCCATAGACGGCAGCCCCCCAGGCTCCCCTGTCCCTGGGATTCTCCAGGCAAGAACACTGGAGTGGGTTGCCATTTCCTTCTCCAATGCATGAAAGTGAAAAGTGAAAGTGAAGTCACTCAGTCGTGTTCGACTCTTAGCGACCCCATGGACTGCAGCCTACCAGGCTCCTCCAAACATGGGATTTTCCAGGCAAGAGTACTGGAGTGGGGTGCCATTGCCTTCTCCGTACGCCAACCTAGGCAGGGCTATAAACAAGTTCCTTGTTCTATCTTGCCCTGAATTCCACACTGAAAAACATGGAGAAAGTATCATCAGCAATGCTTTCTCTCTTTTTTCCCCCAAGTGTGCAGGGATTTATTTTTCCACTTAGCAGTTTTGAAATATCAGCATACACAAATAGACTAGCTTGCCTACTTATACAAATTAGAAATTGAAATTCTCCTGTATAAAGTCTTCAAGCAGAATAAGATGATAGCAATAAGGCTTACAAAACAAAGGCTCTGCATATTGAAGTGCTCTGCATACCAGAACAAATAAAAGTGTCATTTTAATTTTACTTTGGTAAACATACATGCAATAAATTCTATGTAAAATATAGACCATTTATTCTGCAATATGAATGCATTTTAATAAAATTTTGTTTTTCTATTCTATTAGATTTTGTTTTCCCCAATGGGTTGAGAGAGAACTTATTTATGGTATATAATTTTTCTTAAGTTTCTGAGGAAAGCCTTTAGATTTTAAAATATCTCAGGGAAATACGTTGCTGAAAGCATGCATACAAATAGGCAGAATAGCCATTTAATGCAGGCCTGTGTACATTTAAACAAGCTGTGTGCTCTATTATAAATAAATAAAATAGCCAGTATCTGAGACTAGTTGAGCAAAAAAGTAGTTAAACTTGGTGAGATGTGAAATTAGGTTTTAATGCATGCAAAACACATTCCAATGCATATTTTTAGGTGGAGGCTGATTGACTTTTCTCAGTGTTTAAAATTAAAAGCTGCCTTTAGGCAGTTAAGAACCTTTGGAGAGCTTTTGATATTATTAAACTCAAGCACTTACATTTAGTTCTACCATACAGCCATGAAAAGACCAACACTTAAGTCTCATTCGACGCTAGATTTTTACATGGCCAGCTGGCAATATTGTCCCCTGCAGCCTGCTCATCAGCTTCCATCCGGGGTGAAACCACCATCCTTCACAGGTGAATACACTCATTTTTTTTTTTTTACACCTCAATAATGTTTCCCTTGTGCTTGCTCACTCTCATGAATGTCATGTAAATAATAATGAAATAATAATAGAGATATAGATAGATAGCTCAATGCCAGGCATTGATTACGCACATAACTATCTCATTATATTCTTACAACCTATACCGAGTAGGTATAATTACGAATCCAGTTTTGCTATTTGTGGGCATCACATTTAATGAAGTTTTTAATAAATAGCTTTGCCAGGTTCATAGAGCTCACAAATGGAGCTGGGAATGAATCTGTGTCTACAGGCTCCAAAGCGGAGCAAAGAGAGAGTGCTAAAACTGGCTTCTCAATCTAAATATCCATCGACAGAGGAACAGACAAGGAAGATGCGGTGCATATATACAATAGAATATTACTCATCCATTAAAAAGAATAAATCATGCCATTTGCATCAACATGGATGGACCTAGAGATTGTCTTACTGAGTGAAGTAAGTCAGAGAGAGAGAAACATCATATGATATCCCTTATATGCAGAATCTAAAAAGAAATGATACAAATGAACTCATTTATAAAACAGAAACAGACTCACAGTCTTAAAGAACAAACTTATGGTTACCAAGGGGGTAAGTAGGAGATGGGATAGGGAGTTTGAGGTTGGAATGTACACACGTGTATTTAAAGTGGATAATCAACAAGGACCTACCGTATAGCACAGGGAACTCTGCTCAATGTTATGCAGCAGCCTGAATGGGACGGGTGTTTGAGGAAAGAATAGATACGTATATACGTAGGACTCAGCCCTTCGCTGTTCACCTGGAACTGTCACAACACTGTTAATCAGCTATACTTATATATACAAAATAAAAAGTTGAAAAAATAATATTAGGTTGTATTAGTTTTCTTCTTCGATGAGAAGCCTGCAACTCATTTTACTCCATGATTAGGAATTTTCTATGATTAGGAAAACAAAGATCTTCTGTGATATGATCAAGCTCTGCTCAATAATTATGCATTAAGTACTTTTTGTACAAGATACTTGGCTAAGTGGGTGGCTGTCTTCATACTATATGTATTTGTCATTATTTAAATTCATTTCTTTTCAGAGTTTAACATTCCCCGGACTGAACTCTATCAGAGATGGTATGCATGGGTGACTATCATGATACTATTCTCTTTGACTTTCTCTCGTATTTCTCCAAAACAGCTTTGTTTTGATATATTTCACATAAACATGGAAGTGTGCGATTTGGGCAAAATGCAAACTAAAAATCTTGATTTGTCTGTTAAAATACACTACTGAGTCAATATAATCTATCAACTCTGATGCATCTGATGCATTTGTCTGTTAAAATACACTACTGAGTCAATATAATCTATAAACTGATGCATCTGATGCAAAGCTCCTACTGCAGGTTCTCCTTCTATATACAAGCATTTATTTCCTATTATTCATAGATCAAGATTGACTGCCAGATTCAACAGAATGGTCCTTTGGGAAAGGTGTGGTTTTTCTTTCTATGACTGTGAGTGGTCATGGGAACATTCCTCCAGGATGAAGTATGACACATTTATCCCAATAGTTGTATGACAGCAGTGCAAGTGTCTTGGGAGCCTAAGTAGATGACATATTTACCACCATCATTATCCACCTCGTCTAGATAAATACTGAGTGAAACAGGTGCTTCGACTAAGGAGAAATCTGTCCTGGGCACATAGATCATTTCTAGTCACATACTCACTTGTGTCTCATAATGAATTTGGAGGACAAGCAGTAAGATTAATACTAGAAAACAACTTTCATTTAAAGTTAATTAATTTTACAAATACTTATTAAGCACCTACTATGTGTAATGCCCTTTTCTAAATCTTTGAGATAAAATTTAATGTAAAAATAATTTGACAGCAGTTGTAAAGAGATATAAAATGTAAAATGTATTCATTTTGTTCAATATAACTTTTATGAGTACATAACCTATATATGGTTTTAACAATGCCTTTGAAATATACCTAAGTGTAATATAAACTTATAACTGACAAATATGAATCTTAAAATAATTTCAAGGACAAATAGAAAACATCCACACCTACAAACATTTTTAGCAGTTGAAATAAAAGGAGAAAATCACTTTTCTCAAATAGTCTAAGCTATATACTAAAACCAGAAGTTTTTAAGTTAATGTATGTGGAACTGGGATTTCATGTCATTTTTATAGCTCTCTTTAAATAAACCAATGTTGACAAAAATAAAGTCTTTCTCCAAACTTCTTGTTACGCGGTCCTATTCCATAAAGTGTGAGAACCATAGATAAAGCAGCAAATATGTTGTCTTAATAACAGTTATCTACAGCAATGATGAAGGGGACTAAAAAGAAAGGGTGTGAAGACATCAAAGTCACGGTGCGTTGCCCAATGGGTCCTGCCTCACCTTCACCTCTAATAGCCCGGGCAATTCTGATTTCAATCAGAGACAAGTCAGGTCCTAAAGTTCCAGTTTCTGGACCATTAAGACTCAACCAGGATATCTCTTTTTAGAAAATTGTGTAAACTGTCATACATTGAAATATTCTTCTTTGCTTCAAGAAGTAGAAGTCCCAAACTTCCTCTGGATTTAAGAAGAAAGGGATATATTAAAACAGGTTATTTGAATTGAAAAAGAGAGAAATCAGAATAACCTAATGTTGTGTATGAGATGGAAGAGGAGTAAAAAGCAAAATTTGATTTCAGTGCAATATCATAGGACTCCAGAAAGAATGGAACTCTTTCTCTTCTCTGTTGCTTTTCATTCTTTTTCAGCAGCAGAGTCCACCACCGTGCACTGCACTTAGTCGACTAGAAGCTTACTTTCCAACCATTTAAAACTCTAGCAACACTTAAAAACAAAACAAAAAAAAGTCTACTTTATCATCAGCTAAAGTAATAAATTTCACCAGGGGCAATACTTTCCCCTAGAACAAAAACTTGAACTGTATCGACATTTTTGGCTTTCACAGTGATTTGGCCATGGGGGTTGGGGGGTGATGGTGTGAGGCTAAATCCTGGCAATGAGTCGAACAGTTGAGCACCACTGGGCCTTGAATCCCAGTCCATTTTACACATTTTTGAACATTTTAAAATAAAAGTTAATAAATTCTTACACAACTAATGAACTGTCCAGGAATACAACATCTATGTACATGGTAAGAGTGCTGTATTTTACTTAGTTCAGAATTTACTGAGCGATGATTACAACTTTAAAGAAAAAAATATCATGAGGAAAAATCACTCATGGAATTTGAGTGGAATAAACATCTTGTCAATTTGAAATTATAGCTTTTGTATTCACTGTATCCTAGCATTTATATTCTGAAATAATGGAACTTCATCAGATTATGCTTTCCTCTCTCATTTCCTTTTATTTCTCCTTTATATTGCAATTAGGGCATGATATTTTCAAAATTATGTACAAGAAGGTTATACTATCAAAGCATTTGTAAGAGAATTCTAGAGGGGGCTTTGTAAAAATTATTTGCAAGTAAGTTATACTGTATTATCAAAGTATTTTATGAGATAATTTTAAAGCAGGCTTTATAAAAATTATTTTCCATTAAAAGTGAATATTGGATCCAATAGGGTTGAAGTCCAGTTATTTCATCCATATACCCTGGAGGAAGAATTTAATTGGGCCCTCTGGGGTCAGATGTCTCACCATGGCCCTATTAGTAATAGTAAAGTAGTTGGACTCAAGAAATCAGAAGAAGGTTGCCAGAAGTCCATCCTTAATTGCAGAGTAGGCCAAACCAGTGACACAGAAAGACAGACGATTCTAGATTTTTCCTATACTGTTACAAATCTGGCATAGGAATAATCATAAATGATGTCATAAATTAGGTCAATTTCCCCAACTAACTTTTATCCACTTACAGAATTCAACTTTTCCCTTTCCCATGCCTTCCTCTATGTTACAGTTATGAGTTTTTAATTCTGTTCTCTGATAATGCAGGACCTCTTACCAGATTGCCCTACCCAGGCTCGCTCATTCATTCAATTATTCACTGCTTCATTCATTTAATACAACTTCTAAGTATTTACTATATGATAGGCATCCATTTAGATGCTGGGTCTCCTGCATTTGCAGGAAGATTCTTTCCTGTTTGAGCCACGAGGGAAGCCTGCTCTGGGAATAGAATGATCAAACAAGATCACTACCTTCAAGGAACTTATACTTTATAGCGAAAAAAAATAAAAGTATATTTTAAACCTTACTTTGGGGACTTCCCTGATGGTCCAGTGGTTAAGACTCCACACTTTGAATTCAGCAGGTGCAGGATTGATCCCTGGTCGAGGAACTAAGACGCCACAGGCTATGCGTGTGTGTAAGTGTGTGTGTGTGTATTGGAAGGCAAGTAAGAAAGTGGTCATAGAGCAACCTCTATATCATGTTGTATCATGCTGAAAAAAATGGATTATAAAATAAACAACAGGGAATCAACAAAGGCTTTTAAGAAGGTGAGGGACCAAAATTATTATCTTATTCTAAAAGGGAAGTCTGGAGTCGTGGAATGAAGATTGCTTGTCACATAGGCTAAGCAAAGAAGATCAGTTAGAAAGAGTCAAGAACTCGGCTGGTTTCCTAATAAGGTATTAATCTCCCTTTGAAGAACCATGAATAGATCTTGTTTCCTGGACTCTTCCATTCGTACAAGTTACATTGTCTTAGGCAATCCCTTACTAGCCATTGTTATCACCTGCCATCTTCAGTTCGATCTAGGTTCCTCATTCCTACTTTGAAATATGCATATTTGTATTACCTTACTCTTATTAGCCCGTAAGTCTCATAGAACTTCTAAGACTTAGCTATGATGACTACACAGCTTTTACTGAAAGACTAAGGCTATAAAGAATAAAATATCTGCAAAGCCATCTAACCAACAGCTGAGATTTACAGATCAATAACCAACCATGTTCATTAACTGTGATGTGCATTTCAGAATACAAACACCTTAGCCTATATTTATTGAGTTTTCTTCATAATTTTTCTATGCTTCTCTGCGTAGTTAAGTGGTTTCCTCTGTTAGCCTTCAGGCTTTGGGCCACCTCTCAGAGATAGAACTGCCAAATTCCCAGAGACATAGAAACATTACTGACTATAAGTTATCTGATCAAAATGTCAAAAATACAGAAAATCCACTAAGGAAATTGTCAAACATAATTCATTGTTCCTGAATAGTGTAATGTGAAGATTTCATCAAGATACACACAAAAAAGACTATAAAATGAGTCACTATTATCTACCAATAATCTGTAGCTCCCTTTTTTCCAACTCAAACATTTTAGTCATAATTGATAATAATTAATCAGTAGCTATGGTCAAGTCTAGCTTCCAGAAACCATCTTTTCTTCATTTTGAGGGCACCTTTATGCATTTCTAGGAACTTCTAAGTCCCTCTCCGTTCTGCTTCAGGCCTAGCCAATGTGCCCCAGTTTCCAATATTTCACAACTTACTCTGAGATGACTTACTAAGAATTAGAAAAGGAAAGTACAAATTCCTTAACGGTGATTCCAGCTAAACCCCTAACCCTCAGGCCACAACTGCAGCATCACATTAGAATTCACTGCAATGTGATCAGCATCACTGCAAGAATAAGAGAATAGTCAACAAAAGTTCAGAAGAGAGAAGATGAGAATTTGATCTAGGGTTTTAACAGAAAGTAAAGAAAGGATAAACGCTGACAATGTGGTTTGATGGACCCGCTGATCAATTAGATGAGTGAGACAGGTCAATGCGATCCAAAGAAGAGGATCCCAGAGCACCAGCGGGGGTACCTAAGTGTACAGTGACACCCTAAACCAACAAAAAAGTTTTGTTAAGCTGACGTGAGTGTAAAACATCCAAGTAAAGATTTCTAGAATAGATTGTTGACAGAGAGGAGGAAATGCAGTTTCCTCAAGTTAAAGGTGTAAGATGGGTATGCATTACAGTGAATCATCCCCTTGTAAGTAAAAACAGATGCTATGAGTAGATTATGGGTTTGAGTAAGCTCCGGGAGTTGGTGATGGACAGGGAGGCCTGGTGTGCTGTAGTCCATGGGGTTGCAAAGAGTCGGACACAACTGAGTGACTGAACTGAACTGAACTGAATTGATGAGTAGATAAGACTAACTAGAAAGTATGTAAAAATAAAGAATCAAAAAAATATCATGAACAAAGTCCCAGGCAACAGGAACTTTGCAGCTGAAGATGAAAAGTAAAGCGAGAAAAAGAGAGTGAAAGATAAAGCTGGTAAGAGTTCATATACTGCATTTCCATTGAAAATATAAAAAAAGACAAATTCTTGCTAAGAATTCGATAATGCAATCTATCAAAGGGCTTTAAGACTTGTATCTACTAACACCACAGTGAATCACAAGTTTTGTAATGTATTAATTTAGACATTGGAACATTTAAATCAAAGAGAGACAGAATTACCAATTAAGTCAAATGTTTGTTTGGGGTAGGAGTATCATGTTTATTTTGTTTACTTGGAGTCATTCTTTCTTTTTCAATTAAGCTTTAAACTGCTGATAACTTTCCCAAGTTTTAGTTGATGTTTCTTCTTGTGATCTTTATTCATTTGTACTCCAATACTATTCATGGTAAAACAAGAAGTGGAGAAAACAAGATTTCAATCTTTAGGATTTTGATTGCGCTGTATCAGCTGGAATACACTTAGCGTACAGTCTACAGTTTTGAATGAGCAGAGAGTTTAAGATAAGATGGGTAGTGCATCTCACTAAACATCACAAAAGGAGTCAGAGAAGACAACAATTATACTCTGAGCATGTGTGCAGATAATTTTTATAATTATGTAAGTCTATAATCATTTGAGATAGAATACTATCATGGATAACGTTATGTTTTTAGCATGTTTGAATCATATTTTTCAAAAGTTTCTGAAATTCACTTCAGTGTGTATAAGTATGAAACAGGTATTGAAAAAAATTACTAGTTGCCAATTTTAAACACTTTAAAGTCAGTTATGTTTTTATTTATTACGGGCAAAGAGCTCTTCTTGTTTTAGGAAATAAGTGAAATAAATACACACATAAAAACATATCAGTATTTCTAAAAGGAAAGAAGGCTTGTATAGTAAATGGATGCAGACATAAATGAAAGATCTTCACTTGTACTTGTCCCATCCCAAAATGTATTTAATCAATCCAGCTGTATATATCACATCCGTAACTACTAAATGCTTAAAATTTCTCCCAAGAATGCTTTAACAACGAGGACCTTTATTATTAAGACACAATACTCTGCGTGGAACTGCTTATCTTTGCATCACAACTAAAGCATGAACTTTAGGAAACTTCATGAGATAAAATATCTAGAAGTCCAACTGCTTCGGCTGCCTAGGGCAACTCAACTGATCAAAACATTGATTCTTGCAAAGTGAGTCTGAAATCAATAAATAGATAAAATGCTGATTCAGATGAGCTCATTTTCTTCCACTTTTATTAGTGTCTCCACACCAGACACAAGTAATAGACATTAGAAATGCAGAGATTTAGAAATGCAGGCAATCATTCTCCACAAAGGCCAAATTTGAGAACAACAACAAATAACAATAATGACTTAAGACAGAATGCCTTGGAACAAATAGAAGTTTTGATAACGTAAGTGCTAAATAGTGGTCTTTTACTTTGGATGTGCCTGGGTTTCATTTCGTGGTAAGCAGGTCCAGAAGTGATACAGCTATTCTGTGCAATGAACATCATGCACACAGCATAACTGGATACCGCAGCATGATAATCCAAACTTTTAAAAATTTGTAGCCTCTGACAAATGGAAGAAAGTGCCTGTTTCTTCCTATAAGCTGTTCAGAAGAGATGAGAAATATTAAGGCATGCCCACCGGAATTTTATGAGAATAACTGAGTCTCTGCAAAAGGTCTTAATAATCTATGAGTATTTGTACAAAATTATAGTCACTAATTCTTTATGAAAGTATTTAAGCACAGTGAAGAAAAGAAAAAAGTATTATGAGGCCAGGAATTAGGTAAAGACACAGGTATACTTGTTAGAGATGGGCCACAAATTTACCTCTGAGCATTTTAGCAACTAAAGAAGAAAACACAATCAGTTTTATGATGAAAACGATCGCTAAGATGGAATACCAACTGGTTGCTCAGAAGCATAACTAATTCTGGTATTCAGGCTAGATAGTATTTTCCTTTCATGAGTCTCATGTTGAGAAGGAGGTAGAAACCCAGAATATAATTCAGTAAGTCTTAGGTAAGCAATTTCTTACTTGGAATAGTTAATTTCTTCTTCTGATTTAAATTTTAAAAACCCTCGACTACTCTGAGTAGATATAGGCTTGTGGAACTGCAACGATAACAGTATTTTCCCATTCGTGACATTGATTTATTATATCATGTTTCACAAAAACGTTCTTCCTTGTGGCAGCTGAATTGGTTGTTTCTACCCAAGAAAGAATCAAAGGCTCTTTTATCTCAGGTAGATAATGTGTATTTTTCTAGCCATTCTAAACAAAGATGAGAGTTTAAAAACCAATGTGAAAAAAAGTTAGATAATGATAACATGTGTCTCCAGCAAAGAAAAATATGGTAGGCTTTTGCCTCTCCTAGATTTAAGGTTGCATTTCTAATTATTTAGGAGTAACCCAGAATGTCCCTGATTTATATCCATTAACAATTCTGCTGAGAAATGACAAAGCAAGTGTGCCTGTGCAAGGCACTAAGAGTTTAGGCCAACCTGATCCCCATCCCCCCAGAAGCCAAACCTCAAATCAACTTGGTTGTATTCTCTTCATCATGTCATTTAACCAGTCACTCTGGTAAATAATAAAAACTGTATTCTCTAGAAGAGTACCCAAATCTAGTTCTGATGATGAAAGGAAAGAGATTTGAGAAAATGATGGCTCTTAGGCAGAAAATATGTTATCATATAATCATACCTCCTAGTTAGACACTTAAATGTTGAGGCTTGCAAAGGCTTTGAAAAACATTCCTCAAGAAGAGGTGTTATTCAGTAATGACCCCGTTATGAATATAAAAGAAATGTCCTTGCAAAATAATGTTCAGTTATCTGTATATCTTCACTTGTGGTTGCTAATATGTTACATCTCAAAGATTGCCATTGAGGACTTTAGTTTGATTATGGATTAAATTATCTGGTATTTATTTCCAGGTTTTGGGGCTATCATAAAAGCTAAGAACATAATAATTTTAGTGTAAGTACAATAATTCAGATCTATTTTTTTCAATTTCAAGAACGATTCTAAATGTACAAAAGGTGGAATGCCAAAGCCAGGTTGGAGGTTAAATCCAATTTATGGCCCTAACAAAATCAAAATTATTTGCAGTGATTCAAGAGTAATTGAATTCATAGTGATTCAATCACTCAAGTGATTCATAGAACTAGATAAAATATGTAGAGTTTATTTTTAAAGATTGATACAAGGTTATAAAACTGATTCAGTGACCTAAATTCATGATTTAATTATCACTTCCTCTAACATTTTATTCACAAACATCAACCAATAATAATTTGGCCCAAAGTAACTGATTATGAATGAGCATATCAGTAAAAAATTAAAACTGTGAACAATTATTCTGTAGCAAGTGTAAATACTATGACTATAGCTCGAATATTGTCAGTTTTCTTAGAAACAAGAATGTTAGAGGAATTCAGTGAGAAACCTCTATCATCAGAAGTTCCTCAAGTATCCTGGAATTTTTGCCCATAAATAAGAACATAGTATTTGGATATAAAAAGCACATCTTTGAGTTCTGATTCCTTTATTTATTCACCCGGTGATCATAGGCATTTTCACTAGATTTTTCTGAGTCTCCATTTTGGTACCCTTAAATGAGAATACAATATTCAAAAAACTTACCATGCTGTTCAAATGAGGCTATATTGGGGGAATAAAAAGAGCTATATTATCTTTATTTATTGATTTGGAAATGATTTCTTTCCAGGGGGGGCACAAAAATGTCATTCTCAAAAAATGTTCTCAGAGCCCTAGACTCTCAGACTTGGAAGATAGAGGTCAGCTGGTCTTGAGGTTTTGACTTCGTGTTCTTCAGTCTTACAGTTCTAGGTAGTGTCCTGGGGTCAAGTGCAGGGGCAAAGAAGAAGTGGGCTGATAGAGCCCTCAACCTCTCTTGCCCCAACTAGAACTGTTCCCCTTTTATGAGTATTAGATATTGTACTTGTTTAGAAGACACTGTTCGAACAAGTTCTTTAGTTGTGGCTAAAAAATGATTACAACAAGACCTAGATATCAAATCCAATTTCCACCCTGCAGTGCCACCATCGCCTGAGAAACCTGAGGCAGAGAAGGGCTGTGATACACCCACGGAGCCACCTATGGGTGACGGCAAAGCCAGGCTTGAAACAAGGTCTTCTAAGTACTGCGTGAACCGGATCTGTGCCCCTCCCACCACACAAATCAAGCTCCTTAAAGGTTTCAAGCTGTTAGATTTGGAGTGAGAGATTTAGTACATTGGGGTGCCTCTGACTTCCAAATGCCACTGAACTTCATCTTTAGTATGCAGTGATTATTTCAATTAATAACTAAGGCTGAAACTTCAGCTCCTGTTCCACTGATGGGCATTGCCATGGCAATTAAAGCTTTTCTGGCTGGATAATGAAAAAAATTTTTTTAAAGGTTTCTGATCTCCACTTGGCATAGAAGACTCTAGACAACCTATTTAATTCCAACAAAGCAGTATAAATGTGCTAAAACCAGATCAGGGCTTACAATATTTTTTAGAGTCAATCTCTAAAAATACCATTTAGGAATATCAAGGAAACTCTCGAGATACTTGGGGCAATTTTTAATTTTTAGGATGGAAATCTCTGTAATTCTCTTGGAAGCATGGTAATCCTTAAGTTTGTTCATTCTGTGGTTGGCCTAGAAGTGTCTGGTAAGTTTCATTGAGGATATAAGATTACCTCAGGCTTCTAAACATTTTCCAAGAGAAAGAAGAGCATTAGAATAAAATAAAAACTTATATGTTAGTATGTTAAAATCTGCACTTGTATAAAATGAAGCAGTTCACTTCGTCACATAGAGATTTAGAAGCTAAGAATTTTATCACAAATCTATTTTCTGGATGCAAAGAAATCAAGGTTAACTGTTTCTCAAGCACAATTCTAAAGAATTAAAACTATAAACATATTTTGACACAAAATGTTTATTCATTTATATACTTACCTATTTAAATGTATATACACAAAAGCTTCACAGAGATTTGAACAAAAACACATGGTCATTTTCGTTTTTTCCACATCGTATTTTAGCTGAAATTCCAAGTATGAGAAACACCTTACTAAATATTATATAAAAGGAAAGCCCCAAAAGACATGTTGATTTATTGTCTTACAGCATTAAGCCATCTTGTAAGCTATGATTTTGAGTCCATAAATCTTAAAATATTCTTTTTCACTGGACCTTCAAAATTTGATGTATTTTCATTTGGTAAAGTCTGGAGATCAGCAAAGCTATAATAGCCAGTACAGAGACTAGAGTATACCCTTAGTGATGACAGGGGCCCACTGAAGACTTCTAAAATTATCATTTGCACAACTTCCCTCAAATGTATTTTTCTTAATTCTCTTCCTATTTATATCAAAATTGTTCCCTCATCCCACTTGTGTATGTGTGTGCTCATTTGCTCAGTTTTGCCCAACTCCATGACTCCATGGACTGTAGCCCACTAGGCTCCTCTGTCCATGGGATTCTCCAGGCAAGAATACTCCAGTGGATAGCCATCTCCTTCTCCAGGGGATCTCCCCATCTGAGGGATCAAACTCATGTCTGCTGCATTTCAGGCTGATTCTTCACCATCTGAGCCACCAGGGAAGCCCCTCATACCTCCTAAGCTATATAAAAAGCAATTGTTTCCCTATTGCTACTTAAAGTTTACTTCAACTTCAATAAAACAAGGCTATATTCTGAACACAAAGAAATCAACTTTAACTATTTCTCAATCTTGGTGACTGGTCCCTGTCGTCAAAAGAGAACTGGAACTTGACCTGGATGGTCAGAACTTATAATTCATTTAGATGTGAAAGAGGTCAAATAATTCAGTAGTCACAATCATGTTTTCTTATTTTAAGCCAAGAAATGAATATATAAGGCAGGTTGCTAAAAATATGACACTGGTTGGACAGTACTATTTTTTACTATGGAATGACTAAGAAAAAAATACCACCTACTTACACTTATCACAAAGCCTCCTACACAGAAGCAAGCCGACTTTCCTGGGCTGAGTGTCTTATTGATGAAACAAACAAACAAAACATTTTTAGAATTCTTTTAAGTGCCAACTCTCTTTTTGATTGAAATTGTAGAATAATGTACTATGAGACTTGGTTTAAGATCTCCACAGTGTTCGATCAACTACTTGTTTAAACACTTATGTGTTTTTCGGCTAGATTATCTCACCCAAGCGCTGTACTTTCTTAATGACCTAATTGCATTATTCAGGGAAGCTTGTACCTTGCCTATCTAGGGCAAGTTTCAAGCTCTTGGTAGATGGAATTTTATTTAAATTGAAGAGATAAAATTAAGCAACAGTGACTGGACTACATTTAATTAACTCAAACAAGTACAATTATATTTATTGAAAAACTGTCTTATGCACCTTTAGGATTATTAACTATACAGTTTATAATTTTTGTACATTAAATGATAATTAGGAAAATATTCCAGAAGTATATTGTTTATGTTCTGCAAGTAATGGAAAAATTCGATTTTAACATCTAGCTAATCATCCTGTTAAAGGAACAATTCTGACAAATAAAAGCTGGTATCAAAAGAATACTGCTAAAGTTGTAATGTCCTCCTGATATGTTTTATGTTTTTGATCTCAAAGCAAATTACAGTTATTCACAAATATATGATTAGCATCTGAAAGCCTAATTTCTTGATTGCTAAATTAACAAAAATGAATTAAAGCTCATATTTCAAAAGCTAAGTAAAAGAATTGCCAAAGACATATGGGCTACTTAAACACACTATTTATTAAGCTTGATATCTCACAAACAAACACAGCAAAAAGCAAATGTATAAGTGCCAGCTCTGTAAATTAGTGGCATTCTCTGTTTCAGTGCATAAGATATGTAGCTTAAAAGAGGGCAACCCTAGAGCTAAAATAAAAGCTAAAGTTATTCTGTCAAATATCAGCTACTAAAAGTACTCTGTAACTCAGATATTCCAGGGTAGAGGGTGCTGTCTCTAATATCAATATTCATTAACACCCACATTTCCAAAGCAGTCACCCATATGCTGGGTTGTTTGATGCTGTTTCTTCTTGAAAAACAAACACCACAGCAAAATCCAGGGTAAAGTTATATATTTATTGGAGAAAGAAACAGATAGAGATCAAAAAGAAAAGCAAGACCAGAATACTTTGAGTGAGAATACTCTCCTTTCAACACTGATCTATTTCATCAGGCACTTGGGTGTAGAAGAGAAGATGAAACATGCTTGTCTTCATTAGCAAGTTTTATACACATAACATGTTAGTTTTCCACCTGTAAATCTTTTAATATGCAGATTACACTTAGTTTTATAATAATGACAGCAGTGGCTTAGCACCTAATTTCTGGAGCTTACTTTTAGTTTAGAAACTTGCATAGGACAACACTATTTTACTAAACAGTACTTTAAATATCAATATCCATGCATCCAACATAGCAAAAAATTTTGTTTGCTTTTTAATCTCAAAAATTGAAAACAGTTTGGCACAAAGATGAAGAATTAGCAGAACCTTTCTTCCCTAAGGCCTGGGGTGAGCAGGTTCAACTAATAAGGACACTAATGATCTAAAACTAAGCTAAATGGAATTCTTGCAGTATTATGTACGTTTGTTTGTCCATCAAATCCCAGAGAACGTTTATTATTTCATGTATTTAAAGCATCCCAGAAACTAAAGTACTTACGTGCATCTGTCTTAAAGTAAGCATCTTTGGATCATAGGAAGAAAAATGAAGAAGCAAATGATGTCAAAAAATAAGTATCCGGAGCTTTTTTTTCTCCTCTCTCTCCAGTTACTACATGAGGGGCCCTTCAGCAGGAAGCCACCAGAAAATAACTTCAACTGGAATGGTCTAGAAATCCCAAGCCAATGATTTCCTCTGATAAGAGGTAATCCAGACAAGTGTTTACACATGCAGTTCACCCATCTTTACAAAGTATGTATTCCAGAGTGTGTGTTAAAGTCCCCTTGTTCCAGAAGTGTAGTCAAACATGACAACACAAATTTTGTTTCCCAAACAGGAGGATCTCAACATTTTCTATAAGGCTTGACTACCTTTCCTCTCTTGCCAGTTTTGACTTCCCACAGCACCTTGGCCCTCACGTAATTTTTCAGCACCCTCCACAGATCTTTGTCTCTAACATCCCTTCATCTCTTCCCAGTGGGTCATTGCCAAAACGTTCCCTCACCTTCTGTGGCTTATCCACCCAGTCTAGTACATTCTGGCTGTGAGAAGCCCTGAATAAGTGTGTAGTAGTTTGGAGGTTAAGGTGGGATCTTCTACTGAACTAAACAGAAGTTTTCACTGTGGATTTGCTCTTTTCACTGATTTAAAAAATTTAGTGATGCCAGGATTCAGAGGGAGATAAGCTAGCAGGAAACAAATGGAATATCAGGGAAAGTGATCCCCCCAAAACCATTTTCCCCTTACATTTCCCACAAGAATAAGCTTGTTCCTGTGGCCTCCTTTGCAACTCAAATAAAACCTACCCTTCTCCCAAGAGACTGGGATGCTTTGGAAAAGGCAATAAGATCTTTCAATCACAAAGGCATTGCGTCCTACCTTAGGTTAACATAGAGATTATAGGAAACCTCTTTTCCAGGCCATGGTCTACGGATGGTGACCTTGGCCATAAGACAAACTTATTGTTTCCCAACTCTAACTAGAGCAGCAAATATATCTCCTCCCTATTTAACTTTTCCCCAACAAACTCCATGTCTTAAAGGAAGTGATGTCTTGGCTCCTGTGATCATCCTCCCCCAGGCCCTTCTTCTACAGTGAGAGGCAGGGCCAGCCCTCTCACTGTGCCTCCTTGCTCTCCTATGCATTTAGCATAGGGATCTGGGGTGCACCTCCCAGGAGAACTGGGATCCTGGGTGGGCATGCTGGTGGTCTGTGCTCAGGGCAGAGAGAGCAGGCTGCAGACAGAAACTTTTGCCCTCTACAGGGGATTTCTCCCAACCTTTCCTCCTCCTGGGCAAAATCCGTTTCCCTGATATTTCTGGGGAAACCTCTACTAGTGAAGTTTTCCCAGTTGGTGGGGGTGCGTCTAAAAGTCCACACCTGAGCAAAGAGTCCATCTGAACTGAATCTCTAGTATTAGAGACAACTCTCTGATGCAAGAGAAAACGCCTGGGAGGTAAAGAAGAGTGAAAAATAAAAAGAAAGGATGCTCCCAAGCATTGCCCCCTTTCCTGCTGTTTCATTTACCGTGAGCGGGACATTTAAATGATTTTGTGGATTTTTTTTTAAGTTGTTTTTCTTTTGGTTTTAACGGGCACTACAGCGGTGCTCTTTGCTTATTTAAAGCTGTGCCCACAGACAGAGGGGCAAACTGTCAGCCTGAACGCTCCCGCCAGCCAACCCTTCTCAGTGGAAAGAGGGTGCGGCGAGGGGACCCCGCGGAGCGGCGTGGGGCAGAGGGGGTTCCGCGCGGGTCAGGAGAGCCCCTATTCCGAAGGTGGGAAGAGGGCAGAGAACCTCCCTGGGCTTCCCGCCCCTACCTCCGTGCAGCCCAGACCGGCTCCCGCCTCCCCGCCCCCTCCCCACTTCCCCAGAGCGGCTGGCGCGCTGTGGATGCTCCGGGCAGGCACGTTCTCTGCGCGGGTGTCGCCGGGCCAGCGGGGGAACCCCTCTGGTCCCTTCCATTGCGCCGGGTCCCCGCACCGCACACGAGTTCGCGCCCAGGGCAGTGCCGCTGTGGCTGAGACCGTGTCAGCGGTCGTGGGAGAAAAGGGGAGAAAAGGAAGAGCCGGGATGAAAACCAGCCATAGCTGCAGACAGTACCGAGAATCTCTGAGCGGAAATAGGCGGTCCCCGTGGGGGCCGGAGGGGCCAGGCAGCTCGGAGCGGGAAGAGGAGGCAAAGTGGCCGCGCAGCTCCGGCAACTTTGCTGGGTAACCGGGTGGCAAGGGGCAGAGACCGCGCCGCCGCCGCCGCTGCCCGGGCGCGGTGAACGGACACGCGGAGCCGGGTCCGGTACCCAAAGTGATGCTGTAACTGACGAGGGGAGGGAGGACAGGATGGCCGTGGCCGGGAGGAGCAGGCAGGGAGTGGACCCGGCCCGAGAGTGCACGCCGAGCCCCAGAAAGCCGCCCTCCATCCTCGTCCTCGGCCCTGGAAGGGGAGCCCGCGCCCGGGTACACTTCACCCCAAAATGCCCACTCGCCGTCCCACGGGGCCACCAACTATTCTAGCAGCGCGAGAAAGAGGCAGCTGGAAAAAAAAAAGAGACAGGAGAGCAAGAGAGCAGGCGAGCGCCAGCAAGGAAGGAACGGCGCCCGCTCCGAGCATCACGTACCTTGAGCTCCTCAATGTCCAGGTTTGTTGATCTGTCCATGGAACGAAACTAAAGGAAGTGAAGAGGAACCGGGCAAGTGGGACCAAAAAACAATCTAGTCTCTTAGTTTCCAGCCTAAACTCAGCTTTATCCTCCTCCAAGCCCTGGCAGCATCTCTCAGTCTCATTCTCCGTGATCACGCCGCCTCCACCGGTTAAAAATAATATAAATAAATAAATAATAATTGTAATTCACTTTGTTTGACTTCCTCAAAGATTTAGTGCCAGGTGATCTTTAACCGCGGTGCAACACAGCTCAGTCGAATCAAGCAGGGGGTGGGGGGAAAAATCCACTCTATTTAAGATTATTTCTTCTTCTGCAATAAGCTTAGAAACCAGCGAATTGCTGCATCCCAAGAAAAAAAGCTGCTTCCCTGGACAGCATCATGCGGCAAATCTCAAGCAAATGTGTTCAAACTGAAGAGAAGAGTATATGATAAAAGCCTTCCTCCGCCAGCCTTACTCTGGTAGCTCATTTAGCACACGGAGTCCCAAGCTTCAGCAGTGATCAGTTTCCGTGGCAAGATAACCAAATCCCCCAAGTCCTGCCTAGACTTAAAAAAATGTCTTGCAGCTCTGAGGTATCCTCTCAGTGAAGAGGGGGTAAAGATAATAAAGTCTGAAGGGAACGTTTTCCTTTGAAGGTTATGCTAAAAGAGTTGAGAGGAATAGGAGGTGGCTTCCACAGAAGAGAGAAAAGAGAGAGGGAGAGGGGGGTTGCGGAGAGAGACAGAGGGAGAGAAAAAATTTTCCTCTTGCTTTGCTGTTTTACTGGCCTTCACCAGCAGGTGACTGACTTCACTTCTCTCTTTCCACAGCCAGCGCTAAGGGGATTTCTCTCATCTGTCAAAAAGCAACATTTCCTCTCCAGACAAATACTGAGCTGCTGGGTCTTAAAGACTGCCCTCTCTGCCTGGAATCCACTAGGTGACAAGCATCTGAATTCCTCTCGCGTGTTGCCTCGTCTTGTTCCCATAGATCTGGGAGAAACATGCGTGAGTGCTTCATACACATGTCTTCACTTTACATCACTGCTGCTTTCAATGTCAGGGATTTTTTTTTTTTTTCAACTTAAGACTTTTAGAGAAAGTGACAAATAGAAATGTTGGAGGAAATTTCCTGCGCTGATGCTTAGAAAAAAAGTACATTTTTTTACTTGGAAAAAGTATTTTTTAAATAGACCCTGATGGGTGCGTACACTTAGCTTGTAGGGTGTCGAAATGGGGAAAGGTCTCATTTTCTACATTTGAATGTCTTCGTGTAAAAGCTTGACTATCTAAAAATATTCTTTATTGAAGTACAGTTGATGTACAATATTATATAAGGTAAAGGTATATAATATATCGATTCATAATTTTTAAAGCTTATATTTCATTTATAGTTATTTTAAACTGTTGACTATATTCCCTGTGTTGTACAATATATCCCTGTAGTTTATACATAATATTTTGTGCCTCTTAGTCTCCTACCTGCATATTGTCCCTCTCCCCTTCCTTTTCTCCACTGGAAACCACTGGAACAAATTAATGTGTGTTCTCTATATCTGTGGGGCTTCCCAGGCGGCTCAGTGGTAAAGAATCTGCCTGCCAATGCAAGAGCTGCAGGAGATAGAGGTTCGATCCCTGAGTCAAGAAGATCCCCTGGAGGACAGGGCAACCCACTTCAGTACTCTTGCCTGGAAAATTCCATGAACAGAGGAGCCTGGCAGGCTATGGTCCATGGGGCCACAAAGAATCAGACACAACTGAGCAACTGAGCACACTATATTGGTTTCATTATTATTATTATTATTTAATATTTATTTACTTGGCTGCACTGGGTCTTAGTTGCTGCATGTAAGATCTCCTTCCCTGACCAGGGATCGAACCCAGGCCCCCTGCATTGGGAACGTGGAGTCTTCGCCGTTGGACTACCAGGAAAGTCCCAAATCTGTTTCTTTCACGTTACATTCACTAGCTTGTTATTCTTTTTAGATTCCATGTATAAGTGATACCATACAGTATTTGTCTTTCTCTATCTGACTTACTTCACTTATGAAAGCTTGACTTTAAGAGGCATTTAAACAATCCCCCCTTTTATTATGGCACATAAACTGGTGAAGCAAAAATGTTTTCAGATTCAGAAAATAACTGAATGATTACCTCTGTGTGTGCGTGTGTGTAGGATTTAGATGATGTACACTAAATGTGTCCAGTCTTCTGTCTCCGGCCACCCTCTCTTACTTCATCTTTGTCCTCTGCCCTCTCTGTGCTCTGGCCCCACGGTCTACCCAGTCCACCTGCCATTTCTTCTGCCTCCAGCTCTTTAACACCAGGTCCTGTCCCTCAGTCAGCACCCCAGCTCTCTCTCCCTCTGCTCTTTGCTTCATGAAACCAACGCCATCTCTTCAGAGAGGGTTCTCCTCAGGTGAGTCCCTCATACATCCCCCTCCTCTGTCATCTCTTTGTGGCAGTTATTTGCTTTTCCAGTATTCTGTGTGTTCATTTGCTATCTGTCTCCTCCAGTAGACTGACTCTAAGTTCTGGAGGGCAAGTGCTATACCTTGTTTATTTTGCCAATATACCCCAAGAAGCTAGCACATGATAAACCCACAAATATGCCTGGAACAGATACATGTGCGTGGGAAGAATCTTTTATAATTGCTTCTGCTGCTGCTGCTGAGTCACTTCAGTTGTGTATGACCCTGTGCAACCCCACAGACGGCAGCCCACCAGGCTCTCCTGTCCCTGGGATTCTCCAGGCAAGAGCACTGGAGTGGGTTGCCATTGCCTTCTCCTGTGTAAAAACCTCCATGATTTCCTCACTCCTCAATACACAAAGACCAGTTCTTCTTCTCCAAGTCTGTAGCTCAGATTTATAATCAAGCACGCAGAATTCTTTAGTTTTCACCTAGTCTATGGCTTAAACTTATCAAAGCTAGCTTTCCTTCAAACTTTGACTTGTGACTATAGCTTTTGAGGGCTAACATCAAGTGGCCAATAGGCCACAATTAGTGGAGCTGAACTGCAGGTTCTCAAAATAAATTTTAAATGTTCACTTGCAGAATTATTTTACATAATACATGATGTAATAGAACAAGACTGCAGGTGGAGAGTAAATGAACTTATGTAAAATGTATAACTCTAAAAAAGAGATCTTTTCTAGAAATTATCAATAATGCAACATGAATAAACATCATTACATATGTTTCTTAAAAGTCAAGTTTTTCCATATAAAGTCATTTTACATTTCCTATAAGCTTATACTGCCTATTTTTAAAAAAATGAATATAATCAGCAAATTTATTTTGAGCACACTAACAAAGTGATAAATTTCTGAGATAACTTTAACTTGTGCCATTGAGAAAACAGCTAAACACAGATATCTGCAAAAATAAGGATTAATGTTTAAACACTATTCAGAAAGGGGAGACCCCAGAAATTTTCTTAATAAGGCATAAAATTATAGCTAGAAGAAGTGATATTGTACTAAATAATAACAGAGAAGCATGATCGTATTTTTAAAGTTGTATATCGTCATATACATATAATGACCTTAATACATCTTTAGTAACATAAAAAGATATCCAACATTTGATGTTGTCCAGGCTGACATTATATGAGTTACAGAAACTATAAGTGATTTCCAAATCAGTTCCAAATTTGAGCCTAATTAAATGCCTACAAAGCAAGAGACTTCCAAGTCTTTTACTATTTCATGAATTCTCATGCAAATTCATTAAGCTAAATAGTCTTAGAATAAAAAAATGAAATTTTATCACAAAATATGGATTTCTAAAACATATTTATGTAACTTTTCAAGGCAATCAGGACTCAATTCCACTTCAACTGGCATGTAACTAAGGAAGACAATGTGAGAAAATGAAATAACTTTAAATAAATTTGAAATAAGGCAATGTAAAGATGAAAAAGCAAACCAAGGAGAAGAGTATTATCTAGATGTCCTGAAATCATAATATCAAGATGAAGTACAGCTACCCATAGCTGCTCCAAGAGATCATGCTAGCACATGGCAGGGTGTGTGGAAGAAGCAAAAATCAATTTTAGCAGAGATGTATAATCCACATGCGAACTGCAAATAGCAACTACAACCCCCAAGCAGGGGGAAGGCGGTGTAGAAACACCTGCAGGTCATGAAATGTTACATTTCAGGATCACTCATCCATAAACACATTCATCAATGTCACCTTCTACCTTAAGGTATCAAAGGAAATTACACATGCCATTAGGAGCTTCTTTAACTAATTTACAGAAGAGGGAAACATATTATTTTTTCCAATAGACAGTTAATTTTTATTCATCATACATGGCTTCAAAACCCTTTTACAATTTTCCATTTTGTAGGCCTTTATATTCCCCTCTCCCAACTCTCAAGTCAAATTTTAAAATTGTTATGCTTTATATTTTGATTTTCTTAGTGTACTGCGTAGTAAGATCACGTTTTATTTCAGTTTTTTGTAATTATTAAAGGGTTAAATAATATGTTATGAGGGCTTCCTTGGTGGCTCAGAGGTAAAGAATCTGCCTGCCAATGCAAGAGACACAAGAGATGCAGGTTCAATCCCTGGGTGGGGAAGATCCCCTGGAGAAGAAAATGGCAACTCACTCCAGTATTGTTGTCTGGGAAATCCCATGGACAGAGGACCCTGATGGGCTACAATTCATGGGGTCACAAAGAGTAGGACGAGACTTAGGAACTAAACAACAAGGTGTTTTGATTCATTCAATAGAGTAATAACTTATTTATATAGTTGCCCCTAGTAGGTTTCTCAGAGAAGGCAATGGCAGCCCACTCCAGTACTTTTGCCTAGAAAATCCCATTGATGGAGGAGCCTGGTAGGCTGCAGGCCATGGGGTCGCTAAGAGTCGGACATGACTGAGCGACTTCACTTTCACTTTTCACTTTACTGCATTGGAGAAGGAAATGGCAACCCACTCCAGTGTTCTTGCCTGGAGAATCCCAGGGACAGGGAAGCCTGGTGGGCTGCCGTCTATGGGGTTGCACAGAGTCGGACACAACTGAAGCGACTTACCAGCAGCAGCAGTAGGTTTCTAGTGATTACCATTTGTATTCATGTGATCTAGATACTTGTCACAGAAAATGTTTATTTCTCAGAAAATGTTATTCTTCATTCCATGATGTTTTAAAAAATATATATATTATAAAAATATTCTGAAAATATAAAATATTTGCTTGTTTTTATGTTTATAGAGATAAAAAATGCAACTGCTTATATATAACTAGATGAGGAATAATAAATTCAATGAGCTATTAGCATTTAATATTATTTTGCAGTGGAAAGAATATCCTTTGGCTCTTCCCCAAAATGATTACCTCTGTTATAACATAGATGTATATTTTTATTTAAAAAAAATCAATGTTGAAATTATGTTACAATAATTTCTGCTCAACTTGAACTTAGTTCATGCTCCTACTCTAAATTTTCTTCAAGGAAGAAAAAAAATGGAAAAGAAAAATAGGATTAGCTCAGGCAACACGAGAAAGCAAAGGATAAAAAGAATAAAAGGACACAGACATACCTTTTATGTCCAAAAAGAAGTCAGAATGTAGAATTAAAGCTACTTAAAATATTGAATCAGGGAACATATTTATGTTCCTTTTAGATGTAGTGGAGAAATCTATTCCTTTTAGATTTAATGGAGAAAACTACTGGTAGCTGCATATTTTTAGTTAAAATTATATTTAATTATTAGCTACATATGATTTTTAAAGTACTTCAGTTATGAGATCATATGCTTTGTATAGCACAGGTTATGAAAGATAATGCAGAATCTTCTTTGCAGAATTTAGAGATTTGTGATAAAAACAGTTTTAAAAGCATCCCCCAAACCATTATGTACTGTAGCTCAGTGTCATGAATATTGGTAATTATAGCTGGAAGTTTTAAAAACAACCCACATCAAAATGCTAAACTTCATGTGGTATATAAGAAATAGAAACATAACAAATCTACCAAAAAAAAAAGGCCTGATCAAATGTGAATTAAAGGTAACAACAAATGACTACCAGTTAACACTGTAATAGTAATAATTAAGACAAAAGAGAAGCATGCCAACACCAGTCAAATATTACATCGCAATTACTGTGTATAAGTGCAAATAGATGAGAAAGAAATGATGTCAAATTCTTCAACATAAAGGTACTGTTGGTCCTCAATGGACTTTCCTAACAGAAATGATTATCAATTTACCTAGAAGCTTTAAAAGGTTAGAGACAGTGAACTCTAAAACATAACCACACACCAAACAAAATGCAACTGAAGAATTTGTTAAATCACAACCATCCCCCTCAGACCAACAATCTTTTACTATTAGAGAAAAAGGAAAGTCTTTGGCTTCATTATTCATAATGACTGTATAAATTGGTTCATTTGATTTCAACACTCAATTTTTTAGCAAAGCTAATCTCTATAAACAGGCTTAATATCAAATAGTCTAAATGAAAGAAAGTGACTTTGCTGAAAATATTTTTTTTTTATTCCAGCAAAACCCAAGACTGTTATGCCATCCCCCTACACACACAGTGAAAAACCAATATGATGCCTACAATAAAAGCTTTATGAACAGTCAGTCTTTGAATGTGCTCTGCCAGCATCACTCTAACAAGAAATGCACATGAGGCCATGGATATGGTGAAAGATTGAGTAAAACAGTATTTAATTCTAAAAACAAAATATCTGAATAGCCAGGAGGAAATGAAAGTAGCATTTTCCTTGGATGGAGTACTTTGGTAGCAGGAAAAAAAAATACTGCAAGAAAATACTTAGGGTGATTAAACACTAAAACAAGTCCCTTACTTTCAATTAACTTCTAGTTTGAAATTTTTCCTATTCTGAGAATAACAAAAAATAATACCAGAAAATAGCACATTATTGTCTTGTCTGTTTTGTTCTGTTGGCATACAATTGTTCTTTGAAACTTGTTTTCAGGTAATTAATGTGAAATTTCTTCTCTTAATTCCCATGCCTGCCATAAATAAAGTAAAATAAAGATTAAATGAATGAAATCTCATTTGATAAGGTAATCTCTTATGATATGTACCTTAAAGAATTATCTAGCTGTGAAGTTGATTTCTAACGAATATAGTATTCCTAAATTATCAAATTTTGATTGAGGTTTTGTTTTTTTTTTCAGTTCTTTCTTCTTTTGTGGGATGTGGTAGGGTCCAAAGACTTTCCAAAGTTAAATTTTACTAGTATCTTTCAGCAATTTCTATTACCATCAGTATGTAGTATTGTCCCAGATCTTTAAAACTTTGACAGTTTTCTCCAAGAAGAGAATTTTGGTCTTTTGGTCATTGCTAACATTCTTATTGTATACAAAATACTCCAAAGTTCACCAAGAACAAAAAATGAAAACATTAAAAAAAAAATACAATTCTGTAGTGTTTAAAATTGTCATTGACTTGCTTAAAGTAAAACAATAAACTAGGAAGGCAAAGTGGGGGCTTACAGGGGCTGTGAGTTAGTTGCAATCATCCAAATTAGATGAAAAGTCTAAAGTGTCTGCCTGCAATGCAGGAGACCTGGGTTCGATCCCTGCGTCAGGAAGATCCTCCAGTATTCTTGCCTAGAGAATTCCATGGACAGAGGAGCCTGATGGGCTACAGTCCACGGGGTCGCCAAGAGTCGGACACTTCACTTTCACTTTCTTTCTATGTTTACACCTCATTGTCACAACCTGCTTAATCAGCCACAGGAACACGGAAGCCCAGGTGGCATGATTATCGCCTGGGTCTTTTTCAGTCTCCCCATTTAGGACTGTTGAAGAACCCAGTTAGAGAGCACATATTTGGTTTTTAAAAGCTTAATTATGCATGACAGTTTTGTTACATAAACTGATATATTCTTGATATTGAACCAAGAGTACATTCTCCATAAGCGTCAGCCTGACTAATACCATACGTCATCATGACAAGAGATTTTCTAAAGAGCCCAGGAATATCTATCTTTGTCCTAATTGCAAATAAAATTTCATATGTTTGGCAACAACTTTCATACAAGAAGATGTTCCTTCCCACATGTTGGGTCCTAGCTTTTGCTTTTCCATTATTAAACTTTCTGCTCTGCATGCAGTCACCTTCATCGGTGAATATTTCAAGATTTGGCTGTTTTCCTGGTACTCCTCAGAATGTATTCAAATAAAGACTGCAAACATCTTTAATTTTTCAAAGTTGATGCATTTGAAAATCTATGTTTGAAAGGGTGAAATTTCCTAAAAACACAATTGGGCGTGTGAATTTCTTTGATCTAGAGAATAAGGAATTTTTATCTATAATTAAGTATTTTTATTTTCATTTATAAAGCATATATGGATAAAATTTGGGTTTATCAGAGGTCTGAACATGAAAGAATGAAACACCTTTACAGGTTTTTCTTTCAGTAATCAATTTTAGAAGCTGTCTTAGTATACTGTAGGTTGTAGTTACAACTACAGTAGTAGTTGTAAAACCATCTTCATAATTCTTTCTTACTGTATTATTCTTATTCATATGACAATGTTATAAACCTGTTTTTCTGCCTGATTTTCTAATCTGGAAGCAAAATATAAATTTCCTATATTTCACTAAAAATTGATTTCACAAAAATACATTTTCTAAATATATTTCATGAGTTGCCTTGCCTGCACACCTCAGAAGTTTATTCTGCATTTTATTATCCTTATTGTCCACATCTATAAGAAGGTTGGGGAATAGGCTCTTAGGGGCTGGAACACTTTTGCAAGTCACTTCTTGCTGGAGATAATTTGGGAGCTGTATTCATTTTCAGCAAGGAGATCAAACCAATCAATCTTAAAGGAAATCAACTGAATATTCATTGGAAGGACTGATGCTGAAGCTCAAATACTTTGGCCACCTGATGAAAAGAGCTGACTCACTGGAAAAGACCCTGATGCTAGGAAGGATTGAGGGCAGGAGGAGAAGGGGGCGAGACAGCATGAGATGGTTGGATGGCATTATTGACACAATGGATGTAAGTTTGAGCAAACTCTGTGAAATAGTGAAAGACAGGGAAGTCCGATGTGCGGCGGTCCATGGGGTGAAAAAGAATCAGACATGACTTGGTGACTGAACAACAACATTTTCTAGATAATCTGTCGCTGCAGACAGATTATTTACAAGCTGAGCCACCAGGGAAGCCCAACAAAATACCCATTGGTAGTTAAATAAAAGAAATGTATTTTCTCACAGTTCTGGAGGCAGGATGTCTGAGCTAAGGTGTCAGCATGTTTGGTTTCTTCTGAGAGACATGAGCGGAGAATCTGCCCATACATGTCTCCTTGACCTACAATGGGCCACCTTCTCACTGCGTCTTCATTTGTCTCTGTATATCCTCATGTCTCTCTGTGCGTCCCAATTTCTTACCATGATAAGATCTCTGGTCAGACTGGGTTGGGATCTCTGGTTAATCAACTTTTAAAAAGCTCTGTCTCCAAATGCAGTCACATCCTGAAGTCGTGGGGCCAGAGTTTCAACATGTGAATCGTGAAGGGGACATGATTCACTGCACAACAAAAGCTCGAAGTTGCTTGGTAGTTGGAACGTCCAATGTTAAAGGCCGTTTCTTTGGCAGTGAAATTCCCTCAGATTATCAGTAGGCTTATGATCTATTTCCTTCCATTTAATTTCATCTGTCAGTCACCTCTTCCAAATTTCTTGCCAAGATAAAACTCACAGAAGTGCACGGAATCTTTGCCTCTTTCTCAGTGTCCCCTTTGTTAAACTAAGACTTATAAGACGACACAGGGACAGCTGACTTGGGTGGAAGACCACCCTTAATCAGAAGTTTGCCACACATCTACTGGACTTTATTTTATTTTGGTCATGCTGCACAGCATGTGGGATCCTAGTTGCCACACCAGGGATCAAACCCAAGCCCCCTGCGTTGGAAGCTCTAAGTCTGAACCACTGGACCACCAGGGAAGCCTCGGGACTTTATTAAACTGATAAATGTTGCTGACCCTTTCGCACACCAAGCCTCTTAAAATTTCTTCTCTCTTACTTTGCAGGGTCTAAAAGCAGTTGATATAGCTACCCTAATGGTGCCTCAAGTTTCTGGACTGTCTCTATTCCTGTAACATCTTTTTCTTACGGTACTTTGCCAAAGGCAGCTAATTTTAGCGAATGCACACAAGTGCTTTTCCAACTTTTCCCTCTTGAGCTGAAAGCTTAGTAGATAAATGATCTGCCTTCCAAGTTATCATTGGCAACTGTCTTACCAGATTTTTGCCTGCTATAACAGGGTTCTCCAGCCTTTTAGTGTCTATTATCTGACCCCTTGTCATGGGTAACTGAGAAGTCAATACCACATTTTAGGTGTTTCTGGCTAGGAGTTAAGGAAAAGGGATGGACATTGGGGAGTTTTCTGGGAATAAGCCAGAAAATGGTGTACACCACTTCTATACACACTGCATTGACCAGAAGGTTGCCCCCCTTCCGGGGGAGCCTGGGAAATGCAGTATTGTTGTGTGGCTGGAAAGGAATTATGTGAGCAGCATTCTCCAGGAAATTTTTTGCACATTTGTTGGTTGTAAACCACAACCACATACACACCAAAAAAACAGAATAACACAAAATTACATTAACACTAAAATGAATATATACATACATGCATCCATAGTCTAGTTCTATAGACTTAAGTGCAAAAATGTAAAACTGAATAAAATATTACTATAGTTAACACTATTTAATTATATATTTTGTAAAGCTATAAAGAAATGAATAGTTTTGGGAGATTGATGTGGTCGGCACACTTATTCACCACGGTGCTCATCATACCCCATCGGTTCACCTACCCATTGCTGTTTTCCTTCACAGACACTCACTGAAAACCATCCACCTCTCAGGCCCTGAGCTCTTTATTGTCTCAGATCCAGTAAAAAAAAAAAAGCCCCACCACTATTAACAAAAGCCAGCCCTTTGCCAAAGTAAAAGCCTGTAATGGGAACATCTCCTAATAGTTAAACAACCCATTAGGTCAGAAATGGAATGGTCAAGACAGGCAAAACAAACTGTTCCAAACATTCATTTCCAGACACTGTGCGTTCCAGCAAATTATCGGAGGACTGTTACGAACAAAGCACAAAAGGAATAGTTATGGCTTTGACTTTTCTGCATACCATCTTGTGTAACCATAAAATTTTAGAAAAACTGGACCAAGAAACGATAAAGACAATGTTGGCAAATCTTCATTTTATAGGAAAAAAAGATGCATACATAAATAGAATTATCAAAAGCAGAAAGTGCCAAAGCTAGGATTAAACTCTCTCCATGGACAGAATAAGAAATATTAAAATGGGGAGCTACCTTGGAAGATACCAAAGTATTTGATAAAATAAGAAATTACAGTGTTAATAATACATTACTAAATATGATTATTTTATATAATTATCCATAGAGATTTTCCACACACAGGAAATATATCAACTATAAATAAATCAACATTCTTTTCATATTTTTCTTTCCCCCTCCAGTGTTTGGATCTATAGTTTTGTTAAGAATATTCCTTATTTACTTCTAATTTACATCATTTTCTTGCTCCAACTCTAAGTTGGATATTATTCAAATTCAGTATTGCTAGTAACCCATCATTGACAGATTTTCCATACCACTTTTAAAGGAAGTACTAGCAACATTTTCTTCTATTTATGGAATAAATACTATTACAAGACAATTCATACCCTTTTCAGCCATACTGCAATTCCCATGTCCCTCTTCTAAGCTCCTTGAGCAGCATTTTTTGTGTCTCTCTGCCAAGCTTTTAAACTTTTCAAGAGGCCCCCATTTGTCTAGCATTGTGTCTTGCAGAGAGTAAAAGTCTCAAAACTATTTATGAAATAAGTGAATCTGTATTCATATATAATCTGTCTCACACACACACACACACAGACACACACATACATACACACATGGATGATAATAATAACAAGAACTCTACTGCTCAATGGCTGATTATTGATTCAGGGTTCTTAAGGTTTATTTTCCTACGTTTAGCTTTGAGAATGTATATGTAGTCAGACTTATCTTTTGGTGACAAACATGAGGAAGCCCAGATCTTTATTATGCTACTCAAAACGTTTACTACGACTTACTGCCATGTATTGGCGGCCTCACACAAATTATACATAATAATTTAAAAGTAAACATTATCACAGCTTGGTCAAATCATACTGCATCTTAGCATACTGCCATAGGAAAGGCAGAGTGATTGCAAAATTTGCTAGTTTCACATACTCCCGTCTAAGCCAAGAAGAGGGAATGAGGGAAGTTGTTCCAGGAATGTCAGACAACTGGTGGCATCTCAACAGGATAATTTTAAAAGTGAAATCAAGATTTGACTAATTTCTTTCATTAACTACTTTACTCTCCCCTACTCTTGCGTAAGTTAATCGGCCTTGTCTCTTAGCGCTAATAATAAATGACCTAAACCACAAGAAGAATTTGTTATAAGGCAAAGTTCTACAAAGTTATTCAAAGTTAAAATTTTATCATCTTAACTGAAAAATAAGTACAAGAAGTATATTAAGAAAACAGTGTACCTTCTTCAATGTATTTGTTTAATATGAGCATGATATCATTATCATATTATGAATAAAACCAAAAATATGAATATGAGTTGGGATTATTATTTTATTCATCAAGACATTTAACAATGTAAAAGGAATAACTGAAATGTCATGATATGTTCAAGTCAAACAAAACCAAACATCTACTATCCTATGGCAATAAAACTAATTTCTGCTATAATCAGATGAATTTGTAAAACTCCATATTTGATAATCAGCTTATAATACAATGGGTTCCTATTTAAACAGACTACCCAAAGTTGTCTATTCAGAGACAAAAACAAAAATGGAAAGCTTCTCTGTCAGAATATTTGCCCATAGGGGAGGAATATTTTGGGTCCTTCAACTGTTTTTGAAGTAAAGAGTAAAAGATATGTTAGCGCTAAGAGCAAAGCTAACAGGAGGAGCCCTGGCTCCATGAACCAGGTGTGTGAATGTGGCTGTTGCTATCGATCTCCTTAAATTTCAGTTTTACAACATCCTCAGCCTACTTCCCTGGTGGCTCAGATGGTAAAGCGTCTGCCTACAATGCAGGAGTCCCAGGTTCAATTCCTGGGTCAGGAAGATCTCCTGGAGAAGGAAATGGCCAACCCACTCCAGTATTCTTGCCTGGAAAACCCCATGGTGGAACCTGGTAGGCTACAGTCCACGAGGTCACAAAGAGTCAGACACAAATGAGCAAACTCACTTTCACTTTCAACCTACAAAATAAGGATATCATCTATCTTATGGATCTACAGTTTTGAGAATCAAATGAGATCATTTGGATAAAACTACTAACGAAGTACTAGTAAGGAATCACGGGCTTGCCTGGTGGCTCAGCAGTGAAGAATCCACCTGCAATTCAGGAGCTGCAGGTTCAATCCCTGGGTCAGGAAGATGCTGCATAGAAGGAAATGTCAACCCACTCCAGTATTCTTGCCTGGGATATTCCATGGACAGTGGAGCCTGGCAGGCTACAATCCACTGGGGTTGCAAAAGAGTCAGACATAACTTAGCAACTTAACAACAACAACAGAATAGAATCATAGGTGAGCATGCTGTAAAATACGGTATGCTACAAAAGGCTGCTGTCATTATCATAGTGGTACCGGTAGTAGTAGTAACAGTAGTAGTAGCAGCAGTAATAATAGTAGCAAAAGGTAGTAAGATCTTAAGAGTAAAAGAAAAAAAAAGAGTTGGGGGCAGACCTAAGGCCCATAAATATGAAACCCTTGCTTCCTATTCAGTCCCACCTTGGGACTAAATTCAGTGTTTATATCAGCTCTGGCCCAGTATTTCTCTGCCTCAGCTCTTTGAATACCCTAAATCTTTCACTCGGTCTCTCCCTGATGCCTCTGGGTTTGCCAGAGGTGTCTCACTGGTCTCCACAGATGAGTTCCCAGATAATAGTGTCATATCTGTCATTTTGCTCTCTGGAGCACCCCCAGAGGGGCTGTTGTGCCAGCGTCCGGAGCCTGGCCTCCAACGCCCTCTAACAGGATCACCGCTGAGCCTCCCCAAGGTGCCTCCACTGTTCACAATCCCTGCCAATGCCAAGGCTGCTTCTGCCAACACCTACTAATGTCTGCACCGAGGCTGCAATACCCTCTGTCGAGACTGCTGAGGCATCAAGGACACAGTTCAAAGTCACAGAGGAACACGGCTGTGCCAGAGAACTGGGTCTTAATTTGGCCTGGCTTCCAGCAAACATTTGGATTCTCCAAACATTTATGGAGTAACTCCTATGCGAGACATTTTCTTAGACTTTTATTTTTAGGACATCATCCTAGATGTTTTTTTTGACTTCATGATTACTTATAAAGTGGTGACTACAAGATGATACATTAGATGGTTTTAAAGATGCAGAAAATATGACAATTCTCTCCTTTCCGAATGGGAGTGACTGTATAGGCATGCATTACTGTAAAGTCATTGCAAATGACAGCCGTTTTAGGAATAATAATATTCAGATCAGGAGAAGTTTTGAGGAGGTTGGAATTAGGGGAAAAAAATACAAATATGCATTTCTAAATTTTTCGTCTTCAAAAGATTTTCTTGCCCAGCGGGTATTATTTTAATAAGTAAAATGCAAATAAGAGTCAACAGTCAAACAGAGTAGTATCACTGGTTTATAAGTCTGCTTTTAGTCCAACTCGTGTTATGGGCCTCAATGGTATTTTTTAGTTCAGTTTTAAACGGTAAGCTCTTTAGCACTGCTCCATTAATTGAAAATTGCTTAATGAGATTGCCTAATGCATTTTTGCATTTTGGGCCAACAACAACAATTCTCTTTCAGTAGTCTACTTCTTAATTCTATCTACAAATTCATTTACCTCTACAACCGTTATTACTGCCTCTCTTCCCATGGTAGAGAATTAGGTGTCCCTCCTGCGATCAAGAGAGAATTAATCTCTCCACCTATGTTCTGGTTTCTTTTCTGAACTCAAACAGAATTAGCTGACCCTCCTTTCCTATTGGTTAGGTACAGGCATCATTCTTGGTTCCTATAGATATAGAAAACATTTTACATCCTACAATTTCTCTGTGTCCAACCTCTTAGAAATAATTTTGAACACTTGCCCTTTTATTTCCTCATTTCATGTTCACTCTTCAATCTCAGATCATCTAATTTCAGCTCTCCACGGCGAATGCAAAGACTATACTCTTGAAATGATTCTAAATCCAGTGACTACTTTTTCATTTCTACTAGATGTTTCTGTACCTTTTAGTTGACTCTGTCTCTTGCGTTGGTTGCCATAACATGTCATTTGCCTTCTCAGCCAGGATCACCTTTGTGGGTCGCTTCCCTCAAATGTCAATTCAGCTAGGTCACCACCAGAACCTTCTCTCTTAAGCGCAAATCTAGTGCAATTCTTTTTTTAAAATCTGGAAGTGGATTCCCATTTCCTACATGGCTCCAATTTTTAGCCTAATGGTCTACTTTGTACAATCAATTCCATTCTCTCTCTGAACCACACAGTTTCCCAAATGTGCCAGAACTCTTCAAGCCTCAGAGCTTGTGCACCTGTTTCCTTTGCCTGATATCCTCTAGAGATAAGCCTAGAACATTTGCTTTTGGTCCTCAAGTATTTATTAATCTTATCTCCTACAATAATATTAGCATTATCTCCTACAATATATACGTGGAGAAGGGAATGGCAACCCACTCCAGTATTGTTGCCTGGAGAATTCCATGGACAGAGGCGTCTGGCTGGCTACAGTCCACGGGGTCTCAAAGAGTCAGACACAACTGAGCAACTAACACACTACAACATATATGAAGATATGCTGGGCTCCACAGATGCAATGAAGATAACCACATGTTCCAACTTTAACATCACCCACCTCATGGCCACAGAAAAAGACCATTTTAAATGTTGTTACATCAAACTTTATTTACCATTCCCTTAAAACGTTCTGAGGGTTTCCCATTATGATCCACCTCTAATACTACCCACAGAGCTGTCATCCACAACATAAATTGCCCTCTCCTTCCTGCTTTTCCAGGTTCTCATCACACACTTGCCTCTAACATGTTCAAAAAGGTCTAGAAACACATTTTTAAATAAAGTCCTATGGTGACAAGGTAGAAAAGTAAAATGCATTTATTCAAATACTCATAAAGCCAAAAGATGTGAAATGTAAGTGTTCTTCCTGTTATTATCATCTCAATCAGTAACATACATGGAGAAAACAGCCACAAAGTAAGTGAAAATCCAGATGCCAGAAGCATAAAGCATTTTTATGTAGCCTCCACATAGTGAAGTTTAATGTATACACACCGATGCTCATAAAGACATACATTATCATGTTCAGTAAAGGAATACTACCTTTCTTCATGAAAAACTTTGAAATGTTCAAGGAAATAAAGATAATCAATGTTTCACATTCATACTAAATATTCAGAGCAACATGCTTCATTATTAAAGCCTCCAGATCCATCCTGGAAACTAGTATTACATTTTATTAAAGACAATAACTGAATCACCTTCAATGTCATTTCTCTATATATACATATTAAAAACCTATGCAAATATAAATATTAATATATATTTTCAAATAGAAATATGTACTCTTCATACTATAAATTCATCAACTGACAGCTCATGAAAACGTATTCTTTCTAGAATCTTCCCAAATTAAATAATAAGCACTAAATGATATTGCAGTATAGCAAAGAGCACATGGAACTTTTATGACTGAACTTTCTGAACTGCAATCAATTATATGTTACTAAAACTCTTTGCTTCCAAGATCATAGACACATATGTCTTTCAAACACATCTATTTTTAAACTGGGATATATAAGCTCCAAGTTGTTATATTTTAGATAGTGTACTTTCTTATTTCATCTCTCCATGGCGTATCCATGTTGCTGCAAACTCTGTCGCTATTGCCTGGTCCTTTCCTGAACTTTCCTTTGTTGATTTACTCTTACCTTTCCAGACTCATCTTGTCCTTCTTTCCTTGGTAAGTCTTTCTTCTCCTTTCAAATTGCTGTTCTCGATGACCTCTCTGCTCAACTACATCCTCTTCACTTTCCCCCTATAGTAATGACCCTCAGATTTACATCTACAGCTCAGATGTTTCTCTCATGCTCTCAACTTACATCATATTTAACATCAAGCCTGAACATACCATTAGTATCTTATATTTAATGTATATAGAGATAATTCTCAGAGAAGGCAATGGCACCCCACTCCAGTACTCTTGCCTGGAAAATCCATGGACAGAGGAGCCTGGTAGGCTGCAGGCCATGGGGTCGCTAAGAGTCGGGAACAACTAAGTGACTTCACTTTCACTTTTCACTTTCATGCACTGGAGAAGGAAATGGCAACCCACTCCAGTGTTCTTGCCTGGAGAATCCCAGGGACGGGGAAACCTGGTGGGCTGCCGTCTCTGGGGTCACACAGAGTCGGACACGACTGAAGCGACTTAGCAGCAGCAGCAGCAGCAGAGATAATTCTATATAGTCGCTTCCTAAGTGTGTTTAGCTAATGACAATTTAGAACTGGAATTATTTTCACATGTTTCTCCTTCATGCTCTACCATCCAGTCAATTTCCAAAGCTCCTTGAGTTTTTCCTATGAATATTTCTTCAAATATTATATTTGATTATATCATGGGACAAAATTTGGAAAGATATTACCTTCCTTAAGCTTACATTCTAGCAGGAGACCATAGAAAATAATTTTTTTAAAAAAAGGAGTAAATTATTGGCATGCTAGCATAGAAAGCAACTCAGAAATTTAAAAAATGAAAGATAAGATTAACAGGGATGAGGAAAGCCAGGGAAAGACAAGCTGGCAATTAAATAATGTAGTCAAAATAGGTCTGATTAGATGACATCTTACTAAAAACCTGAAGGAGATGACATTGATTAAACATTTATTAGGAATAAAAAAAAGTTCATGAAGAAGGAACAGCCCATCTTAGGACTAAAAGTCCTAAGATGAGAACACACATAATATGTTCAAGAAGCATTAAGAAAGCCATAGACAGAAGCAGATATGATGGAAAGAGAAGCAAGGAGGTGAGATCAGAGAACTGATAGGCACTTGGGGCTGTTGTTCAGTCTTAGGCTTTTACTCTGTGTAATAGTGTTGAATAAAAAAACAACAAAGTTCCTTAAGGGACTTTCCTAGCAGTCTAGTGTCTAAGACTGCACTCCCCATGCAGGGGGCCCATGTTCAATCCCTGGTCAGGGAACTAGATCCCTCATCCCACAACTAAGACCCAGAACAGCCAAATAAATAAATAAATTATATTTTTAAAAATACAATAAAAAGAAAGCTCTTTATGTTTAACTGAAAAAAATAAGTAAATGGAGGGAAAAACTCCTTATGAAAGAGATGGGATTGCAAAGCTAAAAAAAATTCACCTAAATAAGAGAGAGAAGGTTAAGGGTAGCTTCACAAACTGTTCATTAGCTCAGTGTATCCAATAAAATACACTCATTTTAAAATATCATCAAGACACGTCATGTGGGATTCCATTAGTGTGTATTGTAAATTTGGATGGGTCACATAAAATCAACAACCTTTCTGACAGCACTCATTTAAAAGCTGACCATGGGTAAGTTCATGTCACCACAGCATGTGGAGAACTGTTGTTCAACCTGCCTTGAGCCTCAGGGGTTTTGAAAATGTTCTTAATGGTCTTTAATAAAAAAAAAAAAAGTGGCACCCAACACTGGTTAACTGCTACAAGAAGCACTAATTCTAGCAGAACACACAGTTTTAAAACTGCTGCTGTAAATCAAGAGTGAGTGGTTAGAAGGTAGATTCTTGAAAATGAAATAACCATCCACAATTTAGTAAGACGTGACACATTATTTGAAACTACTGTGGGAAGTTGATTTTTCTAAAGGGTCCCAAATGCTCTAGTTTTACTTCCTTGACTTTGAGAACTATGAGGTTGATGAAAAGCTTCCATTTTGAACGCAGAGGGAGTTGTAAACTCTTCACGATCCTATCAGTGACCTATTGCATTGGGAAAACACCTTATCTGGAGGCAGTGTTTTCATCAGACCCCTTGCAATGCCTCAGTGACCTTTCTCTGCCTCCTGCCTGCTCAGTCTCTAAGTCATGTCCGACTCTTTGCTACCCCATGGACTGTAGCCCGCCAGCTCCTCTGTCCATGGGTATTCCTCAGGCGAGAATACTGGAGCGGGTTGCCATTTCCTCCTCCAAGGGTCTTCCTGACCCAGGGATTGAACCGGTGTCTCCTGTGGCTCCCACACTGCAGGCAGTTTCTTCACCATCGGAGCCACTGGGGAAGCCCTCTCTGCCTTAGATGGGCATCCAGAAAAGTGGCGGCAGAAAGGAAAAATTTCCCCACATTGAGAAAGCCAACTGTACAAGTGTACTTTCCATTATACATCTAACCTAAAATTGCATCTGATCTCTCCCAATATATCTCTAGATAATATTTTTTCTGAAGCTTAACACATTTGCTAAACATGAGTCAGAAGACAGCTGGGCCCCAGGCTTAACAGTTTCTGCCCCCATGGACTGAAACTCCGTAACAGCAGAAACTCCACAAAAGCAGGATGACAGAGGAGGCTGGGCCCTGAACAGATATGAGATAAGAGATTACATTTTCCTCATTCTCAAAGTTAAGGAGACTTCCCTGACTACACACCCGCAGAAAGGCTCCTTGGAGGTCAGAAAGCGAAGGGGCGTCACCGCATAGGAAGTGATGGCAACTACCCATAGGCCTCTTCACTGGGATCCATCTTGGCTAAGAGATGTGCAGATACACATGGAGGACCCTGAGATAAACCAAACAACAGACTCAGAACCCGGCAAAGCAAGGCCAGAGCAAACCCCGAAGAAATGCTCCATAAATGTGATTCACACTACCACACGAGTGGGACTCTCTATCTGAGCCCGTCTCTGTGTCTATTCACTCGCACTGTACTCTTTCTCCTCCTAATAAACACTTTACTTGTATCACTGCTTTCAGTCTTTGTGGGAATTTTTCTGCAAAGCTGAAAAGTCAGGGCCTTGTCTCTGACCACTGGTGTACACGCATGCTAAATGGCTTCAGTTGTGTCTGACTCTTTGTGACCCCATGGACTGTAGCCCACCAGGCTCCCTCTGTCCATGGAATTCTCCAGGCAAGAATACTGGAGTGGGTTGCCATGCCCTCCTCCAGGGGATCTTCCTGACCCAGGGATCGAACCCCAGTCTCCTGTGTCTCCTGCATTGGCAAGCAGGTTCTTTATCACTAGCGCCAGCTGGTTGTAGTGGCTACAGATGAGTTCTCTCACCACCTGGACCTGACTTCAATCTCTGGCTGGGAACCCAAGCCCCATTTCAAGGTGCTGCAGGCCTAGGCCACTTGACATCAAATATATGATCTTCAATACGTCTTTTAAACACATCATCCTCTACATGTATAAAAAGCAAATCCAGACATCTATGGTTTCAGCTACAACATGGCAAGAGTTTGGAAGTTGTCACTCCCAGGCTTAAAATAAGAAAACTGTCTAACAAACTACAAATCATGGCTTTCCTTGGACTCATCAGAAAACTGCAGATGCAGGACAATTAGTCACTTCTAGATGTGGAGAGAAAGTTGAACCTGGAGATCCACTGGGATAGCTGCTTACCTGGAGCAGAAGCCACAGGAACTATTATATAAAATGGTAGGAACACTGAAATGGTAATTGTAACAAATGGCTGAAGGCTGAGTGTAAACTCTCATGTCAGGGAAAAACTCCAGGGACTTCAGGTTTAAATGGGACTTCACATTCTTGTGAATTTTACCTCTGGGAAACCCATCTGATCTTAGGTGAAAAAGGATTCTCTCTTGGGTCTGGCAGCAGGGAGGAAAGGAGGAATCATTAGGAAATAAAGCCAGGGTGTTCTCCATAACAAAAGCTTACTCTCCAGGGAGACTTTGCCAGAGCCAAGTTCTACCAAAGGAAGGGAAAGGACATGTTGCCCAGTCCATCCCTGTTTATCCTTCTTGTCTCAATTCAGGGCTTCCCAGTAGTGGTGCAGCAGTAAAGAACGTGCCTGCCAAAGCAGGAGGCTCAGGAGACGTGGGTTCAGTCCCTGGGTCAGGAAGATCCCTGGAGCGCATGGCAACCCACTCCAGTATTCTTGCCTGGAGAATTCCATGGACAGAGGAGCCTGGCGGGCTACAGTCCAGGGGTCGCAAAGAGTCAGATATGACTGAGCAGGCACATGCATCTCACCTCAAGGGGGAGAAGCTATAGTGTTAGAGGAACAACTTGTGTTGGTGGGAAACAGGCCCCATGAAAAGATGGATATTTAATCACAAGACTATACGGTGCTTCCTTTGCCCCCACCTCACCACTGCACACAGGGCTCCCACAGAATAACAGGGGATTACAGCTGAGAGAGTACAAGATGCAGACTCTAGAAAGGATTTCTTAGGGAATCCCAAAGTCAAGAGGGGAAACAAAAATAAGTACACTAGAGGGATTTTAAGCCTCTTTCTCCTACAGCTTTAGCAAACATTCTACACAGCTCAACTCCTAACCAGATTAACGAAAATCCTCACAATAAAGACCTATTTACCTTAGTTCCCATTACTCCACGAAACATATCCAGCAACAAGAATTACAGTGTATACCAAAAGAGCAAAAAATAAAATTAGAAATAAAAAATAAATTCTGAAGGACAAGGAAATCATCAGGCTAAGACTGAAATATGACAAACAGATTGGGACTCTAAAACAGAGAATTTAAAATAATTATGATCAACATGCTAAGGGCTCAAATGGAGATTAGAGTGAAATATTTAAAGTGTTGAAAGAGAAAAAAAATAGAATTCTGGATATAGAATTCTGGAATTTTGCTGAGTATAGTAAAATTCTCCTCAAATGTAAGAGAGAAATAAAGACATCTCTGGCAAACAAATAAAAAAAAAGGAGGGAATTCACTACTACTCGAACTGTTGTTACTGTTGCTACTAGAACTTCCTACAAGAGCTTTAGAAGTTCTTCCAGCAGAAAGAAAGAAAAAAAACACAGCTCAGAAACTCGGATCTTTACAAAGAAAGGAAGCATTATGGAAAAGCAATAAATTAAGGTAAATTTAAATCTATCATTTTTCTCTTTCTTAACTGAGCTAAAAGATAACTATTTAACAGTGCATTTTTGTGTGATAACAGTATATAAGTGCATACATGGCAGAAATATTATGAGACACTGAAGGGTAATACTAGGGAAACTCACATATAAAGCACCTGCACTCAAATATAAAGTTCCCTCACTTTACTTATAAAGTAGTAGAGTTTTATAATAATTGAGGATGGACTTGGAATGGTTAAAAAAGGTGTAAGGGAAACACAAACAAATAGTTTTAAAAAAAAGTTTCAAAAGTGTAAGTTGGTATGCTAAGAGAGGAGATAAAGTCAGGTGTCTAGGCATAAAGAAATGTTTTTCACAATTAGAAAGCAATTAAAAATGATCTATATATCAGAAACAGCAGTTGGCACCTTCTGGATGGTCATATGTGAATGAACCCTGTCATGGCCTCTTTACAAACTTTGGAGATCAGGGCTGGCATGTGTGGAGATTTACTTGTCTCTTGAGGCCCAAGACAAGCCTCTGAGAAAGTCACATCACCTCTGCTCACCCAATTTGGCAAAGACCCCATCACAGAGTTCCCCATCAACTATGAGGAGGGCTGACAAATGCAGCTTGGTAGCTACAAAGAATTAGAATGAATTAGAACAGCCAGCATAACTGGCCAGAGCAGCAGCTAACAGGAAGTCAGCCTACTAGCGTGACTGGTAATATGGTTTGCAGAGACCCAGCTTCAGAATCAAAAAGCATAAAGCAGTCAACTTGCAGCTGTGTGACAAAAGAGATCAAGCCCTAAGCTTTTGGAGTGGGAGCTGCTGCTGCTGCTGCTGCTAAGTCGCTTCAGTCATGTCCGACTCTGTGTGACCCCATGGACGGCAGCCTACCAGACTCCTCCGTCCATGAGATTTTCCAGGCAAGAGTACTGGAATGGGTTGCCATTGCCTTCTCTGTTGGAGTAGGAGCACTGACTCCAAAACCCCAGATGACCAGAGAACTAACCCTGCTGCTGTTGCTGCTGCTGAGTCGCGTCAGTCGTGTCCGACTCTGTGTGACCCCATAGATAGCAGCCCACCAGGCTCCCCTGTCCCTGGGATTCTCAAGGCAAGAACATTGGAGTGGGTTGCCATTTCCTTCTCCAGTGCATGAAAGTGAAAAGTGAAACTGAAGTTGCTCCGTCCTGTCTGACTCTTAGCGACCCCATAGACTGCAGCTCACCAGGTTCCTCCATCCATGGGATTTTCCAGGCAAGAGTACTGGAGTGGGTTGCCGTTGTCTTCTTGGGAAACTAACCCTCAGATCAGATCAGATCAGTTGCTCAGTAGTGTCTGACTCTTTGCGACCCCATGAATCGAAGCACGCCAGGCCTCCCTGTCCATCACCAACTCTCGGAGTTCACTGAGAATTTTGAGCATTACTTTACTAGCGTGTGAGATGAGTGCAATTGTGTGGTAGTTTGAGCATTCTTTGGCATTGCCTTTCTTTGGGATTGGAATGAAAACTGACCTTTTCCAGTCCTGTGGCCACTGCTGAGTTTTCCAAATTTGCTGGCATACTGAGTGCAGCACATTCACAGCATCATCTTTCAGGATTTGGAATAGCTCAACTGGAATTCCATTACCTCCACTAGCTTTGTTCGTAGTGATGCTTTCTAAGGCCCACTTGACTTCACATTCCAGGAGGTCTGGCTCTAGGTCAGTGATCACACCATCGTGATTATCTGGGTCGTGAAGATCTTTTTTGTACAGTTCTGTGTATTCTTGCCATCTCTTCTTAATATCTTCTGCTTCTGTTAGGGAGTACCGAATAGTGAGAACTCACACAAAGGAAACCACTATGATACAAGACCGGGCATCACCCAACCACCAATAGCACCCTCATCTAAACAACAAACAAAGCAAAAATACAATCCCAATCATCAGCAGACAGGATTACCACCTCACTCAGCCTTGCCCATCAGAGTTAAATAAACAAACAAAAACTTAGCACAAATCCCATACTATAAGAAGCTTACACAGACCACTGGACCAACCTCAGAGGGCAGAAACCAAAAGAAAGAAAGAATTCAACCTTGAAGCCTGGGAAAAGGAGACCTCAAACAGAGTAAGTTTAAAAAAATATAGATAATGAAAAGACAGATAAATACTCCACAAATGAAGGAACATACTAGAAACACAGAAGTCCAAATAAATGAAAAGGAAATAGGCAAACTACCTGAAAAGGAATTCAGAATAATGATAGTAAAGATGATCAAAAACCTTGAAAGCAAAATTGAAAAAATGCAAGAATCAATTAACAAAGACCTAGAAGAATTAAAGAATAAACATGCAGAGACAAACAACACAATTACTGATATTAAAAATACTCTAGAAGTATTCTGCTCTAGCAGAATACCTGAAGCAGATGAACAAATCAGTGAGCTGGAAAATAAAATGGTGGAAGTAACTTCTGAAGAGCAGAATAAAGTAAAAAGAATGAAAATAAATGAGAATAGTCTGAGAATATTGAATAGAACTGAGAATATTGAAAAATCTGAGAATAGAACTGAGAATATTGACCTCTAGGACAATATCAAACACACCAACATTTGAATAATAGGGGTCCAGAAGAAGAAGAGAAAAGGAAAGGGTATGAGAAAATTTTTGAAAAGATTATAGTTGAAATTTTTCCCAAAATGGAAAAGGAAATAGTCAATCAAGTCCAAGAGGCACAAAGAGTCCCATACAGGATAAACCCAAGAAGAAACATGCCAAGACACATACTAATCAAACTAACAAAGACTAAACACAAAGAAAGAGTATTAAAAGCAGCAAGGGAGAAGCAACAAGTAACATACAAGGAAAACCCCATATGCTTAACAGCTGATGTTTCAGCAGAAACTCTTCAGGCCAGAAGGGAATGGCAGGATATGTCTTTAAAAAGTACTGAAAGGGAGAAATCTACAGCCAAGATTACTGTACCCGGCAAGGATCTCATTCAAAATTGATGGAGAAATCAAAAGCTTTTCAGACAAGCAAAAGTTAAGAGAATTCAGTACCATCAAACCAGCTTTACAGCAAATGTTAAATGGACTTATATAGTCAAGAAATAGAAGAAAAAAGATCTACAAAAGCAACCCCGAGCAATTAAGAAAATGGCAATAGGAACATATATATCAATAATCACTTTAAATGTAAATGGATTAAATGCTCTAACCAAAAGACAGAGACAGGATGAATGGATACAAAAACATAACCCACATATATGCTGTCTACAAAAAAACCACTTTAGACCTCAAGACACATATAGACTGAAAGTGAGAGGATGGAAAAATATATTCCGTGCAAATGGGGAAGCAAAAAAGCTGGAGTAGCAATCCTCGTATCAGACAAAATAGACCTTAAAATAAAGAAGATTACAAGAGATAAGGAAGAACACTACATAATGATCAAAGGATCAATCCAAGAGGAAGACATAACAATTGTAAATATCTATGCACCCAAAATAGGAGCACCTCAATACATAAGACAAACACTAACAGACATAAAAGGAAAAACTGACAGAAACACAATAATGGTAGGAGACTTTAACACCCCACTCACACTGATGGACAGATCATCAAAACAGAAAATTAATAAGGAAACACAAGTATTAAATGATAATTAGATGAGGTGGATCTCACTGATATCTTCAGGACATTCCATCCAGATGTAGAATACACCTTCTTCTCAAGTGCACATAGACCACATCTTGGGTCACAAATCAAACCTCGGTAATTTAAGAAAATTGAAATTGTATCAGGCATCTTCTCTGACCACAGTGCTATGAGGCTAGATATCAATTACAAGTAAAAAACTGTAAGAAACACAAACACATGGAGATTAAACAACACATTTCTAAATAATAAACAGGTTACTGAAGAAATCAAAAAAAGGGAAATAAAAACATTTCTAGAAACAAATGACAATGAAAACATGACAACTCAAAACCTATGGCATGCAGCAAAAGCCATCCTAAGAGGGAAGTTTATAGCAATACAATCCTACCTCAACAAACCAGAAAAAACATCAAATAGACAGCCTAACTTTACACCTAAAACAACTGGAAAAAGAATAAAAAAATCCAAAAATTAGTAGAAGGAAAAAAATCATAAAGATCTGAGCAGAAATAAATGAAAAAGAAAGAAACAATAGTAAAGATTAATAAAACTAAAAGCTTGTTCTTTGAGAAGATAAACAAAATTGACAAACCTTTAACCAGACTCATCAAGAAAAAAAGAGAGAAGAATCAAATCAACAAAATTAGAAATGAAAAAGGAGAGGTTACAACAGACAATGCAGAAATACAAAGGATTATAAGAGACTATTATGAACAACTATATGGCAATAAAATGGATAACCTGGAAGAAATGGACAGATTCGTAGAAACATTCAATCTTCCAGGACTGAACCAGGAAGAAATAGAAATTATGAACAACCCAATTACAAGCACTGAAATTGAAGCTGTGATCAAAAATATCCCCAAAACCAAAAGCCCATGACTAGATGGCCTCACAGGAGAATTCTATCAAACATTTAGAGAAGAGCTAATGCCTATTCTTCTAAAACTCAAAAAATTGCAGAGGAAGGAACACTTCCAAACTCATTCTCTGAGGCCTCCATCAGCCTGATACCAAAACCAAAGACAACACAAAAAAAGAAAACTAGGGGCCAATATCACTGATGAACATAGATGCAAAAATCCTCAACAAAATTTTAGCAAACAGAATTCAGCAACACATCACAAAGCTCATACACCATGATCAAGCTGGGTTTTTCCAGGAAGGCAAGGATTCTTCAATATACGCAAATCAATCAATGTGATACACCATATTAACAAACTGAAATATAAAAACCACATGATAATCTCAATAGATGCATAAAAAGTCTTTGACAAAATTCAGCACCCTTTTATGATTAAAACTCTTCAAAAAATGGGCAGAGAAGGAACCTACCTCAACATAGTAAAGGCCATATATGATAAGCCTACAGCAAACATTATTTTCAATGGTGAGAAACTGAAAGCATTCCCCCTAAAATCAGGAACAAGACAAGGGTGTCCACTTTCACCACTATTATTCAACATAGCCCTGGAAGTCCTAGTGACAGCAATCAGAGAAGAAAAAGAAATAAAAGGAATCCAGATCAGAAAAGAAGAAGTAAAGCTCTCAGTGTTTGCAGATGACATGATACTGTACATAGAAAATTCTAAAGATAGTATTAGAAAATTACTAGAGCTAATCTGTGAATTTAGCAAAGTTGCCAGATACAAAATCAATACACAGAAATCACTTGCATTTCTATATACTAGCAATGAAAAATCAGAAAGAGCAATTAAGGAATCAATCCCATTCACCACTGCAAAAAAAAAGAATTAAATATCCAGGAGTAAACTTACCTAAGGAGACAAAAGAACTATACACAGAAAATTATAAGACACTGATGAAAGAAATCAAAGACAACATAAACAGATGGAGAGATATTCCATGTTCCTGAGTAGGAAGAATCAATATTGTGAAAATGACTATACTACCAAATGCAATCTACAGATTCACCGCAATCCCTATCAAATTACCAATGGCATTTTTCACAGAACTAGAACGAAAAAATTCACGATTTATATGGGAACACAAAAGACCCTAAATAGCCAAAGCAGTCCTGAGAAAGAAGAATGGAGGAATCAATCTTCCTGACTTCAGATTATACTACAAAGCTACAGTTATCAAGACAGTACAGTACTGGCACAAAAACAGAAATATAGACCAATGAAACAAGATAGAAAACCCAGAAATAAACCCATGTTCCTATGGGTACCTTACTTGTGACAAAGGAGACAAGAATATACAATGGGACAAAGACAGTCTCTTCAATAAATGGTGCTGGGAAAACTGGACAGCTACATGTAAAAGAATGAATTAGAACACTTCCTAACACCATACACAAAGATAAACTCAAAATGGATTAAAAACCTAAATGTAAAACCAGAAACTATAAAACTCTTAGAGGAAAACATAGGCAGAACACTCAGTGACATAAATCAAAGCAAGATCCTCTATGACCCACCTCCTAGAGTAATGGAAATAAAAATAAAAGTAAACAAGTGGGACCTGATTAAACTTACAAGCTTTTACGCAGCAAAGGAAACTATAAGCAAGGTGAAAAAACAACCCTCGGAATGGGAGAAAATAATAGCAAATGAAACAACTGACAAAGGATTAATTTCCAAAATATATAAACATCTGATACAACTCAATACCAGGAAAACGAACAACCCAATCAAACAGTGGGGAAAAAACCTAAACAGACATTTCTTCAAAGAAGACATACAGATGGCTAACAAACACATGAAAAGATGTTCAACATTGCTCATTACTGCTGCTGCTGCTGCTAAGTCACTTCAGCTGTGTCTGACTATGTGCGACCCCGTAGATGGCAGCCCACCAGGCTCCCCGTCCCTGGGATTCTCCAGGCAAGAACACTGGAGTGGGTTGCCATTTCCTTCCCCAATGCATGAAAGTGAAAAGTAAAAGTGAAGTCGCTCAGTCGTGTCTGACTCTTTGTGAGAGAGAAACGCAAATCAAAACCGCAATGAGATATCACCTCAAACAGGTCAGAATGGCCATCATCAAAAAGTCTACAAAAAATAAATGCTGGAGAGGGCATGGAGAAAAGGGAACACTCTTGCACTGTTGGGAATGTAAATTGTACAGCCACTATGGAAGATGGTATGGAAATTCCTTAAAAAACTAGGAATAAAAACACCATATGACCCAGCAATCCCACTCCTAGGCATATACCCTGAGGAAACCAGGGTTGAAAAAGACACATGTATCCCATTATTCCCTTGGACTGCAAGGAGATCCAACCAGTCCATTCTAAAGGAGATCAGTCCTGGGTGTTCTTTGGAAGGACTGATGCTAAAGCTGAAACTCCAGTACTTTGGCCACCTCATGCGAAGAGTTGACTCATTGGAAAGGACTCTGATGCTAGGAGGGAAAGGAGGAGAAGGGGACAACAGAGGATGAGATGGCTGGATGGCATCACCGACTCGATGCACATGAGTTTGGGTGAACTCTGGGAGTTGGTGATGGACAGGGAGGCCTGGCATGCTTCGATTCATGCGGTCGCAGAGTCAGACATGACTGAGCGACTGAACTGAAACTGAACTGATCCCATTATTCATTGCAGCACTATTTACAATAGCTAGAACATGGAAGCAAACTAGATGCCCATCCAAAGATGAATGGATAAATAAGTTGTGGTACATATACACAGTGGAATGTTGCTGCTAAGCTGCTAAGTCACTTCAGTCGTGTCTGACTCTGTGCGACCCCATAGACGGTAGCCCACCAGGCTCCACCATCCCTGGGATTCTCCAGGCAAGAACACTGGAGTGGGTTGCCATTTCCTTCTCCCACGCACAAAAGTGAAAAGTGAAAGTGAAGCCGCTCAGTCATATCCGATTCTTAGCGACCCCATGGACTGCAGCCTACCAGGCTTCTCCATCCATGGGATTTTCCAGGCAAGAGTACTCAGCCATAAAAAGGAATGCATTTGAATCAATTCTGATGAGGCGGATGAACCTAGAACCTATTATACAGAGTGGAGTCAGAAAAAGAAAGATAAATATCATATTCTAATGAACATATACAGAATCTAGAAAAATGGTTCTTAAGAATTCACTTATAGGACAGCAATAGAGAAACAGACACAGAGAATAGACTTATGGACATGGGGAGAGGGGAGGTGCGGGTGAGATGTATGGAAAGAGTAACATGGAAACTTACATTACCATGTGTAAAATAGATAGCAAATGGGAATTTGCTGTATGGCTCAGAGAACTCAAACAGGGGCTCTGTATCAACCTAGAGGGGTGGGATGGGGAGGGAGATGGGAAGGAGATTCAAGAGGGAGGGGATATATGTATATCTATGGCTGATTCATGTTGAGGTTTGACAGAAAACAACAAAATTCTATAAAGCAATTATCCTTCAATAAAAAAAAAGAAGCTATCATCTTAAAATAATGATCTATATTTCAATAGGACTCTCAGTTGAAATATAGAAGCTAACTGTTTAGGAAACAGAGAAAAAGAGAGAGGGGGAGGGAAGAAGGAAAGAAGGAAGAGAAAGGAAGAAAAGAAGGAAGGAAGGAAGAAAAAGTTCAGTGGCCAAAAATTAGTGGAGAGGGTTGGAGAACCACGTTTAGCACTAAACTTCCAAAAGCAGGGAGTGCTCTGAGCTCCTCCGCTGAAACCATCACAAGAACATCACGGCCCCTGCACTGCTACTTACGATCTGAAGGGACCACGGGTGTTTTCAATTTGGTGCATATAGCCGGCGTCTCCTGCAAGGCTCCAGACGCTTGCCAGAATGGACTCCTGACCAGGATCCAGACCAGACACCCACCACCGTCACCCAAGCCAGGGGCACCTGCCATCCCCTCCGTGCAGAATGAACTCTGCCCAGCATGTCCTTCCTGAGACCACTTACTTCCAAGTTGGAATCTCCAGCTGACGCTCCTAGTGGACAGGAGGGTCTGCGCTCGGGCTTCAAAGGAAGACGGGAAGGAAGTTTACTGGCATCTCCACGGGATGGTAAGACTCCAACACGGGAGTCTTTTAGACTTTAGTCTTTTACAAATCTTTTAGTCTTTAAGACCGGAGAAGGCAATGGCAATCCTTTGTACTCTTGCCTGGAAAATCCCATGGACAGAGGAGCCTGGTGGGCTGCAGGCCATGGGGTCACGAAGAGTCGGACACGACTGAGCGACTTCACTATCACTTTTCACTTTCATCCATTGGAGAAGGAAATGGCAACCCACTCCAGTGTTCTTGCCTGGAGAATCCCAGGGGCAGGGGAGCCTGGTGGGCTGCCGTCTATGGGGTCGCACAAAGTCGGACATGACTGAAGCAATTTAGCAGCAGCAGCAGTCTTTAAGACATTTTTCAGATATGCAGGGTTATACTCCAAAGTTCCTGGCAGCAAGAAACCGCAAAGCTCAAAGACATCAAGAACATTTCAAATGTATATACTGCCTTTTGGTTCCAAAACTCACAAGCTTATCAGGTAAAATCTGAAAATGCCCCCGCCCCGCTCCAGGAGGGCAAGGAAGGACCAAAGAAAGACACAAACCGCGCCAGGCTGGCAGATGGCCATTTTAATGAAAGAGGACACGTACAAAAGAGGCTCGTCCTGGCGCCACAAGCCTTTTAGGTCTCAGAACCACCGCCAAAATCCTCAAACTTTCCAGGGCGGTCTTTTCAGTGTTCAGTCTGGTAGACTGTGCAGGTGCTCTCAATAACACACCACTCTCCCTAGCCTGCATCCTGGAAAATGGCTCCAGGTGTGGCAAGGATGGGTAGAGTGTGCTTTCCAACGACACGAGTGGGGGTTGGGGGGTTAGTTCAGGGGTCGACGGGCAGTCACGTGCTGCCCTCTTAATGACCTCCTCCAACACCGCCGGCAATTTTAGAGCCCTGGCCCCATTTCTTAAAAGAAAGAATATAATACTCAGTGTCCATGCTCCAGATTACATAAAACATGAAGAAAGGGGAAAAAAAAAAACTCTTACACAAAAACTCAGGACGATTTCTTCTTAAAGAAAGACTACCCTTAAATTGCCTTTAACCAACATAATGACTTAAAGTTACAGAAGAGTGGATACGTAGAAGCACAGCATCCAAGAGCTAAAGTGCTGAAGGTATAAAATAATTCTTTGTCCACCTTTCTAGCACCAAACGTTTCACTGTGGATCAGTGTCTATGCGTTGAAACTTATACTTGCAGAAAAAATATTTTTAAGAGTCAATAGGCAATGTACTTAGAGTACACAGGAAAACACTGTATCTGTTTCATAAAAATGAGGGTTACCTTCTTAGTCACAGGATCCAAACTGCTATTTCTGTTTCTTAATAGAAATACTGTGTTCTCAAAAATTACATGCTGCTTTGAAAAGGGCTTAATTTCTAATCAGGGATTATTTTCTGGTTTGAAAGAATCTGTTTCAGAAATGTAAAGTATCACAGACTGGCATGAAAGATAAGGTTAATTGAGATATTTCTGTGTGAACTGCTAACTAGTTGGAGAACTTGAAACCTGACTGATAATAGATATTTACTAAATATCTGTTATGATGTCCTTAAGTAAACAAAATCTAGAAATCCTTCATATGATTGCAATATGGCATAAAATGAAACAAGGCATTAAATGAAAACTGGATGAATTTCAAATCCATTGTTTCTTAAAAATATATTCAGTTCAGTTCAATATTAGAGATTAATATAATATATAAATTTATTTTCCTAATCTAACTATAGTCCCATAATCCAATGATAGATTGGTTCTGACTTTATAAAGTTACCAGAAGTGTATGTCAAGGTCAATATATTTTTGAAACAAACCAACCTGATTTTCTCTATAACATCACTCAGATTTCAGGGCTGTAGGAGTATATTAGTTTAACCAGGCTATGTTCACAGAGCAGTTTATGACACACCCAAACTGACAATCCTCAAAATCTCACAAAATGAGAATTTGTGCACTAATCAAACTGAATTTGTGTGTAGTAGAAAAACAATTATGTAAGTAAACTATAAAACAAGGAAAATAGGTTTGGTTTCTTTTTTCCATTTTTAATGCTATTAGCAAAGGGACCTGTGTTATGATGAGCCAAATGCTCTAAGTGAATATAACAGTCTCTGGAAATAAATTAGGTGCATCGGGAAGCTACATTAACTCTTTCTGCACTCAGGAGTACCATTTGTTGCCTGGGGACATCCATACAGGATAACCTGGATACAAAAAGTGCTAGGGGACACACTGATTATCACCGTTAACCACTATCTTTCCATTATGGTATTTTTCTGAAGCAAATGTTCAATTTTCCATGTTGACAGTTTTTCATGTGTTATATTTTATCTGATTATGTAATAAAGACTTTTGGTCATCTAAGAGTTCAGAAAGTTCAGGGAATCCATAATGATGGAAAGAGTTGAAAATAATAGATAAAATTCTAGAAGAATTGATCAATTTACTCAAAAGATAAGAATGTTGAAGGCAATTTTAGGACAGTCCTGAAATACCTGAGGTTGTAATGTATAGGCGATATTCTGCACAGAAATAGTAATTAGCTGTTCTTTATCTCCACTGTGGATAGAAAAAGGAAAAAAAATCTTGACAGTAATATGAGGGGTTTGGTTTAAAAATAAGGAAAAAATATCTTGACAGTGTTTTCGTGAAGCTGTTATTATTTTCTTCTCATCAAAAAAGATATATATAGTCTATGCAGAAAGGTTTTTAAAGTGGAAAAATAAAATCAAGGAATAAAAATCACACGTAATCTTATTACCTGAAGATAACCCTTCCCTTTTCGCTCAGCTGGTAAAGAATCCACCTGCAATGTGGGAGACCTGGGTTCGATCCCTGGGTTGGGAAGATACCCTGGAGAAGGGAACGGCTACCCACTCCAGTATTCTGGCCTGGAGAATTCAATGGACTGTACAGTCCATGGGGTCACAAAGAGTTGGACACGACTGAGAGACTTTCACTTCACTTTAACCCTGATAAGATGAAACATTGGTGTATATTTTTTCAGCTATATACCTATGTTTACACACATTTGTGATATTTTGGTTGTGATTTTTTTCATGGGAAGTATCTTCAAATCTATAAATATGCTTCTGCATGTGTGTGTGCTCAGTCACTACTTCATGTCTGACTCTTTGTGACCCCATGGGCTGTAGCCTGCCAGGCCTCCTCTGTCTGTGAGATTCTCCAGGCAAGCATACTGGTTGCCATTCATTTCTCCACGAGATGGTCCCCACCTAGGGATTGAACGTGCATTTCCTGCATTAGCAGGTGGATCCTTTACCATTGAGCCACCGAGGACATCCAAATATGCTTCTAAAACATGATTTTTTTTTTTTTAGCTTCTTGTTTTTAAAAATTGTGTTTGGCTGTGCTGGGTCTTAGTTGCTGCACCTGGGATCTTTTAGTTGTGCCATGTAGGATCTAGTCGAAGAAGGCAATGGCAGCCCACTCCAGTACTCTTGCCTGGAAAATCCCATGGGTGGAGGAGCCTGGAAGGGGTTGCTAAGGAGGAGCCATGGGGTTGCTAAGAGTCTGACAAGACTGAGCGACTTCACTTTCACATTTCACTTTCATGCATTGGAGAAGGAAATGGCAACCCACTCCAGTGTTCTTGCCTGGAGAATCCCAGGGACAGGGAAGCCTGGTGGGCTACCGTCTATGGGGTTGCACAGAGTCGGACACGACTGAAGCAACTTAGCAGCAGCATCTAGTACCCTGACCAGGAATCAAAACCAGTCCTCCAGCCTTAGCACCTCAGAGCCTTAACCACTGGACCACCAGGGAAGTCCCCAATGTGATGTTTTTGCTTCATCATTATATTTCATAGATGTGCCATAAATAATATGTCACATATCTCACATTTCTGCTGTATATTGTTTTGCTAATATTTAATGCCACAATGAATAACCCCCTACAATAAAATGCTTGTGCACATGTTTGAACTTTTTCCTTGGTTGTAAATTCACAGAATATGCAGATTTGATGGGGATACATATTTTGTTTCATTCTATAAAGTTAACCTTTAGAATGATTGTTCCAATTTAACTCCTAACAGCAAATGTAGGAATATTCTTGGTCTACTTGGGCTTGTATTTCTTTAATTTCTGGTTTCCTCTGTATTGTTTTAGTAGTTGTGTTAACTCTCTTTAGTAAACTGACCACTCATTTTTCCAATAGTTGCTCTGATCCCACTTTCAGGATTTTGTAAATGTTCACTATGTATTTAATTTCCTAGTTTATAGTTTACTTTTTCCTTTATTAATCATTTTAATATGTTTTTTCCCTGTTTGTAGTTTCTCTCTCTTTTCTCTTCCTTTCAGCCCATGTTCTAGTTAATATTCAGCTATATTTTCAAGTAATTCTATTCATTTTTAATGTTGAATTATCATTGTGTTGAGAGGCATGAAGCAGAGTTCTAACTTCGTCTTCTCAAATAGTTAACCAAATATATTCACCTATAAGTAACCCATATTTGTTCTGCTAACTGTAACTGCAACCCAAGAATATTTCCAAAATATTTCCATGGACATGAGTCTATGTCTGAGTTTTGCAATTTGTTCTACTAATTTGTCTTTTTGTCAGCACTACATTATTATAACAACTAGATTTTGAAATACATTTTAATATCTAGCTATTTATGTTAATTCCATTTTTCTGTTTTTATTTTTTCAAAGTTACTTTGATTATATGTGTTGTATGTGAACTTTAGTTTCAAAAGTGTAATTCATTTAATATTTTTAGTGCAATTGAACTGGGAATATGCATTCACTTGGTATTCGTATTTCAATGTCTTCTTTACACTCAACATGTAACTACTGGGGAAAAAAATGGAAAGACAACTGAAAATACATTAAAAAAAAAAAATAGTTGGAGCTAAGAACTTGCTCCACTTTGGACCCAGGGTCAGCTCTTGTGAGTTGAAGGTAACCAAAATGTTCCATTTGAGATGAGGGTCTGAAGTTAGGTCTGTAGTTTGAAGTTAAAATAGGGACATTAAAAAAGATAAAAGGAGGATGTCTTCCAGGAAATTTTCTGTGGGTAAGTGTTATGGATTGAGCTGTGTCCCCTACCACAAAACGCATACATTGAGGTGCTAAGCCCTATGACCTTTAAAGAAGCAGTCAAGTTAAAGTGAGGTCAAAGTGGGGTGTCCCTAATCTGATTGGTATCCCCACTGAAAAAGGGCAGATTTTGGAGACACATGCACATGGGGAGAGCACCTTGTGCAGATAAAAGCAGTGATGATCTGATGCTTGTAAAATTCAAGAAATGCCAAAGATTTCCAGGAAACCACAAGAAGCTAGGAAAGAGGCATGGAACAGATTCTTCCCTAGAACCTTCCTAAAGAATCATCACTGTCAGCACCTTGGTCTCCGACTTCTAGAACCCAGACCTGTGAGACAATAAATCTCTGTTTACTTCACCTAATCTGTAGTACTTTTCTTAGGCAGCCCTAGCAAACAAATACGCTGTGATATAGAACAAATGAACAAAGCTAGTGGAGATGAGGGAATTCCAGTTGAGCTGTTTCAAGTCCTAAAAGATGATAATATGCCAGCAAATTTGGAAAACTCAGCAGTGGCCACAGGACTAGAAAAGGTCAATTTTCATTCCAGTCCCAAAGAAAGGTAATGGCCAAAGAATGTTCAAGATACCGCACGATTGCACTTGTCTCACATGCTAGCAAAGTAATGCTCAAAATTCTCCAAGCCAGGCTTCAACAGTACATGAACTGTCAACTTCCAGATGTTCAAGCTGGATTTCAAAAGGCAGAGGAGCTAGAGATCAAATTGCCAACATCTGTTGGATCACTGAAAAAGCAAGAGAGTTCCAGAAAAACATCTACTTCTGCTTTTATGACTACGCCAAAGCCTTTGACTGTGTGGATCACAACAAACTGTGGAAAATTCTTCAAGAAATGGGAATACCAGACCACCTGATCTGCCTCCTGATAAATATGTGTGCAGGTCAAGAAGCAACAGTTAGAACTGGACATGGGACAACAGACTGGTTCAAAATTTGGAAAGGAGTATGTCAAGGCTATATATTGTCACCCTGTTCATTTAACTTCTATGCAGAGTACATCATGTGAAATGCCAAGCTGGATGAAGCGCAAGCTGGAATCAAGATTGCCAGGAGAAATATCAACAACCTCAGATATGAAGATGATACCACTCTGATGGCAGAAATCAAAGAGGAACTAAAGAGCCTCCTGATGAAGGTGAAAGAGGAGAGTGAAAAAGTGGGCTTAAAACTCAACATTCAGAAAACTAAGTTCATGGCATCTGGTCTGATTACTTCATGACAAATAGAAGGGGAAAAAGTGGAAACAATGACAGATTATATTTTGTTGGGCTCCATAATCACTGTGGATGGTGACTGCAACCATGAAATTAAAAGACACTTGATCCTCAAAAGGAAAGCTACAACAAACCTAGACAGTGTATTAAAAAGCAGAGACATTACTTTGCTGACAAAAGTCCATATAGTCAAAGCTATGGTTTTCCCAGTAGTAGTCGTGTACGGATGCTAAGAGTTATGCTGTAAAGAAAGCTGAGCACCAAAGAATTGATGCTTTTGAACTATGGTGTTGGAGAACACTCTTGAGAGTCCCTTGGACTGCAAGGAGATCAAACCAGTCAATCCTAAAGGAAATCAGCCCTGAATATTCATTGAAAGGACTGATGCTGAAGCTGAAGTTCCAATAATTTGGCCACGATCCTGATGCTGGGAAAGATTAAAGGCAGGAGGAGGAGGGGACGACAGAAGATGAGACAGTTGGATGCCATCACCTACTCATGGACGTGAGTTTGAGCAAGCTCCAGAAGTTGGTGATGGACAAAGAAGCCTGGCGTGCTGCAGTCCATGAGGTCACAAAGAGTCAGACACAAATAAATGACTGAATTTGGAAGACAAAGACATAGTCTATTGATCAGAAACCTAGCCAGGACAGCTGAGAGTTTGGTGACTGTATCTATGATATACCCAGAGCCAGAAAACAGCATTTATAAGTTGTGACTCTGGCTTGAGGGTCAGAGGGGAAGGGAGGACAGGAAGCACATACAAAACTAAAAAACAGCTAGATAGCTGAGAAGACGGGAGAGAAGAAAATGAACACTCAAAATGATTCAACAAATGAAAACTTCAAAACGTTATACAATCATAACCTGATAAAGATAGGTAACAGAATTTAAAAATCAGATCATGAATTCTGCTCAACTGAAATGGAAATGTACATTACCATATGTAAAATAGATAGCCAGTGGGAACTTGCTGTTTGACTCAGGGAACTCAAACCAGGGATCTGTAACAACCTAGAGGGGTGGGGTGGAAAGGGGGTTGAGAGGGAGGTTCAGGGGGGAGGGGACATATGTGTACCTTGGCTGATTCATGTTGATGTTTGGCAGAAACCAACACCATTTTGTAAAGCAATTATCCTTCAATTTAAAACATTAATTACTTTTAAAAAATTTCAAATATGTACATAAAGCTCAACAAGATAAAATTAAGCCAAAATACTTAAAAGATCAACTTTAATGAAGAAACAAAAATGGGTATAAAAATTTAGAAGTCTTAAATATGAATAATAATCTTTGAATTAAAGGACTATGTAAGAAAAAAATCTCCAAACTAGACTTGATTGAAGAGAGAAGAAAAACAGTAATAATATATGTACTCCCAAATCAATACACAGATAAATAGGTAATAAATATGAAAGGTACAATTAGGATACATAGGTTACAAGACTGAAAGACTGCAAAGTATGTTCAACCAGCTTCAGAAGGAAAAAAGAGAATGGCAGAGAAACTGTACCTGTCAAGAGCAGAATTGAAAATTTCCAGAATTTTTAAAAAATATAACATCTCAGATCAAACGTTTGCTACAGGAACTGAACGGCATAGAAACATAAATTCAGACTTAGGCACAACCTTGTAAAGCTTCAAATTGTCAAAGATTTTCATTAAAAAAATTCTTAAAACTTACCGGGGGAAAAAGATTACCTACAAAGGATTGCAAATTAGCCTGAAGCTGACTTCTTAACAGTAGTAATAAAAGCTAAAAAATAATAGAACAATATTTTCAAAGTACGAAGAGAAAGAACACAGTGTTACACTCATCTAAATAGTCATTTTAGAGCAAAAGGCAAAATAAAGGCATTTCAAATACATGAATATAAGTAAGAGTTTACAGCTCACAGATCCTCATTCAAATAATTTTTAATAATGTAAGCCCAGAGGGATAATAGAGACTAAAACAACATCAGTAAGTGAAAACACTGATAAAATTATGTTAGAAATTTTAATTAATAGTTGATACTAAAACTAATAATTTTTTGATAAAAGTAAATCTCTAGGAAATAGTGTGTGTGTGTATATATATATATATATACACACACACATACTGTATATATAAAAGGATTTTAAACAGGAGTTAAAGCCTCCTAAAAACTTAAGCACAGCTGATCCAACTTCACTGTAACTAATCAGTATTAGTCATGAGTCTTCCAATCACCCAGCGTTGACCCCTGAGCGTCAGTCTGAGCTTCCCCCCATTTGTTCTTCACATCCAATCAGATAACAAGCTCTTGCTGTATAATTCTACAATATCTCTTTTGCTATCTATTCCTTCATATTTCCATGGCCATCACTTATTTAAATTCTCATTTCATCTCTGCTGTAGGCAAGGTTTAACTCAATAATCTTCATCCCTTGGTGTTGCACTGTTTACATTTTGTGACAAAATAGACTTTGCAGATGGAATTAAGGTGGTTAATGTGCCATCCTTAAAGAAATGGCCTTGATTATCTGAATGGACCCAATATAATCACATGGGCACTTAAAAGCAGGACAAAAAAGCATAAGAGTCGATCAAAAAGATGTCACAGATAAGAAGCAGGAGGGATTCAAACCATGAAAAAACTTGATCCACTATTACTATCTTTGAAGATAAAGTCAGGAAATGAAGTTGGGTTCTAAAAGATGAGAATGACTGCCTGAGCAGCAGCCAGCAAGGAAACAGAGACCTCAGTCTTATAACCCCAAGAACTACAATTCTTGCCAACAACCAGAATGAGCCCAGAAGCAGACTTTTCACTGGAGCCTGTGAAAAGAATGAAGCCTTGATGACACCTTGATTTTGATCGATGGAATTTCTGACCTACAAAATCGTGGGATAACAGATTAATGTTGTTTTAGGCTGATAAATACATTTGCTGTATTTGTTACAGCAGCAAAATTAAGCTAAATCTCCCAACTTTTCTTATTTTTATGCTCTTCTGCCTTTAAGTCAATTTTCTCCACCAGTTCAAGATTAAACATACACACACACACACACACACACAGACACACACACTAAACATCATAACATACTGCTATTCTTCTTAAAACTTTAAATATTTTTATTGCTTATCATATTTATTATTCTCAGCCTCAAATAAGGCCATCAACGAAATGACAAAAACTCTTCTTTTTACATTTCTCTCTGCCAAGAATATACATTAGAACCAGCTAAAGGAAGAGACATATAGAGCCGAATCTAGAAGCGTTCCAAGTGCAAAGCTCCAGTCAGCCTTAGGGTGAGTTATTTTCTGGCATTGAGATGTGAGAATACACTCAGAGGACTAGCAAACCAGAGAGCTCCCAAGAACTTTAGTGTCCAGGGTTTTTATTCAGGCTTCATAATGCAGGCACAATTGACTGAATCATTGCCCATGTCATTGAACTCCATCTCTAACCCCCCCCTCTCTCTGGAGGTCAGGCCAATAACATGTGCCCCCATGTAGAGAAGATCACCTGGAGAAAGAAATAACAATCCACTCCAGTATTCTTGCCTGGAAACTCCCATGGACAGAGGAGCCTGGCCAGCTACAGTCCAGGAGTTCCAAGAGTCAGACACGATTTAGCAACTGAACAGTGATAGCAACCAAGTCTCAACCCTCTAATCTCACTGTTGGTTTTTCTGGTGTGGCAAGCCCCATCCTAAGTCTATTTCTGAGCATAAACTATCCAGGGACCTACTATAAGTTAACTCTTAGCATAAACTATCAAAAATGATCTACGGGACCCACCATGAATAATAAAGACACTCCTATTCAAGGGTTAGAGATTACCTCCAGGAGCCATGATAAAGATCACACTTCTCTCTGGAGTCCAAATTTCTTACTACCCAGTCTCCCACCACTCTGGCATCCTATACTCCCACAGAACTGGAGTGCTCATTGCTCTGCACTTTTCCTGATACCCACCTTTGACTCACTGCTGCTGCTGCTAAGTCGCTTCAGTCGTGTCCAGCTCTGTGCGATCCCATAGATGGCAGCCCACCAGGCTCCCGTGTCCCTGGGATTCTCAAGGCAAGAACGCTGGAGTGGGTTGCCAATTCCTTCTCCAGTGCATGAAAGTGAAGAGTGAAAGTGAAGTCGCTCTGTCGTGTCTGACCCTCAGCGACCCCATGGACTGCAGCCTACCAGGCTCCTCCTTCCATGGGATTTTCCAGGCAAGAGTATTAGAGCGGGGTGCCATTGCCTTCTCCGACCTTTGACTCACAGTATTCCTCAATTTAGAAGGACCTCCCTCTAATGTCTTTCCTAAAAATATGTATTTAAGTAGTCTTCAGGACCTAGATAAAATGCTAGATTATTCATCAATTGTTTCTAATGCCAACAATGAGAGGCATCACTGTCTCCTGTGTATCCCTACCAAATTTTCTGGCAATTCGTTAAGCAGCTTTCCCCTTCCCTTTTCGTTATTTTAGTGAATTCTGAACTTGTTTTATCTCATCTCCGTTTACACCCACCTTATCTTTATACTGTAAGCTTTTCTAGTATATCAAGGTGGGATATATCTGTCTTACTCATTTGTTTCCTATATAGTTGCTGCATAATTTATAGTTGTGGAATTGTATGTACAACACAGACACTGCTCAGGAGGCATGTCATTCTAATACCCACTAAAACAATTCATCCTTGAATGGAGCAAGTTAGATAGCTGTCATCTTGAGAAGCGGGACTAAAAGACGTGCGAATGGGGATGGTGTCTCAAAAAAGAGGTGCTGAAAAGTCTGTAGAAAGACACTTCCACAGAAAGTTGTTATAATAGACTAGCCTCTGAGGTATGAAGCGACTTAGTATGCACTGAGGTATACCAAGTGATGGGTGATGGCAATGGAGGTTTTGATGATTGTGGGGTATGTGTGTCTCAAAGAAAAAGGGTAGAAACACTTTAAACGTGTTTATCCAATGTCCTATAGTTTACGGTTTATCTTCAGTGTTCTGATGGTGCAAAATTACTTCCAAAGCATGTCAAAGGACTTGCAAGTGAAAAAGTATGCAAACAGTAAAAGTACTCCAAGCATGACAGCTTTATAGAATTTCGTAAGTAGTATGGAGGGCATGGCAAAGCCAGCATCCTCATTCCTCTCCTGCGTTTTACTGCCTGACCCACTCAGTTGCAGCTGTTTTCATGGAGGGGTGTTCTGGCCACTTCTGCAGACTGCCCTGCCTGGTTCTGCATACAGCTGGGCAGATGTTAGGACCAGAAGCAACCAACAGACAACATGGTAGGACTTGCAAATGTAATTTCAGAGCAGCATTGTTTGTGGAGTCAATAAGGTGTTAGTTGCTAAGTTGTGTCCGACTCTTGTGACCCCACAGACTGCAGCCCACCAGGCTCTTCGGTCACTGGGAATCTCCTGACAAGAATAATGGAGTGGGTTGCCATTTCCTTCGCCAGGGGATCTTCCTGATCCAGGGATCGAACCCAAGTCTCCTGCATTGCAGTCAATAATAGACACAATTAAATGCTCACTGTAATTGGAGATTAGCTAAACAAATTATGACAAATCTATTAAATAGAAAACTAGGCATAATTAATAGACGCTAGAGTCTATGTCTGACAGAAACATTTTCCAAAACATTGAAAAGTTAAAAAAGGTAAGGAATATTATGTACACCTATTTGTGTAAAAGATATTTTGTATACTTGCTTGCATGTCAAATGTTTTGAAGCATTATAAATATGCTCTTAATAATGACTGTCCCCCGCAAAGCAGTGCAAGGGGATGTGGGACTGTGGAAGATTTTTCCCTTTCTATATTTCTGTACTGTGTTGTTTTTAAATGATGAGCATGCACTATTTTACTTTGTAAAAGCTTTAGTCATTTTACAACTTTGCTTTATTGCACTAGCCCTTAATTTCCATTTTACTCATTTTTCTGTATTTGACTAATTTGCCCATCAAAAATCCCCATATGAATTCTGTGGCAGCAAAGATGAAAACAAATTACTTAGGCATAATCTTATTTTACCTCTAAGGTGCTTGTAATAATGGAAATAAAAGGTGTGAAACATGTTAATACTGTATGTTTAAGATTAAAATCTTTTAGACAGAAATCTTTATGATTCCTTTAAATAGGTCCCTTCTAAGTCATGTGAAAGTCTTTGTTTTGACAGATAATTTTCTGTTCATGTTTAAAATCTACTCCATTTCTAAGGTTTTTTTTTTTCTCTCCATCTGTGGAAAATGAGTCACTAAAAAAGTTAACCTAACATTTTCTTCTTGAACACATTGAAAGATTAATAATCTTTACTTTTGTTAAGTAAGAAAGTCAATCTAATTTAGATAACCTAGGATCATATTTCTTTCTATAGAATTAACAGACCAAGTGATATTCTATAATTATGTCTAGAATGTCCTCTATGTTTACTAATACATGTCTATATGGTTAAAACTAAATTTCCAGGAAAAAAATATGTATGTTACTCTAGAATTTTATCTGAGCCCAGTGGTGATTTTCTTAGGATGCCATTTGGTGGGGGGAAAAAAGAGTTTATCTTTCATTATGGTATTTATGCATCTTATAGCTTTTATGCTTACTTTGCTCTCCCTGATACTGCTAGTATAAAACCAGATTTTATTAATAATAGCATTAAGTGATTACAACATGAACAGTGTTAGCAGTAATACTTAGTAGTAGAAACTGGTAAACAATGCAGATATATACCACTAAGCACTAAATGTTTTCTATCTAAATGATTTTAAAAGTGAGAGAGTGAAAAGAAAGTAACAGGTTCTGAGTATCTACATGTACTAGACATTCTGTCTGGCTCTTTTTAAAAATCTAACGTCTCTCTTTTATTTTATTGAAATATAATTGCTTTACAATGTTGCTATTTCTGCTCTACAACAACATGAATCAGCCATACATATATTCCCTCCCTTTTGGGCCTCCCTCTCAGTCCCCCATGCCACCCCACCCCTCTAGGGGATCACAGAGCATCAAGCTGAGCTCCCTGTGCTGGCAACTTCCCACTAGCTATCTGTTTTACGCATGGTAATATATACGGGCTTCCCAGGTGACTCAGTGATAAAGAATCTGCCTTCCAATGTAGGAGACACATTGGAGAAGGAGGAGATCCATGGGTCAGGAAGATCTTCTGGAGAAGGAAATGGCAACCCACTGCAGTACTCTTGCTTGGGAAATCCCATGGACAGGGAAGCCTGGCAGACTACAGTCCATGGGGTTACAAAAGTATCAGACACACCTGAGGAAATGAACAACTCCAGCAAGTGTATATACGTCAGCGCGACTCTCTCAATCCTTCTCACCCTCTGCTCTCCCCACTGTGTCCACAAGTATGTTTTCTATGTCTGTGCCTCCATTTCTGAGATGGGTATTTTAGCCGTCCTCTCAGGTCATGGCAGGAGGCAGAGAGGGACTTAGCAGCATTGTTGTTGTTGTTCAGTTGCTAAGTTGTTTCCAACTCTTTGCGACCCCATGGGCTGCAGCATGCCAGGCTTCCTTGTCTTTCACTATCTCCCGGGGTTTGCTCAGACTCATGTCCACTGAGTCGGTGATGCTGTCTAAACATCTCATCCTCTTTTGCCCCCTTCTCCTTTTCCCTTCAGTTTTTCCCAGCATTGGGGTCTTTTCCAATGTGTCCATGCTTCATATCAGGTGGCCAAAGTATCAGAGCTTCAGCTTCCCCATCAGTTCTTTCAGTGAATATTCAGGGTTGATTTTCTTTAGGAGTGACTGGTTTCATTTTCTTGCTGTCCAAGGGACTCTCAAGAGTCTTCACCAGCACCACAATGTGAAAGCATCGATTCTTTGGTGCTCAGCCTTCTTTATGGTCCAACTCTCACATCCATACATGACTACTAGAGAAACCATAGCTTTGACTGTATGGCCCTTTGTCAGCAAAGTGATGTCTCTGCTTTTTAATACTCTGTCTAAGTTTATGATAATTTTTAAGTCTCCAGTTTAGGGCATATAACTGAAAAGATACTAGGGTTCTTACTGATTGGCTTATTGGTTTGTTTTGAATTAGGATTTTATTTTAGCTTATTCCATGTTGGAGTCACAAAATCCCCTACATACTTATTTCACCTCACTAAGAGTAAAGAGAATATCAGAGGTCACCAGCATGCTTAGCAACAGCACCAACACCTATACCTACTCCTTGAAATCACCTACTCTCTGGCTGTCTATTCACAGACATGATTTCATGTAATGCCCATAGCAGCATGACCAGGATTTCACATGAGAAGATTCTGAGGCACAGAGAAGTAATTTCATGGTACTTAGTGGAGTAATTATGGCTTCCCAGATGGCACCATGGTAAAGAAGCTGCCTACTGATGTAGGAGATGCTAGAGGTGTGGGTTCGATCCCTAGGGGATCCGGAAGATCCCCTGGAGCAGGAAATGGCAACCCACTCCAGTATTCTTGCCTGGAAAATTCCATGAACAGAGGAGCCTGGCAAGCTACAGTCCATAGGGTTGCAAAGAGTCAGATACAACTGAGTGAGCACACTACGAGTGGAGCAATTACGATCCAAGTCTACCACCGACTGACCCCGAATCACCTTGTCTTTCTGTTCTGCCAGGATCGCCTGCCATTTTTCTTGAATTTGTAAGCAAGGGAAAGGGGAAAGTTCGGTGCTCTGCCTCCAGACAGCATCTGCTGGGCTCTGCAGTGTCAGTTGCCACCTAGTTGGCTGGTTGCATACCACACATCTTGGAAATGAGGCATATCTTTGAGGACAAGTCCATGTAAAAGAGGACAAGGGAAGAATCTTGCTGGAGTTGAGAGCTAGTAAACCGCCGTGATGTCCCTTTCCTGATGCTTCAGAAAAAAAAATCACAACATATAATTTTATATAATGGTTATTACATGTCAGAAAAAGTAACTACTATGTTTCCTTAAAGCTTTGTTAAACCTCAAGCAGACTTGGCAGGTGTCTGTAGCTTGGACCTACCACCTATGTACAAAATGCATTGTACAGAGTTTATGTCAGTTTCTCTGTTTCCTTGTTTTTCAATTAGAATAGATATATGTCTGCTTGATTCTGAGGCCCCATATAAGGTTTGACAGTTTATGACACAGAGCAATTACCCTGGGCATAGAGCAAACATTTCAGCAAGTGGTAATTATATAGATATTCATGGAAAATTTGTGTAAGTTAGTGGATATAGTCAGTCAAGATTGCATCAAAAGAAAAAGAACTAGTGAAAGTATGTTGAATTGTACAGAACTCATGACTAATCTAATGGACTTCCCTGGTGGCTCAGATGGTAAAGCGTCTGTCTACAATGCGGGAGACCTGGGTTCCATCCCTGGGTCGGGAAGATTCCCTGGAAAAAGAAATGGCAACCCACTCCAGTACTCTTGCCTAGAAAATCCCATGGATGGAGGAGCTTGGTGCAGGCTACTGTCCATGGGGTTGCAAAGAGTCAGACACGACTGAGCGACTTCACTTTCTTTCACTTTCGTGACTAATCAGAGAAATTTGGTTTATCTAGAAGGGCAAACTTCTTACTTGAGCTGAATTTCAAGGAGAAATGAATATGTTAAATAGGTCCCTTATATAAAAGGTTTCTTAGCAAATTAATTAACAGAGTTTCCACTAGGAATGAAGCCTAGAGCAGAGCAGATTCCAAATTCTTTGTTCTTAATAGGTTCTAGAATGCTAGTCATGCATTGATTACCAAAGGATATTTTTGGCGACATTTGGAAAGTCAAGTAATAAACAGATCTGGTCCATTCCTGTCTAAAGACCCTTGGAGAATAATCTCAACCTGAGCCATTTATTGGCTTTAATAATGAGAAAAGTGAGTTGCGAAATAGCATATGTTAATGAAAACTTGTTCAAATCTCTGCCTTGAAAAGGAGATTGATCAGTTTATTCAAGTCTAATTTAGCTTAAAGTTACATTATTTAATAATTATCCAATAAGCTCCCTCCAAAGTGTGCTATAGTAATATTCTGAACAATAATCTCGTTTTCTAAGACTATACTTGTATGTTGACATCTTTAGAATAGCCTTTCCCCAGACTCCATTATTTCTGGGTAGCGTGAATTATATAGGAAATTTTATAGGCTGCAAACTTTTTCTTTTGGTCTGAAGGAAATTGAATACTGGATAATAGTAATCACAATAATCCTTTAAATTTGCATAGTATTAACTAGATACAAGGTACTTTTTCATGTATTATCTCAGTTGGTATTTACAATTTAAATATGCTTTAAACCATGTTTCTTTGACATTTTAAAATGTGCCTTTTTAATGAAAGTTGAGCCTTTGAGATTGTCCAGTGGTTTGATTACTTAGTCTTTTACTCATATCTTCCACAATATTTTATTGGACACTATGCTAAGTTCTAGGAACACAGAAGTAGATAAGACAGAATTTTAGTAGGACAGATGATAGTGACTTGCAAATTAATTAGTTCATGATAATTATGATAAGTTCTCTGAAAAAGAAGGAGTTGAGTTAATAACTAACAGGAAGACTTTACACAATCTTATAAATTAAGGAAGACATCCCCAGGGAAGTGGTGTTTTATAGGAACTCTGAAAGACAAGTAGGAATTAGGAAGTGGAAAGACCAGTCCAAGTAGATGACAAGGCAAATATGAATGCCTTAAGACAGGGTAAAGTAGTCCAAGTTCCATGATCCAAGAATTTAATGAAAGCAGTTATGGCTGAGCTAAAAATTGTGTGTGTGTGTGTGTGTAAAGAATCTGGAGGAGTAGGGGTTACAGAAAAATCAAGATGAGTTAAGTAGTGGCCAAATCATGCAAAATCTTGCATGGATTTCCACTGTGTCCGCTTAACAACAATGCTTTTTAAGCACTTACTGCATACCCATCCTTATTTTACCGGGTGAATAGAGTGCAAAGAAGGTTAGGTCATTTGTCCAAGATTACACCTTCTCAGGTGCAAGTTGGGATATGACCCAAGTGGTCTCGCTCCAGGTCTCTGAACTCTAGACTGGGCGTCAAACAACCAGTGAAGGCTTGGAGCAGGCAATGGACATATCCACTCTTGCACTGGGGTTATGTGTTCCTGTAAAGAACATTTATTGAACAGGTAGTGTACAAAACTGTAATATATGTTTTGATATCGTATATGTCCATTTGCACACCTTATTCTATCAGTGTGAACCCTTAAAGAAATCATCCAGACACCAAGATTAAAGGGACAATGCATAAATGTAAAGTTTACATAGAAATAAACTGTGACAAAGCAGTTATAATTAAAGTGGTATTTGGATAGGCATGGAATGGTCAAGACTATGAAAGAGTTGTAAAACCATAATGACACTATGAAGCCACATTTTCATAGTATCTTAATTTACAAAGTGCAATAATTTCATTGGATCCTCACAATATCTCAGTGATGTAGTCAGGCAAGACAGGGATTGTTTCTACCTTATTTTAAAATTAACTTTTCCTGGAGTGTAGTTTCTTTACTATGTCATGATAGTTTCTATTGAACAGCAAAGTGAATCAGCCATACATATACATATACCCCCTCCCTTTTGGAGTTCCTTCCCATTCAGATCACCACAGAGCATTAAGTAGAGTTCCTTGTGCCATGCAATAGGTTCTCATTAGTTATCTCTTTTATTCATAGTATCAATTGTATATGTGTGACAATCCCAATCTCCCAGTTCCTCCCACTTCCTCCCCTTTTGCCTTCCTATCCATACATTTGTTCTCTATGTCTGTGGCTCTATTTTTGCTTTGCAAATAAGACCCACTCCAGTGTTCTTGCCTGGAGAATCCCAGGGACAGAGGAGCCTGGTGGGCTTCCGTCTATGGGGTCACACGGAGTCAGACACGACTTAGCAGCAGCAGCAGCACACAAGTTTTCTAGATTTCATATATATGCATTAACATATGATATTTATTTTTCTCTTTTTGACTTACCTCACTCTGTATGCCACTCTCTAGGTCTATCCACATCTATACAAATGTGCTTTTGTTCCTTTTTTGGGTGAGTAATATTGCATTGTATATGTGTAGCACATATATGTTCCCTTGCATTGTTGTTGTTCAGCAGCTAAGTTGTATCCAACTCTTTGAGACCCCATGGAGTGCTATATTTGTATGTATATTTGTATACACACACACACACACACACACACACACACACACACACACACTCCTGGTCGGTACAGTTAAAGCTAAGGTTTTTCCAGTAGTCATGTACCAATGTGAGAGTTGGACCATAAAGAAGGCTGAGCACCAAAGAATTGATACTTTCGAACAGTGGTGCTGGAGAAGACTCTTGAGAGTCCCTTGGACTGCAAAGAGATCCAACCAGTCAGTCCTAAAGGAAATCACCCCTAAATATTCATTGGAGGACAGATGCTGAATCTTAAGCTCCAGTACTTTGGCCACCTGATGCAAAGAGCCAATTCACAGGAAAAGCCCCCAGTGCTGGGTAAGGTTGAGGGCAGCAGGAGAAAGGGCAACAGAGGATGAGATGGTTGGCTGGCATCATCAACTCAATGGACATGAGTTTGAGCAGACTCTGGGAGATAGTGAAGGACAGGGAAGCCTCGCACACTGCATCCATAGGGTTGTAAAGAGTTGGACACAGCTGAGCAACTGAAGAACAACAACAAATATAAATGTATACACCCTTACAGACAAGGGAACTAAAATTAGGAAAGAAGGAAATACGACTGCCAAGCCAGACTGCCCTGAAATCTGCTTTTACACAGTGTTGTGTAAACAGAAGGAAGACTCTGTGGAGACCTACAGAGGAAGGAAACACAAAATGCTGTATGTGACAAATAGAACAAAATATTTATAAACCTTTTGTAAAAAAGGAAATAAAGAGTTAAAAATAATGTTGTGCATTTCATTTCCTCTTCTAGTAAACATATGCTTAAAAGGTCCTTTACAGAATTACTGTTGTGGCCCCTAACTGAAAACCTGCTCCTAAAAACATATCTCTTAGTTTCTTTTATTTCCCTACCATATGCAAGTATTACGAGATTATCGGAGATTATGAAGGAGTAATATACATTTTTAGATTAAAAGCTAAGTAAGTTAGTTGAGTTAGTAAATACAATTATTTGCCTCTGCTTGATTTAATTTTTTTTTTTTTCCTGTAGAGAAGTAACTAATTATTTGAGAGTGTCAAGAAAAATTGAGTAGTTTTTCAAATGTCTTTTTTTCTACCATGACTCATAAAAAGGAAAGTGCAATCAATCTTGGATTGCAACTCTTGGGCCAATATGCTAGTAAGAGACAGGAAGTTGGCTGCAGCTAGGCTAGGCCAATGTCACTATGAAGAAATTACTGTGTGTGTGTGTGTGTGTGTGTGTGTGTAATTTATTTTCTATCTAAGTTGCTGAAGTGGATAATACCCAAGGTGACACCTCTGCTTTGGACTTGACCCACCCCAATTTCGGTCTCAAGTTCTGATATCTCAGGGTTATGAACACTATGAATAAAATCAATTAAAGGACATGCAATTGCCCCTTTTGAATTATTGTTCATTTTGGCCCACCTTCTTTTTCCTTCATTAGTCCCAGGCATAAAGCCAACAGGAGATTTATGGCCCAGTCATGGCCTGCCTTTTCTCAGTTTCTTTCTGTTATTTATGGACAGTAAAACTAATGCCTGAACAAATGTTGAATTCCGCTTAAACCCTTATTCACCTAGAAAAACAGATGATCAAGTTACCTGACAGCTTCGGCACACATTTCAAATGAGATTATGACAACTCACCTGTGTTGAAATAACTTTCTGAGTCCAAGATAAAGCTGCTCCTGCTTGGGGTGGCAGGTCAGCCAACCAGAACTTAGAAAACTTTTGTGTCCCTGTAAATGCTCCCCTTGATCAGAAACACATGTCCAGGTAGCTAATCCCCCAACGCCAAACCAACGCTGGGCCTTCTCACCCGAAACAAGGTTGACTCTGTGATCCCAGCCCGTTGGATATTTACTATTTGTCTCTTTCTTTTCCTTGGTTCTTTACCCTATAAGAGTATCCTGCCTTCCACTTCATTTTTCAGTTTTCCATAGGAGACTGTCCAGGAAGTGTTAATGTTTGTATCACCTAAATTTTTTCCATTTTTTTAAAAACAGTTTTTGGCAAATGTTTTGAAGAATGGCGTTCAGATCTGACTGTTAACAGCCTATGGCACCTGGGCAAGATGTCTTTGAGTTCACAGTTCCTCTCATCATTTTGGAGGGCTGGGGTAAGTCACTCAGATTTGAGTTCTGCTCCTTTTATCATGTTCTCTTATCCAAAAATCTTTATTTAAAAAAAATTATTTATCTACTTATTTCTCAGGAAGTTTCTGGGGCTCTGAAAAAAATCCTAGGGTTTGTTAAAATATCCAGCAAAGTTCTGGGAGAGTTGTATGGGAAGTTCACAATAGGTGTCAGTCCTTAGGGGACTCACAAAGCCTCAGAGTTAGGTCTGTAACATAAACTGCTGGGAAATTGGGAAAATAAGAAATTCAGACTGTTTTGATGGTCAAATCCTAAGTACATACACGTCAGTCTATAAAAGCCATCAGGGCATCCACCATCATAAATAAATCCCCTGAAATAAATATTAGATGTCCTGCTAATGGGAATCTTGAAAACCAAAGCTGTAAAATTGGGGAACATGGATTGAACACTTAAAGCTGTTGGAGGGCTCAGCACCTGAATCCAAGCCTCTCACACTCAAATAAGTTGGCCACAGAATGGGTTAGATCAACGGGATGGTCACCCTCCAACCTTAAGGAAATTTCATGCAACGACTTATACTGTAAAGCCCCACAAAAATCCCCAACCCAGTGGTACATCCCTTTCAAGTATTAATTTGGCTCCAAGACTCAACACTTAGCCAAAGAAATAGGAATCTCGGGTTTCAAAGAGGTGACTGTGCCACCTTCTGGCACACATGCTTATTTATGCCAAAGAACTGTGGTCCAGGAAGCTATAGATAACATCAACAACAAAAATGGCAAAATTTTACTGAGACAGTCCAGAATTACAACAGCCATTATGGGAAACATCCCAATTAGATAAGATTATTCATTTAAAAAGTACACTTGAAAGTGAGTTTGCCCAAAGTAAACAAAGAGAATATTTCACTTGTCATGCAGAAGCTTCCAGTAGGCGTCAAGATTCCAAAATAGTTTCATTGAAAGTTTTATTACGAAGACTAATGAGAAAGATGCAAGAGGGATCTAAAACAAAAAACTCTTAAGAGCAACCTGACTCCTAGTTCTCACTCTCTCCTCCTTTACTTGATGTTCATCCTACTGATCCTCTATCTGAATTGCCCTCCCACTTTGAAGAGACCATAGATTGAAACAAGGGCCCCCCTTTAGTGGCCGGAAGAACCGCAATAGCTCCAAGCCTAGAAACCTTGCCACCCCTGTTCACCCTTTCAGGGCTCCATCATTAAAACACTGGACCAGAAATTGGTCTTTCAGCTTCAACTGGCCAGGACACAGGAAAAAAGATTGTCCTCAAAGGTTTTGTCAAATTCTTCCCCATCAGCTTGAATGCCCCCATATGAGCTCCTCCCAGGGTTGATGGAACTACATGTGATCCCCTAGCAACTGGTTAAATAGTCAAAGGGAAACTGAAATTAGTATTAAAGGAATATCTTATTCTGGAAGGTTCCAGAGTTACACTGTCACTTTACACCCCACTCTCTTCAGAGTCTACACAGGATCCTGGGAAAACTGGCAGAAGCTGGCAAAGGGTAAGAATTCTTACCAAAGTCAGCTCTCCCAGATATCTGTGGTGTCCCATTAAGACAGGAAGGTAAAATTTCACATCATTTCCTCCTTCTCAATCCAGACGCCTGTGCACTTGGTTTTGGGCCACCCAATCCTTTGAGAAGGTTGCTGATCCTTTCTTTCCTAGGGACGGCTGTTGCCTTTTTGTTTAGCTCCTTTTGTGTCCTGAGAGCTTGGTTTGGCTTTCTACCTGCCTGGGACATGCAGGTTGTCATGCATGTCATGTCTTTATGTATACAGGTAGCTCACCTGTCATGTTGGGGGTCCAAAAATTTGGTTGGATAGAAGTGTGGGCTCCACTCCATTTGTGGTTAGGGTCCTACCAGCTCTCCGGGAAATCATCTAAGTCTTTCTTTTCCCTGTTTGGGGGAATAGCTCTGGATCTTAGGAGAGTAGTGTCTTTTGAATTCTTTTGAGGAATGCCTCTTTGGCCAATAAGCTCATTCAGTGCTTCCATGAATATCTACTATTTGTACTGGCTAAAACCTAACAAGATACTTAAAAGCATTTTTTTAAAGCAGCTCTATGGTCAGAGTTGGCCATTTTGAAAGGTGATATTCAGAACCTGATAGGAACGTGTCTGTGGGTCTTCACCCCAAGCTAAATGAAGTCATGTACCCAGAGAAAAAGAAAATGTTTACTAACAGCTCTAATTCTAGAATGTAGGAATCTTGATTTCAGTCTTAGTTGAAGAACTCTCTTGATATAAAAAAGCAAATTGAAGATAATGTAGTTGGATGGATGGGTCAGTGCATTAATATTATTCAGGCTACAACCCAATTCTTTAAGGATTTGAAAACAGCTGACCTACAAATCAAGGAGAATTAGTACAACTTGACTTACAAATTGAGCCTTTATAAGAATGCAAAAAGTCCGCCTACTCTTTTTACCAACCCCAAAACCTCCCCTATTCATATCAAAAGGTTTGTAGGTATTGTATGCCAAGTAAGTTTGGACTGTATCCTGGACATTCTAAACATTATGTTTTGAGACTTGCTTTAATCCTCTAGAGAATGTTGATGTTTTTGTTTAAGCCAACCATAAACGCAGTTTGGTTCCAGCCACAGATTCAAACCAGTCCTTTCTGTGGCTTATTGTTTCCGTGTCATTTCTATTTTGGATGTCTTTGAACTGTTTTACAATCTGCCCCCTGTGTGCACCACCTGTGGCCATTCTGAGGCTTGAGTGTGAGTCTATTGCTTATTACAGTTCTCAAAGGCTTTGGTACACTGTGTGCAATTAGATCCATGCATGTGGAGCTCTGACTGAGCACAAAAGTTCATTAACAACTTTATTGGGTCACTTCTCTGAGCTCTGTGATCACCCTGGTACTTTTGTTTCCCTTAGGGCTCCCCTTTTGGGCCTTTGGTCCAAAAGCTGGGACTTGATTTCCCTTGCTCTGCTATGTACTTAGCTTAAATGTACTCATGTCTGAAGCCAAGGAGCAGGACAGAGGAAACAAGAATAATTTCATTCCTGTCATCTTGGACCGCAGCTTCTCTGAATGGAGTGGCTGCTTCCTTTCCTTCGGAATCGTAGATGACTGCTGCCCTGCTGCCCCCGTTGTCATGGCCAGAGGACCCCTTTCCTGCTCCTCAAATGTAAACTAGAGGACTTCACTTAGAACTCCTTTAGTCCACACAGGAGTCCCCTTAAGGGGTCCACGTGCCTTGTTCAGGCCAATAGTCACAGAATGAATGAAAATGGTAAACTCCCAGCTAGTTCAGTGGTACTTTGAGTCTGGCCTTCTTCCCCAATCCATCTGGTACTATTTACTTTCAAGAAATCTCCAGTAGCTGCTCCATGCATTCTGCCCTATTGTTGAAGCTACATTCAGCAAAGAGAGACAGGATGGGAGTGCTCACATTCATACCCAGAACCCGCACACCCGCTCACTAGCATTTTAAAAGTTCTAAGTCATGCAAGAGACCACTTTCACTTTTTTAACCCATGTTTTCACAAACATATTTATCCTCAGAATCCAGTTCTCACCTAATGTTTACTAGAATAACAACTTACAGAATCATTATTCCTCAAGAATACATTTTCAAAACCATTGTTCTGAAATAGACTAATACCTTTTTTTAAATCCATAAACTATCAATAGTTGTCTTTTGCTTAATGGCTGATAAAATAAATACATAGAGATCATGTGACATTATCCACATATTCTGTTCTTTCTGTGTTTAGCAAAGTAATGCCTTCAGATAGAGGATGTATTTGCATCCCAACACTGCATGTCATTTATCTATGAGCCACTTATTATTATCCTCATTTTCTAAACTCACAGTGGATGTAGGATCATTAATTATTTATCTCTCTGTGCTACTTCTACAGATTTAATGTACAACCTCCACCTGACTCATTTAATCATGTTATATGAATCTTATTTATGTGGAGACTACTAACGGTCTGAGCGTTTGTGTCCTCCCAAAATTAATATGTTGAAATCTTAATCCCAATGTAATGATACTAGGAATTGGGAGGTGATCTGGTCGTGAAGGTGAATCCCTCATGATGGCATGTATTCCCTTGAAACAGAGGTTTCAAAGAGATCCCTCATTCCTACCATGGGACATTATAGTAAGAAGATGGTCATCACTGATATCAGGTCTACTGGTGGCTTGCTCTTGGATTTCCTGTCCTTCAGAACTGTGAGAAAAAAGTTTCTGTTACTTGTAAACCTCCCAGTTTATACTGTTTTTGTTTCAGCATCCCAAATGGACTAAGATAGGGTTATAGTGACAGATTTAGTGCTAAAATCTAATGAAGAAAGGCAAGACCATAAGATCCGTACGCTTAAATGGATCCATCCAGGGTGGTCTTACATGTGTGTAAACAGTGGATTCTCTAATTTTAGGTCTCTACAATACAGAGGGGCCCATCAATAGACCCCAATAGTTTGTTCCATTTTATGATGTAACACATACAAAGACAGATGAGCAGACATCATTTAAATGAACAACATGATTTACTGAATGACTTCTGTTGACCAAGACACATAAAATATCCCTTGCCTTCTTTTGACAAACCCTGCAAACATCTGCTGCATTGATTCCTTTATTGACCTCTCCAGAAGAGTCATTGTTTGACTTTGGCCAATTTATGGTTATAATTATCAGTCCAGGAATGATGACATAAAGTATGGCTTTATGTAATATCATTTCACCATAAATCATGAGCCATAATTCCTCTCTTTGGCAACTAAACATCTGTTAATACCAGATGGATTCACTCAGATGCAGTGTATAAGGCGATAGCACATAGCAAGTGTTTTCTTCAAGTGGTTTTGTAAAACTTGGTAGCTTCTCGAATGTTCTTATTTTAGAGCACTTGAATTGTAAAAATTCTACTTTTGTTTTATGCTGGAGATTTTAAATTTTGCATTCCTGTCTCTTTAAGAAACACTGATGTCCAGTTTTCTTGTCCCTCTTTTTGGAATTCTAACTATGCAAAACACACTTTTCATGTGCACTTGTACATGGTATGTCTGTGAGAGAGTATGAAGCATTTTTTAAAAAGTATTCAGATTCAAGTGAATAGCAGGATAATGTTTATACAGGAAAGCTTCTTCATTGGTGGGCCATAAGTCATCTCTTATTGACCCTACTTTTACTTGGCTTATACTGAAACATGGAGAAAAACAAAAGAGGAAATAAAATACTTAAGACTTATCACAACATTCTTTACCACATCTTGCAGTATGATTGGAAAATACTGTCTGTGTGATGACATAAAAATCTTTAGAGTTTAGGCACACTTATATTCATATCTAATCTGGCACTAATTTGTATGAGTTTTAGTGTCTTATTATGTCTAATGAAGATGACAATATTTTCATTGGAAAGTTTCATTGGAAAGAGATATTAGCGGTAAGATAAGTAAAGCATTTGGTGGCATTTATAACCCATTAATATAAAGTATGCAATATAAAATACTAAGAAAAGTGCCTGATACAGAGTAGAACCTCAAATATTTCATATTATTTTAGTATTGCTCTTTGTTGTTTTGTTGTTGTTCAGTCGCTAAGTAGTGTCCAACCCTTTTGCGACCCCATGGACTGTAACCTGCCAGGCTGTTCTATCTATGGGATTCTTCAGGCAGGAATACTGAAATGAGTAGCCAATTCCGTCTCCAGGGGATCTTCCCAACCCAGGGATTGAACCTGAGTCTCCTGTGTCTTCTGTGTTGGCAGGTAGATTTTTTTTTTTTTTTTTTAACCACTGAGCTACCAAGGAAGTATTACTTTTTAGCATGTGTCTAAACTGAGATTAGAAATAATATAAAATTTTGCTTGTCAAAAGGGATATTTTTATTAAATCTTGGGGCTTGAAACAAGCTCATAGATACTTTTATTAATATTTCCTTAATAACGTGTCACTTAAAATAAGTCTCTTTTATATTTTTCCTAGACTTGCCTTTTGATGGATATCAATTTTTTAAAAAAGAAAATGAAATATTGGCTGAGGTATTTTGTCAAATATGTCATTTTGTCTGTTAACAAAACAACCCTTATAAGGCATAAATTTTCCTTTAATAAGAATTTTAAGCAACCAGCTATACTTACTCATATTTTCTTCATTTCCCTCCTTAAGGTCTCATTATATTCACCAAAGAAAAGTAATTTAAAAGTTAGAGCACTCTAGTGTCTGGAATAAAACTACACTCCATTGTTGATGATTAAAATTATGATTTTCCAGGCTTCAATATTCTAATAAGTAAGAGAGAAGGATACGATATTTCATTAAATAATTCTCAGAATGAAGTATGAAATCATGGTATCAGCCCCCAAGCCTTATAAATGAAGAGGATCTTACTTTATATTCAAGTAGGAAAA